>NW_026652279.1:168290872-168436058 GCF_009828535.3 Hylobates moloch
ACTGTGTTAGCCAGGATGGTCTTGATCTCCTGACCTCGTGATCCGCCCGCCTCGGCCTCCCAAAGTGCTGGGATTACAGGCGTGAGCCACCGCACCCGGCCTTTAATAGCCCAATTATTTCTTAATTATTGCCTCTAAAACATGCCTTGTCAGATGTTTAAACATGAGAATAAAACTTCTAGGTTTGATTTCTCTTTCTCAATATATCTCTATCTACCTCACAATTTCTAGGTGAAGTTAATGGTTGGCCCATTTTGGTAGTAAAATATATTCGCTAGTAGATTATTGGCCGGGCAACATGGCTCACACCTGTAATCCCAACACTTTGGGAGGCTGACAGGGGCAGACAGCTTGAAGCCAGGAGTTTGAGACCATGGTGAAACCCCATCTGTACTAAAAATATAAAAATTAGCCTAGCATAGTGGCACGTGCTACTCAGGAGGCTGAGACATGAGAATTGCTTGAGCCCGGGAGGTGGAGGTTATAGTGGGCCAAGATCACACCACTGCACTCCAGGCTGGGTGACAGAGTGAGACTCTGTCTCAAAAAAGAAAAAAAAAAAGGAAAGATTATGAAAAGGTTATTAAAAGTACCTTTCCTTTTTGACCAGAAACATAAATTGACATTAGAAAGCTTATAATCTTTTGAATTCTTGAATCAATAAAGTATCTTAAAACATAAATAAGATGCAAAAGCCAAAAACATTAGAACAATAACAGATAAGCAATGATATGTATAAACCAGTGGTATTGCCTGGGTGACAGAGCGAGACTCCGTCTCAAAAAAAAAAAAAAAAAAAAAAACAAAAAAAAAAACAGTGATATTAGAATTTAGAATTTACTTGAGGGGAAAGTTGATTAATAGACATGATTAGTTACTATCCAGGGCCAACCTTGGACAATGCCGCCATTTTACAGATAACAGAGGGATGGCACAGAGAGATAAAGTAAATTGCCAGACTTCACATAAAAAGGGCAGCCAGAAGTTGCATGAAGCTTCAGATACAATAGGGTATTTGTAAAACAATCCTATTTGTACATCTACACCACCAAAAGTCAAGACCTGCGGCCAGAAGGTCAATAATAATAATAATAATAATAATACTTAAGAGAGGCTGTTTTATAGAATGAAAGAAAAGACAGACACTGAGCACTGCATTTAGCATTTCTTTTTAAGAGTTACTGAGCATCTACCATGTGCCAGGCATCACAATGAACTCTGGGAATAAAGTGTGGAGGAAGAAGCATCAGTGCAGATGTCACTACTACCCAGGACACAGGATATTTGGGGATGTCATTGGAAAGCAATCCTTTTTCTTCACTTCTTTATTTAAATCTCTTCCATGTAAGGAGTTCTTCCTAGCTCTGGGGAGAAAGTCCAAGATGGCTCCCTGGAAGCACCTCCTCCTTCTCAGATGATAGAAAACTGCTGAGGACTAAGCTCTAATTTTTTATCTCGCCCAAATTCCTACCTAAGGGGTCTAGGGAGTCATGCCCTACAAACCATAAATTCTTATCAGATGGGTTTTATTTGACCCTATATATCGTGACTTACTTTTCAATCTGACTCTGGCATAACGTTACGAGAAAAGGAAAAAATATTTAACCCCCAAATACATTTCCTTGCCATACCTTGAAATTGTCCTGCAAAGTCCCTTGTGAGGAAAATCCACATCCTATAAAGAATCTCGTTGCTTCTTTGTTTTCCTTCCTTTCTTTCCAGATCCAGAAGATAATCAACTAAGAGCCAGGCACCCATTTAGGTCTGATAAGAAACACTTACAACCCTCTCTCTCTCAGAAGTCGGCTATCTGAGAGCTTCCTCTGCACAATCAAACTTGGTGCCCACAATCCTTTACCTTAACCTGAACATTCCTTCTCATTGATCTTGTCTTCAGATAAATTCAACCAATTGTCAACCAGAAAATGTTTAAATTTACCCGTAGCCTGGAAGCACCCGCCCCGCCCCCGCTTTGAGTTGTTCACCTTTCTGAATCAAACCAATATATTTCTTAAATATATTTGATTGATGTCTCATGCCTCCCTAAAAATATATAAAACCAAGCTGTACCCTGACCAGCTTGGGCACATGTTCTCTCGACCTCCTGAGGGCTGTGTCACGGGCCACGGTCACTCATATTTGGCTCAGAATAAATCTCTTAAAATATTTTACAGTTTGACTCTTTCTGTTGACACTGTTGTAGATCCTTTGCAGCTCAAAGTCATGGTTTCAGTTTAGGAATTAAAATCTTTAGTCCACAAAATTATAAAAATTGTCGAACTTTATTTGAAATTGTGACTGCTCCCTGCCTCTTATCCTCAAATTGTCTTCCCTTGTTTCTGCTTGTCTCCCTTTGTTGCCAACCTCTAGCATTGGACCCTTAAGAAGGACAAGTGAGCTGGGAGTGGATCTTTCTTTCATGGGGTGCTTTTGTGCAATCTTCAGAGATTCTTTCCCTTCCAGTCCCTGGAGATTCACCCTTGCAGGGGCCCTCACCCTGGAAAGTGCATCATCAGCACAACTGCTTGGTTCTGAGTCCTTGCTCGGTCCCAGGAAACAGGAAGCTCCTCCAGCTCTCTACTCAGCACCCTCAATCTCTTCAGCTGCTCCAGTTCACAGGATCTGCTAAACACTCATGCATCCTTTTTCCCAACAAATTCTGATAGCAGAGATCGCCCTCTCATGCAGCAATTTTTCTTGGTTCTGTTTTCAAAAAGTGGCCAGACAGGTTCTCACTGTAAACATTTCCAAGGGCAAGGGAGACACCAAGGTCTCTCTCTGTCTTTACGTTATCTGGCTGAAGTCTCCAATTTGTGGTGATGGACAGGGGTCTTTAGGGGTGGGGGTGAGACTTTAAGTATATCAAAGATTCTTTCTCCAAGCGTGCGTGTGTGTGTGTGTGCACGTGCATGCATGCGTGTGTAATCTCAACTAATACATTGGTCTTTCCACCCTCTTACATAGACTGGAGGTGACTGGTCAACTAGCATCACAAAACCTGTTTGGTGCTGTCCCCTTGCAAATTATCTGAGTGTGACCTACAATCTTAGTTTGGAAGGTGCCGTCTACCATCCCGGACTCTTGGCAGAACTCCTGGCGAAACAGCTCCATTTTAACAACCTGTTATTCTGAGATTGCAAGAAGGATCTAACCGCAGTGGACATGGAGGAGTCAATGGTCTCAGGTGGGGCATGGGGTATGGACAATGCTAAGGAGATAAATAATGGCTCATTTTAGGAACTAAAGAAACACTAGTGTGTAGCACGGCATCAAGTCCAGAGGAGGAAAGGAAGCAAGAAACGGAGGTGGGGAAGAAAAATAAGCACGTAGCATTTAGTTATCCATGCTAATTAAATAATCTATTAACGGGATTTTAGGTTTGCTTTGATATTTTTAGTCACTATAAAGAGTTACAGGAGAAAGAAGAAGGTCCCTTAACTTCAATTTATAGCTTATTCAGCTTTCCAAAATTTTAGATTTAAAATCTAAAATCTAAATGAGAGTATTTTTGTCAAGAAGGAGGAGAAAGCTAACTTCTCACTACTCTAGGTCATCCAGTTTAGTCACTTGGCTTCATGGAAATTTATCCAGATTCTATACAGTGTTTTCAAACTTATCAATATTTTGTGCAAGCAGTGGGGAAAGAAAGGTTTTTGCTCTGAGACACAAACAAATTAACTTGCTATTTAACCTGAAGCAAAATGTCTAGCCTCTCTAGGAGTCCATTTCCTCATGGGGAAGGAGATGTTATTTAATTTTCAAACACTCCATGGCTCAGTGGGCCCATAGGTTTCTCCCTTCAATAGAAATGAAAAGACAGAGACAATTAAAAGGAAATAGCTCAATTAAAAGAAAAAGGGATTATGTTAATGTTTATGCCTGCCAGCAATCATTATTGATGATTAAATTAACCACAATAAAGAATATGATTCTTTGAGAGTTATCTAAAAGAAATTAACAATGGGAATCAGTCAACGTGACTTGGGAGGACTTATTTTCACAATAAAACTCTATATATAACTCTAGGCAGTTTACATAAAAATTGATAAGAATGAAAAAATAACATAATATTTCTGCATTTAGAATGTTGAGTATCACAAATGAGAAAGAAATGAAGAGGTACTTTCTAAGATATTTAGCTAAAACAATAAAAAGTAAATCGCTATATAATACCTGTAGAGATTGGTAGCTGAGGAAGTAGTGTTAAAATGTATAGGAAGTAAGTAATCAACTGGAGGGATCTTGTGAGAATGTAACACATGCATGATGTCAACACCAAATCCACTTTTGGATTTATATGCAGCACTTTAGTATATTGTATCATCCTTTTCCTTATTAGCATTCAATCTAATAAGTTACTATTTTAGTGGATGCTCAAGGGAAGGTATTAATTAAAAACTGTAATCTCTATTTCACTAGAAGTCACTAGTTCAGTAACTTATTAAAATGATACTGGGAAATATTTCCACAGCTTTCAGACGAACTGTGGCAGTGTATAGCTAATATACCTGAGAAAATCTCAACAGCTTAAAATAAATAAGGTCTGCAAATAATAGGGTTATTTTTGGTGTTGAAACTCTCTTCTAAATGTACAGAGTATATGTGCTGTGACCATATAATTTATCCTTCAGACTGGGACACCTTTGAGAGTGAAAGAAGGAGCTATTATTAGGTAAGCTAAGACAAAGTTGTAAACTGGGGCCATCACAGGCCTGTGTATAGACACATCTCATTACCAGGGTAGTAAGGCTGGTGATACTGCATAGTCCAATTTCATCACAGAGAGGTTTCCTTAAAAATCTGTTTTTCAAATAAAAAGGTACCAAGATATAATATATTCTTAACATTATTGAAACTTGGGGCAAATTTCATTATTAGACTTTTTCTCATAAAAATGCCTACACTAAGGGAAACTTTTCATAGGAGAAAAATACAATGAGAAAATTATGGACAATTGGGCATTGTCAAGAAATATATGGATCATGTTGAGTGGATGCTAGCAGCCAAAAGATGGCCTGGAAGGAACAATAGGAGAAAAAACAAAAGCAAGGAACAGGGAGGAAGGAGAACAAAACAGTCTCTACCAATATTTTGCTTATGGCAACCAGAAATGGCAGGAGATGTGCAGTGGGGCCCTCCAATGGGGACATCCAATGATATCCTGCTTCATTAAATCAAACAACATCATTTTAACTTCACGTTACGTGCTAGATGCTAGGAGAGAGATGACAATATAAGACATAGTCCCCTTGCTAAAGAAATTAAGGGTCTTTTGAGGCGCTACATGAGAAAGGAGAATGTTAATGTTCTCAGAGAAGTCCATACAACAATAACTCATCTAATTTGTAAATGCTGGTTGCCATTCTTTTCATGACTGCAGTCTGTTGACAGTTGATTTTTTAAAAACAAGATCATCTTACTGATCACACTAAATGAATTGATTCCATTCATTATACTTATACCTTCTGTGGTGGTTGCTGAATTAATTATGTTCACTAGGTCAGCCCTGGAGATGATTCCAGGAAAAGCCAAGATCTTCCCAACACTAAAGGCAGTAATAGCCTCATTCAAGGCTATAGACATGGGAAAAAGACAAATGGCAAGCTTCCTAGTACCTCTTCAGAACTTCCCAGGAAGACGCAGTCAAATCAGCACCTTCTTAGATTCACCTTTAAGATTCCTCGGACTACACAGCTGGGTCTCCGAGAAGTGTCACCGTGGACTCACAGGCGTATCTGCTGGGGGTTTATCTTCCTATGTCATTAGAGCTTTGGTTGGACAGCAAGTTTGGAATTCTCTCTGAAACTGCATTAGCTTGCTAGGGCTACCATAACTAAGGATGACAGACTGAGTGACTTCAAAAACAGAAATTAATTTTCTAACAGTTCTTGTGGCTGGAAATCAGAGATCAAGTGTCAGCAGAGTTGGTTTCTTCTCAGGCTTCTTTCATAGACTTGTAGACGGCCATCTTCTCTCCATGTTTTCACATAATTTTCCCTCTGTACGTGTCTGTGCCCCAACCTCCTTTTTGTAAATAAGGATGCCGATCATATTGGATTAGAGACCACGCTAATGATCTCGTTTTATCTTAATAACCTCTTTAGAGACCCTATCTTCACATATAGTTACATTCTGAGGGGCTGAGGTTTAGGATTTTGTCTTAGCTCAGGTTACCATAAACAATCTCTTAGACTAAGTAGCTGAAACAACCAATATTTATTTTCTCACAGTTCTGAGGACTAGAAGTCCAGGTTCAAGGTGCCAGCAAAGTCCATGTCTGGTACGAGCTCTTTCCTTGGGTTGCAGACAGGCACTTTCTCACTGTGTCCTCCTGTGGCAGAAAGAGACATTCTGTGTCTTCTTCTTCTTATAAGGGCACTGAGCCAATCAGATTAGGTGGCCTATGTCCTCATCTAACCTCCTCACAGTCTCTATCTCCAAATATAGTCAGGTTGGGGGTAAGGGCATCAACATAAAAATGTGGGAGAACACAGTGCAGCTCTTAACGGAAGCATTCTGTGTTAGCAAAAGATCTCTGCTAAGGCCAGCGCCGCATCCAGTTCTGTAGAAGTGCAAGAGAGAACATTCAGGGAAGTGCTCCTGTATTCGTGCTCTAATAGGCACAGCTGTGCTACCAAGAACATATACAGTGAAAGCTCTTTACAATCAGGAAAGCATCTCAACATCCCATTCTGATATTTAAAGCACTCCGGAGGACTGAGTGGCTACTGACTGATCATCAGGACAGCCATGACAGCAAATGACCATTCTGCCCCTGAGTAGACTACAGCTTGTCATGGAAACAAGCCTTTTAGGCAAGGCCAAGTATTCATGGAAAATATTCTGAAAAAGCACATTATTAGCACTTACTGAAAGAACTGTAGGGCTGTAGTGCTATTCTCGTTAAGTTATAGCTTATCAGGAGAATAAGCACAGTCCTCTCTCACCCTGCAGTAGAGATGGGGTTCTCAGCAGTCTATACAGCTCAACTCTCACATCAGGAGCTCTGTGGATTTTTTTGTGACTTCTGAATGAAGATTACAAAGTAGAAAAGTACCAATAATACTTGACTGATTAATATTAATCAGACTATATGTGTGTGTTTACGTGTTTATATGTTTGCATGTATAATATACATTTAAATATGTACAAAATTACTTAAGATCATGGCAGAGGCCAAAGAAAGCAAGGTGGCCCCGAGGCATATTTGGAGGATAGAGCACTACCCTTGGTGGAAGGTCTAACACCTGGGACTAGGGATCCAAGGTCTGGTTGGAACTCTGGCGTGCACCTCAGTTGACTGGCACTGAGCACTGAGCCAGCCATCCCAGCAGGGAAGCTGCAAGGACTATTCCTGAAGTTGCCATTCCAGAGTCCATGCATAAGAGCCTACTTCTCTTGCTCATCCTCTGCAGGAACGGGAGCTGATTCCCTTCTTCCTGCCCATTATATTTCCCTTCTCTCCAGGTCTGAGAAATGATGAGAGGAGGAAAAATAATTACTTAGAGATGCTCCAGGACTCAACCTTTCTTCTGTGTGTTCCTGATGTTAAGGTAAAACTGCATGCACAAAATGCCAAAGAATCTTGACAAGGATCTTGAAATGCTTTTCAAACTCATTGCACCCACATGGTACTGCTAAGTTAGGCTGACATGCCCATGAATTACATGTACTATCAACCAACAAAAATGATTCACGGGCACATCTTGTCCTGAGAGGCAATCACGTAGGATTCTAATCTTATTGTGTCTACTGTGCTCCACAGTCTGCCCTGGTTTCTGTCCATATTTGAAAATTAGTTAGTGTTAAAATGTGGCTTCCTACATTTTGATTTTTTTTTTGTCTTCCAAGAGGTATGGCCTTGAGTTCATCTCTTTGCTCCACATTTGTCAAGTAGAATAACCTATTATAGTTTCCAACGTTATGCCCTAGGTACCTAAGCCCTGGTGCTAGCCTCATTAACTGGTGGTCATTTAAAGGAGGGGAATAAAAAAATTACTTTGAAGTCAAATATTAATCTATCTTCCTATATATAGAAAATTCTTACATCCTAAAAATAATCCAGGGATTGGCATATAAGGCTCATGATATAAATGATGGCCATTGTGAAAAGTGGTTAAAATTGGAGTGGTTAATATGCTGTTACATAATTAATCATGGTACAGATGAACTTGTCTGATATTTATTCATTCTCCCTCCACCAGCCTGACAAGGTTCCAGAAGCAGATTAATAATAAGCAATTCATACTTCATCCTCATTGTCCTTTTCAAAAAACAGAATTGGGCATTTTTTTCTCCACATTTCATTATAAAGGGCACAATCTCCACCTTTAAAAACCCATTTTGAAGGAATAAGTTTAGAATCTTGCTCCTTGCAAAATGATCCTTGCTTACGTATTTTCTTATTATTTTAGCTATCTGGATCAACAACCACAAAAGCTTAACATTGGTAAAGTTCATGTTTCTCCCAGTTTTACAATGGATTCAGATAAAAGGTTTTCCCTTAACCAAATAAAGGCGATATGGAATTTTAGATGCTGGCAGTTGTGACTAACTCACCTGTAAACAAACATCCAAAAAAAAAAAAAAAAAAAAACCCAAACACTATAGACTAACTGAACAATGTGAACTTTAATGCTCAAGGATATGTATGTGCTTTCTCATGGATACTTCTGGAAACTGAATGAAAGCATGTTAAAATGCTGGTTCTTATCATTATTCTTGGATAGAATGAGTAAATAAATATTATCATAGGTTTTGCTAGGTTGGAAATTGATTTTTTTCATGTGTGGTTGTTCCCAATGTAAATTATGTCCATATGGTACTGATAATAAGCAAACTTGACCTTAATTCATTGTAACTAATTTTATAACCTCACGTGCTTCGATCATTGATGTGTCTCTCAACACATAGCACAATGACTGGTAGATAGCTGGTACTGAACAGATATTTGTCATATGAATGAAAGAATGAATTGATGGTTAGGAAAACATAAGCAATACATTTATCCAACTGTATGAGATGGGAATATCAAAGTCATTATCTTCAAATATTTTACCAATTAGAAACCAGTTTCTTTACTGATGGCCGGGAGCATTTCTACATACGAGGAAGGCTGAATTCAAAAGATTAAAAGGAGCTTCCATGTTTGGAGCAGAAAGCTATACTGGTGTTTAAAAAGGTTCATTCTCAGGCCTGATGACCATCTTCACCAAGTGACATGGCCACAGGTTAGAGCAAGCACAGCTTTCTCAATTATCCTGGTAAAACCAATACTGTTATAGATCGCGTGCACCATATTTATTGTAGAAGCTGCAGACTCAGTGAGATGGCAGACATGAGAGACCAGAATAAAAATTTCAGAGACCACTCTCTTACCTTTTGGTCACTGGGAAACAAATGGAGGTAGGGGGTTGTATACAAATTATATAACCTAAGATAGAATGTATTATGCTCTGGGAAGGAAGTGTTGTTGAACATTTTATGTAAACATAGATAATTTTGTGTGTGTGTGTGTGTGTGTTTTTCAGAAAAATGAACAGCTTATTACAAAAAACAGAATACTCATAATACAGTAAAATGATCAACATTCATAACGCATCTAACCTATACTGTACTTTCCTAAAATAAATATCTGAAAATAAAGTACACACACATTCACATACATACACACACAGCCTAGAGGGAAGAAATCAATCCAGTTAATGAAAGAGAGAGGTCCCCCTGCTGCCGGCTCTGCTCGTGTCCTCCTCAAAGCTCTGTGACTCCTGCCATGTCACCATCATGAAACATTCATCCTAATCCTTTTACCTACAAAATCCTTGTTGATTCAAATTCCTCGGTTTCCCATTTCCTAAACAGTGCAGCTCTTCACACCCCACCAACACCCTCAGAATTTAAAGTAATGGAATGCATTACCAAGAGGAAAACAAGTAGCAGAATACTCTAATTCCTAGCATGGATTTCTGTTAAAATATCTGTTTAACAGTTCTGGTTCTTCCTTTACAAACATGTGGTATAAAAGCCCAAACTAAAATGAAAGCAGAAAAGAATAACGAGGTACACATAATTATAGCATTCTGTGTATCATATTGTTGAAAAAATGATTTACATAAAATTATCTATCAAATAAAGTCATTTCATAATAATGCTCTTTTTAAAAGACCATAATGTTTCATTATAAATAATCTGACAAGATCATGGTGTATAATAAAAAAATGACAATAGAATTAAAATGTTTCTAATTGTCTTCCATGACATTAACTTAATACTATGTTCACTTTATACCTCAACCTCAGAATTGTACAATATGTCTCATGCAGGTAATTGTTAACTAAAAGATTCACCAATCATCTGATTTTTAGCATTTAGAGTGCAATCAGGCATATTAACATATGAATTTGATCTATTATCAATAATTTATGCACATTTAGGCACGGATTATTAAATAGAGTATTTTTTAAAATAGTAGGTGATTAACTTGGTGGTTAGTATTTTCTATGTAATTATGCTTATCTTAGGCAAATTTTAAGAATAATTTGATTAGAAAATAAATATCAACAAGGAGGAGATGGCCTTCAACCTTGCTTTTTGGCAGTGATTCTCAAACCTGAGCATCAGAAGCATGTTGTAAGGGTGGGCGTGATGGCTCACACCTGTAATCCCAGCACTTTTGGAGGCTGAGGTGGGCAGATCACAAGGTCAGGAGATCAAGACCATCCTGGCCAACATGGTGAACACCATCTCTACTAAAAATACGAAAATTAGCTGGGAGTTGTGGCGTGTGCCTCTAATCCCAGTTATTCAGGAGGCTGAGGCAGGAGAATCGCTTGAACCAGGGAGTCAGGGTTGCAGTGAGCCGAGATCGTGCCACTGCACTCCAGCCTGGGTGACAGAGTGAGACTCTGTCTCAAAATAAAATAAAATAAAATAAATAATAATAAATTTTAAAAATGCAAACAAACTAAAATTTACCTCATGTTTAACCTGCATAAACAGTTAGAAAACTTCACCTGTGAATCTTGAAGAATATCCTAAAGTCTTCTGTAATGACAGTTTATGCAACAAACCTTCATATATCACTGGGCTCAAAAGCAATTCACTGGGACAGTTTGGATGAGATCCCACATACACACTTTTCCCCAGTGAAATTATTTAGATACCTGATTCACTCAATGCCACAGAGATGGGCTCCAATAACTTTGAAGCATAAATGCAGTCTTAATTATGTGGATACAGTAGTGACCCCTTATCCATGGTTTGGCTTTTTGTGTTCCGGTGACCTACTGTCAACCATGCTCTTAAAATATTAAATAAAAAATTCTAGAAATAAACAATTCTAAAAGTTTAAATGTTACCGCATTCTGAGTGGCATGATGAAATCCTGTGCTATCCCACTCAGTTTCACCTGGTAGGTGAGTCCTCCCTTTGTCTAATGTGTTCTCACTGTACATGCTGCCTGCCCATCAGTCACTTAGTAGCTGTCTCAGTGATCTGACTGACAAATATTAATATATCTAGGGTTTGCTACTATCCCTGGTTTCACGCATCCCTAGGAGTCTTGGAGCATATCCTCCCCTCAAAAGGGGTTACTACCATATTCTGATTTGGCCAACGTGGAAATCTTTGTAGAACATGGAGAAACTAAGCTCAGACTTGGGATACTGAAAGGATTTAATTTTCTTGCCCACTAGTAATGATGCTGCCTCTTTAAAAAACAAATCTGAAATGTCTTTATCACAACAAATACTGGAGATAAATTAAAGCAAATTATTATTTTGTCAAATGGTTTTTGTATGACAGGCTTTTCTCTGGAGTTGTTCATTTCCATGTCAAAGAAAAAACAATATTGTGCATTTCTAAAATAAACAAACCATTTATAAATTATTCTCACCCGACAGAAATAGTTACTTTGAAAAAAAAAAAATGTTGAATTTTTTCCTGCTGTAATAATTGCCAGTCAGCCGAAATGGCATGTGGTTGCAGATATGTGATTGCATAATACATTTAGGATAGCGACAAAGTCACAATCAAACCCATGTTGGATGGTTTGCAGTTAAGAAAGACTTTTTTTGTGAACAATTTGATTTTGTAATTGTTTGCTAATTATTTATTTATTTTAGCATCATGCTGAACAGTCATTACACTCATATCATTTCTTATAAAAAGTCACTTCACTCTTCAAATCAGTTGAGGGCAGACTCTAAGATGGCTCTCAATAAGCTTCACCTCCTGGTATTCATGCCTAAGAGTAGTCCCTTTCTCCTGAATGTGGGCTGGCCTAGCAAAGCTGATGGGATGTCCTTTCCCTTCTTAGGTTTCAAAAGGTAGTGACTTCAGTCTTGCTAACAGACTCTCTCCTTTGCTGGCTTCGATAAATCAATCAGCCATGTGGAAGAGGTCCACATATTTAGGATCTGAGTGAAGCTTTCAGCTAACAGGCAGCAAACAACTGAAGATCTTAGTCCAACTACTCAGAAGAACCAAAATCCTGCTAGCAACCACAGAGCTTGGGAATTAATCCTTCCACAGTCAAGCCTTCAGGTGAAGCCTCAGCCTTGCCCAACCACTTGAATGCTGGCTTGGAGAGATCCAAAGCAGAGCTTACTTAAGCTGGTCTAGGACTCCTAATCCAGACACTGTGAGATAGTAAATGAATGTTGTTTTAAGCCACTGAATTTGTGGTAAATCATTACACAGCAATAGGTAACCAATACAGTGTCTTTCATTATTCACTGGTTTTCTTTCAGTTATGTATGTTGTCACTTGGTTTTAACTTATGTGTGTGTTAGCTAGAGATATTCTGCATCATTAAAATACATTTTCACTGAGAGAAGCCACTGAAAAATACAGGCTTTGAAGTCAGAGAAGAAAAATACATATTCCTGTGCAAAGAATTTAACCTCTCTTGGCCTCAGTTTCCTTGCCTAGAAATGGGATTACATTATTATTACTTCAGGGTTGTAGCAAATATATGAACTGACCATATGTTCACTTAACAGGGTGTCTGAAATTACCACTATTAAAGTTCTGAAGAAAACATGATAATCAATGACTTTTAGGATTTTTCCTTATTGGTAGCCACTCTGTCATTCTACCAGGCCAACTCCTCACCTCTTCCACACAATCTATTGCCTCAGCAATAGATTTTTAGGCCTCAGCCAGGACTGTGTAAGAACTGTCCTACTGGCAGTTAGAGTTTTCTCACCAACAAGATGTGCCCAGGTTGGGATGTCCGCAGGCCTGGTGATTTAGCCTCTGACTTGATGGATTGCAGCTTTTTGGCTCACGAAGGACTGGTGTCCACACTTGACCCCACATTTTAGTACTCACCTCTGCTTGGTTTCTCTTGTTTGGGCTTTTTTTTAAAATCATTTTCATAATCCCTTATGGTTTGGATGCAGAGATCCAAAATACAGTTTCCAATTCTTAAAAACTCTTTTAAGCCAATTTTTGGTTGCCTGGTATGCAGCTCTCCTGTGGAATGAATGTGCTTGCTCTGACAGAGCAAATATTCAGTGGGTAAGAATCCCACTAATTATGGAGCTATTCTGCACACTCATCATGTCTGGGAAAAAAGTAGCACACCTGAAGTGATTAGATTTTCAGACTATTCCATTACTCTGTTTATTTGGTCTTTAAAGTACATAATTCAACATTTCAGATTTTCTCTGAAAAAGTATGCATTTTTCATAGCTTACATGACATGTTCAATATGATACTTATGCAAGTTATTAAATCAATTCTGCAAAGCATCAGTAAAAAGTGGTCTACAGTTTTAATAAATGCTAAGCACTGAAGGCAAGTTCTTCCACAAGGAAATACAAGGCCTTCTTTTGCCACAAAGTTTAAAAAAGAACTCAACTTTTTTAGAAACATTATATTTATGAATGAAATTATATACCATTTTAGCTTTAGTTTTTTATCTGAACGAACAGAAACGTCTTCTTTCTTCACATAACCATAATCTCACAGTATTGAAAAAGTGGTCACAAGATTGTTTTTGTCCATGGAAAGGAAGAAAAGGGAGAAGTTACTTTTATGTTTTCATCTCTTGAATTCTATGACATAAAACAAAGCCTGATAATTAATCAGTATTAACAGATGTTTTTAACCTGGATTTTCATGCATCAGGGTGCAATCAGTAAACACTTAAAGATTTAGTTACAGATCTTTCTATAAGGCACAGATATGAAAGTATAAACATTGTCATGAGAAAGGTAACCTTAAAATGTGACTTCACTCTAACTATCATCACCTTTTGAAAGAGATGTGGGATCAAAATAGTCGCTTTACCCAAGGGTAGGCTTTCTTCTTGACTAAAACTTTATTCTTAAAGATTATTTCGATCATTTCATCGTTGTGTCATTTGCAACTTAGAGGCCAAAAGGCCCGCTGAGACCTGCATTAACCATTTTGAATGGGGATAATTATAAAGTAAGTGGTCACTCTAGTGCTCTCAGTGACACCACGATAACTTCCCGGAATTAATGATAGCTTCAAAGATTTGTCCCATAGGAGAGTATGGTTTATATTTGAAAAAAAATATATATCTTAACGATTATAGTAATGGTCACACAAACCACTGAAAACATTTTTAAATTAAAATTGACCTACAGAAAGAAAATTCAAAATATCAAAATAAAAATTCAGTTCCTAACAAGGTAATTATTTTAAAAGCATGCAATTAATGCTCATGAAAAGTGTAGGGAACAAATTTGGTACTGAATAATACACAGAGATGTCAGAGATGATATTAGAGGTCAACAAATATTTCATTATTATCTATCATGTATACTTCAGTAGGAATTATAAGTTTGCTACAAAATGAGGTTTACGAGTCCTATTATTTATTTATTACGCATTTTTCAGAACTATATTCAGGACCTTTTCTCATTTTTCATCACTGTTGGGTGAATAGTCCAGTTACATGGCTAGTAAAAAGTCTTTTACAATGAGAGCATAATTATGTAGACTGCAGCAAGGAATGCAATCTGTGACCTCAGTGTCTACTGCGTGACAGTCACTCAATAAAGTTTCATCTATGTGTGCCTATGACAGCATAATTGCAATAACTATTTTAAAATAAAGCACCCTGTGTATGCAGGGTAACTTCTTTTGGATATGGGCATATTCTATGTAGTTTTTGCAATTATCCTTTCAAACCTGAAAAATATATAGGATCTGTGCACTTTATAATATGTTAATATCCATCATTGATTCCATTTGTTTATATTTTGCTAATAAGTATAAAATCAGGTCTGCTATATGGCAGCCATTCAATTTTCCCTCCCCAAAAATTGAGGCGCCATGTCTGAGCTCTCACAGCATCTTACAATGAAAGTAGAAATATAAATGAAAATATCCAGGATTCATTAAATACTTTCAGAAAGGTCCTCTTAGCTTTGTTAAATATAAAGTATAGATTTCTGCAAACCCATGCAGAACATGAAAAAGGTAAAAAAATGATCTAACATCTATCTATCTCACTATACCCATCATTGGCTGGTGGATGCCCTTTTGCTGTATGTCTCTAGTGCCACCACAAGTCTAGTGCCTTCGAGTGGCCTTTGTGTTGATTGATCTACATGTATCTGCAGCAACAGACTTCAAGATTATTCATTTCTCCTCCTTTCAAGTTGGCCAAAATTCCCTTTTCTTTTGAGCAGCTAATCTTGGGCAGTCAGGAGTTCAGTGTCTGATTAAAAATTGTGATTTACATTAGAACTCCAGAACCCTTGGGAAGTGCTATTTGTATTTTAAAAGATCATCTTATAAATCAAATTCTTCCTAATAGGAAGAATGTTTATACTTTCATACTGTGGCCACATTGATGAGAGAGAGAGGAATGAGGTCCACAAACGCCTCAACTATGCCATTGAGAGGATCATAAAGCACTAGTCTTATGTGTTAAAAAAAAAAAACAAAACAAAAACTACAGAATGGAGGTTTCTATGCTGGCAAAAAGAGATATTTAGAATAGATGAAAGAATACACCAGTGGATTAAAGCCATGGATCACGCAGTGAATCAGGAGACCTGTGGTTCATGTCAGAGTGGCAATTAGCAAATTCAGCCAATATAATTACCTCAATACTTCTCCCATTTCACACATAAAATGTGTACGTGTCTCTGGAGATGTACAGAATGAGTTAATTCCAAAGCAAACTTTTCCATGGTGCCTGTCTCTCAGAGGATCACCACCACTACCTAGAACCGCTTCTTTTCTTCTGAGTGACACAGCTATCCAGCCAACCAATGCAACATTTAGGATAAAACAAACACATCTAGGAAAAGAACATCACACACTTCCTTTGTGAAGTCACTTGATTATTTAGAAAACATTTTATGGCTATCTTTAAAATTACATTAGGAATAAATTCTTACTTAACAATAATAACATTTAATGTAAATAGATTAAACTTTCCAATCAAAAGACATCAAGTGGATAAATGGATAAAAAAGATGAAATTATCTGTTGCCATATAGAAATTTTAGTGATCTGCCATACAGAAACACCAATAGTGAGCAATCTGAAAACAAAATCAAGAAAGTAATCCCATTTAAAATAGTTACAACATAAAGTTAAATACCTGGGAATTAACCAAAGAAGTGAAAGAACTCTACAATGAAAACTATAAAACACTGATGCAATAAATTAAAGATGACATACAAAAAAAAGAAAGGATATTCCATGTTCATGGATTAGAAGAATCAACATTGTCAAAATGTCTATACTACCCAAAGCAATCTACAGATTTAAGACGATCTCTACCTCTATTTTGATAGAGATTACTTGAATGCCATTCTTTACAGAAATAGAAAAAACAATCCTAAAATTTATATGGAACCATCTCTATTCATTTCTATTTTGACAGAGATTAATAGAATGCCATTCCTCACTGAAATAGAAAAAAAAATCCAAAAATGTATATGAAATTACAAAAGACCCAGAATAAACAAAGCTATCATAAGCAAAAAGAACAGAATGGGAGAAATTATATTACCTGACTTCAAACTATACTACAGAGCTATAGTAACCAAAACAGCATGGGACTGGTATGAAAACAGACACATACATCAGTGAAATAGAATAGTGAACACAGATAAATCCACACACCTACAGTGAACTCATTTTTGACAAAGGTCTCAAGAACATACAGTCTGGAAAAGATAGTCTTTTCAATAAATGGTGCTAGGAAAACTGGATAGCCATATACAGAAGAATGAAACTCAGACCCCACTGCTCACCATATAAAAAATCATATAAAAATGGATTAAAGACTTAAATCTAAGACCTCAAACTATGAAACTTCTAAAAGAGAACATTGGGGAAACTCTTCAAAACACTGAGCAAAGATATCTTGTGTCATACCCCACAAGCACAAGCAACAAAAGCAAAAATGAACAAATGAGATCACATCAAGTTAAAAAGCTGCACAGCAAAGGAAATAATCAACACGGTGAAGAGACAATCCACGGAATGGAAGGAAATATTTGCAAACTACCTATCTGACAAGAAATTAATCACCAGAACATATAAGGAACTGAGACAACTCTATAGGGAAAAAAACGTAATAATCTGATTTTAAAAGGGGCAAAAGATCTGAATAGACATTACTCAAAAGAAGACATATAAATGGCAAACAGGTGTATGCAAAGGTGCTCAACATCAATGATCATCAGAGAAATGCCAATCAAAACTACTGTGAGATATTATCTTACCCCAGTTAAAATGGCTTATATCCAAAAGACTGGCAATAACAGATGCTGGCAAGGATGTGGAGAAAAGGGAACCCTCATAAACTGTTGGTGTAAATGTAACCTATCTGGAGAATAGTTTGGAAGCTCTTTAAAAAACTAAAACTAGAGCTACCATGTGATCCAGCAATCCCACTCCTAGGTATATACACGAAAGAAAGAGAATTAGTATGTTGAGGAGATAACTGCCCTCCCATGTTTATTGCAGCACTATTCACAATAACTAAGATTTGGAAGCAACCTAAGTGTCCATCAACAGACAAATGCATAAAGAAAATGTGGTACATATACTCAATGGAGTACTATTCCTCCATTTAGAAAAGAATGAGATCCTGGCATTTGCAACAACATGCATGGAACTGGATGACATTATGTTAAGTGAAATAAGCCAGACACTAAAAGACAAACAACATTTTCTCACTTATTTTGGGGAGCTAAAAATTAAAATAATTGAACTCATGGAGATAGGCAATAGAAAGATGGCTACCAGAGGCTGGGAATGGTAGCTTGGGAGTGCACAGGGGACAAGTAGGAATGGTTAACGAGTACAAAAAATAGTTAAAAATAATGAATAAGAACTAGTACTTGCTAACATAACAGGGTGATTATAGTGAAAAATAATTTAATTATAGATTTTAAAATAGATTTTAAAATAATTAAAAGTATATAATTAGATTATTTGTAATCCAAAGGACAAACGCTTATGGTTATGTATACCCATTTACCCTGATGTGATTATTACACATTGCATGCTTGTATCAAATGATCTCATGTAACCCACAAATATATAAACCTACTATGTACCCACAATTTTTTTTTAATTATCCTGCCTTTAGCTCTTGGGTTATCCATGTGTTTTGCCATTAGAAGATATTTACGAACTTCACTGTTAGGCTGTAGTTGATTGTTATCACTGCTAGAGAAGCAGGGCACACAGAATAGTGAACAATTCTGAGAGCTAGTTCTGTATGGACACAATGGGTAACACAATTGGAACAAGTGATATTCTTCATGCCTCCTGGGCTCCATTCTGTGACAGATGACAATCATCAGCTTAATGGAAAGTCATGATCAGACTGGCTTCCCAATCCATGATCCTTCTATGTGCATTCACAAAGCCTTATTCTACTGAGAGAGAAAGGTACATGGTAAAATACTACACAGTGAATAAATGATATAGGGGGAGATTGTTATGGAGAGGTTTTGCTTAATCACATGAAAATAAAATACAGAAGAAAACTGGGATGACAATCATGATGTGAAATGTAAACATCAGAACCAACATTATCTTTTTTTTTTACTAGTTTTTCTCAATCCTGTTCATATTAAAACGTACCAATTATTTATAGAAAACCAAGACAATTCTGTTTTCCTGAAACAAATAGCAAAATAAATTTGAACAGGGTTATAAAGAGGAGACTAAAAGATAAACATACAAAGCCCAACATGAATAGACTGTCAGTTTTATGTTGAAAGGAGTTCTCACAGACGGGAGGCATGGCTACTGACTAGCCCCCAAGTGGTAGAGATCAGATCTCTCAGCTCAGTTTAACAGGTTCTTAAGAAAGATCAACCACCCAACCACCACTGCAGTAAAATAATGAAAAATCAATTCAACAACACTTATTTATTTATTCAACAAATAGAGATGCAAGAATACCAGGCTCTATGCTAGCTGTTGGAGATACAATGATGAACCAAACAGAACTGAACCCTCTTTTGAGTTTGTGGTCTTGGGAAGAAATTAATCAGATCACCACAATAAATAATGCAGAATTGCAAACTGTGAGAAGTGAAGTAAAGGTAGAGGGAAATATGGGAGAGAATAATGAAAGGATCTGGCCTGTTGGAGAGAATTATTGGAGGACTGATGCTTGAGCCAAACTATGGGAGATGAATGGGTGTGAATCAGTGAGGAATATTGGGGCTCAAAAATCAGTGTGGGACAAGATCTCAGAGTGAGAGACAATGTGGGTACATTCAAGGAAGTAAAAGGACATCAGTTCCCAAATCAGATTTGGGAACTGAACCTACACTAGAGCCTTGTGTGTGTTGTCTCATTTAACAATCACAACAACCAATCAAATTGGTGTTAATATGATTTTCATTATGCATATGTAGGAACCAACACTTACAGAAAGTGTAAGCAACTTATCCACAGCTACCCAGAAAGTAAATTACAGATCTGGATCTGATAATCTCGATTAGTCTGAAATACATAAAGACACCATACAGCTAGACTAGGAAATTTCTACCCTTGCCCTCATCTCTTGAATACTATTGCCTCTTTTAGTGCCCCAGCCCATAGCTGCATAGTTCAGAGCAAACCCAATAATTGCCAGCAAAGTATTTCTCCCTATCTACTGATTAAGCATGTGCAGTAATGCAAGACATCCATTAATTTCTATAAATTCCAAAATGCAAGAACAGGATGGTGAACCATCCCCACCGCACTCCAGCCTGGGCAACAGAGCAAGACGCTCTGCACGTCTTAACTCACTGCACCCTGGACCGCCTATGCTCAAGTGATACTCCCACCTCGACCCCACAATTTCCATAAAACTCTATCAGTTCTCAAGGATGGAGTTTTATGGAAATTTTATGAAAATATTCTCTTTCTATATTCGTAAGTAACAATGCTTGGTGCTTGTCCAAGAAGTGGTAAATATTTAAAATGGAAGTGGGCTCAGGAAAGATTTTTTTCTTTTAAGTTGGGTTGATGCAGCCATGAATGCTCATTGCTCAACTGATTTAAATTCTCTGTGGCAGCTGAGTTCTCTCCATTCCACACCTTTTACCGTGGGCTTTCAGAAGACCACACCCTGCTGGTTTTTCCTTGTTCCTCAGGCTTCCTGTGCGTCTCCTCGTCTTCCCTGTTGGTGTGTCCCGTGTCTCTGAACATTGACACACCCATGTTCTATCAAGGATTGGCCTATCAAACCAAGAATCCGTACCTTCCACTGAAAAAGACATTGGCAATATCCAACATTCCTATGTGGTTATTTATGTAGGCATAAATTGCTATTTACGACTTGGAACAATTATACAGACACTTCAAAAGAATCAAGCAATTAAAAATATACATGCGCGTGCATGCACACACACATACACACACGACAATGCTGTTAAAACCCTTGAAAATTTTCCCAGAAAAACCAGGGAGAAAGACTTTAAATGTATCAGGAAGAAAAATAAACCAGATTCTGTGAGGCACTTAGGTGCAGACGATCTGGATTTTGTCAACAAGTCTCAGTAGACTTACCTCAGCTGTACCCTATATCTCTTATTTAAAATTATAAAAGTTGGGGGCCATAAAAGACAAGGACAATAATGATTAATATTTCACATACTCTGAAAAATATTTATGCAGAGCTACAACCTCTGTTTGAATTTTATTTCTAAATCAGAGTTAAAGACTTCTGGTGTGGAAGAAATTTTAAAATGCCCAGTTCACGGGAGTTCCACAGTCCTCAGATTTTCAATAATAGTAAGATTGGGGATTGGAGATGGCACAATAAATTCAGAGTCAACAAACTAGCAACGGAAATGCTTGCAACTGGTCATCCGATTTGTTTAGGCTGCATATTTAGAATGTGGAAATAATACGTTTCCTTTAGCAGCAAGGTCGCATCTCAGCTTTCAAGAGCTTAGGGGTGGTTTGAGCTGTCTCATAAGCCAAGGACTGTTGGAAAGGAATGCAAATTCAAGGACATGTAAGGATGTTTAAGAAAGGTTATGGATTTATCTTTGTTGCAGTGCTCAGAACACATTTCTTCTCCTAGGAATGCCTTGTTGTAATCCTGCCCACAGGCTCAAGGTGAAATGTAGAATCTTTTTTTTTTTTAATCGAGACAGGGTCTTGCGTCTTGCTCTGTTGCCCAGGCTGGAGTGCAGTGGGGAGATCATGACTCACTGCACCCTTGACGGCCTATGCTCAAGTGATACTCCCACCTCGACCCCACAAAGTATTGGGATTACAGGCATGAGCTTCCATGCCCAGCTGAAATGTGCAATCTTAAACTGACTTGAATCATGGGTTTATTCCTCATTCAGTTGTTCAGTTGTTCCACTCTCACTGAGCCAGGTGTGGCGCTGGGCTCTGCAGATGGAGCACTGAGAAGCCGTCATTGGCCTACTCTTTGCCATGCTTTACTCAGCAAGCAAGGCAGATATTGACAAATAACTGCAAGTCTGACGTGTGTTACTAAGAATGGCAGGACATTCGAAAGAAAGAACTGTTATGCCAGCCCACTCCCCCACAACAGCCTCACTACTGAACTGGAATAAGTGGGGTCCGGACGGACTTCCCTGAAGAAGTTATATGTGAAAGGGTGAGACCAGGAACCAGTAAATGGGAGTGGAAAAGAAGGGGCCATTCCAGGCAGAGAGGACAGCTTGGATGGATGTCAAAGCAGAACACACCCAAGGCTGGCTAGGAGTTTGAAGACGGGAGGTGGCGGCAAGGCGTGGCAGTGAGGACGCTAACATTGAGGCCACGAGGTTGACCTCTCTTTTTCTACGTTAGGCGAGGAAAAATGAAACCCACTGGCATGATCTGATTTGCACTTTACAAACTGCACAATCTTCAGCTTATGAGTGAATGTTAAACTCACAACCTCACGGTGAAATGAGCTGTGACTTCAAGTGACAGAGACAGAGACACCAGTAGGTCCAAATTTCCACGTGCTTAAACAATTGTTTCCCACATGAACCTCAGTTGTCTCTGAAAAAACAATAATCATGGCTGACACTTACTGAAAATTTACTTATACCTAGCACCAGTCTAAGCACGTCATGAAAATTGTCTCATTTAATCTGTGAGTTAGATAGTATTATCACTTTCATTTAGTGAATAAAAAATTTAATAATAGTAATTTTTTTTAAAAAATTGCCCCAATTAAAAAACAATGGCAAGTAGTCATCCTGTTTTGGTGTCCACTAAAACCTTCAGGGCTCCAGGGCAGCGATTTCATAGATAATTTCACATCACTGACTTGGTGTTGCTGTCACTGCAGTATTCACACTGAACTCACAGATGGCTGGATATACTATATACTATCTTCACCAGTACCATACGTTTTCATGAAGAATGATAGTAGTAAATTGCTTGCTATATTTGTGCCCCTGCAGCAAGTCACATTTGCTGAGTTCATATTGCATTTAATGTGTTTTGCATGTCACTGTCATGTTATGTTATGGCTGTAACACAGCATAAGACAATTGTTCAGTCAGTTGTTGCCTCAAGAATATTTACAATACTATCGTATCAAAAAATGCATATCTACCCATTCACACATTAACCAATATTGTGAGGGCGCCGGTTTCAGCCCTATTACAAGAGAGACACTTGGCATAATAAAGTTGTCTAAAAGGGATGTAATGAATTGTAGACTACTTGAACTTACACAATCTTCCTTTTTAATAGCAAAATAAATATGATTTTGTGGAGGTAGAGTATCGCCTTGTTTTACAGCAAAAGTACCATATTTTCTTAGGAAAATATGATATGAAGAATTTCACATGAAGGATGATCTATGAAAACCACATGAAAAATTTTAAAATGTAACCTGGAATTGTTGAATATGTTAATATTAGTCTTCTTGCCAAAAGCAGGAACATCTTTTCCAGAACTGGGTAGAAGGGAACACAGTGTAATCAAGTAATAATCCAGTATCTATCTTCTGCCAAACTGAAAAGTTGCCTTTGATTTTTCCATGAAATAGTTAGCATTCATTATTGCGTAATATACGTTTATGTACTAATATAATATTTTAGAAAATGGTTCTGAATAAATAACCTGGACAGAATAACTGATAACCACACAATTCTAAGTGCATGCTATCTGCTATAATAAAAATGTTCACTGCTACATCTGAAGTTAAACCTGGAGTACAAGAAAAAAAAATCTACATTAAAACCTCATCTATTAACAATACCTATGTGCATACTATACACAAGTGATAAAGAAAATGCTGAAAACTCATCAATTTTAAATATCTAAAAATTTTTAGATCAAATATATTTAAGAAATGGGAGTGACAATTGAATTGTGGATGCTGGTTAATTAAGTAAAATTACATGATGTGTAATAGGTGACTATCTGTTTGCTGGTCACTTATTTTTCTTCTTTTGTGAATTAACCCTTCATGCATTTTAATAATGTTTCCATTTGAGCCTTTTTTTCTCCACTACATCGATCACATACTGAGACTACACATTAGGAACTCAAAGACTACTGTATAGGCTGCTAAAATGTTTTGCAATCTTTCATTCAACTTTCAATTATTAAATGGAATAGTAATATATAGAAATATTTTTAATATTTTATTTTTTGAGATGGAGTCTCTCTCTGTTGCCCAGGCTGGAGTGGAGTGGCACAATCTCAGCTCACTGTAACCTCTGTCTCCTGGGTTCAAGCTATTCTCCTGCCTCAGTCTCCCCAGTAGCTGGGATCACAGGCATGCACCACCATGCCCAGGTAATTTTCGTATTTTTAGTAGAGACAGGGTTTCACCATGTTGGCCAGGCTGGACTAGAACTCCTGACCTCAGGTGCTCAGCCCACCTTGGCCTCTGGCCTCCCAAAGTGCTGGGATTAGAGGTGTGAGCCACCGCACCAGGCCAATGTTTTATTTTTAAAATGCCATGTAGTCAAAATGATCTATTAAAAATAATTTATTATTATAAGCATATAATCATTAAAAAACTTCTATTGAAAATAATTTGAAAAACATATATATATATAGAACTTTTATGATGCCAATTTTTAATAGTTAAATATTGATTCCACCTGGAATTAATTTGGTAAAAACGTATGAAGTAGTAATCTAGTTTTCTTTCTTTCCTTCTTTTCTTTTCCTAACTCTCTCTCCTCCTCCCTTCCTCCTCTTTGCACATCTTTCAAATGTATATCTAGGTATTTTATGAGGAATTCTTATTGTTTTTAAATGGAATTTGTAGGCTATTTTTTTCTTCTATTATATTCGGTAACAAATTACCATATATACATAGGGAATTTATTAATTCTATTAAATATAATTAAAGTATAATTAAATATGTTAATTATATAGTCAGCCTCATCATTGCTCACTCTATTATTTTCCCGATTAGATTTTCATTAAATTACCTTGAGTTTTCCGGGGATAAAATTACATTATCTCTAAATAATAATATTTTCCATCTTCCTAATTAAAAGGAATAGTGCTATCATCAAATGCATTTCTCCCATAATCTAAGTTGTTATTTATTTTTTACCATACAGATTATCTCCATAATATTTATTTCTAAATCTTGATCATGAAGTTTCTGTAAAATTACAGTTGTGTGTGGAGTGTGTGTGTGCGTATGTGTATTTAATCAATTCTTAGAAGTGGGAGTCATAAACATTCAGGCTATAATAAATATTTTAAAATAGTCTAATTCTTAATTAGCATTTGTAAATGTGTTTACCCTTGCCCAATGTTCTAGAAGCAAGTGTTTCAAAACTTCAGCATATATAAAAATAAAAATTGTCATTGCCTGATAAAAATCCAAAGAAAAATTATAATGCTTACCTTTATAATCAACATAGGCAAAATAATAGCCTAGCAATATTGGCATTGTCAAAATAAACTTCAGGACATTTTACTAAGTATAATTTGACAAAATTTTTAAACTTAGTCTTAAAACTCATATTTTAAATACATATCGATGAAATTCTCTGCCTAACATACATCCCATCTTCATAAACAACTGCCTTAATTTCTTTTATTATGATGTTGAGGAACTAAAAGACTAACATAGTTAATCGAAGAATATATACACTTTCAGTTTGTGAAAGATATACTGGATTTTATGTCCACTTCAAAATGCCCAACATCTAAGGACAAACTGAAGGCCATAAGGAGAGAGGTTTTTTTTCTGTTTCTGCATGAAACAGACTTTTCTGCTTGAAAGCAACAGTACATACTGTACTACCTAGACTGAAACAGATTTAGGATTAGTAGTGGGTGAAAACTGGCAAGTTTTCCTTCATATAAATCTTGCTAACAACATAGCAGATTTCATTATCCTGGAAAAAAAATCTTAAAACTTTCTAAAGCAAAAGCAAAACAAAATATGTATGACTTTTCGCCCAAAATAATTGCTGCTGCCCACAACAGCCATATCACTCTGAGTATGTGGAGAATTGTACAATCTCATCAGGGGGCCTCATAGTTTATCTATCCTCTAGCTGTAAATAAATAAGAAATTAGATAACCGATTTTGGATTTTACTTTCCATTTAAAGTTATCTATAACGTTTTTGGAAAGAGATACCCAAATTAGGTGATACAATGTGATGTGGCACTTTCTTAGGTTTTCCATTTCCTAACTACAATATTGAGACATTTTACTTGGACACATCAACTCTGAGTTTATATCTGACATGTAAGACCTTCTGCTCGATGTTGACGATCTACTTCACAGTGTTTTCTACAACTATATTTGCCCCTTGAACAACACAGGTTTGAACTATAGACCACTTATAGGCAGATTTTTTTTTTCTTTTTTTGAGACGGAGTCTCGCTCTGTCGCCCAGGCTGGAGTGCGGTGGTGCGATCTTGGCTCACTGCAAGCTCCGCCTCCCGGGTTCACGTCATTCTCCTGCCTCAGCCTCCAGAGTAGCTGGGACTACAGGCGCCCGCCACCACGCCTGGCTGTTTTTTGTTTGTTTGTTTGTTTGTTTGTATTTTTAGTAGAGACGGTGTTTTACCGTGTTAGCTAGGATGGTCTCGATCTCCTGACCTCGTGATCCGCCAGCCTCGGCCTCCAAAAGTGCTGGGATTACAGGCGTGAGCCACCGTGCCCGGCCTATATGCAGATTTTTTTCAGTGAAAGCTACAGAGAGTATGTCTGCTTCTCCTGTCTCCTCTTCTACCTCCTCCCTCCTTTAGCCTGTACCACTCCTGAGGCAGCAAAACCAGCCCCTCCTCTTCCTCCTTCTCCTCATCCTACTCAAAGTGAAGACTAGGAGGATGAAGATTTCTACAATTATCCACTTCCACTTAAATAATAGTAAATATATTTTCTCCTCCTTATGACTTTCTTGAAACCATTTTCTTTTCTCTAGCTTAACTTGTTGCAAGATACTGCATATAATACATACAACATACAAAACGTGTTAATGGACTATTTATGTTATCAGTACAGCTTTTTGTCAACAGTAGGCTATTAGTAGCTAAGATTTGGAGGGTCAAAAGTTATATGCAGATTTCTGATTGGTGGGGAGGGGGGCTATCCCCAACCCTCACATTGCTCAAGGGTCACTTGAATTATTGTATCCTTCCCCAAATATGTGTTCTTCAAAACAGTATTTACATATTTACATTACATATCAACCCACAGACTGCTTTTTCTCTTGCTTGCATTGCCCTATTTCAACTTGACTTTATTCAAAGCACCATGAAGGAAGACACCAGTCCTTACACTCTGCCTATGAAGACCCGATGTTGAATTGACTGTCCCTCTCCAGTGAGGGTGGGTTTCCATCACACTGATGCTCATGGTGGCAGCTTGTGCCGACTTTCATTCAGTCAGTGTGGGAAAATGTTCATCCCATCGCGACTTTATCCATTCTCACCTCCTTCTTCACTCAGTTTCTTATGTGGATCTGGGACACAATGCATATTGTTGTTTAACTCTTTTTTAAGTATTTTTCTTTCTTCCTAACATCATTTCTAATAATGCAGAAGTTTTTTTCCTGAAGCTAGGCTGGAAGACATTCTGAGCAACCTGTTTTATCTTATACTCAAATCATTTTTGTCCTGGGTCCCTAACCATTGTCTGTGCTTTTCAATATTGACTTAGAGTGAGTTCTTGTTCTATCAGGTATTGATTTTGTTTGCACAACGATATCAACTGCATCAGACCTTCCAAGAGGTATCTCAGGCCTTCATAAAAGTAGATATCTATTATCTTCATCTAACAACCCCAAATTTGTCTAGTGTAAAAATGATCAAGTGCAACTTAACATTTCATTATATCAAAATTCCTCTGATATTTGTTTGTGGAATACATTTTTAATATTTAATTGTCTCAATATGCTGAACTTTGTGTCTTCCTGGCCTAGATGTAGACTGTAACATCTACTGGGTGTGTACGGTGCTTATTTCTCTATAAAGCAATGGGATCCATGTATGACAGCAACAACTCCACTCCAGTCCTTGTCTTCCTTCCTGCCTCCTGTTTCGTAATATCACCAATGTATTAAATGGAAGGATTTTTAAGAATTCAAATATGGCCTCTGGCTCTTTTCCTTCCTTATTATATTCAAAAATACATGGGCTAGCTGGGTGCAGTCGCTTACATCTGTAATTCCAGCACTTTGGGAGGCCGAGGCCAGCAGATCACCTGAGGTCAGAAGTTCAAGAACAGCCCGGCCAACATGACGAAACCCCGTCTCTACTAAAGACACAAAATATAGCCGGGTAGGGTGGCACATGCCTGTAATCCCAGCTACTCAGGAGGCTAAGGCAGGAGAATCGCTTGAACCAGAGAGGCAGAGGTTGCAGTGGGCCAAGATCACGCCACTGCACTCCAGGCTGGGTGACAGAGCAAGACTCTGTCTCAAAATAAATAAATTAATTAATTAAATACATGGGCTTAAATAAATAGAAGACATTTTTCTATTCACAGTGGTACTATTTTTTCTCTACGAGTTTGGCCCAGTAGAGGTAAAATTACTGTCTCTAATCATGTGACTGTTGTGTGCTCTTTGGGGACAATCCCTATGCAGGAAGTCTCTACAAGAGTTCACAGCAATTCCTGTCTCCAGCATCCATGCCCTGGAGTAATCCCCTCCCCTCGAGTGTGAGCAGGGATCACTTACTGCCTTATTTCTAATGAAAAGGCTGTGGCAGAAGTGACAGGATGCAACTCCCAATATGAGGTTGCAAAAAGATTGTGCTTGTGGCTTGCAGCTTGGTTTCATTCTTTTTCTCTGTCTTCCTGGATTTCTAACACACAGAAACTATGAGATAATAAAGATTTGTTTCTCTCAGTTGCTAAATTTTGAGATTATTTGTACACAATAGTAGATAATACAATCTATTTCTTTTTGTTCCCCAACTTTTATTTTAGGCTCTGGGGTACATCATGTACAGGTGTGTTATATGGGTAAATTGCATGTCAGTGAGGTTTGGGGTACAAATGATCTCATTGCCCAGGTAATGCACTTAGTACCTGCTAGGAAGTTTTTCAACCCTCACCCCTCTCTCACCCTCCCCACTCTAACAGTCCCCAGTGTCTATTGTTTCCGTTTTTGTGACCATGTGTACTCAATGTTTAGTTCCCATTTATAATTACAATTCATTTCTTACACACATACATGTAATACCCCTGAAACACAAATCACTTACACGTACTCAAAATCTAAAATAAGTAATCCCACTTAAGAATTCTTAACTTTGTTCCCAAAAATTGTTGACTAACATTGAATTTTATCTTTTATTACCTGAGACGGAGAAGAAAAGTAGATGGCAAGAATATCACTTTAAATAAAGCTGAGTATATGAAATTATAATTCTACCCAATGCAAATATAAACAAATATAAATAAATAATATGACAGCATCAGTGAAGTTTCTTGTGCTTCAGAGGTTAACTGGCCTCACATACAAAGTGCAGATTCACTAAGCTGCATATGTGTTGACTAGATTTATTTTCTTCACAGGAATCTACAGTTCTTTCTAATTTTCATTTGGAGATTTGTATGATTTATTTAAAAGTAATTCCTCAATTAAAATTTGATCAGATTAAAACAAAGGTAGATTTTCCCCCAAATTATAGAAGTTTAAAGATATTTTAAAGCTATATTCGTTAATAAATATAATATTTATTGTTGGGTGTACCATATGTGCCTTTCTCTTAGGCAGTTTTCTGCATATAGGCCATGATTCACACAATATCACTGTAAAGCTAATCCTGTCATGAACAGAAAATGAGATATAAGTTTTGTATGGAAAAGGATGAAGTTGAATAAAAATAGCATTGACTCTTGCAAGAGGCAGTAGATTTCATATCACTGAAGAGGTGAACATCTAGATCAGAAAGCCACCAGGTGAGGATGCTGAGGCACAGGTGGAAGGCCCCATTGGGAGGTTGAACTCTGTGGTCCCTCCCCTCTGTAAAAACTACAATTCTAATAAAATAATTAAGTGATGCTGAGATTTTAATTTTTTCATTTAGCCTTTCTAAATTCTTTCAAAATATTTAATAAGCATGATGTATGAAATACTAAAAGAGGCAAAATTATAAAATATTGTAAAGGTAATCCAATCACAGGAGCAAATGAAATAAGCAAATTGATAAAATATTTCCTGATAGTGCAAAATAGCTTTTGTTTTTATCTGCAAGTGCAATTGCTCATTAGTTAATTCTGAATCTCTCTGGAAAACTGAGAAGCTAGTTTGCCATGCGGTGTTGCGACAACAATTTACTTACATGTTGTATATCTGATTCTCCTGAAGACCAAGCTCGATGGTACTTCAAAAGTGGAATTGAAAAGTAACAAAAATGGAAGTGACTCTGGGTTTAAACTCCAGGAAGTCATTTTGCCTCTTACTTTCTATTTCTATTCTCAATTTTTATTAGGACACTACGGCTACGGAATTCAATTTCAGCGTTCCCCAGAGAGAAGTGAAAGATGAATGCTACTAAAGAGAATTCCATTTTGAACTGGTGCTACTTTGAATTTCTTACATGTTTTTATAGTCAGCAATAGCAATAAAGATATTTTTCCAATTCTGAAAGACAAAACAAAAAAAGAGGAAGGCAATCATCTAATTGTTTTAAAGCCAAACTTATTTAGATGGTTCCTCTAGTATAAAACTTCTCATACATTGCTAATGTGATATTATATATATTTATTCCTTTCTAGAGGAAAATATACTACTAAAATAATAATTATGCTAATGGTATAAAGGAAAAACAAATACATCATGTTTTAGCATTTTTTTATTATGAAGTCAGATTTTCTCTCTAACTGGCAAAAATTAATTCGTTAAAACTCAAATGTCTTTGACACTTTTCCTAGAGAAATTTCAGCTGACAAGTTACATCATAGTGGTAGTCACTTAGAACATGATGACTCCACATATGCCTTCATTTTAGAAGTGACAGTGTCTCTTTAGGATTTCTAATTTAATTCATTCAATACATTAATCTAGGAAGAAGCAACCATACATATACCCATGCAAATATGTGCTATTTATTTATTTTAGCACAAATTCATCCAGTACATGTGCAATTTTGTTAAATGCATAGATTATGTAATGTTCAAGTCAGAGCGTTTGGGGTATCCATCACCTGAATAACATACATTGTATCCGTTAATTAATTTCTCACTTTCGTTTTTGCGTGCCTTCTTTGTCATTAGCTAGAAGACATTGAATAACTTCTTGCTTTTCATGTTTCTCATATTTCTAGGCATGCTATCTAATATCACCTATTGTTATATCCTCATTATCTTTATTTGAGGGGCTGTCTTACCTACTTTTACTAAACAATGCAAATAAAAGCTCATAATGGGAGTTTTGGTTGGTTTTAACTCATCAATATATTATGCTAGAGTCACTTTAAATATGGAAAGAAATAACACTTTTATCCAAAAATACTGACTTCAGGGCAAGGCATCCTTTATTCTAAGAATGTAAAAGTGAAACATCAATTTCACATACACTCACCATCAGCATTGAGACCTTAAATAAACATTGGTCTTCTTAGAGCTCAGATGATTCATAATCTTCCAAAGCCCAGATTTGTTCTGCACTTTCTCTGGTGCTTCCTCCTCAGATATATCCCAATACTCATTAACAAAGAGAGTTTTAACTGTTCTAGTATATGTTACTTGCCAGATAATCATAGTTTTATATTTCTTTACTAACACTATGTTGTGTAATTTATAGAAATAAAATATCTATTTGTTAAAATGGGGCATTATACCTTTGATTCAAAAAACAGTAAATTATAAATGGGAGATAAGATGAATTATGCCAAGTATAATTCATTACATAAACATAGAAAACCAGAAAGACAGACCACAGGGTAGCTATACTGTTTTTTATAATGATGCTTCCTTACCCTGACAGTTATCACAACATAGAAAACCAGAAAGATAAATGAGAGGGTAGTTACACTCTGATTTTATAATGATGCCTCCTTACCCTGACAGCTATCAGAAATGCAGCAAGGTGAGGTCAATGATGTCCCCTTGGTAGACTTGGTGATGGTTGGGAAACTGTCAGTAAGTGTCATAGAAAGCTTGCCATGTCAATTTTTGACTTTCTTCTTTTTCAGTAGTCACTGAAAACATGCTCCAGGATGGCATAAAAGGTCAGTATCTGGCTGGTTTTTAGCCCAATCTTCAACAAAGTCCTAGTACATAATTTTGGAACAGGCAAAATGACAACATTGGGGATTGAGAAGCAGAGCAACATGTACTGTGTCTTCTGAAGGCGACAGTGAATAAGGCATAAAATCCTCTTTTGGCACTCTATTCCTTGTGAAGTAACAGTTCTCTTCATGTCACCATTCAACCCTTACCCATACGATGTATTCCAGGTACTTTATAGATCACCCCTTGGAGTGGAACCACTGTTCCCATTCACATCATGGGAACAATGACGCTTATGAAAAGCACTCATCAAATTCCTCTCTAAACATGACTGTGCTGGGCATCGTAGCAAAAAGTGAAACTTGTATTATTCTCCCTGTTAGGAGTTTACTGTTTACTGCTGATAAGACTGATACAGAAATATACTCTTTATTGTTTATAAGCCTTAAAAACTCAACTGCTTTCATGCCATTACCTCAGTACATGGATATGATGAGGAAAAGCTTAAATGAACAACTGTCCACTGACCATACTTTATTTTAAACTAGCCAGAGAGGAATTCCATGACACATTAGAGTCTCATAAAGTTTAAAAACTACTGCATGAATAATAATAATCATAATAGTCATCATCATCGTCATCATCATCATCATCACCACATTCAGGGCATTGATGGGCCCAAGTAGGGTCGGTTATTTTTACACCTTCAACTTCCTGCTTCATGTTGTCTTTACTGCATAATGATGGCAAGTTAAGCATAGCAGGCAGAGTAATGGCTCCCCGCAAAAGCCACTTCCTTATCTTTGATTCAAAAAACAGTTATCTCTAGAACCTGTGAAAAGATATCTTACGTGGCAAATGGGACTTTGCAGATGTGATTAAGTTAGGATTTTGAGACGGAGAAATTATCCTGTATTATCTTGGTGGGCTTAACGTAATTACAATGTTCCTTATAAGGGAAAAGGAGAAGTCAGGGTGTTGGAGGAGAAGATGTCACTAAGTAAGCTGAGGTCAGAGAGACAGATGCTGTTCCTGGCTGGGGCCACAAGCCAAGGAACAAGGCGGCCTCTAGAAGCTGGGAAGGCAAGGAAATGAATGCTTTCCTAGAGCCTCCAACAGGACTGCAATCCTGCCGACACCTACATTTTAGTTTAGGGAAACCTATTGTGACCTTCTGGCCTCTAGAACTGTAAGATAATAAAGTTGTGGTGTTTCTCACCCCTACATTTGTGTTGATTTGTTATGGCAGCCATGAGAACCTAATGCAGTGATGATGTACTGACGCTGAAATACATCCGTTTTGTTCACATTTGGGATATGAAAACATTAATCCCTGTGGTGGGAGGCTACAGCGTGCTAACACATTTCTTTTTACTATTGACTTAATGAAGGAAACTCAATTGAAAACTGTGACAGTTATTAGCACAGTCTGAGGAGCAGAGTTCAGGAATGCTGGGAAAAATAAGAAGGAAAGATAATGTGGGGCAAAAGGTCCTAAATTCAGGAAGTCTAAGACAGTGTGAGCAGAATGATGAGCAAGAGACAGGAAAGAAAGCTCTCGTCGGTGGAGGTGTCCATCTTGCCCTGTTCTGCAGCCTGGGCTATTGTCACTGGCAATATTTTACAGAATTTTCCATCTTCTCTGGTGGGGAAATCCAGTGCTCCCAAAAGAAGCCTTCCTTGCAAGCAGCAACTATTATTTCAAAAAGAGGGAAAAAAAACTCGGGTTTCTGAAAACAAAATTTTCTTTATTTTCTTCTCAAATGATAGAAGAGAAAAATGAGGAGAGAGAGAAGATGTGTGACTAAACCCTGCCTTAAGCTTTACTGGTATACCTCATTATAGTTTCTTCTGATGAGAATCTACAATATTCTCATATTGAATATTTTCAGCTTATTTGAAAAATAAAATCAATCTTGGAGATCAAAAAGCATTTTGAGCTTTGGAATTGCCCTGGAAAGGCAATAAAATGAGTTAACATAAGACCTATGTATGATCATGTATATCTTCCAAAAGCTTTAGAATAATTTCCCAGACTGATTATTAATCTCCAAATTATTTACTTGCAAGATGTTTTTTGCTGCCAAGTAAGATTGTATTATGTGCTTGGGATGATGTGTTTCAGTAGTCCTCTACTGTAGGCTACTAGATTTAGCATCCATTGATGGGAATGGTCTGAAGCAATTACTACTGGGATGTTTGCTAAGTGTGACTGTCTATTTCAATAATTTCTCCTGTACTTACTGACTGTAATTCTGCTGTAATGAGGAAGATACAGCTATTTGTTTGTTTATTTATTTATTTGAGACAGGTTCTGGCTCTGTTGCCCAGGCTGAAGTGCAGTGGTGCTATTTCAGTTCACTGCAATCTCCACCTCCCAGGCTTAAGCCTTCCTTCTACCTAAGCCTCCCAAGTAGCTGGGACTATAGGTGCATACCACCATGCCTGGCTAATTTGTCTATTTTTTCTAGAGATGGAGTTTCGCCGCATTGCCCAGGCTAGTCTTGAACTCCTGAGTACCAGCAATCCGCCCCACTCAGCCTACCAAAGGGTTGAGATTAACAGGCAGGAGCCACCGCCCCTGGTGTCAATATTCCTTATTATCAATGTAAAGGTGATGGGGGAGGTGATAGGGATACTGGCATTTCTATTTTGAAACATAGTAGCCAGCTGCATATTTACCTTTGCTGCTACAAATCATGACAACCATGTACTTAAGAATAAAATATAAAGATTTATGAAGCAAAAGGCAAGAAAGGGAAGGAGAAGAAAAACAGAAGGAAGAAGGAGAGCCATGACACTCACTTGTGAAATGGACACATTCTGATTTACTGGTGGAGAATACTGGCTAACTTCAAACCAAAAGCATGTGAGAGATATTTGATACTTATCATCTACTACTCATATAAATGTAGCATTGTTGGTTCTATTTATCTACCTTCTTTCAAACCATCTATCCACCTCCTTCCTTGCAACCTCTTATGATTCCTACATAACAATGCATTTACATGCAACTTTGGTAATCTAGGTAAATAAATGAAACTTTGCTTGGTATACTTGTCTATGTTCCTTAATATTTCCATATAAATGGAACACATCAAATATATCACCCTTTCACTTGTCAGTCACAAAGCTCCTCATTCTTCCTCATTCAGTGAGAAAGACGTATTTGCTTTTGGATTGTCGCTGTTAGGCAAACCATATCTTCTCTAGCAAATGAAAGTCGTATTTTGCTCCTAATTTTTCTACTTACAACATTACGAAAGAAAGTTGATTTGAACAAAGTCTAAGCTGCTATTAAACTTTGGGAAAAGAATCCTCCCTCGCCAAAGGTGAGGTTTGGAGCTATGGGTTGAAGCAATATGCAAAACCACAACTCAGTAATGGGTGAAAATTTAGATATGTTCTTCCTTAGTAATTCATCCTAAACTAAATGCGTTTCTAAGGAGAAAAGCCTCACCAGTGAATCTAGCCTAAAATACTATAAACGTGTTTTCCCAAATAGCATAAAGAGAGCACATACTTAATATAAATGTATGAAAGGAGAAGGAAAGAAAAGCCCAACTTAGAAATAAGTTATTCAGAAAATATTGACTCATTTCATTTATTATTTTTTAAAGAGCATATTAAATATCAATGTACTATGATGTTGACTAGGTACCATGATATTTAATATCTATGTACAAATGATGATGTTGAATATTTACGTACTATGATATCAGATATCCACGTACTATGATATCAGATATCTCTATACTATGATGTTGGATATCTGTATATTATGATATTTAATATATATGTACTAAGGTATTGGATATCTCTCTACTATAATTTGGAAATCTATATATTATGACATTGAATACTTATTTACTATGATGTTGAATATCTGGGTACTATGATATTGGATGTCTATGTACTAAAATATTGGCTCCCTCTGTAGTATGGTGTTGAATATGTACTATGATATTGGATGTCTATGTACTAAGATATTAGATATCTTTGTACTGTGATATTGAATATCTCTGTACTATGATATTAGATGTCTACATACTATGATATTAAATATCTGTGTACTACGATATTAAATGTCTCTGTACTATGATATTGGATATCTCTCTGTACTTTGATATTAGATATCTCTGCACTATAGTATTGGATACCTCGTTTCTCTGAAACGCTGTGTGTGCACAGCTGCTGTGCACTTTGTGGCCTCCTCTTGCTTCTGGAAGATTCCAGGCTCTCCCCTCCACCAGGGTGAGGTGCTTTCTGTGTCCTCTGCAGAAATGCTCCCTGACAGTTTGTATCCATCCCTCACCTCCAACTTTATTTTTATTCCTTCCTCAGATTTCAAAATTACTTCCTCAGGAAGGCCTTCTTTGACTTTTGAATCAAGATCAAGTTTTTGTTAGGTGAGGTTGTAGAATGAGGTTTCCTTCCCTGTGTGTTCCTTCCTGTACTTACTCGATTAATGTCTGCCACCTGTGCTTGACAGCTCCACGAGAACAGTTGTTGTTGAACAAATGAATAAATATGGTATAAAAAAGTTTAGAAAGTTTAGGAAACTGACGGACAGGAAAAATATTTGAACCTTCATATGACTATTGTTAGAGGCCATGAGATTTTCCCCATATCTGAATGCCCAGGCCCCTCCACAATCTTTGAAATTTAGAAGTGTGTTTGGGTTAATTATTTTTTACCATATTTTCATAAGCAATCAACCATAAAAAAGAAAAGAGCTTGCAAAGGGCCAAATCACATGTGCTTTTGAGATGAACTAAAGAATGTGGCCTCCATAAATTGCTCGTATATAACTAGGTCCTAGTCTAGAAGTGTTAATGTAGCTTCAACATTTCTCATTTTTTTCAACAAAATAAGCACTATTTTAAAATACACAAACCAAAGGGTTTAATTACACTGCTTCTAGATATTTTTTTCCTAATCTTTCTTTATTTTTTATTCATAGTAGCATACTGCTTGGAAAAACTCAATTGATGGTATCATGTCATCTTGAGTCATAAAATAATTTAAATTTCAGGCTCTTGATATAACAGAATAAAATATCATACAGTTATTAAAAGAATAATTGTAAAAAGAAAAAAGATAAAATAATATTGGTCATCTTATATTAAGTGAAACAAGTACATAGAACATTATATAACCAAAACAATGAAATAATGTTAGCCAATTACCCCAATTATTATTATATATTCTAACATTGCAGGTAGAAGAACTTAATACACAAAACTAAAATTGTGTGATGATATGAACATGATGAGTTAATGTTCTTACAATTTTAAAAAATAAGCATATTGACATTTCAACTAGATAAGTACACAGAAATCAAGTAGTTGAAATTTTCTTTTTCGTTAAGTAATTTTTAAATTCCATCTTACACACATAATTACACTATTTTTCCATTGTTTCTTAGAATAATCCTGGCTCTAAAATACTGTGCATATTGTATACTTTTTTTTATACTCTTACCGTATTTCTTCAAAAATACTTTTTGGCTCTAGAGTATAATAACAGAACTTCAACTTTTTAAAAAGTAGTCCAACAAAATATGGCAATGATCTATTACAGTCATTTTGACTGTCTGGAAGAATTTTATTTTATTTTTATTTTATTTTATTTCTTAAGAAGAACTTCTTAAGAAACAGAATATTTATGAATCTAGAATATAGGTGTCTAAATTCTTTGATCATTTTTCAAGTGAGTTAACTTTTGATGGGAAGAAAAAGAAATTAAGGTAGCAAAAAGAAAAGAAATACAAAAATTTGAACAAAAGTTTGTGATGATACATTTGCTTTTTAAAATTTGAAACAAAAAGCTTGCATTGTGTTTTCTCTTCAAGTTTGTTCAGGGCTGTGGCTATTTGGCACAGAGAACTGGATTTCCTTTTCAGACCCAATGACCAAGCTTCCTCTTTTGAGCAGCCTAACAAGAGTGGTTCATAAGCTGGCTGAGTGCTTCCTTCAAGAAATATGAAGCCTCTATCTAAATACTATTGAGGATAGAAAAAAAGATAAAAGCTACCTCTAAAGTTCAATATCCTAAAGAACAATGCAATTCAATTTCACAAGCATGTATTTAACTTGAAATATTCTATGGGGCCTACTGCACAAAGAATCTTACTTAGGGAGAAAGACATCTAGTTATTTAAAGCAGAATGAAGTAATTGGCAAGACAGAATTTTGGGGGAAGAAGCAATTGAAATTGGTTTGAAAGATCTCTTCAAAAAGAGGGAGGATGAGCTCATCCTTGAAGGAGTGAAGTAGAGCAATTTTAATAAAACAGAGCTGCCTCTGACTAGCAAGTGGTGTTTCCCGTGAGCAGGACCCTATTTCAAGCCTTTCAGATCTATTAACCCAAGTTAAGCCCTGCAACAGCTCTATGAGGTCAGGGATATTATTGTCCCATTTTAGAAATAATAAAACTGAGATTTAGAAGTGATAAGCCTCATGCCCGAGGTTGCACTGCTGCTGTAAGCAACTTAACCAGGACTGGAAGATTGGCAATCTAGACAGCATTTGGGAGCTTTGAGGTGATCTATGCTGCCTTCTGTATGGGAAATCAGGAAATGTGGAATAACTAACATATCTGTAAAAAGTTGTTCTCTGGATTTCAATTCTATCTATAATTTGAGCAGTGTATGTGACTGTATTATTTATAGGTTCTCCTGTAGCCCTAAAATTCTGAGGACAGGGCCTCCCAGAATCAGGAAACAGCCCTAGAGAAGGTGCCAAGCAACAGAACAATAGGAAATGTTAGGATGGAGAGACAGTGGTGTATTGTTAAATTCTGGATTCTCAGATCGCTAAGCAAGTATTTTGAAAAAAAAAAAAAAAAAAAAAAAACAAAACCAAAAACACCTTTACCTCTAGCTACTCTAACTTCACTGCTTTTGAGGAAGTTTTCTGATAAATATTCCATTGCTAATTGTCTATAGTGGCTTCTTGGTCTTTTAACGAACTATGTATGTTTTGCTTCAAATTAATAAAATTTCAGCTAATAACAATCCTCCATCCTTTTACACTATTTGAAGAACCCTCCGTATAATGGCTTAAGTGAATCATCAGACAGTCAAAGGTCAATTCTTCAGTCTTGTTATTAGGTGCTTAATATGAACAGATTATTTTTGTGTCCTAATAATATAACCATATTTTTGAAATGCTTGCAGTCTGGATTATTCACATCTTTAAAACAAAAGAGATTGGGCCGGGCACGGTGGCTCATGCCTGTAATCCCAGCACTTTAGGAGGCTGAGGTGGGTGGATTATCTGAGGTCAGGAGTTTGAGACCAGCCTGGCCAACATGGTGAAACTCCTTCTCTACCGAAATATAAAATTAGACGGGAGTGGTTGCACATGCCTGTAATCCCAGCTATGCAGGAGGCTGAGTCAGGAGAATCGCCTGAACCCGGGAGATGGAGGTCGCAGTGAGCCACGATCGTGCCACTGCCCTCCAGCCTGGGCAACAAGAGTAAAACTCAGTCTAAAAAAAAAAAAAAAAGATTAGAAAGTAGTCAAAATAGTTCCATGTGTTTATTATGCTGACCTGCCAAATATAAGTTAACATTATTTGTAGGTAAAGCACCAATTGCTAAAATAATGGAGGGAGTATGGAAAGGACACCTATCCCTGCTGTCTAAGATACTGTTTAGATAAGGCAATAAAATTGGAGCATGGTGACAGCACTGTTGAGCTGACGTGTTACTCACTGGAGAACCAGTCTCACTAGTGTTTGATAAACTAAATAATATTAAAGGAGGCAAGAGACTACAGTGGTGGGCACTGAACTCTTGCCTTCACTCCTTCTTACTCAACAGTGTTATCAATGACTTAAGACTACATATAGCGCTTTGAAACTAGTAAGAAACAAGATGATAAAGACAGAATCAAAATCCAAAGTAATCAAACATGGAAGAAAACACAGAACTAAAGTGCCTGAGATTAATTTAACAAGGATAAATGCAAAGATCTGAAATTCAATCTATAAATACACATGTACAGTTTTTGAGCCAGTATTGTTTCACAAAGACCTGGAATTTTTCTATGCCCTAGCTTATTAAGAGCAAAATTCAATAAAGCTGTCATACAAACACATAATCTATGAGACTGCTTAACTTCCCTACACAAGAGCTCACAGATCATACTTGAATTTAGGTATTGAGTTCTGTGCCTTGATATTAGGAGAGATATCAATTTCTGCAGAATATATTCAAAGCAGGGAAAATCAACTGAAGAAAGATTCTAGAACTTATTTATTCATTCATGTATCCAAACATCTGAATATATTTATTGAAAAGGTACTTCATAGCAAGCAGTTGGAATATAATAGTGAATAAGGCAGAAAATTCAGATACAGAACTGACCATAATGAAGCTGCAGAGCTAAGAGATACTGAGCTTTCTATCAAACGCCGTTCTGTCTGACTCCAAGAGCGCATACCCTAGTTACTCTACTGCTTTGCTTTTCATAATGTGGTGCTCTTCATGTTGTCCTAGTGAATGCATTATCTTATTAAAAACAGTGTCCTTCCTAATGAAACACCTCCCTGTGTGGCACTAAGATGAGTGGGCCTCTTCGTTTGCTTGAGGAGGTCTCACTTGATGATTCATGTTTCAGCGTAACTATTAATGGTTTCTCCTAAACACACACAAACACACACACACACGTGCCTGCGTGCGCGCACACACACACACAAACACACACACACACACACACACACAATCTCAATTTGGACAACAAATAATTTGGTCTCCTTGCCTAATGCCATGATGCCATTTTATTTCAATGCATAGCATAACTTGAATTGAATGGCTATTCACTGCTAAAAGGAACAAGTGTAAAGCAGGCCTGTGTGGTAGAGCTTTGGCTCAAGTTGCAAGAGTGCCATCACCAGTTAGCTATCTTCTTCCTGGGCACAAGAGTGAGGGATGCTGGCCCGTCATGGTCTGGGCACCCAGGACTTTGCACTATTTCAGGACTAAATAATGTATCTCAAATATCAGTCATTCTGTACTTGCTGTTTGCACTCTCTGTAATGCTCCTCTTCTGTCTACCAGACTTTGTTAACAGGAGTTCTATGCGGAAAATTAAGTCCTAATGCTCTAAAAAGGCCATTGTATGTAGTGAATTAACTTCTCTAAAGTGCATCTAGAATGGCAGTAATTATATCAATCCTTGGAGAAACCAAAAAAAGTTGCTAAAATTAGTTTTGATGTCCTGCGGTGAACATGAGGGACCACTTCATTGCATCTTTTCATCAATATATTTTCTGTCTGTGTTAGACCTTTTTTGCATTGTTATAAAGGAGTACCTGAAACTGGGCCATTTACAAAGAAAAGAGGTTTATTTGGCTCACAGTTCTGCAGGCTGTCCAGGAAACGTGGAGGTGGCACCTGCTTCTGGGGAGGCCTCAGGAAGCTTTCAAACACTGCAGAAGGTGAAGGGGGAGCAGGCATCTCACTTGGCAGGAGCCGGAGCAACAGCATGAGGAGGCGCCACAGTCTTTTAAACAACCGGGTCTCCAGAGAACTCACTCATCTCCAAAGGGCTGACACCAAACCATTCAGGAGGGATCTACCCGTGATCCAAACACCTCCCACCAGGTCCCACCTCCAACCCTGGGGATCATATTTGAGATGTGGAGGGAACAAATATCCAAACTATATTACTATCATCACAAATTTCTTGGCAAAATAGCTCTAAATCAGTGTTTCTCAACCTTGGCTATATGCTACAATTATCTGGAAGCTTTAAAATAGTAATGCTGTTCAGGTTCTCTCTAAAAAACTGTCAGAGTCTCCAGGGCAGGACCTAAGCATTGGAAAGTGTCAGCTGCTCCCCAGGTGACTGAAATACGCATTCAAGAAGTAGCATGTCTGCTACGAATGAGTGACTGTGAGGAAGCAGTGTCCACTACACCCCAGCCTTCAACCTCTGGATGTGGGGGAGGGGTGGCTCCAAAATTTTATGCCAATGTAAATTTAAAGCCTTCAACAAGATACTTCAATTTCCCTGGGGGTCTCATGTTCTCATGGTCATGTCTGGCCCTGGCCCGTTACCTATGCTATCTTCATTTTACTTTGGAATTTCAATAATTTGCCCATTCATAACTTCAGATTATGATTGGTTTCATTTTTAATTTTGTGGCAGTGGTTAAGGTAAAAAATAAACTTATATTCATGGTGGGAAATAACTTACGGTAAATTAGACATTCATTTCCTAAAGTCTTCTTAATCGACTCCCTCCACATCAGCACAGGGAGTCCCTTAAATCCACACCTTTTGACTCTTTTTCCTCAACCCTCTCATTTACCCCTTGACCTTTTCTTTCTTTCTCGTCTCAAGATAAACTTTAATGTCTGACCTTATCCAGAAATTTGACTATTATCTTGTTGTTTTTGTCACAACTAGACTACCTTTAAGGAAGTTATAGAGGCATCTTATAAAAAACAGCCTGACCCTAGGAAGAATTCTGGAACCAGTAGTTAATATGACCAAATGGCCATTTTGGTTATTCTGTGAAGTAAACATTGATTAAATTAATTTTTATTGTACATTATAATAACTTTATGCTGGAAGAGAGACTAGTTGCCATACATCAATGACTAATAACTAATAACTGTCTATGGTTAGAATAAATATGTCTTCTAAAATAAATCATTTTAAATTGTTTAAGCTGCATCTTCTTAACTAGTCACAGATTTGGTTTCTAGGGTGATTGCCCATTGTATATCAAATTAATCTAGAGTACAGATTATGGAAAGGATATTAAAGAGATAATTAGTTATTTTTTAACTGGAAATACACTTCCTATTTCTTCAGTTTAAAACTTCTAATTTTGTGTCGTGATAGAAGCACCATCATCACAGTTTAGATACTATCAGAAATTCTCAAAGAAATAATAGATTTCCCTAGAGATCATTTTTCACTTAGCTTACAAGGTTAAATGAACTCCCAGATGCTCTGCTGGAACACAGACCCATCTCAAGAAACACACAAGCAGCAAATTTGCTGGTGGATGTTGAGATGAACACTTAGGAGCTGGTAGATTGCTGTGCGTTTGAAAAGGACCCAGGATCTCACAGACAAGCAAGGCTTGTCCACTTATGACTATATTACTAGAAAATATGAACAAATCAATTTTCCATTGAACCAGGAGGCTGTAATAGAAGATCAAAAAAAGTCAAGTGAGAACCGAGAAGCTGCGTATTTCTGCTCTACTAAAAGATGAAGTAAATTGACTAAGTGCATAGCCAATTTGAGAATTCTACAACTGTCATATTCTGAATAAGACGTCTAGTTTCAGTGGTGTATAATCTCTCTCATTTTATATTGAGTTGAACATTATTGTGTTAAAATGCAAAGAAATCTTAGTCAGTGGACTCTCATTTTTCAATTTCTATATTTGTGAAAGTAGGAATTTTATACCAGTTGACTGTAGCCTGATTATTATTGGCACATAAGAAGTTAATGCTCACTTTTACTTATTTCTCAGTAAGTGAAGTGGGATCTTTTCTCTATCTATCCATAAAGACGGAGAATAGGTGTAGTTTACACTAACCAGAAATTTATGTTAACCGGAATTGTAGGATACCATAAGATTTGGATGAAGTTATTGGTTTAGATTTTACACTCAGTTTATTTTGCCACCTACCTCTCCTGAATCACTAAGTGACTTCTGCTTTTCCAAAATAAACAGCAATAAATGCTCACAGATAGAGTACAACTTGCATCATTGGATCTAAGTCATGGGAATAGAGCTATGCGAAGTGGCAGAATCACAGCGGAAGAAAACATGGAATTGAAAATCAGCAAATCTTTCTTTAAATTGTAGCTCTGCCACTTACTAGCAAGGCCCTTAAAAGATATCCTCTCAATAATATATTTGCCCCATTTTGCAAATGCAGAGAATGTTTTATCTCAAAGAATCCCGTAAGATTTCAAGAGCTTAGCTGAAGGTCCAAAATGTAAATCGTGCCCAGTAAACATAGTTATCGTTATCAATCTTCACATGAGAGTAGGATACGCACAGCCTGAGGTGGCACAGTGACATCACCTGGCTATATTCTTTCTTCTGTGACACCAATCTTCTCAACTTCATTGGCCTCCAAATGGTCATATTCACCAAATAACAGGTGGATTTCTGGAGGCAACGTGTATGTTTAAAAGACGCTTTTTGCCATAAGTGTCCTGCTTTGGTTCTATGATGGGCTTAGTATGATTTGGGGGTGGGGGGTAGCCTTAGCAACTTAGCACCATTTATGATTTGGCCTCTATAAGAAATATATGGACAAAAAGCCCAAAGTGTCAAAAACAGTCCTATCTGTTTAGGAACAAAATAGGCGTGTTCCTATAGTTCTGTCCCTAAAGCAAATCATTGAGATGTTCCATAGGTTCTAAAAACCTTTTCCAGCTGTGGAGCTGAGAAGATACTAAAGTAATAGCATCTTCGAGGTTGAGTAGAAAAAAAAAAATCAAAAGTCTAGTTAGCCCCAAATGATGTCAGCAGACCCACTTGAGGTGTTTTCCTTCATTAAATTAATACACGCAGACAGCTGTTTTGGCTGTTTCGTTTCTCTCGGTGGTGAATCTGTTTCTTAAACGGCTACTCCATGATTGTATAGGGATGTAAAAGTTTATCTTCCACTCATGAAATAATTACATTTTGTTTTAACTAGCTGACAAACCTATCAGTTTCAATGCAGTTATTAACCCAGCCAATTCCTACCTTAAGAAAATTATTACAATAGTACTTGAGCTTTTTTACTTCATTCAAACAGGCTGATGGTACAGTGTTGTTAAAGATGACAAGGAAGCACTTGAAATAAGTAACAATTTTGTGCCTGAGATGTGGGAACTTTTGATAAGTATTTACATCTTTCATAACAAAAGAGCGTGAGAAAGAATTAAGGGGGAAGGAAAGCGGGGAGGGGAAGATACTGCGTAAACAGAACAACCATCTGACAAAAGCCACTTCTCCATGTTTTTAGGAAGCCCTTTCTGCAACCTACTTAACCTGGGGATGAGTTTCTTCATTGCTATACACCATGGCAGCGGTTCCACAGAGTTACAAAGCTGAAGCCCAACACTGTTCAGAAACTGAGCTGTCTGTCACATACAAAGCTGGGTAAGGAGTTCACCCCATTAGGAGCGCCATCTTTCTAAAATCACTAGGTCAAAACTTCTTCTCCGAGGGCAAGACACACCAACGGCAACAGTAAGCTGTTAGCCAGTGAATTTTGTGCATGGATTAATATATTTCTTCTGTAAGTCGTTTCTTCTTAAAACATTTTTAAATAACTGCCTAAACCAGTTCTCAGAAATAAGATTTGCAATTACAATTAATAGGTCGGAAACTTTTCCAAAGAGAAAATTCACTTTGTTGAGAAAATAAAGGAAGTAAACAATTTACAAAACATCACCTTGAATTTTGATGTTTTTAAAGGTAGAATCCATTGATGTATTAAAAGGGTAACCATTATGACTAAGTGGGGATCATCTCAGACAACGTGACTGGTTTAATATTTGGAAACAAATCTGTCATTCACAATATTAGCACAAAAACAAGAAAATAAAGCAAAACAACAATTTTTTAAACCTACGATCATTTTAGTCAATGCAGTAAAAGCATCTGACAAAATTCAATATCCATTCATGATAATAACTGTCAGCAAACAACGAGTAAAAAGAAACTTCCTCTATTTTATAATAAGCATCTACCAAAAAATTAACAACTAGCATCATAGTTAACAGTGAAATATTGAATATTTTCACCCTACAATTAAGAATGAGATAAGGATATCCGCTTTCATCACTTTTATTTATCATTGTACTTGAGTTCCTAACTAGTACTCTAAGGCAAAAAAATTTCAAAAGAGCATAAAGTTTAGAAAGAAGTAAAACTGAATTTGCAGATGACATGATTGTTTATGTAGAAAATCTAATTAATCTATAAAACAATTATTAGAATTAATGCAGAATACAAGGCCAGGAAGCAAAAATCAATTTTGTTTTATGTGCTAACAATATATTTTTGTTCATCAAGAGACTATATTAAGAATATAAATAGCCAAGACATCACTTGTCAAAATATTTTAAAGACATATATCTGAAAAATAAGTGGTATCCAGGACATACAGAGGACTTCTACAACCCAATCATATAAACATAAGCAACCCAATTACACAAATAGGCCTAAGATTCAACCAGACACCTCACTAAAGAAGAGATGTACAAGAAAGCACATGAAAAAATGTTCAGCATCATTACTCATTAAAGAAATGCCAATTAAAAGCACAATGAAACACCATCACACACTCAACAAAAGGGCAATATTCAAAAAACAAAAACGAATACCACCAAAACCTGCCCCACATGCAGGTGCACACTGACTGTCCTGTATTGTTGGTAGGGGTAAAATAGTCCAATCGCTTTGAAAAATGACCTGGCGAGTTATAAAATGAAACATATGCATGTCCTGTGACTCAGTTTTTCCATACTTAAGTATTTCCTTTACAATAAAAGAAGGACCACACAAAAACTTGTAAGAGAATGCTTACTGCAGATTATTCACATGGTTCATAATTGTCAAAAACCAGAAATCATCTAGGTGTGCCTCAACAGGACACTGGCTGAACAAATCCTGGTACACGTACACAAAAACATGTCTAGACATAAAAAGGAAGAAGCTACGGACATACAACACCATGGTATATCTCAAAAATGTGACTGGAAGAGACTTTATAGAAGAATGCATCCTCTACAATCCAACTTAGCAAAAGTGTCAGAACAGTCAAAGTGAACGCAATGGCAGACCATGTGAGAAAAGGAATGGCTATTGCTAAAAAGGGGCATGAGAACATTCATGGGAGCAATGGTAATATTCTAAAAACTGATATTTGTATTATACTGGTTTACACATTTGTCAAAATAGTGTTAACTTACGATTTGTGCACCACTTCATTTAATGTACATTCTACCTCAAAAACAAAAAGGGAGAGAGAGCAAAAGAAAAGCAAATATTGACGTTTGAAGCATTTATTGGTGAAGTATACTGATGTCAGTTTGAAATATATCAAAATTGATAGAAGAACAAATTAATGTATGTATATAAAACAAATATAGTAAAATGTTAATTATATAATATAGGTGATGGGTATGTGGACATCCCATGTATTTTTCAGTTTTTCTACATGTTTGTAAATTTTTCTGAGTGATCTGAACATGTTTTAAAAATTATAAACCTTGAAATGTACCTTATATTGTATGACTTGATTATAGATGGAGGATTCTAGAAATACTCACCAAGGTTAACACAAGTCAAATGTTCCTTAAGAAAGAAAATTCATCTTTGAGAAAGAACTAAATCCCAATTTTTTTTTTTCAGATGTTCTAGATATCCTAGTTTGAAGAGTAAAATGTATACTATTTATTTTGGACAAGAATATTTAAAAGTTTATCTGATCTGCTTGAAGTTGAGAATTGCTGATTTTGTCAAGTGATAAAGGGATTAGAAACATTATTGAAAAATAACTTTTATAATGCTTGCCAAGATTGCTCTAGAAACAGAAGTATGCAGAAAAGTATTTCCTATGTTGCAATCTGACATGGGTTATTTCAAATTTGCAGAGCTGAATTTAAGAATAATATAGGCTGGGCGTAGTGGCTCATGCCTGTAATCTCAGCACTTAGGGAGGCCGAGGCGGGAGGATCACGAGGTCAGGATATCAGGACCATCCTGGCTAACACAGTGAAACTCCGTCTCTACTAAACAAACAAACAAACAAACAAAAAACTAGCCAGGCGTGGTTGGTGGTGGGCACCCACAGTCTCGGCTACTCAGGAGGCTGAGGCAGGAGAATGGTGTGAACCTGGGAGGTGGAGCTTGCAGCAGTGAGCTGAGATCATACCACTGCACTCCAGCCTGGGCGACAGAGAGAGACTCAGTCTCAAAAAAAAAAAAAAAAAAAAAAAAAAAAAATAATAATAATAATAATAATATAAAGGGTGTCGATGTTTGATTTGTAAAAAAGACTACTTGACAAGTTATGCCAGCAATAAAATCTTCGATATCTCACAATCATTCATTTTAAGGTTTTTTTTTTTATGTTTCTGGTATTTTTGTTTGAATTCAGAGATGTCATGTATTGGAAATAAAAGTTGAGAGAAAGAAACTTCACACAACACATTAGCTAAAACACACGCATATTTTAAAGAATTCACAGATAGTTATACTTGTATATTATGCATATTTAATGCTTAGCAACCACAGTTCTAGGGTAATTGGTTATCTCACTGTAGTCGACCTATGTGTTAATTTAGTACCCAGAGCCTAAAAACAGAGAAAATATTTTTACCATACTCTGAGAGCCTCAATCCTCATACTTAGTGTGGTATCACATCCACCTGGCTGATGTTGGAGTTATAACATCTAAAGAAAAATACAAATCAATTTCCTGGAAGGAAAATGGTGAGAACATTCCCTACCAACAGGACCAGCACTAACTAACCTTCCTCTGTTCTTCGCCTTTAAACCTGGTTTTCACCAATACTCAGTTCTTGCCACTGCTCTGGTTCTGCTGTTGTGGATATTGATATGTTGGACTAGGTCTTCACAGTGAAGAATGACATTTCCCAGCTATCTTAAAAATACTTTACTTGCCCTTAGGTTGTGGTTTTAAGAAGAAAAGCTTTATCTACAGGAAGAAGTGCTCCTCTTCAAATGCAGTATTGTCCCATCCCCTTTCCAGGTTCTTTCTCTCATGAGTTATCTTTCTCTAATTAGATAGATGTCATTGATCTCAAAAACTCTCCAATTTCTTGTTAGGTAACTTTTCTTTCATGTAGATGGAGGTAAACCAGAGTCACTCCACTTTCAGAGTACGTTTCATGATTTTAGCACTTCTTTGTCTTCTGACAATAAACCACCTTCACAGTGACACTAGGTTTTTGTTGCCAAAGTCAATAAATTTACCTGGAATATTGTGAGTTGTTTCTGAGTAGGGGAAAGAGAGGGTCAGAGCAGAAAGCAAAATATCTCACCCTTGACTGCATTATTCTTTAACTGTTGGAAAAAGGTCATTGACCATTTAAGAGAAAAAAAGCCTACCTGCTTTAATTTTATGTATGTTTTAATATTTGGACTTAAAAATACTTTCACTTAATATTTTGGAATAACTGATTCTGTCCATTATAACTGCAGTTCGGTTTATGTAGAATTAGAGAATAATAGAGAGAAGACATCCAAGGGATTTTCTAGTTCAACACCCTTAGGTTATTAATGAGGGGCTTGTGGTATATATTTTGAAATTCTGAAATATTGACTCATTTCTCTATGTATTTTTGTAATAAAATTAAACACTTTGTCAACAAGAGTGGAGCACTGTACTTATCTGAGTTGAGGAAAGGATTTTATGGAAAACATGCTGGGGGTTGGAGTAGTTGTGGAAGATGAGAGAAACATATTAACTGACGCTTAGAAATATCAATTCAATACATTCCCGTTGATTGAGATGTGTTAAAGTTTCATATAGGTGGCACGACTAAGCCAGCTTGCAAGAATGTGCCATATTCCTTCATTTATTCAACAAATAGTTACTTAGCATCACTCCGTGTACTGTTTCAAGTGTCAGAGAAGCAGCAGAAGACATTTTTTAAAGTCAGTCATAATGTTTGGACTGAGTTTTGAGAGAAAGAGAAGAGGACACCGTTTTCTCTGACTAGTAGGTCAATTGTTGAAGCCTAATGTGTGAAGGAGAGGTTATTAAATACTAGAAAACTGAGCGTCTGCTGATTCTGCACGTGTTTTTGTGGTTTATTCTTGTTTGTGAGGATGGTAATACAGAATCTTGCTTGAAATTGGACTTTTGTGAACTAACCGAATTCTCCAAGTTAAAATCTAGGTGTTTTCACCAATTTCTGTCATCAGTCTGAACCTGTCTCACAGCTCGTATGCTGTGTTGTTGTCCAAGGAGCTCCTTCAAAGATGGCCTTAATCTAAGTCTATGGCAAGCTTTTCAGTTATAATTTTCGGCAACTTTGGTATAAACAAGACTGCCCCTCTCTTTAACCAAGGCAAGCTGGTCACGAGATTGCAATATGTCATCTAACCACAGATAGATGCTACCTAAAAGATCTCTCTCTAACCTCCAAACCAATGTTTTCAAAAATTATGTTGCAAGGTCTGTTAGGATACCCTTCAAGTATCCACTTTTGTATAATTCGCCATATTGGCCAAACCCCAGAAAATTCAGCATATTAAAAAATATCAGACTGACTCTATCTCTTGCCCCCAACATCATCTCTGTCAGAGACAGAAAGCTGTAACAATATTTGATATCTGACAAGACTGATATATTTCACTGTTGGTCCAACCAACAGAAGATGAGAGAAAGTCAGACCAGACATGACCACCTGAAGTATGTAAGCCAATAATTATGAAGTTGTTCATTTCTACGACTAGACTGGATCTATTGAGGAATTTAACCTGGGGTAAATTAAGGCAACGTGAGGATCATTACAGTATAAAATGAGCAAATGGCCTATTCTAGGCTTTTGGATCAGGTGATGGAGAGGCAGAGTCTGCTGTGAGTAATACCGAAGAAGTGTGAATAATGGGACTTAGTCATGAAAGGAAAATGAAGCAAAGAAGTCAAAGATTCACTCCCTGTGTGGGTGAATGGGAACATGATACTGCTAAATACAGAAGTGGAAGGCTAGAAATTCCAGGGAAAGGGAGGATAAGAAATATTATGAATTTAGAATTTATTGAATGTGAGACGTCAACAGGGTACTCAGGAGGGAATGGTTAACAGGAAGTTACACATTTAGGACTAGAGAATTGTAGAGGGCAACTGAAGGGGGTGATTTCAGCTGCCACCCTTGGGAGGTAGAGATAGGTGCAAGGAGACCAGTTACTACTTAGTAGGCAATCTGCCCCTCTAGGGGTATCAATATGCAATGGCTCCTTTTGGTGGAGCACAGAATCAGCAGGTTTGATCATATAAGTGAATGTGCAATAGGAAATACTCAACTGAATAAAAGCACATTAGGAGGAGGCTGAGAGAGAGAAAACAGTATAAATAAAATGAGAAAATAGCAATGTCAAATACAGTAAGAACTCAAAGTTAAAGTATTAGAGACCAACATATATTTTTAAGAGAGCCAAAATAGGATGGATTGCCCCGAAGAGTGCTATTTGGGGAATATTTCTGGAGGGTGAGATTTGAAATAGAGCTTTAAGTGCCTGGTGAGAATGGCAGGCAGACTATAGGCAGGAATAATAAAGGAATAATAAAGTGTTACCTGAAAAGCTCATTAGGAGAAAGAGGGAGAGAGAGGGAGAGCAAGAGACTATGAGCCTTGCTCTCTTGGGGGCCCAGAGATCCTAGCAAGATTTAGGTCTGGGTAAGAACAATTTAGAATTCAGACAGGAATTTTGTCCATTTTGTTCACTGCTATATACAAGCAACTAAATGCATAGTTGTTCCATAAATTATTTTTTGCATAAATAAACTATGAAAACCAAAGCAAGAGAAAGATCAGCTTTGCCAATTCACTTGGCTCTCTTGTTGTCTGTGTACCCCTAGTTAACAAGTCTGCTGGCCTGGGAATATCTTTCAGTTTTTCAGATAATGAAAATAGGCTTTTGTTCACTGCACAGGTAACTGCGTTTAATGAAGTCAATGCTTGAGAGGAATTTTTAAAGACAAAGATACCTGTCATTGGATGTGATCAGGGTCAAAATAATGATGTCTCTTGGTATTTAACTGCAGTTGTCCTCGTGCAAACCTTTTGAATTATCAATTTTTTAAAAACTTTTTTAAGGAGTGATATTAAGAAAACCAATATTTTTCTCACTTCAAATAAAACTTTGGTTCATATTAAAAAGGTTTTAAGTCACAATTTTTAAAATGCTGTGTAAAAAAGTGAATCAATGTGACAAATCAAAAGAAAACGGCAAATCGGCATTGATATAATGGTTAAAGTTTTAACTGAAAAACCAAGTGAAGAATGTAGACTCATATAACACAAGATAATATTTTAAAATTGTGTCTAAAAATAGGGCATAGAACAACAGTTTATTGGAGTAATCTATAAATAACATAAACAAAATAGTGAAATAAAAATGTTTTAAAATAAAAGTTACTGGATGCATTATAATAATTCATATTAAAAAGGCAGCATTTGTGGTGGGCTAAAGTGTGAAAGAACATGCAGCAAATTTACCTCAGAAAGAAAAATTCATTACAGTAGTATCAGAAGCATTACAACATAAATTTATCATTTATTTATCTAACAATCTATCAATCAATCTAGCTATCAATCAATCTATCTATCTATCTATCTGTCTATAGATATGTACATTTGAGACGGAGTCTTGATCTGTCACTGGAGTGCAGTAGTGCAATCTGGGCTCACTGCAACCTCTGCCTCCCAGGTTCAAGTGATTCTCCTGCCTCAGCCTCCCAAGTAGTAGGGATTACAGGTGCCTGCCACCACACCCAGCTAATTTTTTGTATTTTTAGTAGAGACAGGTTTTTGCCATGTTGGCCAGGCTGGTCTTGAACCCCTGACCTCAAGTGATCCACCCACCTCGGCCTCCCAAAGTGCTGGGATTACAGACGTGAGCCACCGTGCCCAGCCTACAATATATATTTAAATGTTAATGTTTATTTATGAGAAAAATTCTCACTTAAAAATAAGTCCAAATATACAGAAAACTTTCTCTTTAAACTAATTTTTATTGATTTGCAATTATGCTTAGCTATTGGTAAAAGTTTTGGAGTCATCTACTTGCAAATGGGTGTGTTTAGAAAAGGTAATCCCAGTCTAGTTGTGATTAAAAGATGACAGTACGTAATAGGTACTGAGTGACCATGATTTAAATAAATATTTGCTAGGTTGGTGTTATTAAGTTTATGAGAAGGGGTCCTAGAGAAATATTTAAACAATAATATTTAATTTGTTTGCAAATGTGCTTATTTTAGTGTGCTTAGCATAATTCAAGCAGTCCTTCTGGTAATATATTTAAATTTGCAGCTTCCAATTTTATTAGCAACATGAGGCATTTCGTTTTCAGTGATCATATTCATCATACAAAATGATTTTCTTTTTAGTTTTGGTTCTCCTGTAATTATCTTTTCCCAGTTTTTCTTGCATATACCTCAGTACTTTGATATGTCTAAGATAAAAATTGATTATAAAATTAGGATTATTTTACTGACATAATAACCACAAAAATCCGTTACTAATTATATAATGAAAACTTTCAGCTTATTATGCTAAGATAAAGAAAAAGACATTTATACTTGGCACATTACTTTAACTGGGCACTTTTACCTAGTAATATTATTTTATGCAATGCAAACATAAATTTTCACAAATATTTTTATTATTTAGAAAGAAAAAAAGTTATGTAGAGCAGTCTTTGACTTGGTCTCTTCACCCTGTAGCCGCCTACATTGATTGATGGGTTTGAGCTTGTAATTTAATGTGGCAAATTTTTGTTGCCCACAAAAATCAGGAGATTGTATGAGCTTTTCTATAGGGAAGGGGAGTGGCAACTATGAACTCAGCCAACTAGAGTTAAACTTAATTTTCTCATATCTTAGTATACTTCTTTTATAAACAAGAGAGTTGGAATAATGCAAAAAATCTGTTAATAACAAAATAAAATTTATGGCCTAGAATAAACTTGAATGGATCACATGATCAAACAATCCCTTACTTGTTTTGACAAGCTATAATAGAGCTAAGTCCTGATTGTAGAGTATGTTTATACAGCTTTTTCCCACTTTTCACAAGAAGTTGTTCTTTCCTTAATTACTCTCGAAAACAAGGAGAACACCATATTTATACAAGTCTTGTGCAAAATAAACAATTTTAGAAATTTTATTTTTAGTACCTTACCTTTTCAGTGTTTTATTTTGGATTTCCACATACGTATAATAGTATAATTATCCTGCAGCTACTTTTAGGTAGTTTCAACAATATCAATATTTTCCCAATCATTTCATCTATTCCTACAAACACAGTTGCAGAAATTTTTTTTATATTTTGAAATAATTATAGATTTACTGGAAGTTGCAAAAAAAAATAAATATACAAGGAGATTCCATGAGACTTTCTTTCAGTCTCCTGCAATGTGGTGATATATTGCATAATTATAGTAAGGTATCCAAGTCAGAAATTTGACTTTGGTGCAATCCACAGCATTTTCAGATTTCCCACAAGCATCTGTGTATGTATATGCATGTGTGTGTGTGTGTGTGTGTGTGTGTGTGTGTGTATGTTCTATGCAATTCCATCACTTGTGTAGCTTCAAGGAGCCAACACCACAATGAAGGTACAGAATGACTCTGTAGTCCCTTACAGTAGCTCTTTACAGCCACCCTCTGCCCTCTCTCCAAAGACCCTGACCTAATCTAGTCTTCAGTTTTCTAATTTTATTGTTTAATGAATTTTACACAAATGGCATCATGTCATATGTAAACTTTTGAGACTAGTTATTTTCCACTCAGTATAATTCTCTTGACCTCATCCATTTGTATCAATAATTTGTTGCTTTCTATTGCCTAGTATGGATGCATCACAGTTTGTTTAACCATTCACTCATTGAAGGACATTTGGGTTGTTCCAGTTTTGGGCTACTACCAATAGAGCTACTAAAACCATGTGTGTACAGGTATTTGTGTAAATGCAAATTCATGTCTTTGAGACAAATGCCCAAGATTGCAATTACTGGTTCATATGGTAAGTATGTGTTTAGTTTTAAAAGAAACTGCCAAAGTATTTTCCAGAATGTCAGTGACATTCTGCATTCCTACCAGCACTATGTGAGTGATCATTTCTCTGCATTCTTATTAGCATTTAGTGTTATTTTTTCATTGTAGCCATTTTAATAGGTACATAGTGATATATCATTGTAGTGCTGTCTCTCCACAGTTTGCATTCCCAAATGGCTATTGGTGATGAGCAGAAAAAATTTATTTTTAATTGGAATAATGCCGCCAATCACCTGTGACTTATTCTTTATTTGCACTTTTTATTATAATGCTTTAAAAATACTGGTCACATTTATATTTGGGACAGATTGCTTTTTTTTTTAGATGGAATCTCGCTTTGTCATCAGGCTGGAGTGCAGTGGCGCAATCTCAGTGCACTGCAACCTCTGCTTCCCGGGTTCAAGCGATTCTCCTGCCTCAGCCTCCCGAGTAGTTGGGACCACAGGCGCACGCCACCGTGCCCAGCTAATTTTTGTATTTTTAGTAGAGACAAGGTTTCACCATGTTGGCCAGGATCATCTCTTGACCTTGTGATTTGCCCACCTCAGGCTCCCAAAGTGCCGGGATTACAGGTGTGAGCCACCGTGCCTGGCTCAGATTGCTCTTTATAGTGAAAATAAAGTTCCAGTAATTCTTTTGTCTAATTCTGTTCATCTTTTATGTTCTATTTCCTAAACATTTTTTGTGTTTACACAACAAGGAAGAGAAGTATCAAGAAAAACACATCTGAAATCTCTACTAGTAACAATGCCATAATTAAATTCACACACACACACACACACACGTATTTTTACTAAATTGGAATTACACCCTGTATGATACTGTGCTCATTACTTTCTAGAATTTAACATACTATGTATCATCTTTTTATCCACCATTATTATTCCACATTATTATATTTCATGGCAGTATAGAATATTTTTGTGATATTGTTTACTTGTTTATTTTTAAGGTTAATTTTCTGAAAATTGTATTGTTTCCTCAAAATGTAAATATTATTTATAGTGGTGACGCCTAACACTTCCTGTTTCTTAATTTTTGTTCATTCACACTTTGATATAAAGAAATCTCTGAAAGGATACATAGGATCTATGTCAAAATTCTCATCTTCCACATTGTTCTGCAATCTTACTATTTATGTCCTATATAAGAAAAAAATAGAGCACTGCTAAATAATTGCAGAGTAAGTCATTTGAGCTGAAGCATTAATGCATTAAAAATTCTGGCATGTCTGAAACAATCACATGAACATTAAGCCAATAGATACATGTTCGACTCCGTGAGAGTAAAAACAGGGGTCTTTCTCTCACCATTGTATGCTTAACACCTGGCAGAGTACTTGACAAACTGTAGATGTCAAATAAATATTTGTCTGATGAACAAATGAAGTACTGTATTGGGATTTGCATTTGAAAAAGTGTGTGTTCAGCCCTCATTAATGTTCTCTATTCCCTCTTCCTAGTTTGCTAAGCTGGTTAAGGCCAGAGGGGCCAGCAGCCCCTTCCTCCTTCCTCTTCTCCTTCGCCTCCTCCTCCTCCTCGTCCTCCTTCTCTCTTTCTCCTTCTTTTCCCTTCTCCCTTCTTCTTTCTTCTCCTTCTCCTTCTTCTTCTTTTTAATTATTTGTATTTATTTCAGCAAGATCACTCCATAATCTGGCTGATTTTGTCCTGCCTTGGCCCTTCCCATGCAGAGCTCACCTGAAAGTCCTGACCACCTACAGGTGTTGTTACATTCTTAATTCCATCTCTCCTTTCTTCAGCAAAACCTATCATTCTGAGTCCAGTCACCGTAAGATGCTCATTTCTTTTGCTGGGTGATAGAATCTGCTGGATACCCACAGGTTTCTGCATAACACATAGGAATCCTGGGAGCTAGCTTCTACTGAGCTTTACCAATATGCTACGCATCATTCTGAGCTCTTTATGTTATAGCTTCTTTATTCCTTTTTACAGCTCTTTCAGGTGACTGTCATTATTATTCCCATTTCACAGTGAGGAAGCAGGCACAGAAAGTAGAACGAAGTGGCAATGGATCACTGATCCAAAGAACAGGATCTACACCGCATCTTCTGTCCGGCTCAATTCCGTGGCAGCTGCTGCAGTCAATTCTACTCTCCTGCACGACGCCAGACATCCCGAACCAAAGCCCAGAGTCATTACATTCTTCCAAGTAGCCACGGAACCTGCATCATGAAAACCTGCCAATGATTTACCAATGGTAAATCACTGTGGGCTCTCTGCATCTGGCTTTGGCTGGTCTATATCTTTGGAGGTAGTTGTAGAGTCCTGCTGAAGTCAGAAACATTTAAAAGTCTTCTGATCCACTTCTTGGCTCTGGGGAACTGATGCCTGCTCTTTCAAATACAGGGCAATGTTGACCCCTCTGCCTTGTGCCTATATTCTGACAGTTTCTGTAGACTTAAATCTGCTCCCTTCCTCTATTATATAATGTGTTCATTAGCCCGAGCCCCTGCCTCTCAGTCAGGCTTTCTGCTCTTTCTTGAGTTCTACAATCAGCATGTGTCTTGACCCCACTTTCCACATCACTGGCTCATACCTTCAATTCCTGGCTGAGGGTCTGTATCAGGCCACGTTTCTGTCCACCTGTGCCCATCCACTGTGTGACGACTGGAGCTAATTTAGCCAGAAAAAAAAAATCATGCAGATATATTAAAGAAATAATTTGAATTTTTAGCAATGGCCGTCTGTTTCCAATACCTTAACCTAAGGAGAAATCCCAGTATTAGGAATTTTAGTCTCATGTCATGGAAGTTCGAGAGATGATTTTTGACATGCTGGCACCTTGGACCACGTCACTCTACTTTAGCACAGAGTTGGTCTTGTCTCTGCAAATAGAGAAGTAGGATGTTTATATAATATTTACATGGAAGTTTTGGGAAGGATAATGTCCAGGAGGGGTCATGTCCAGATTGGTGGTCATATGCATGTCACATATACTGGCATTTTCGTCATGTATTTTTATGCATCACTGATCATTCACTCAAGAAACATACAATGAGCAACTACTATCTCCAAGGAGCTGTTTTAGGTGACAAAGCATTTAGTACTACATCATGCATCCATATTTGTATGTAGAAGTAGCCTTGGAATTGCCTTTGAAAGTGTTTGAAAGTGGAACAATAGACATACAAATTCGAGTCCCAAGTGCACAGATTATCATATCCTTCCTTATGGTTCATGTAGGTACCACTTTTCTCAAGCTAATGTGAGGGGAGCTGACGGGACTTTTTCTAGCAGTCCTCCCTCTGCCAAATGCCATGCAACTCTCCTGCAGAGCAGAGCTGTGCTGTCAGAACATCACACGACTGCCAGGTGCAGTGGCTCATGCCTGTAATCCTAGCACTTTGGGAGGCCGAGGCGGGTGGATCAAATGAGGTCAGGAGTTCGAGACCAGCCTGGCCAACATGGTGAAACCCCGTCTCAACTAAAAATACAAAAATTAGCTGGGCGTGGTGGTGGGCACCTGTAATCCCAGCTACGCAGGAGGATGAGGCAGGAGAATCATTTGAACCCAGGAGGCGGAGGTTGCAAGTGAGCCGAGATCATGCTATTGCACTCCAGCCTGGGCAACAGGGTGAGACTCTGTCTCAAAAAAGAATAAAAAAAAGAGAACATCACATGGGTGCAGTGTGCAAGACCCAGGGGATGTCTTGGGTGGAGTGTGAAACTGGAACAAGAAGAACTGGTTGAGAGACTTCCTGAAAATCAAAAGTAGGAAGGATGACTGACCTAGATTATTGACAATGGAAACATAAAGAAAGAAATGGATGAAAAAGGAAGAGGTAAAATTGCAAAGGGTGTATTTGGACGACAAAAGAGATTAAAAATCATAAAAGTGAGTTTCAAGCAAGAAGTCTGGTAAAATATAGCATGCCTTTTAAAAAAGAAGTCTAGGAAGATAACGCACAAGCGGATATGTAGAAGTCGGTAAAGAGAAATTTTATTTTGAATCTATTGTGAAGATCCTGGGGAACTTGGAGGTTAAGACATCAATCTGGCCTTGGAGTTCAGAAGAGAAATTGGTCTAGAAATGTAGGCTAGGCAGCAAAGTTGCATTTAACAATAATAGCCAATTTTCACACGGCACTTTGTATGTGTTGGAGGCTATTCTCGGTCCTTTAAATATAGCACATAATTTGATTGGTGCAATAACCTGAAGTAGATCTTATCAACATTATTCCAAATTTACAGTTAAGGAAACAGAGTCACACAGAGCTGGATGCCATGCCTAGAATTCCACAGCTAGTAAGTAGGCAGAGGAGGCTGTCTCCATAAACACACTCTCACTTGCTAGGGTACTCTGGCTGGTGTTGGCATCAGCAATTTTCTTCAAAGTGTTTGTGCAGGAAGAGGTGGGGGTAGATATGCGGGTGATACATATAAGGCCAAGAGATTAAATAATGACATAAATCATGGCAGGCCTTCTATCATCTGTCCCCTCTGGAGGCCAAGCTCAGTGACTCCTTCCAGTTAGTGCTTTGTGTAGAAGACAGGGCTAAGGGCTGGCCTAAGGGAGCGATGAAAGCACAGGGGAAGAGTGGCTGGAAGCTAGACCAAGAACACCCATATTTGAAGGACTGGGGAAAACAAAAGGGAGGAATTGAGAAAAGTAGAAAAGGAGCCACCAAGAAGAATGTGGGAAGACAAGAAAGTGCCCATCACAGAGCCATGGGGACCAGGGGCCTTGGGGAGAAGGTGGCTTTTGTGGCCAGCATGGGAGGGAGTGGTCAGGGCTGAAGAGACAAGCCAACACAAGCCTTTGGGAGATCTGGTGAGTGTGAAGGCTGAGATGTGAATAGAGCTGTTTTTGCAATGGGGTTCAAGAAAACCAACTGCAGGAGGATGAAGCGCAGGAATAAGATGTGAAAAGGGAAGCATTAAGTTTAGGCTGCTTCCTGGAGTACTTCCAAGTGTGGGAATGCTTAGGAGACAGAAGAGTTTTTGATGCAGGGAGAGGGGAATAGAGGGTGAGAAAGGCTGCAATGTGCAAGGCTTCTTGGGGATGCCATGGGTGAATCCCCAGCGTCTGTGGCCGGAACTGGTTTAAAATGGAGAAATGAAGTGGGGCTGGGCATTGGAGAGGAGTCCTCATTATTGCCAACCTCATTAGACAACACTAATAGTTATAAACAGATAATTTGCAAGAAGACGAAAGAATCCAAATTCATGTTGCCAATACTAAATATTTAACTAATGGAAAATATAGGCTTTGAATTGGCTGTGAAAACCTCAAATGATGAGTTAAATTTTAAATACTTTGTGCCCTGGAGATGATGTTTCCATCCCTGATTTTGCCAGATGGGGTGTGAGTCACAGCACAGGAAATAACACTGGATTTCACATTATTTTGCTTATACAAAGGATGTGAACCTTCTGAAACCAGCCACCCTGTAGATGAAATAAAAACCCAAAGGGAGGCAATTAGGATGACTGTGCTCCACTGAGTCGACCCCACGTGTCCAGCAAAAGCCGGGTCAGAGCTCTGTGGCAGGAAACCAGGGATGGTGAGAATCTGCCAGCGCAGCCACAAGCGGAAATGTTTGCTTCTCCCCACGCCAGGAGGCAGATGCCAGATAGAAAGACCCGCCAGTAAGATTCGTAACTGTGGAGACTTCAGCGTGGTGAGAGGATGATCTAACATGGCTGTGAAGCAGTCAGGTTTTCCTGATTCCCCCCTACTTGTTTCATCTTCTTTTGAAGCACATGTGCTAAATTAGACAGATTTAAACCTTTATAATAAAACATTGTGTCCTGGTCATTTGCGGGTTACAGTTCTCAGAAAAAACAGCAGTTATGGAGTTGTGAGTGTGTGGATAAAGAGTGTTAGCCATACACGCTTATGAAATAACAGGGCACCGTGTGATGTTAAAGATAGCTGGGATGAGCAGCATGTCTGAATACATGCTCCAGGTATTTCAGCCCCTTTCTCTTCCATCAGCATTTTTATTCTCCTTCCTCTTCACTGGTTCTCTCACTTCTGCTGTATACTCGAACAGATTTCTCTTTCCCAGAAAAACATTATATTTCTGTTCACTTTTCTGCTCAGTTTCTTTAACTCTCAAACTTCTTAATACATTGCACATCACTCTACCCAATTTTGCATGCTCTTTGTCTATCCCTCCTCTCTAAATGACATCTATGATACTTCTGCTCTACTAAGACCAGACTATCAAAGGTCAATAATAACATTACTGGTCAAACCTAGTGGATTCTCTTCTTTCTTATTGTGGAAATGCAAATCCCAGAAAGAGGCTATGTGTTTCCCAAAGTAATTCACCCCATCTGCAGGACCTCTGTTTTACTGGTGTCCCTTGTTTCATACTGAGTTTTTTTTCTCTCCCTCTCTTATCCATCTATCCATATCTAGCTCTCTGTCCTTCCTATCATGTGTCTATCCATATAGTGTATTTCTTTGACCTCACTGAGGCTTCTTCCTCCTCTGCTCCCTCCTTCCACTTTTATGGGTGGGTGTTTCCTAGCTTAGCTCTTTGTGCTTAGCCCAGGATGCCTCAACAATCTCTTCCTCCTGCCCATATCTTACTCTAAAATGTAAAACCCTGGTGATCCATAGGCAAATGGTCTTATGTGTGTTATTAGTCCATTTTCATACTGCTATAAAGAACTGCCAAAGACTAGGTAATTTATAAAGGAAAGAAGTTTAATTAACTCACAGTTCAGCATGACTGGGGAGGCCTCAGGAAACTTACAATCATGATGGAAGGTGAAAATAAAGCAAGGCACCTTCTTCACAAGGTGGCAGGAAGGAGGAGGGCCAAGTGAATGGGCAAAATCACCTTATAAAACCATCATATGTCATGAGAACTCACTCACTGTCATGAGAACAGCATGAAGGTAACCACCTCCATGATTAAATTACCTCCACCTGGTCTCTACCTTGACATGTGAGGATTATGGGGATTACAATTCAAGATGAGACTTGGGCGCAGACACAAAGCCTAACCACATAATTCTGCCACTGGCCCCTCCCAAATCTCATGTCCCTTTCACATTCCAAAACCAATCATGCCTTCCCAACTGTCCCCCAAAGTCTTAATTCATTCTAGCATTAATCCAAAAGTCCAATTTTAAAGTCTCTTCAGAGACCATGAGCCTTCTGCCTACGAGCCTGTAAAATTAAAAGTAAGTTAGTTTCTTCCTAGACACAGTGGGGGTAAAGGCCTTAGATAAATACACCCATTCCAAATGAGAGACATTGGCCAAAACAAAGAATCTACAGGCCCCATGCAAGTCTGAAATCTAATAGGGCAGTAATTAAATCTTAAAGCTCCGAAATAATCTCCTTTGACTCCATGTCTCATATCCAGGTCAGGCTGATGCAAGAGGTGGGCTCCCACAACCTTGGACAGCTCCACCCCTTTGGCTTTGCATGGTAAAACCCCCCTCCTGGCTGCTTTCATGGCTGGCATTGAGTGTCTGTGGCTTTTCCAGGCACACAGTCCAATCTGTCAGTGAATCTACCATTCTGGGGTCCGAAGCATGGTGGCCCTCTTCTCATAGTTCTACTAGGTCCCCAGTGGAGACTCTCTGTGGGAACTACAACCCCCCATATCCCTTCTTTACTTCCCTAGCAAAGGTTCTCCATGAGGTCTCTGCCCCTTCAATACATCTCTGCCTGGACATCCAAGCATTTCCCTATATCCTTGGAAATCTAGGCAGAGGTTCCCAAACCTCAATTATTGTCTTCTGCACACCCACAGGACTAACACCACATGGAAGCCATCAAGGCATGAGGTTTACAACCTCTGAAGCCATGGCCTGAGTTGTATCTTGGTCCCTTTTAGCCACAGCTGGAGCAGCTAGGACACAGGGCATCAAGTCCCAAGGATGCACATAGCAAGGGGCCCCTAGACCTGGCCGACAGAACCATTTCTTCTTCCTAGGCCTCCAGGCCTATGATGGGACAGGCTACCATGAAGACTTCTGACATGCCCTGGAGACATTTTCCCCATTGTCTTGGTATTTAACATTTAGCTTTCTGTTACTTATGCAAATTTCTGCAGCCAGCTTGAATTTTTCCTAAGGAAACAGGTTTTTGTTTTCTACCACATCATCAGGCTGCAAATTTACCAAACTTTTATGTTCTGCTCCCCTGTTAAACATAAGTTCCAATTCCAAACCTCTCTTTGTGAATGCATAAAACTTAATGCTTTTAAGAGCACCCAAGTCAACTCTTGAATGCTTTGCTGCTTAGGAATTTCTCTCACAAGATACCCTAAATCATCTTTCTCAAGCTCAAATTTCGTCAGATCTCTAGAACAAGGGCAAAATGCCACCAGTCTCCTTGCTATAGCATAGCAAGAGTCACCTTTATTCCAGTTCCTAACAAGTTCCTTACCTCCATCAGAGACCACCTCAGCCTGAAATTCATTGTCCATTTCACTATCAGCTTTTTGGTCAAAGCCATTCAACAAGTCTCTAGGAAATTTCAAACTTTCCCACATTTTCCTGTTTTCTTCTCAGCTTTCCAACTATTCCAGCACCTGCCTGTTTCCCAGTTGCAAAGTCACTTCCACATTTTCAGGTATCTTTATAGTAGCACCCCACTCCTGATACCAATTTACCATATTAGTCTGTTTTCATACTACTATAAAGAACTGCCCAAAACTGGGTAATTTATAAAAGAAAGAGGTTTAATTGACTCACAGTTCAGCATGTCTAGGGAGGCCTCAGGAAAATTACAATTATGGCAGAAGACAAAGGGAAAGCAAGGCACCTTCTTCACTAGGTGGCCAGAAGGAGATGCGCCCAACAAAGTGGGGAAGAGCCCCTTATAAAACCATCAGATCTCGTTTGATATCACTCATTATCATGAGAACAGCATGGGGGAACCACCCCCATGATTCAATTATCTCCACTTGGTCTCTCCCATGACACGTGGGGATTATAGGGATTACAAAGCAAGATGATATTTGGGTGGAGACACAAAATCTAACCATATCACAGTTGTATATGTTTTGGCCTGCAGGGTTTTTCTTAATGGTGAGACATGGTTTTTAAATTGAGAGGTTTTCACGCTTCTCTTCAAAACTTTGAAAACCTAGAAATACTGAGCCTGTGTTTTGTTTCTACCTGAAACCAGCTGCATAGCACCTTCTGGATAGAACATGGTCTCTATGACTCATCCTAGAGTTCATTCCTAGGATTGTCAGCCATTTAGGCTATTTAACTGGGCCCTATAGACTCTTTTCATGACTACTGTGGTTACTATTACTATTGTTTGCTAAGAGTTAAATCTTTAAGTATGAAAATGAAAATGTTTCTGAAGAATTGATATGGTTTGACTTTGTGTCCCACCCACATTTCATCTCAAACATTAATTCCCATGTGTCAAGGGAATGAGGTGACTGGATCACGGGGGCAATTTCCTCCATGCTGTTTTCATGATAGTGAGTGAGTTCTTATGAGACCTGATGGTTTGAAAAGAGGCTCTTCACCCTTTACTCGCATAGTTCTCTCACCTGCTGCCATGTCAGATGGTGCCTGCTTCCCCTTCCACTATGATTGTAAGTTTTCTGAGGCCTCCCCAGCCATGCAGAACTGGGAGTCAATTCGACCTGTTTTCTTTATAAATTACCTAGTCTCTGGTGGTTTTCTTTATAGCACTGTGAAAATGGACCAACACAATAATCATAACTAATATCAGACACCTCAAAAATTCTATGTTTAAGAAAAACTTTGCCTTAAAAAAAAATAGTTTCAGAGCAAGTTTAGTTTCACAGCAAAGTTGAGTGGAAAATATAGAGTTCCTATATATCCTGTGACCACGCCCATGTACAACCACCCTGCCTCTATCTGCTATGAACATCCCACGCCAGAGTGACCTGTTTGTTACAGCTGATGAACCTGCACTGAGACATCGTCATCACCCAGAGTTCATAGTTTACATTATTGTTCACTCTTGATGGTGTACAGTATATGGGTTTTGACAAATGTTTAATGACATGTACCCACAATTATAGCATCATACAGAGTAGTTTCATTGCCGTAAATATCCCCTGTTCTCCACCTGTTTATCCTCCTCTCCCCACTAACCTCTGGCAAGCACTGATCCCTTTGTCTTCATAGATTTGCCTTTCCCAGAATATCACAGAGTTGGAATGAGACGTAGCCTTCAGATTGTCTTCTTTCACTTCATAATATGCATTCAAGCTTCCCTGTGTCTTTTCATAGCTTGATAACTTTTTTTTTTTTTTTTTTAGTGCTGAATAAGAGTTCATTGTTAAGATGTGCCACAGTTTACCCATTGAAAGGTATTTCGGTTGTTTAATGGCTTGGGCAATTATGAATAAAGTTGCTATAAACATTTGTTTACAGGTTTTCTTGTGGGAAAAAGTTTTCAACCCATTTGCATACATACCCAGAAGAACAACTGCTAGATTGTATGAAACTTTTTTCATTGCTCTCTTTTTGACTGACGCCTTATAGAAGGGTAGGATAGTGGGATAGAGGAGTTTTTTTCAATAGAAAGTTCATCTCAGAAGGCAGAAAGCAACCTGAGTGGGAATTTGACAAGTTCAGGCTTTCTCTCACCTGACACTAGAGTGCCTGTTTAATTCAGAGCTAGAACACAACTTATTATTTTTCTGTGAAACTACAAGGCATGAAAGTAAAAGCAACAGTAAACTTTCAGAGCACAATGCTACCTAGATTTATGTGGCCCATGACATTTATAATTAATTTTTCAAAATTTATTTCTTATTTGAATCATCGCCTGTGTGACAACTTAAGAAGTCATTGCTAGGGACCAGTAGGAATCAGCTAAATAAATCATATCATATCTCAATGAAACTCTCCTTTTGGCCCGTGTTAGCTTAATGAAATACTTAGGTATTCTAAGCTGTGTTTACTGGCTTTGTGTCAGGTAATACTACTCAGTATACTAATGGAGAAAACTTTCCCACCATTTGTGGTTTCACAGCAGTTTTATTTTCAGGGATGATATGTAATGTGCTGCCAACACTCTGACCTCTCATTACGGCCTGAAATTTCTTATCAGTTTTATTTTAGAAAAATAAATTGCAGAGAACACTTCCTAGGCTTCCATGCCAGGAAACACACTGGCACATGGTAAGTTTATTCTCATATTTCCATTTTTTAAAACATATTTGAAATTACCAGAAACTCTAGGAAATGGTGGCATCTCCTTAAGAGGTGAGAGTTGATAAAGGTGAATCTTTACCTACAGTTCCTGTAAAAGAGGGATTAGACAAGTTATTTATCACCTTCAAGAAGTTGTATAAATTACCTTGTTTTTATTTAGCAAATGAGCTTTAAATGATGACATTCAAATGGCATCTGTTGATGTGAGAATATAAGGCCACAGTTAGAACACTGGTAACATGTAGAAAAAAATACTGAGGTTTAGATAAAATCATTGGAAAGAGTGTTTCTTACTTTCTTACTTAGCTTTTCCATTCAAGATGAATAAATGCTGCCTTAACACTAAAGAACTTTATTTTCGAACAGTTTATAGTATGATTTAGTTTCCACTTTAAATCACAAATGGTAATAACATTGTCAGGAGACAACGACACATTAAATATATTCAAAGATTAGTATTGGGAGGGAATTTCAAGGCATTTGATCTAAGTAGCTCAGTTTACTGGTGAGAAATCCAAAACCCACAATGGTTTCAGATTACCTATGAATGTAATATTGGCCTCATAGGTAATATTGGCCTCAATCCAATTCATGAGATAATTGGTTAAGTGAATGTGTATCTACAAACACAGTGCAGAAACCCAAGAAAGTGTAGCAAGCACAGGAGAAGCAGGAAGGCATTCTATTCCCTGACTTAGAACATTTACTAGAATACAACCTTATCACTCAGAGTTTTCAGGTGATGCTTAAGGTTTCATCTGCTAAACTAGTAGCTATATCTTCACAGGCTAAGATAAATTAAAGCATATATATGTTTTCTGAACCCACTGCTATTTATTGATGAAGGCTAAATGGCCAATTGAAGACAACACATGGAAATTAAAATCTCAGATAATCTTGAAAACAAATGTTGAGACGTTTGTTTTGGTTACTCAAGCCCAACAAACAAACACTTTCCAAGGAAGCTTCCCTGTTCCATTTATTTACTTATTTTTGGCAATCTCTGTTCACGTTTATTTTTCCACTTGTGCAATTACACAAGAGCTGCTCTTAAAAGACATTTCCCAGTGCAAACAGAGCTGTTGCTTCCACCTTTTGTATTAATTTCTATGTTGTTAATTCTTTTGTAAAGTGGTTTAGACCACATTGATTAACTCACAAACACTCCACAGCCCGATCTTAATCTCTCATACTCTATCCCCTTGTTCTCTCACTGCCCTCAAAACCCAAAGCGGTGAGAAGGAAATAATACATAGGAAAACATTGTTCATTTATTCATTTGTTCGCTCTTTCAGAAAACACCTCCTTCATGCTAATTTCCTGCTGCATGCAATATTAGAAAATAAAGAGACAGGATATTCTATGTCAGAAAAAAAACAGCACTGAAGGAAAAAAATAGACACCTAAGTGACCAGCCCTCATATTTGGCATAAGAAGCATTTTAGAGCCGCTTTGACAGGAGACTTAAAGGACACTTTACTCAGAGAGGGGACCAGGAAAGCTCTGGCCGAGATAATGGGTCCGTACTTAGCAAGGGTGCTAAAAATAGCAATGAGAACAGGGACCCCACACAGGAGGAACAGTGTGTGACAATGCACAGAGGCAGGGGCTGCCTGACATGGCAACCACTGTCGTCGGCAACACAGGGATGCCCAGTAATGGCCATGAGAAGCAGGCAGGTATTCCTCACGTGCAGGAAGTGCACACCTGGGCAAAGCCAAGTGCAACAGGTCATCAGGGAGTGATGGGAAATGAGAGAGAAGAAGGCAAGCACAAGGTGAAGTTAAACAGGAAGACGCGCAACATTTAACAAGCCCTTGGATTTCAACACCACTGGGAAAATCATAAAGAACAGCTGCCTCGATTTACTCACTGTCAACGTTGAACATTTCTAAAGAGTACACCAACAACGCAGAAACATTATATGGAGACAACAGCAAGCCTGGGAGTAATTTTTGGTGTATGATAAAAGTGGTATTTTAATGTGAAGAGAGATATTATTTAATAGTTTTTGTTGGCTCAGTGCTCAGTAAATTTATTAATACACTATTTTTTGGACCAGCGTTTGGTTTTCAGAAAAATGAGCAAAAAGTGCAGTGTTTCTATACACACCTTCATGCCCCATCCCCATTAGTAATATCTTGCCTTAGAGCGGGTACATTCGTTATAATTAATAACCTTGAGTTTGGTGATGGCTTTTTACATACAACACCAAAAAAACAATTCAGGAATTTAAAAAAAAATGGTAAGCTGCACATCATTAAAATTAAAACCTTCTGCTCTGTGAAGACCATTAAAATAATAAGAAGACAAGCCACAGACTAAAAGAAAGTATTTGAAAATATATCTTTCTTATAAAGAGCCGGTATCCAGATCCAAAATATACAAAGAACTCATAAAACCCAGGAAAAGAAAACAAAGAACGCAATGAAAATAGGGGTTTTTAAGATCAGAACAGACACCTCACCAAAGAAGATAGACAAAAGGAAATTAAGCATGTTATTTTTAAAAGAGGTGTCTTCACTTCGCACCCTACAGCTAGCAAATTGTAAATTGATAAAAGCTCTTAAGGTAAAACATACAAATATATATACAAAAGGCCTGTTTTTTTAGTATACAATAAAAAAGCCTTTCTCAGCCTTAGAAGACACAATAGAACCAAAGACTGATAAGTCTTACTGCATAAAAACATAAGAGAAAAACATTTTTTTCATCAGAGACCACAATAATATTGTCCTGCAGTATTTTTATAGTACATTGCACATATTTTCTCTGACAGAGTTCAAGAAATATTTGCATTCCAAGACTTCAAGATAAAAAAGCCACATAGGCCCTGAAGCAGAGCTTATGTCTCCCAGAGCAAAAGTAAGTAAGAATCCCCTGTATGTAAGAAAATCCTTCCTAAGCCATTCTTGTCATGTTTCTTATTTTTTATTTTTTATTTTTTTGAGTCAGGGTCTCGCTGCGTCTCCCAGGCTGGAGTGCAGTGGTGTGATCTCCACTCACTGCAGCCTCTACCTCCCAGGCTCAAGTGATCCTCCCACCTCAGCTTCCCAAGTAGCTGGGACCACCTGTGCGTGCCACCACACCCAGCTAATTTTTGTATTCTTTGTAGAGACGGGGTTTCACTATGTTGCCCAAACTGGTCACAAACTCCTGGGTTCAAGGGAGCCACTATCCTCGGCCTTCCGAAGTGCTGGGATTACAGGCATGAGCCACCTCGCCTGGCCCTTCTTGCCATATTTCTGACATTCTTTCTGTGCATGTGAACTGAAGTCTTGTATTTTGGAACCAAACCAAATGTTTAATTAAAAAGTGAAATGAATATTTCTTTATATCTCACTTCTTTCATCTCAACCCCAAAAAGGCAAGAGTGGGAGGTTGACAAGATGATAAATTAAAAAGCAAGAAGCCCAGACACCTCTAGGGATTTACAACCTCCACATTTGTCCCCAAGCGGCACAGCTGTGTGATCCTCAAACAAGACTACACACAGAGGTCCTGTAGATGGGAGCTCGGCAACGAGGGTTATCGACTCTTTACATAACATCCAATTATTTTTCTAATTTAACACATATCTCGAAAATTCTAAGATTTGGCACCCTCCTCCAATATTATGAGCTAACAATTGACATTCCCGGTATTATTCTGTGCTAGGAGTAGGTGTGCTCAGTCCCAATATGCTGACTTCTTTCTAAGCCTTTTGTTCTATAAAAGATGTTCCTAGGCATCAAATTCAATTTTTGCAAAAGGTACACAGGATTCTGTGGTTAAGCAAAGCATCGACATGTTTTGTACCTAGCAAATCTCAATACAGATTTTGACCTAGTGCTGTCTTCTGCAAGGTGGTGCATATTACAGGTCTAGAACTTTAGAGATATTATAATTGTATACAGTATGATATACACTAAATTGTCCATATTGATAATACAAAGTCACTATCAATTTTTTAATGAATTTGCTTTTCTCTCAATTCATATTTATCAAAACAAAATTATTCTTAAAATATATTTCTTCTAAGGATTCTTTGCAGACTATATCAAATTTTGCCTTTAAATGTAAGAACATCTCTGACTAATGGCAATGTAACCTAATCAAGGGTATTAGAGGCAAATAAAAGACATTAAGATTGTCTTTAACATCATCATATTTTTGGAAAAGAAGTCCATTTGTACATGAGGAGACACCTTTTAATACTTTACTGTGGGACCTAAAGCCACCTTTAAAATATAGAGTAAAAATCAGAGTATTCATCCTTGATTTTAATTGTCCTTCTAAAAGACCAAAATTTAGAGAATTATTTTGTCAAAATAACCCATAAAACAAAATCCTGAAGGATAAATAAAGACCCAAGCTATGGATTAAACCCAAGGTCTCAAATTTATCATTAAAAATAATAAAAGGATAAATAATTTATATCTTTTCTTTTAAAAATAAGATCTTGTCCATTTTTTTACTATAGTCTTTTCCTTGGTAGAAAAAACAATTAAATATAATTTAGAAATGTCCTTGTATTAATCAAAACTATTTATTAACATGAAGTAAACGAGTGAAATCGTGCTGATTTGCATAAATATTTACATCTAATGTCATTTATGAACTAAACAATTGAGAAGAATATTAGACACATTTTCCAGTTGCAGAAGATGAGTGTTAAGAGAATGCTATGAGAAACATTCCTTTTCCTCTATATCGAACTTCCAAAACTACTCTATATATCAATTCTCTAAACACTTCCTACCACCATGATGTCAAATGAAAAATCATATTCTTTTCTCACATGCATATTTTGTTTTCAATTAGGTCAAAAATATTTTCAAGTTTTCAAAACTTTTTTGAATTATGTTAGCAAATCTCAACACAGATTTTCACATGGTGCTGTCTTCTGCAAGGTGGTATACACTGTAGGTCTAGAAGTTTACAGATATTGTAATTGTATATGGTATAATATACACTAAATTGTGCATATTAATAATACAAAGTCACTGTGGATTTTTTTAGTGTGATTTTCCTTTTCTCTCAACTCATACTTCTCCAGGCAAAAAGAGCCAACAGAATTCTAAATTGAACTGAGAAAACAAATAGACACTGGCTCTTGTCCCAGCTTTTGCCCTGGTCTCAGCTCCCAGCCCTTCTCAATCATCTCAAAGACTGAGTTAAAAAAGGCAGTAGGTTATTCACATTCTTATTTTGAGGCAGTCCCTTATTTACCCGTTACATATTTTCCTTGGCCTTTCAAACATTGGCTTTGACCCTCATCTTCCTAGTATTTCCTGGGAGGCTGAACCCTACTAAGGAAAGTTTTCTCTATTTACCCATAAATGTGTGAATTCTGCCATTTTGTGTACTCCAAGTTAAATATCAATTTTTTGTGTGTCCTACAGTAACTATAAATCACCAGCAACCTTCAAAAAACTCTATATTACAAAGAAATGCAAATACAAAATCTGAAGTTCGTGCAAATACAAAATTCGTATTTTGCCTGGTTCTCTAAAAAGAAAGAAAAAAACTAAACTCGTGTCTGAATTAATGAAATAATCTAATTATCAACTAACATACAATGCATATTACATATATTTGAAGAAATGTTAGATTATATCAGAAGTTACGTAAGTGCATTTATTTATACAACCATTCAACAAAGATCAATTGAGTATGAAATAAGTAGGAGGAAGACGAAGTGGGTATGTGAAATGGATGTAATGACACGTGGCAGGTGGTGAAGGGTCAACTCAGCAGGCCCAGGCTGCCCAAGCCCTGCACATTCAAAATAAAGGCCTGTTTCATGACGACTGGCCCCTGCCTGGCTCCTGGGACACGCCCTCTCAGTCACCGGAATACTCTGCCCTACGAGAGCAGCACTATGCCTACTCAGCCAGTTCCCAGTGAAACCCTAGACATGAAGGCTTGGGTGAGCTTCCTTGGCAGCTACACTTTGTGGGTGTTGTCTCACTGCATTGCTGAGAGAAGCAGGTGCTGTCTATAGAATTTCACTGGGAGACGGTAACTGGAAGCTTGCACCTCATTTCTCCTGGGCTTGCTCTATGCACCTTTTCCCTTTGCTGATTTTAATCTGTATCTTTTAACTGTTGTAAACCATAATCATCAGCAGCATACGGCTTTTCCAAGTCCTGTGAGTCCTTCTAGGAAATCATGGAGCCTGAGTGTGGTCTTGGGGAACCTGGACACACATGGATGTGCATAGGATGGGCAGAGACATAAAAGCAGGGATAGTTCTGATGGATTGAGGGAAGATGTCAGAAGATGTATGGTCTGAATCTTGAAGAGGAAAAGAACAGTACTTTCATCTCCGAGTATCTACTAATACCAGATACAGTGCTTTGTGATTTCATATAAATTATTTTAATATTCCTAAATGTTTTTTGACATAGGAATTATGATCCATCTCTATTTTACTAACTGTCAGGTTTACAGTTAGGGTTAATCTAACAAGAATCACACATAGATTAAAGAAATGGATTCAAGTTTCCAAACTATGTCTGTTAGACACCAAGGTTTGTGTTTCTTCACAATTCTATGGGCCCAGAGGGCATTATTCTATGTAATCTGCTGAGTAAATTGCAAATATCTGGGAGAGGGTACAGAAGAGAGAGGAGGGAAAGGATGTTGCCGGACCAAAAAAAAAAGCCTGCATATCAAATTTCGAAATTTACTGTGTAGGAGATATTGAGTAAGAGAAAGTTTTGTTGCTGTTGTTTTGCTTTGTTTTTGCCTCCAATAAGCTGCTAAACTGAGAAGCATGAGAGTGAAAGATGAAACAAATGTACAGGTATTATAATATTAAGTATTTCAGGATAAGATACTTAACGATATATGACAAAAGCATTGTTACAGAGGTTCAAAAACGAGGACAGGTGTTTGTGGAGAGCAGACAGCTTCCATAGATTAAAGAGTATTCAGTAGAGAACAGAAGATGTAGAATACTGATACTAGCAAGGAAAAACAACAGGAAAAGGCACTCCAAAAAAAGCAGATACCGTTGTTAATGCCTTACATCAAACCAGAAACTGTGCTTGTTGCTTGATATAATGATAAGGCAGGCTCAGTTTCTTGCCCTTGGGAAGCTCGTAATCTAGTTCTGAAAAACTGATGTGTAAACAAATCGTTTCAGTAATAGATCATTATCAGAAAAGAGCTAAGAATGAAGGGCTATCCACATTGGAACAGGAAACCTACTAGTTAGGTGTAGAATAGGAAGAATGTCTTTCCAGGTTCCAATCCACCTGCTTGACCCCAAAACTCATGCTCACAACCAGGCAGGTGGGTGAGATTTCCAGCTCTACCATTTCCCAATTTATGTTACCTTTGGCAACTTATCTAAGTTCCATGAATGTCTATTTTTCTCATATGTAAAACAGAAATGCTTTTATTTACCAACTCACATTAAAAAAACTGTCATAGTACAGTGAGTGATATGCAACACTCAATAAAATTTTGCTGTTACTATTAATATACATGAAGATGAATGAAATTTAAATGAGAAATATTTAAGTGTGGAATAGATGGTATGGATTTTAGAAGGAGGCAGCACCAAAGTCACACTGAAGTGTCAAAACTAGGGAGCTGGAAAAATGTATTAGACTGTGAGCTCTCAATTATTGTATGACTTTTATATGGATTTTTTTGTGTTTTCAGAAATCATGCCACTGTTTAAATAGATGCAATGCAAATTTTTTTTAAATTTTTTTTTTTTTTTTTTTTTTTGAGATGGAGTTTCACTCTTGTTGCCCAGGCTGGAGTGCAATGGTGCAATCTCGACTCACTGCAACCTCTGCCTCCTCAGTTCAAGCGATTCTCCTGCCTCAGCCTCCCAAGTAGCTGGGATTACAGGCACGAATTGCCACGCCTGGCAAATTTTGTATTTTTAGTAGAGACGGGTTTTCTCCACATTGGTCAGGAATTCCTGATCTCAGGTGATCTGCCCGCCTCGGCCTCCCAAAGTGCTGGAATTACAGGCATGAGCCACCACACCCAGCCGCAATACGAATTTTTAGACCATTTTGTTGAGTTATGCTCAACATACAAAAAGCAGTATATATTTAACGTATACAACTTGATGAAATTTCAAGTAAATAAAATAATACAAGTATTATCTAATCTGATCTCTATTCTGGAGTCATTATAAGATAGGCTTTATTTATTCATTTTTTTCACTATTGATTGATCCTACAGGTCACACTTTGCATTTTTTATTAACTTTACATTTTGGTATATAAACTTTACTTTTAACATTTATATGTTTAATTACAGCATAAAAATCAGCAAGTCTGCTTCATGATTTTTAAATTATTTCTAGCTTCTATTAACATTATGTGAAACTTTGGTATGGTCACAGAAGTTTTCAATTTAGATTTTTTTAATATAAAAGGAAATGCTACGTGGTCCTTTGGTTTATTAAATATCTCACTTTTTGGTTTGTTAAATATTTTCATGTTTTTAATATATACTATGAATCAAATTGTATAATTATATATATATATGTATCTTTGTTTACTTTTTTGCCTAGCATTCTTTATAAATCTTAAAGTTTATACGCTTTTATTTTACTCTTTCTTTACCCTCCTAATTTAAGCACTTGTTTTACATATCTTAGCACCTGCCTGGGTCTCTGTGCTCTGGGAAAACCTCTATTACACAAGATTCTGTTGAGCAAAGTAGTTCGGAGGAGATCTATCAGACTGCTGTCTTCACTGGTATATCTAATGTGCTAATGCATTCCTTATGTAATGAGCTTCATTTTCACCAACCAGAACTTGGAATGGAATCCTACTCCACATTGGCAATGATGCTATGGCTGTTGATGAGATGGGAGATTGGGGAGTGTATTTGTCTGGTGGGGCTGTCATAAAAAAAAAATACCTAACACTAGGTCATTTAAACACAACAGAAATGTCTTGCTCACAATTCTGAAATCTGGGAAGTCAAAGATTAAGGTGCCAGCAGATTCTGTATCTGGTGAAAGCCTGTTCCTCATAGATGGCACCTTTTAGTTGTGTCCTCAAATGGTGAAATGGGTGAGCAAGTTTCCTCAAGCCTGTTTTAATAAGGCACATTCCCATTCATAAGGGCTCCACTTTCATGACTGTATTAGTCTGTTTTCACACTGCTGATAAAGACATACCTGAGACTGGGAAATTTACAAAAGAAAGTGATTTATTGGACTCATAGTTCCACTTAGCTGGGGAGGTCTCACAATCATGGCAGAAGGTGAAAGGCACGTCTCACATGGTGGCAGACAAGAGAAGAACTTGTGCAGGGAAATTCCCCTTTTTAAAACCATCAGATCTCATCAGACTCATTCACTATCATGAAAACAGTGCAGGAAAAGGGCTGCCCTCATAATTCAATCACCTCCCACCAGGTCCCTCCCACAACATGTGGAAATTGTGGGAGTTACAATACAAGATGAGATTTGGATGGGACACTGCCAGACCATATCAATGACCCAGTCACCTCTCAAAAGTCCTCATCAGTTAATTCAATTGCATATCAGTGATTAGATTTCAATATAGGAATTTTGGAGGTCCACACACACGCAAAGTCTATAGCAGGGAGCAAGTTCAATAATGACATGGATAAGGTAATACGGGCAAGAATGGTTGAGGTATAAATCAGGGTTGCAGAACATGGAAGATCCACTCAAATGCAGGTCTCAGGAGTGACTAATCTGGGGAGAATGTCTGCCAAGCATGTCAGAGACAGGGTATGAAGCAAATGAGTCAAGGCACTGCCTGCTTGGAGGTAGGCCAACAACTGCCTCATCCTTGTGGCCTACAGCATATGGAAATCTTATAAAATCTTTAGATTTTTAGTTGTTTCATCCATTCAATTTCAGGCAGAAGCAGAGATTGAGAGAGTTTATTTGATAATTCAGAAGCACATTTCTTGAAATAAAAAGAAATTAGGCTAATCTGGAAAGGAGATCTGAGTTGTAGAAAATGTCTTTGTATTATTAAGATTCTGGAGAATTTCTTGTAAAGTGCTGTTTCTGGCTTTTTCTTTCAGGGTGTTGTCTCGGTTTTCCTCCCTATTTTGGGGTCTGTGGTCAATGTGCAACCGGGGTATGGGTGTGGAAAAACTGCTTCTTGCTTCTTTCAAATTTCTCTATCAACTTAATGTATTCTGGCTTTTTCATTTATGTATGTCCATTTTATATTGCACTTAACTGACAATGATGCATAGTAATTTCTTAAAGATTTTACTTCCCCACCAAACTTCACTTGAAATATTTGACCATTTTTCTAAGGAATTTTTTTTCATATGTTAATTCAATATATTCTTTAAGTGTATATATTGAATTCTTGATAGATATTTTAATATATGTTGGTAATCTTTTGAATTTTGAGAGCAGATTACATAATTTCATGTTGACATAGAAGTAACTGAATCCTGATAACATTTCTATTACAAGTAGAAACGATAAATATCAAATTAAAATCTGCCCGATTTTGGAACCTAAAATAGATATATACTTTCATTACTAAGAGACTAATGTTAAAAACATTTCATCTTAGTTTTCTTAATTTGAATTAACCTTAATTTCATGATTAAAAAAACAGTTCCCCAGAAAAACTACTCCTGCTCCACGTTCTTCCACTTCTATGTGAAATACATTAAAATTTTCATGATCTACCCACAAAGGGATAGCAGCATATTCAATCCTACTTGCTCTTCTTGAGTGTTGCTATAAAATCAAGCTACTGAAATCCACAATAAAAATTTCATTACCTTCTCCTAATTTTTTATGATTAATAAAAATAAAGTAGCAATTAAGAAATTTATTTTATTAATATTGCATTTAGTCGGGGAAATAGCCACGAGAGGCAAATGAGAACATTGAAAAGTCAAATACTTTAAACTATCAGTAAAATTCTTCTTATATGATTTAGCAATCAATATTCAAGAAGTATTGGCTGGGCACAGTGGCTCACGCCTGTAATCCCAGCACTTTGGCAGGCCAAGGCGGGCGGCTCACGAGGTCAGGAGATGGAGACCATCCTGGCTAACATGGTGAAACCCGGTCTCTACAAAAAACATAAAAAATAAAAAATAATTAGCCGGCCATGGTGGTGGGTGCCTGTAGTCCCAGCTACTCGGGAGGCTGAGGCAGGAGAATGGCATGAACCCGGGAAGCAGAGCTTGCAGTGAGCTGAGATCCCGCCACCGCACTCCAGCCTGGGAAACAGGGCAAACCTCCGTCTCAAAAAAAAAAAAAAAAAAAAAAGAAGTATTAAAATCAGCAACTGTCTGGCAAAAACAGTCAGAGGCCTGTTCTGTACCTCTGTTTTTCCGCCATGGAAAGGCACTTGATTATCGCAAATAACAAATAAATTTCTGATGTATTATACAATTCACAGAAGAAAACTGTAGCGGTTATTGTTTTGATTTAATTCAACCCTAATTCATTAAAATTTACTTATCATTACCTAAGGTAAAATGGAGGCCACTATGCCAAAAAGTTTGATTCCATTCAGCAAATACTAACAGGTACAAAGATGTATACATGACCATTTTTCCACTCTCATAAACCTCGAAAGCTGGAGGGAAAATAGACAGCCACACTCACATGTGTACATGGAAGAATGAAAGGAAGGCTGACCACCCACTGCTGTCAATCTTTATGGCCACAACTGGTTAAGAGGGGTTGATCCACTTCAATTGTGTGCATGTTCCCTCTTTTTAAAACTAGCCATTGTAAAAAGTATGAAACTACAATAAAATAATAAGTAAATCATGTTCTATTTTCAACAGTATAGCTGACCAGACATATTTTTAAAGCTCCAGATACAAAATATGTAGTTTCTGATTAAAATTATTATGTAACAAACACTGTCAAACGTTTTAATGAATAACTGAACTTCTGGAAAAGTAAGAGAGGAATCGAATATGCAAACAAATAATAATGGGTGATTTTAAGATTGGGAGTATGAGAAAAACACTTTGGCAACAAACGAGAGAAAACCCTAGTATTTAAAGAAGATAATAATTTTATAGGTGTATTTGCATGGTATGGAGTCAAAGTACACACAGTAACACAGGCACAATTACCTATTAAAATGAATATATTTTATGATTATCTAATAAAGATGCAACAGCATGATTATAGTTGGTATGTCTTGCTGAATTTTGAGAAAACTTTCTCAATAAAATTTTTGCAGTAAAATATGAACCTTAATATCTTCCAAGGTCACTGAGGTTTTACTTTTACAGATATACTCAGTTTTCCAAAATGAGCTTTAGAATTCTACTCTATATTTTTATACTCAGTTTTAAAATTCTACTCTATATTTAAAAATCACAGTCATAAAAAAAGGTGTCATAAATTTCTCCTATTCAACAAGGTATTCTATTTTAGAGCACATTCATTATTTTTCAACCTAAGCTGCATATAAAGTCTTTAAATATGACCTTTGAGAGAGAAATCAAAGATTTTATCATTTACAGATGATATTTCTCATATGTGATGCTTCTTATAGATGATGCCTCAAGTCTTATTTTAACAGTTATAGATAAGAGACATGATTGTTATATGCCCAATTATGACAGCAGAAAAAAAATGGAAGTGTCCACCGTGTGGCTGTAAAATACACTTGGCCCTACGTGTCCATGGGGATTGATTCCAGAGCCTCCCTTGGTACCAACACCTGTGGATCCTCAACTACCTTACATAAAATAGTGTATTTGCACACAATCTAGGCACATCCTCCTGTACACTTTAAATCATCTCTGGATTACTTACAATACCAAATACAATATAAATATTATGTAAATAGCTGACACACTGTATGTGTTTAAGTTTTTTTATGTTTTAATATTTTTTATCTGTGGTTGGTTGAATCTGTGGATGTAGAACCCATAAATGCAATGAGTCTACTGTGTATCTTTTTTTTTTTTTTTTTTTTTTTAGACAGAGTCTCACTCTGTTGCCCAGGCTGGAGTGCAGTGGTGCAATCTCGACTCACTGCAAGCTCCACCTCCTGGGTTCATGCCATTCTCCTTCCTCAGCCTCCCGAGTAGCTAGGACTATAGGCACCTGCCACCATGCCTGGCTAATTTTTTGTATTTTTAGTAGAGACGGGATTTTCACCGTGTTAGCCAGGATGGTCTCGATCTCCTGACCTCGTGATCTGCCCGCCTCGCCCTCCCAAAGTGCTGGGATTACAGGCGTGAGCCACTGCACCCGGCCAACTGTGTATCTTTTTAATCAAGATAAGTTTATGACATACCTCTTAGGTAATACATCAATATTTATAATTGAATCTCACAGTAATTGTCAAAAAATAATTTAAAAATGCTAGAATAATAAAATCTTGTCTGGAAAGATCTAATGGTCCCTAACTTTATTTATTTGCATATGGTTGTTCTTAAACTATTCATTTTAAATTTACTTCCTTCCTTATTTGACACTTTAGTGAGGTAGCAAAGAAAGGATCCAAACATTCAGTGCTTTAGGACACCTATCCTCAAAAGTTCATGGTTGAACATTCTTTTATCTTTCAGGCATAAAAGAATCATCTATGCATGCAGATAGTAGAGCAAAAGTCTACTTGGCTACAGACAGTCAGATACATTTGTTCATATCATGTGCTGTAAATCCAGGGAAGTCACGAGGTTTCCTTTGCATTGCTCACTTTTGATCCACTACCAATAAAGTCAAAGGTTAACTGAGGTCAACGTTTCACTTCTAGAAAGCTGTCCTTCAGAAATAGTCACACAAATGCACATACATACATGTACAAAAATGTTTGTTGGAACATTATTTGTAAAACTAAGGGAGCTGGAAAAACCAAAATGTCCCTTAATGGCCAATGTTTAAATGAATTGTTTTACATGCATCCCATGATATATGATGAAGATATGAAAAAATATTAACATAATTCTGTTTGAACTGTTGAAATGTTTTGGAGTCAGATAATGATTTTATATAGTCATATTATTATAATATAATACACATATACATGTATACTTATGTAGACACACAGAAGAATAACATAAGATTATTAAGAACTACTATTGTTAATAATTTAATGGGTGACTTTCACATATTTTACATGCTTTTATATTGTGCAAGTTTTGGCAATGAGTCTAGTTTGCTAAAATAAAGGCCAAAAAACTGGTTTACAATTGAGCAAGAAAAAACATTCCCATAGCTGGAAAATATTCTTCAAGAACTATTTGCAGCATGGTATATTATGATATTTTGATATGAAGTCACTCTTATCCAAACCCATTGATAAAACTGGCCATCCTACTGGAGAGGCTGAAAGAGAAATCCATGCATCTCTAGATTGTATAACTTATGGCATGTATGTGCGCATAACACTATTTATTGCTGTAACCAAATTACCATGTGATACACAAGTTTCATTGTGGTCATCAAATTGGCAATTTCTAAAAATGTGGATTATATTCCTTCTAAAATGCTAATTTATCTACCATATTTCTTAAAAAAATACGACATATGTACATATAAGAAAGAGCATTTTGGCCATGTAATTTTAGAACTGTCTAGGGCAGAAGCAGGTGCAAAAGACGGGGAGGGATGGGGTTTGCAGTTGGGTCAGGGGATGGTGAAATGAAGTGAAGGGCAGGCAGGGACAACTGGTCAGGAGGCAATTACAGCACAGTTTCTGCTGTACATATTCTAATATTGTGGACTTATTTAGAAAGTGCCATGGCATGGATATTATGTAAGTTTCCAGTATGACTTTTAATTACTAAGAAATTATTGATAATTTATTATATGTTGGCTTCATTGATGTCTTATTTTGACTTTTTGTAGCCACTGTAGAGACCTCAAAAATAAGCTCTCTAATCAATGTGCCATTTGGGAAGAAATGTTTCTGTTTTGCTATCTGAAGAATTAGATCTCTTCATTCATAGAGGAGCAGGGGATAAAATGAAAATATAACATAAGTACCCTTCCTAAAACATGGGGTATCCCTGTGACACTTAGAATTATTCAAGTTATTTATGCATTATGACATCTCATCCGAATGTATTATTTTCTTTGAAAATGGCAGAGAAGAAAAAGAGAGGAATATGTTTTTGTCTCTCCAATTATTAAAATAGTCAAGAAAAAAATGTATTAACCTATTCTGTATATTGCTGTGAACTTACCAACAGTACTTGTTCTGTGATTCATCTAGTGCTAAAATACAGGCTCCAAAGTAATCATAAATACTTCAGATATAGCCAGGTGCATTGGCTCACGCCAGTAATTTCAGGACTTTGGGAGGCTGAGGCAGGCGGATCACTGGTCAGGAGTTCGAGACCAGCCTGACTAACATGGTGAAAGCCCGTCTCTACTAAAAATACAAAAATTAGCCGGGCATAGTGGCGGGCACCTGTAATCCCAGGTACTCGGGAGGCTGAGGCAGGAGAATTGCTTGAACCTGGGAGGTGGAGGTTGCAGTGAGCTGAGATCGTGCCATTGCACTCCAGCCTGGGCAACAGAGCGAGATTCCCTCTCAAAACAAACAAACAAACAAACAAACAAACAAACAAACTTCAGATAACACTGGGGCTGTGATGGTTAATATTGAGTGTCAACTTGATTGAAGGATGTGAAGTATTGTTCCTGGGTGTCTGTGAGTGTGTTGCCAAAGGAGATTAACATTTGTGTCAGTAGACTGGGAGAGGCAGACCCACCCTCAACCCAGGTTGAGGGTGGGTGCCATCTAATCAGCTGCCAGTGTGGCTAGGATAAAAGCAGGCAGAGGAACATGGAAAGACTAGACTGGCTAAGTGTTCTGGCCTCCATCTTTCTCCCGTGCTGGATGCTTCCTGCCCTTGAACATAGGCCTCCAAAGTTCTTCAGCTATTGGACTCTTGAACCTATACCAATAGCTTGCCAGGGACTCTCGGGCCATTGACCACAGTCTCAAGGCTACACTACTTCCTAACTTTTGAGGTTTTGGGACTGGGACAGGCTTCCTGGCTCCTCAGCTTGCACACGGCCTATTGTGGGATTTCACCTTGTGATCATGTGGGTCAATATTCCTTAATAAACTCCCTTTCATAGATACATCTATCCTATTAGTCCTGTCCCTCTAGAGAACCCTGACTAATACTGGGGAGAAACAGAAGCATGCTCCTCTTTTGCTGCTTTTTTCCTTTTCAACCTGGAATTTGTCTTTTCTATTCCCAAGCACTGCTCACTTTCCCACTTTTCCTGAAATGCCTTCATCCTTTCCTCTTGAATGAGCATACCTTCCTCAAGGATCAGTTCGAACACAACATCCTGTATGAAGCTTTCTTTTGTGTTTACTTTCACCTTACATATATTCTCCCTCTGGAATACCAGAGTATTCATTATTTGCTTCCCTTGTGTACCACAGGCTTTTCTGTTTTTACACTGACTGATCTTTTTCATGAGTGTAGGTCTAGATTCTTCAGCTCCAGGGTCCTGGAAAGTAAGAACCATTTTACTCATCATCTCTAACATTGGGGTTTTGGATACACCTGGAATTTGATAACGAATTCACCTGTTTGCTTTGTTAACTTAGAATACAGGAACTTTAATTCCAGTAAGCTCCTTAGAAGTCTCACTCTGATTGCATTTCATGTATGGCAAGTGTTCTCTGAGTTCTCCATCAAAATTAAAATAAAACACAAGGTCAGCATTTTAATTACTCTCTAAGTCACCCAAGATACATTTATATTGTAATATAATTTCAACAAATGGCGGTTGTTTCTCTGAAGAAAACAGGACATATGTCTCATAAAATACCATGGCACTGCCTAAGAGAAGGTAGAGGGAAGGACCATTGAAACAACAATTTGCTTATGGGAAAGAGAGTCCAAAAGAAAGTAGCAGAATTACAGAAGCAGACCATCTCAGATTTAGATTCTCATAGTCTTCATTTTCACTCCATTCAGCAGACACCCTTCCACCCTGCTCCATGCCCCAATGGTTTGTACTGATTTACATACCAAATTCTACCCAAATAGTTCTTCTCATTCTCCCACATCCAAGGGGAAACAAAAGTGCAACTTTTCCCAACCATCTGGTTTCATTGGCTGTTGGCTCCAGTGATGACAGCAGGGCCCTACACTGTCCCTGCACCTGCTTCCTATGCCTTGTATGTGTTTTTCCCTGTATATGAACAAGGAGTGTTAGGAATAGGGATAAGGACGTGGTCTCCCCACAGTCATCCACTGGGACCCTTGCAGCTCCCTCCCTACCCTTTATGAGAGACAGTTTCTACTCCCTTCTTCTCTCAAGTGTTGCTCCTTTGGGCACACTCTATTGACTACTTTTCTCAATAAGAACATTCAGAACTGAACAAAATATTTCTTTTCTGAAATTAAGGGACAGTACAGGATAACAACAGGCATATAAGTTATTATAGTAATTCAAATCCCTAACATTGTCAATGGAACAAGGACTAAATTTCCCTTTTCAAGGGTATAAACTGGAATGTTAACAGCCAAATACTAAACAAAATACTTTTGATGTGGTCCAAACACAAGATAGAAATTTAACTATATTCATATTATCATCCAGAAACTGTACTTTTAAGAATTGTGTTAGTTTTTAGCTCCTGCCCCACACTACTGTTGGAATAAGCTGGATTTCTATGTCATTCGTTCACAAATTGCTGCCAAGTTCTGATCTTTCTCATACTGATACTTGTACGATTTACTAGAACTAATACTTACCAAAAATATGCTAGATTATTTGAGAGAGAAATGTAATAATGTCTTCAACATACTTTAAAATGGGTTAGAGAAAAATATACATACAGAGAGAGAGAAAATGTAGCAGAATATTAAATGTAGGTGTTTATTGTGTTATTTAATCAATGTATCTGTAGGCTTGAGATTTTTCATAGTACACAGTCAAGAACAAGAGATTTAATAGTGATGGGAGGCACTACCCAAGTACGTATATGGGTAGAGACAGATCCTACCATGGAAGTTTTTTTTGTTAACAGAAGGTAGACAATTTTGAAATGAAGTGTATAATGTCTATGCCTGTGTTCTTTTGTATACTCACAAGTATAAGACATATTCTCTAAGAAGTTATTAGGCAAATATTGATCATATGTTTCCTTCTTTCAGGGTCCCTAATTTCATACCAGTTTGAAAGCTTTCTGGTTTTTTTAAATGAGGCTGTCACATTTTCCTGAAACACAAATCAGAGCACATCATCTGCTAAGTGTCAAGTGGCCAGCAGGGTACAATATCTAAACTTACTATCACCCAGGAAAATAGAACAAGAGGTTCTCATTAGAGACCCAAGAGGGGCACTCACGTTTGAGAGAAGAGGCCAGAAGAGCTGAAATGTGAAAGGCAAACAACACTACAGGCCCCATCATTGGAAAGTTTGTCATCTGAACATTATATTTGAACTCGGCTATCATTAATTGAACACATGTGGAAAGCACTCTTCAATTCTGCATATAGCATTTTGTATTCATACAGCCAGGTACTGAACAAAACACTTTTGATAGAGTCCAAACACAAGACAGAACGTTACCGTATTTTATACTATCTTCTAGAAACTGTACCTCGAAGGTTTGTGTTAGTTCTTAGTGCCTGCTCTACTACTCTTGAAATCAGCTGAACTTAGATGTCATTTATCCACAAATTGCTGCCAAGTCTGAGCTTACTCAGTTTGATACTTGTTCTGTTTACTAGAACTAATGATAAACAAAAATGTACTGGATTATTTGAGGGAGAAATGCATTAAATGAATTAAATGAGGGAGGATGTTAATTACTATAAAATTCTTAACGAAATTGGAGATTTCCTGGGGTAATAAGAATTCACATTTCAAATCAATGATCTAAAGATACTTGAAGAGCCAAGGAATGAACTAATAAAACTAGGCATAATTACAGCCTAATTTCATGATAGAAACTACTAAAGAAATTCTCAGGGAATTCTCTTTTAGTCAATAAAATGAACACGATTAAATCAATAAAGATTATTTCCTCATATAAACTATTTGAGAGTTGTTCAACAAATACTACATAGGAAACCAAAGAGAGATACACATACCTAAAGCCTTCATCCAGTGCTGCTCAAATACAATTTCCCTCTTATTTTTTCCCATTGACCCAGGAGAGTTATAAATAGTAAAAAAGGATGTGAAAAAAAGCAATCCCAAAACCTATAAATCACTGGACATAATGCTTCTGAAGACAGGTTCATTGAGAAGAAGAGATTTAAGGTATGTAAACATCTGTATTCTTTTGAAAAATGTATCAGTACTTGGGTGACAGGTTTAGATCTTGAAAAAATAGATATTTGAAAAGTATAATATTTTAGAATTCATGTAATTCCTTTCGAGGACAGCACCTTTGGATTACAAAGAGTGTCCTGCCCTTGCAGGCAGCCGACTTCTTAAGTCTAATTTGATGTCTCATGCACACAAATAACCTTTCTTATCAAATCCACTCATCAAAGGCGGTGATTAAAAAATAAAATATTCCAAACTGGCATGCAATGTGCTATAAAGAGTTATGATACAAAGGTTTAGAATTTCTGATTTCCCTTACCAAATGTCTGACTATATCCTTAACCATCTGAGCATATTTTTTCCCGTGTGTAATGTAAAAGAAAATTAAATTAGATTAAGAGTTATTTTGGCTGCAAATGTATATAATCCTGCCTTTAAAAGCAGTTGTATTATTAAATTAATCTAATTATTTTAATATATTTTAAGCAAGTTATTCATTCTAACAGTAAGAACTCTATTATTTTGATACCTGAACAGTATCAAACCATCCCAAACATTTAGCATAATCTTTCTCAGAGGAGTGAATAAAGTTCAGATACTTTTTGACAATTGTATTAGTTCTATTTATAAATACACCTCACTTGCAACATGTGGAGCTGCGAAGTTTTGCATTCAATATCATAAGGTTGTGATTATAGATTTATATGGGAATCCTTAATGGACTCACCTAGTAGAAATTCTCTGGCAGCAGAGACAACCACAGAGACCCTCTCCTGGGTCAATTAATACAAGTGTTCTTCTAATGAGCCAAGAGGTATTTAGAAGCTCAGGGATCAATTAATTTGTAAGTCAATAAACAATTTAGGAAAGTAACTAGAGAATTAAAATGGACAATTTTTTTTTAGAATACTAGTCATTTTAATATGACTTTCAAAATTATTTTTATGCAATGCTTGAAACTCTCGCTAATGGCATTTGCAGTCAGAGAAACTGAGTCGATAAAAAGTCTAGTGAAATAAAAGCCATCTTTGTCTTCTATTTCAATTTCTGAAAAATAAAAATATGTACACTTGAACTTTCAATAACCTACCGTGAACTGAGACCTCAAGGAGTCCCACAGTTTAATAACCAGGATGAAGAATTAGGGTCTTCTGCATTAACCTGACTTTACTACCTGTTTCACAAATATTTGCTCAGGAAGATAAAGCTGTAAGCCAGTAAATAACTTCATGGTTGGCTTCAGGAGCTTTCCCCAAACCAACAGACTGCTCAAACGGCACTCCTCTCAGCAAATTGCTCTTCTATAGAAAAAATGTTTGTTTATCAATATTTGCTTCAAGACCCTCACCTCTAGGAGTCCACTAATCCTAAATCACAAAATCAGGAACTTGGGCCAATCCTACTAAGGTCCCTACAGGGCAAGATTTATCTTAAATCACTTGAGTCCAGACCTCAAAAAGCCCACAAATATCCATTCCTAAACTCTCCTTTCTGAAAATTACTGAAAGTCATCTTCTTGTGATCTTCCTTACTGGAAGCAATAAACTGAGCTTTGCTTGATCAACAGGTTACTCTTGGTAGTTGCTCAAGACAACCTTCATATCTCCTCCATGTGACTAAACTTTAGACAAGCTTCTTGATTCCAGGACTCTTTTCTTTTTTAAAAATAATTTTTAAGAACATTTATTTTAGGATTGATGTAGGGCAGGAAGCTTTAGAAAACCTGTAACTAATTTTTTTTCCTGGGCCTTAAAGGTGTATGTCTTCTTCCAACCTGCTGCCAGGTTTTCAACCCAAGAATGTCTTTCTCAAGGACCTACAAGCCATTCCTTCGAAAAGTAATCGTCAAAGAAGATGGAACTTCTATCTCCCAGTCCTTATAGGAGAGTAGAAGTCTAACTTCAGCAGGCGCCTTGCTTCAAAGTATAAATGCCTCCTGTCACAGAAAGTGTATGACTTCTCTGGAGAAGGTTAGCACACTCAGACAACCTACCATCCTGCTCCCTGCTTTCTGCATTTAAAACTCTCCGACCCTTTGTCTTAGCAGACTTGAGCTCCTAGTTGGGTTTAGTCTGTCTAACTCTTCTTGCAGTAGCCTTAAATAAAGCCATTCTTGCTGTATAACTTTTCTGGTGCAATTTTTGCCTCGTCATGATCCCTCAGGGAGTTGGCAGTCAACACTCATTTTCTCACATAAGAAATGTGCATTTTTGATGTGCACAGAGTATTTGCAAAACTCAAAATACTTGTTGAAATGAATGTTGAGATTCCTAAATGTAATTTTTATTTCTAGTTGGACCTTATCTTTTTCTTAGAGAATTCAACAAAATCTAATTATGTAATTTGGTTAGTTAACATTTAAAAATGATTCAAAACAAAAATAGCTAAAAAATAAAATTTACAAATAAAATATAACATATCAAACAAGAAAAAAGTCAGTGTTGAATATTTTTAAATAACAGAGGTTGTTCTTTGTATTAATTTACTATTTAGAAAAACACTGTGAGGTTGGTGAAGTTACTATTTTCATAGTACAGATTTTTCTGAAAGTCAAAACAAAAACAAAGGGGACATAGAACTTACTCAATGTCACCTAAAAGAGTTCAACAAAGAGAGTCTGGTTTTCCATTCTGTGTTTAAACCACTTTGCTGTACTTACTCGCTGTTAGGGATAAATGCTTATATTTGTTTTTATCATTTTTTTTTGCATAACTAGGAAAATTAAAGAAACAGCCTTTTTTGATTTTCACTAAAACCTCAGATTTGTGCCACTTCAACACAAAACGTCACTATTATATAATGTATTATAGAGTTGTATTGTGTTAAAAATACATATCTGAGAAATATGTGGAATGTTTAGAAAGAAATGTGCTTGTTCCAGATCCTAAAATAAAATAATTTCTGACTTTCCATGAAAGTAACAGTTCAAAAGTATCTTCAGGGTTTCATCATGCAGAGCACCTGGCAAACCAGGAGAATTAAAAATTCTTCACATCAAAGTTGCTTTTTAATTCAAATGAATGCAAAGTGCCAAAGGAATGACTTACACTGTCAGTACCAACCTTCCTTAGAAGATGCCCTTAAAGTCAGACCATTAAACCAGATGAGAGGCAACTGCTGCATGTTCTGATCCCGCTGTCCTCTCTCCCTGCCCAGACACTCTAGTTTTTCAAAGTTTTTCCTGAATATTGGAAACATCTGCATTGGCAGTGCAAAGCCCTCAAGAGAGCCATCAGGGTCTGACTTCTGGGAATTTTGAAACTCCTGGCATCATAACTATTACCCTCTTAGGATCGTTTTGCCCCATAGTATCTCTGTTTTACTTTTACAATCACGTTAAAAATGCCAATCTTACATTCATCTCCTGTATTTTAAAATATTTTTGTTTCTGTTACATATCTATCAAAGAAGACTGATTCTCATTCTGCTTTAACTCCTCCACAATAACTTTTTTGATAGGTACATTTGTTGCTGGCACATAACCTATACGTATCCACCTTCATAATTGTGAATTTTGTCCTTTGGAATTAGAATGGTTAAACAGTTAATTTCTAAACAAAGTACTGGGTGAAATTTTAAGTGAGATTTGCTCTTGGAAAAAAAATGTAAGGAGGAGGAGCTAATGTCTTTTGTCTAATTACATGCACCACTAATTAATATCCAGACTTTCAAGAAAGATATTATGCTCCTATAGTTTTAGCCTATTGTAAAACAATATTTGAGACTCATGAAATGTATGACAGACATATATTAGAAACTTGCCTGTAACTTTTTAGAAATTTAAGTAGATTATATTTCAAGAACTCAAGAGGAAATTAATATAGAAGAAATGGCTTTTTTTTTAAAGTCACACACAGTTATTTCCATTCAGTTTCTCTCTCTGCAATTTGTACCTTCACGAAAAGTGGTTGCAATACCAATAATGAGATTGACACTAGGAAGATGGGTCATTTAAGTAATTTCTGGCTTGATATAGGAAAGGGGAAAATATGTTTCAAAGGATCTGATTTCAAAAAATAGAACCTAAAATACTATCAGTAGAGGGGATCACTCACTCATGATTTGGAGACAAAAACTTTAAAGCCAAATTTAGTTATTAAAACCTAACATTTTTAAGCACCATTTCTGCTAGTATTAAACCCATTTTATAGTTGAGGCCCAATGAGGTCAAGTAAACGTACCAAGAACACACAGCTAATGAGTGGAGGAGCTGGATTTTGAAACTTGGCACAGTGACTTCAGAGACCCCTTTTAATAGTAAAACAAGTAGTACCTTTCAGGTGGTTAAACTTACTCATTAGCTTACGCTCTAACTTCTTCATTTATTAAGTCATTCATTATCTCAGTAACTCCAGCATATCTGCCTTGCAATATTTTGACTCAAACTGATTTTTCAGTAAAATTCCAAATTGCTACATGTCTTGGACGTTTCAAGTCCTTAACAGGGGTGTCCAATCTTTTGGCTTCCCTGGGCCACAGTGAAAGAAGAATTGTCTTGGGCCACACATAAAATACACTAACACTAATGACAGCTGATGAGTTGAAAACAAAATATCCCTCAAAAAATCTCATAATGTTTTAGAAAGTTTACAAATTTGTGTTGGGCCTCATTCAAATCTGCCCTGGGATACATGCGGCCCACGGGCCGTGGGGTTGGACGAACTTACTATAGAACATTTAAATCTGTTTATACTAAAGAGCTGTTTTAGTTTTTATTCTAGTCTAAAATGAAACATTGTAGAATATGGATAGAGTTATATGAGACAAGGAAAGTCTAAAGCTCGAATGAAGCAATAATATTTGCTAAAAATAGTATTTCGACTAAATCTCTAATTTTAAACAAAATATACTGATGAAGGCTTTCTCATATCGTTTGGCTAATACTTCTATGAAACCTACTATAATCTTTAAAAATATTCCAAAGTAAAACAAATTGGGTTAAAAAAAAAAACTGTGATCGTTTGATAACTGAAATAACCCAGGACTTTATTGAACAAGATCAAGATTTGAATATGTTAGTCCTTTTGACAATCTGAAGAGGTTTTGAGGCAGCCCTGGCTTTTTGAGGATGAAGATTTTCTTTTACTAATTACTTTTAAACTGCTTTGACAAACATATTACCACTGGATTGATTGCTAAGAGCTTAATTAGTGAAATTAAAGAGCAGTTCTATTATAATGTCATTGAGATCAAGATGATGACGCTGAAAGATTCCGTATCATGAAGAATCTCCCTGAGACTGAAAACTGCCCATCCCTAAAATGCCTAATAAATGACATACTGTCTTGAAACAGTTTGCTAACAATACATCTTGTCACAATAATAAATCTCAAGTGACTTAATAGTCTAAAATTCTTTCCTACAGCCCTTTCAAACTCAAATGAAAGTTATTTTCTTTGCTATTAAAAATAAGTTATTATAAAAGCAATTAAACTAAAATCAATTTTTTACTACTCTCCAAAGCATGTAAACAGGTACTGAACTTGACTTTTTATAGTTGAGTTTGTTAGTTAGTTAAAAACTATCTATTAAGCACCTACTAGATGAAAGGTACTGCTCTCAGAGGACAAAGGATGAAAAGACACGGTGCCTTCTGCCCGAGAATCTCCTGGTGAAGCAGGGTAAGTGAAAATCCAAGGGGGAGGGGTGTGTGAAGTGTTATGAGGGCTTCAAGGGTGAACTGGGTGCATCTAATTAACAGCATAAGCAACACTTCTTGGAAAAGGTGATATTTGAAGGGCCCCTGGAGGACAGGAAGTTTTTGAGAGGACTCCTCTGCTCCAATATACTGTAGTCTTTAAGTGTTTTTACCCGATCAAGGCATAGAAATATCATAAGCTTTAGTAGAAATAGAGGAAGTTGACTTAACTCATGAGGGAAATATTCTTTTATCCCTAATTCTGCCCTTTGCATGACATTGATTACCTTAGTGTGATGGTTAAGTTTATGTGTCAACTTGGCTAAGCCATGGTACCCAGAGAGTTGGTCAAACACCTATCTAGATGTCACTGTGAAAGTATTTATTTTATGAGATTAACATTTAAATCATGGACCTTGGGTAAAGCAGATCACCCTGCATAATACGAATGGGCCTCATCCAATCAGATAAAAGCCTTAAAAGAAAAGACTTATCTCTCCTGAGAAGAAGGAGCTCTGCTTCCAGATGGCCTTTGGATTCGAACTGCAGCATCAGCTCTTTCCTGGGTTTCCAGCCGCGGCCTCCCCTGCAGATTGAGGACTTGCCCGCCCTCACAGTGGTATGAGCCAATTCTTTACAACAAATCTTTCTGTCTCTGTCTATGCACACACACACGTCCTATTGGTTATGTTTCTCCAGAGAACCTCGACGAATACACTCAGGGGCCTCGTTGAGGATGTTACTCCTCAATGAAAAGCAATTTATAACATGCTTCCATATCGACAGCATAGGAGAAAACTCAGATATAGTTTGGTGAGCATTGGAATTAAAAACAAGGGAAGAAAGGGAGAAACTGCAATAACTGCTATTTTAAGAAATGTAGAAAGGCACATTCTGCAGAACATATGAGAAATAAACATAGCTTTCAGCAATATAATAAAAATAGCCCATTAAATTAATTTTCAGCAATAGCATGGGAAGTGGCCTTGAATAGTTGTCCTGGGTAAACAGAAATATATTTTGGCCTGGCTCAGGATGAGAAACGGATAGAGGTCATATGCAGAAGGGAAACTGTGAGGCTTTGACAGTCAAGGGGAAGAATATGAGAAAACGCAGTCCCAAAGCAGTTCCCTAGCCATACTGGCAATGTGCACTATGAATAATAAATTTTAATATGTAAATCACAAGCTACTTCTTCCCCTTCTCAATTAACACTCTGTCATCCTCCTGGCCTCAGCCCCATGTAACTCTCCCAGAGAGGCCTTCCCCAACTCCATGCCAAATGTAAGCTGTCTAAATGCCCTCCCAGAACGATGCAACCCTGGTAGTACTTTGGGGTGTTGGAGTTTTACGTTTATTGGGTGGGATTATCTGAATGATGTCTACCTCCCAAATACCTTGTGAGCTCCCATATGTAAACACAATGCACTGAGTATGTCTGTTTTTATTCACCTAGCATCATGCCTGCACATAGGAAGAAATCACTATCCATAAGTTAAATGAACAGATGAATTAATATTGTATGACCAGCAAAATGAATGCTTTAAGCTAAGTTAGGTAAAATTCACATAAATCTCATTAAAAGTCCCAAATTTCCGTGATTCAAAGACAACTTTATTCCTCATGTCTTATATCTGAAATCTAGAAGTATAATAAAGTCAGTGGCTTGTCACATTTTAATTGTGTTTTTCTCTTTTGTAGTCTTAAAATTGATAGCACATTAGATTTGGTAAAATGAAATGTATGTTTGGTTTTCATATAATCAGATTTCCATCTATAATAAATCTGATTTTAATAAATCTGATTTGTATATGTTATAGAAATCTATAAAGAGTATTTTTTATTTTTTAACCTGCATACAAAACTGTAGGCCTTTTGAGGAAGAGATCACTAGACAAAATAGACTTCAGATTATTTTAGAATAGGAATAATTTCTTAAACTGTACAATTTTGGTTCTAAGAGCTTTGAACCACTGACTCTTATTAGATGTGAATAAGATTTACATAGAAAGGAATCAGAGCTTCAAGTGGGAATCTGATATTTAATCTCTTACACTTGTGACATTACTATACTATAGCATTAAAACTAGTATTCAAAAGGTCAGCAATTTGCATTAAATATAAATTAATATAATATTAAATTTTAAATTAATAGCATTAAATATAATTGCTACATAAATGTAATAGTTAAAAAAGCTGTAGAGATAAAAAATATTATTTTAAAGCAAATATATAAAATTTTGTAAGATTCACATAAAAATTCTAAGGAAAAGGTACTATTGGTATTACTATCATAATTTTCACAATTTTGAAGATTAAATGTTTTAGTCACCGTTAAACAGCAAGTAAATGGAAAAGTCAGCATTAAATGTAAATTTTCTAAATGTAAAGTCTTGTTCTTTGTCCACCAGATCACTATAGCACAGTATAGATGGTCAAAAAAGAATGAGAAAGTCATCATTCATGATAGCTTGTTAACAATAGGATGGTAATTGAAATAAATGAAAAATATGCCCAATATTTCAATATATTATAGTAATTCTAAAAAAAGTGAATTATCTATTTTTCCTGCATATTCTGTATTCAATATGAAATTGAACTAGTTTTGTGTCTATTTTCCACTCTTTTGCTTTATAAATACTTTCTGGCAAATTACTTTGGGGAATGGTCATATTTTCAATCATGAGAACATATTAGATATCTGAAACTGAAATTATTCTTTCATATAATGAAATCCCCATAAGGCCTTGACAAGGAGAACTAGTTTGGCAGGGGAAGAGTATATGCTCTGAAGTGAGAGGGACTTTCTTCTTTTTTTCTTCTCCCTCCTCCAGCTTAAGTAAAGAACAATCGAGACTTTAACAGGGCTTTTTACCACCCATCTTTGGATTCCCAGTGCCATCCAACACATATTGTTGAACGAATGACCATATGAATACATGTCCCCAATTCCTTGGTAGTTCTGAGTGCAATCTAGTACACTTGTCATTATGCAAAGCAGAGAAAGATAAGGAGGAATAAAATCCAGAAGATATTCTGATATGTGTACAGAGTTCTACATGGTAGCATAAGGGTACTACGAAGTTCCTGAGAACATCTCCTTTTATGGACCACAGCAGGCAATACTTATTGTTTGAATCAGAACTCCAAGAACATATAAGCAGGGAAAGCCAGCAGAGAAACTCTAGTTCATAGACACGGTAATCCATTTTTTGCTGGAAAGCCTCTCAGAGAAATCACTTTTGCAGAGTATTTGTCTTTAGGGTATTTCCAGTGTTCAAAGTACTTGACCAGTGGAACACAATGGGATATCAAATTCTACTTATGTTTATAACCTCACAGGACATGATAGCCTCATAAATGCTAGGTAACTCACATAAGGCTTGAAAAGACCTGATTTTTCAGCAAACTTCCTAAATGTACAGCTATGACCTAAGTGTTATGAAGTAGGGCTGCATTTGAAACTCCTATCTTCCCAATGATAAAGGCTCCAGAGCTGCTGTGCATGTCTGTGATCGTTTTGGAGATGAAGACAGTGCCTTTCACAGTTGCCTCTCTTCGTGATTGCCAATTAGACTCTTTAGTGTCACTCACTTTAACGATTGCTCATTAGTCACTTTACTGGCCCTTCTGCTAGAGCCTCAGCAACCTCAATACTTGGATCCCATCAGTTCTTTTCCTGTTTCCCAGCATTCTAAAGTTTCAGACTTATGCAGTGACATCAGTCCTCATGTTTTGTAAGGTGCTAAGCAGTTTTGCAGGGCAGACATCTCAATGGATGGCAACACATTTTAAACAAGGACTCTACCTTCCACCACATTAATTATATCCATTCCCCATGTCTCATTTACCATCAGATATTCAACAATATAACTGTAAGTAGGTTGGGAACTGAACTGCTTGGGAACAGGCAGAGGTCATGCCTCATTTATTTCTATATTTCTTGTACTCACTAGAGAACAAAGTTTGAAGATCATTTTCAATAACTATTCAATGAAGGCAAAAATGAACATTTGCTCTACAAGAAATATAGATGGCATCTGTACACAACTTCTTTAAGCAATTTTGCACTATGTTGCTACCGAAAATTTAACCAGAATCAAAAACCTTTTATGTACACTCAGGGCCTTTGTTTAGGTGGCTTTTCTCAGTTCCCTCAACTCTTCTGCAGGGTACAGAGGATGGCTTTGCACATGCAAATGATCTTGGGCTTCCTCCCCATCACTTCTTATCGTTAATTCTAAGATAATTACATCCTTGAGAAAACTTACCCAGATCTCTAGATGAGGACAAGTTTTTCTGTTATATGTGCTCATGGCACTTAAAAGTCATATTTTTCCATACATTTGTGAAGTTGTTTTATGTATATCTTCCTCCACCTCCCACCCTTCTAAATCCTACAAGCCTACAAATTTTTACAATCCATTTTATCTCTAGAATCTAGTTCGGTTACAGGCATAAAGTTGAGTGCTCAAAATATTTATCAGTGTTAACAAGGTTCGGTTTCCTCTCGGCCAAGATTGCACACACACAAGATACTCACCTGTCCTCATGGATCGGAACAGAGCTAAACTGACTGGACACTATGGGCCTTTTCTCCAGGACCTGGGTTGATGTGTACCAGACTCATCTCATAATTACTAACTGGTGAAGAAAAAAGACCTTCACTTTTTAGCTGAAAGGAATTCTTAGGGGAAAGATCATAGAAAGAGTTGCCGGTAGGTGAACAGGGAAAGCAAGATCTGAAAAATCTAGGAAGAAGCAGCTTTTTTATTAAACCGTGGCCCAAATCTCCCTCTTTTCTGGATCCCCACAAATCTGAGGCTACAGAGCAGGTCTGGATATCAGGGGACAGAGATGCTAGACGCCCTCTTACGTTAGTGATGTGTCCTGGCTGCAGTAGGTGAACCTTGCTGCTCTCACATGGGATGTGGGAAGAGCCAGCCAAAGACTGGCAGAAAATGGAGGCACACAAGGTGACATAAGGATGCTTCAGTTTTAATTTCTCACTTCTTCTTTCCAATCTGATTTTTCCTGAGAAAGAAGCACAAAAATGAATGTGGCCTTTCTTTGCTTCTCCTCATTCCCTTCTTTTCATATAATATTTCAACTCCCTGCTTTTGGATATTGAAGGGAGTTCATTTTTGATCATGTTTCATGGAAGTAAACTTTTTTTGAGAAACAGTACAATTATTTTCTTAATATATTCCATACAAAGGCTTCACTAAAAGTCTACAAAGAGTTATCTGTCCATAAACATTCTGAAACCTAATTTTGGTAAGGCCTCTAGCAACTTGTAAACAGAGAGACCTCATTATGCATAAAGTAGAACATGATATAGTTATAGACATGAATTCCTCAGTGCAGCTTCTGTCTGTGTGTCCCCAGACGACTCCCATCATCTGATGAGTTCCAGACCACCCGTGGGTGAGGAGCATCATCTACCACCTACTCTCACACACATCATGACATGTTTGCCACAACACACAAAATATCTTATTTTTAAGTACATGGACATTGAATTCTAAATGGACAATATTAATATTTGAAAATTATCTGGAATAACTAAGAATGGGCAAAGCACTGGTAATTTTCACTCGCAATCCCACACAGATATCACTTGGCAAACAACTTTCCAAGCGTCAGGGCATATCTTATTCTTCTGGATGATGAATATATTGTTGATAAGGTACTTACAAATAAATAGAAGACTTTTGTTTTAAAAAATGGGGATTTATAACCAACAGTTTGAAAACTTTGCTTACTTCAAATACATTAGGGTGTGCATCACACAGTTAGGCCACGCACAAGACCTACGGACTGGACATGTGTATCCACTGGGTGATAAACACTGTGCGAGATTTTGTTATTTACCTATAAGCAACAAATTTTAAAAAGAGTGCCTATGTTGAACCAACCTTGGATTCTGTGGATGATGCCTACTTGATCATGGTGCATAAGCTTTTGGATATGCTGCTGGATACAGTTTGCTAGTATTTTTTCGAGGATTTTTGCATTAATTTTCATCAAGGATATTGGCCTGAAGTTGTCTTTTTTTGTTGTGCCCCTGCCAGGTTTTGGTATCAGGATGATGCTGGCCTTATAGAATGGGTTAGGGCGCACTCCCTTTTTTCCCATTTTTTGGAATAGTCTCAGTAGGAATTGTACTGGCTCTCTGTACATATGGCAGAATTCAGCTGTGAATCTGTCTGGTCCTGGGCTTTTCTTGGTGGTAGGCTATTACTGCCTCAATTTCAGAACTCGTTATTGGTCTGTTCAGGGTTTTAATTTCTTTCTGGTCCAGTCTTGAGAGTGCATGTATCTAAGAATCTATCAAATTCTTATAGATTTTCCAGTTTATACGCATAGAGATGTTTATAATATTCTCTGATGGTTGTTTGTATTTCTGTGGGGTCAGTTGTAATATCCCCCTTATCATTTCTGATGGTGTTTATTTGAATCCTCTTTCTTTTCTTCTTTATTAGTCTAGCTAGTGGCCTATTTGATTAACTTTTTTCAAAAAAACACCTCCTGAATTCGTTGATCTTTTGAATGTTTTTTTTTCCTGTCTCTATCTCCTTCAGTTCACTCTGATTTTGGTGATTTCTTGTCTTCTGCTAGCTTTGGGATTTGTTTGCTCTTGGTTCTCTAGTTCTTTTAGTTGTGATGTTAGGTTATTAACTTGAGATCTTCCTAACTTTTTGATATGGGGATTTAGTGCTATACATTTCCCCCTTAATACTGTCTTAGCTGTGTTCCAGAGATTCTGGATGTATACACAAATCAATAAATGTGATTCATCCCATAAACAGAACTGAAGACAAAAAAACCACATGAATAGCTCAAAGGATGCAGAAAAGTCTTTCAATAATATTCAACATCCCTTTATGTTAAAAAGTCTTGATAAACTACATATTGAAGGAACATACCTTAAAATAATAAGAGCCATATAGGACAAAACTACAGACAATATTGCACTAAATGGGCAAAAACTGGAAGCATTCCCCTTGAAAACTGGCACAAGAGAAGAATTCCCTCTCTCAACACTCTTATTCAACATACTACTGGAAGTTCTGGCCAGGGCAATCAGACAAGATAAAGAAATAAGGGGCATTCATATAAGAAGAGAGGAAGTCAAATTATCCCTGTTTGCAGATGACAGAATTCTATATCTAGAAAACCCCATTGTCTCAGCCCCAAAGCTTCTTAAGCTAAAAAACAATTTTAGCAGTCTGAGGATACAAAATTAACGTGCGAAAATTGCTAGCATTCCTATACACCAATAATAGTCAAGCTGAGAGCCAAATCATGAATGGACTCCCATTTACAGTTGCAACAAAAATAATAACATACATAGGAATACAGTTAACTAGGAAGGTGAAAGCTCTCTCTAAGGAGAACTACAAAAAACTGCTCAAAGCAATCTGAGATGAGATGACACAATCAATGGGAAAAAACATTCCATGCTCATGGATAGAAGAATCAATATCATTAAAATAGTCATACTGCCTAAAGCAATTTATAGATTCAATGCTATTCCCATTAAACTACCATTGACATTCTTCACAGAACTAGAGAAAACTGCTTTAAAATTTATATGGAACCAAAAAAGTGCCTGAATAGCCAAGGCAATCCTAAACAAGAACAAAGCTGGAGGTATCAAGCTACCCAACTTCAAACTACACTAAAGAGCTACAGTAATCAAAACAGCATGGTACTGGTATAAAAACAGACACACAGACCAATGGAACAGAATACAGAACCCAAAAATAAGACCTCAGACTATCTGGTCTTTGACAAGCCAGACAAAAACAAGCAATAGGGAAAGAATTCCATATTCAAAAAATGGTGCTGAGATAACTGGCTAGTCACACGCAGAAAATTGAAACTAGACCACTTCCTTACACCATGCACAAAAATTAACTCAAGATGGATTAAAGGCTTACATGTAAAACACAAAACTGTAAGAACCCTGGAAGATAACCTAGGCAATACCATTCAGAACATAGGCATGGGCAAAGATTTAATGACAAAGGTGCCAGATGGGATCTAATTAAACTAAAGAGCTTCTGCATAGGAAAAGAAACTATCAACAGAGTAAACAGACAACCTATGGAATGGGAGAAAATGTTTGCAAACTATGCATCTGACAAAGGTCTAATATCCAGCATCTATAAAAAGCTTAAACAAATTTACAAGAAAAAAACAACTCCATAAAAGAAGCTGGCAAAGAATATGAACATTTCTCAAAAGAAGACATACATGCAACTAACAATCATCTGACAGAAATCTCAACATCACTGATCATTATAGAAATGCAAATCAAAACCACAATGAGATGCCATTTTACACGAGTCAGAATGGCTATTAAAAAATTACAGATTCTGGCAAGGTTGTGGAGAAAAAGGAATGCTTACACACAGTTGATGGGAGAGTAAATTAGGTCAACCATTGTGAAGACAGTATGGTAATTCCTCACCTACAGACAGAACCTATCATTCAACCCAGCAATTCCATTACTGGGTATATACCCAAAGAAATACAAGTCGTTCTATTACAAAGACACACACTCGCATGTGTTCATTGCAGCACTGTTCACAATAGCAAAAACACAGAATCAACCTAAATGCCCATCAGTGATAGACTGGATAAAGAAAATATACCACGGAATACTATGCAGTCATAAAAAAGAACAAGATGATGTTTTTTGCTGGGATATGGATGGAGCTGGAGGCCATTATCCTAGCAAACTAATACAGGAACAGAAAACGAAATACTGCATGTACTCACTTATAAATGGGAACTCAATGATGAGACTAGATGGACACACAGAGGGGAATAACACACACTGCAGCCTATCATAGGGTGATGGGTGGGAAAAGGGAGAGGATCAGGAAAAATAACTAATGGGTACTAGGCTTAATACCTGGATGATGACATAATCTGTACAACAAACCCCCATGACACACGTTTACCTATGTAACAAACCTGCACATGTAACCCTGAACTTAAAAGTCTTTTTTTTTTTAAAGGCCAGTATCTATATAGTCGTCACACACTTGGGGTTTACTCTTCAAGTTTATTGTGTAGAAACACAATGTAATATAAGAAATGATGAATAATAACATAATGTACTTGAGAGGCTAATAGGAATATTTAATCAATTTCACTAAACTCCTGCATATTCTGCAAAGACAAGACACTAAACCTTCCAGCAACAAGGACACCTGTGCCCCTAACCCAGCTTGCTGTTGTACCTCAGCAAAATTAAGCCATGTATCTTCCACACTCAACTGAAAAAAGCTACAAAGTTCTCTATCTTAAAGGTATCTGATGAACTCCTTATAAATCCAACCAGCCAGTGGATTACAGCTGGAGGTGTTTGTTTCAAGAAGACAGAAAACATGAAATTGTGGCAGACAAAACGTCCTGAGCTGATTCCTGGAACAATGGAACACTTAGTTGAGATGGAACCAACTGAAAGGATGGTTGTACAGGTGTGGTGGCAGACCAGATTCAGAACATTTATAAAGGCTTACAGAGTTTGCCTATTTTACCCTCTAGGGTCACATAGAAATGACTTTGTCAGTTACAAGATGTGACAGACATTGCAAGAAACTCCTCCAGGTGACTGACTACAGGTTTGAGAATGAAAAGGAAAAAGTGAATGATATCTGTGTAGATGACAGTTTTCAGAAGCATATAGGATGCTGACTTTTTAATTGCATGGTGTTTGGAGAGTTCGGGCCCCACTCAGGGAGCTGAAGTCCAGTGATTCAGAGACTGAGCCTACTAAAAGAGCATCCCTGATCCATCTCCCCAGAGGTACCCTGTGAGTGAGGGCAGCCCTATCATTCTACCCCTGCAAAGATTAATGATACAACTACGGAAGCAGAAGTAATAAGGGGAATGTGAACATCATCAAAACAACCACATCAGAAACTACTGTTAAAAAAAAATCTCACCTGTCTCTACCTTGCCCCATATTTAATGTCTTGTTTGTGCCATATTCTCACTACCTTTGCCCTCCACCAACACTCTCTCTCTTTGCAACATTCCATAAGTCGTTAGTAAATATAAGATGGTATAAATTATAGTGCACATTTAATTCTTAGAAGGTTATTGTAAAAATTAAAAATAAATAATTTGAAGACAGACAATAGGAGTAAAAGAGAAGAAATAATAGGATCAATACTTTTAAATATTAATAATATAATTCAAATTATTATTATATTATTATTATCCTGCTGAAAGATGTCGGGGCACCTGTATCTTTTAAGGTACTCTGGTAGGCTCCAAATGTACACTTGTTTCATTTTTACAAATCTGTCTGGGTTTTTTGTGTGTGTGTGTGTGAGGCAGAGTCCTACTCTGTCGCCCAGGCTGGAGGACAGTGGGACAGTGGCACAATCTCGGCTCACTGCAACCTCCACCTCCTGGGTTCAAGCAATTCTCCTGCCTCAGCCTTACGAGTAGCTGGGATTACAGGCTCCCACCACCACACACGGCTAATTTTGTATATTTAGCAGAGATGGGTTTCACCATGTTGGCCAGGCTGTTCTCGAATTCCTGACCTCAGGAGATCTGCCCACTTCAGCCTTCCGAAGTGCTGGGATTACAGGCGTAAGCCACTGTTCCCAGCCACAAGCCTGTCTTAAACTTACCCTCATATGAAGAATTAATGGCTCCAGAAATGGTACCAGATTGATGGTCTACGAACCCTACAGTACTGTCCTCTTGTTGCTGCACATATTCTTCCCTGCACCACAGCTTCCTTACATTCCTTACATTTCTCATTCCATAAACCCTCTCTCAGTTCATGGTCACCTCCTCAAAGAAGCCTTCCTCGCCTTGCTCAACAGCTTGCTATGATATCCTATCCATACTCTGGAACTGCAATTCTACAGTATTTTTCTAATTGGCTATTTAATTTTCTCTCTTCCTACTTTTCTATCAGTTTTGCGCTGCCTGTAAATAGGATGTTTTTTAAATACCAAAAGGAATAAATTGTGATTCATAAAGATTAAATTATAAGACTTTGATAATGGCTATACATCACGGATAGGCAAGAATAGATATTTCTGTAGTTCTTTAGATATAAAACTGGTTCAATCAGAATTGCAAGGAAAAAAAAACGTACACAATTTTGTTTTCTTTGAAAATAAAACATCTGTGACCAAAAAGAGACAGCTGTTGTAATGACTTCACAGTGATATTAATATGTAGAATAATTATGAAAAACAGAGCAATCTGTTATTAAGAACAAATGTGGCTGAATTAGAATTTGTTGCTAGAATTTCGTGCAACAGTGGATCATCCACTGTTTTATTGTTGGAAGTGCTTTCATTACCATTATTACAGCTTGATGGCTTTATCCTCTCATGATAGCCCCGATACGCCCAAAAAGATATTTCCATTTCCATTTTATGTGTGAGGAAAATAAAAATCACTCTGGTCAAGAGATTTTCAAAGCTGAGGCGCCGTGCTGCTCGATAAAGCAGAAATGGCAACGAGTGAAATGGAAAAGGAGTCGTCTGGAAATCTTTGTACAATAAGAAATAACTCCAGAAAAAAAATAATGGAAAGTTAAATTTACTTTGTGCCTTTTCCTGTACATTGTGTGAACTCCTGGAAGCAGGTAGATCAGGCTGTCTTGGGTGTGCTGCAGTGTGGTGGCATTTGACTTGGAGTCTTAGTGGATGAAAGTGCATGAGGTTAACTATATCACCTTCTGTCTACAGAAGGAAATGCTATGTTTATTCCACCTGTAAAAATATTGACTGCAGTAAAATGAGCAGTTAGGAATGTATAGAAATAAAGAAGTTTACAGTTCTGAGGGGGTTGGAACAAATTGCCGGTAAAAATAAAACAAAAATATCATGGTCAGGTGCCGTGACTCACACCTGCAATCCCAGAGAGACTAACGCAGGAGGATCACTTGAGTCCAGGAGTTCAAGACCAGCCTGGGCAACACAGTGAAACCATGTCTGTAAAAAAATAAAAACAAACAAAAAATAGCAATGCGTGGTGGTGCATATCTGTAGTTCCAGCTATTCAGGAGGCTGAGGTGAGAGGATGGCTTGAGCCCCAAGTGTTCCAGGCTGTAATGAACTATAATTGCACCACTGGACTCCAGGCTGGGAGAAAGAGTGAGACTCCATCTCTCAAAATTACATATATATATATATATATATACACACACACACACACACACATGCACACACATCTATGCATTAGAGACAACTATGGTCTGTGCAGAAGACGTATTGTTTTCATTATTTAACAATTTGGTTGTCTATACATAGGTCTAATGATCTGATTTCAGTACACTAAAAATTATTTCTATTTCACAAATGTGGTTCTGAAAATTGATATGATTTGAGACTCAATTGTTAGAACTACTGATACAAACAGATGATTGTGACATATAATAAAAATATTCATACAGGACCAACACTTGTCTTCTTGCCATGCTTAAACTGGTAGATGAAAATTACCAAAAGAATCACTTTTTGATAGTCATAAGAGGACAAATTAATTCAATAATTTGGGTAGCTAACACCAAAAGGCAGGTACACAGAAGGGTTGTGTAATCATTCACATTAATAGCTCCAAATAGAGATGGCTTGGATGGAACCAGGCACTTGATGACTTTGTTGATAAAGAGAAAAAAGCAACAGAATAAAAGGGCAAAACCCAAATGGAAGATGAAAAGACGAGAGCTGAAATCAACACTGCTTTTCATTTTGAGTAGATGTGGCATAGAATGGTCTACCTTCCATGGTTGCTTGTGCTGTTTGTCCCCAGGCCCTGATGTTCACAACCATGATTTGTGGTCCAAACTGATGGATCATTCATTGCTGCATAACTGAGCAATGAGATTCAAGTACATTGGAACCATGAGTCTTGCAGTCTGTTTGCTTTACCTACAGGTTAACTACTGTACTTTGTATCAAGGTGTTATTAGTTTAATTTCTGACATTATAAATAGCATGACAGTGTTTCCTAAAAGTTCAAATAGTGCAAATGGGAATGACCCAGGTATCTCTGTAAAAGGCTAAATGACTGTGTGATTTTTAATGACAGATAGAAGAACACATACAACCAACTGGATCGGGGGAACAAGGAACCAAAACAGAGAATACTGCACAATCTATGGAAATAATTTGGGTTAGGGCATTGTGAAGAACAGAATGTAAAAGCACATATGGAGACTAAGTCTCATGGGTAGAGTGTGAGACAAGCAAGTGCTTCTAAATCAAGCAAAAGAGTTTGTCTTCCAAAAGGACACCAATTCCCAGACGGACATAGAGGCATTACTGTTTGAGCACACCACACAAACGGATACATCATCACATCATTCTCTTGATTGCTCAATGAAACTGAGTCAAGTCACATTTCCTGCATCAGAAGTTGCAAGTAAGATATTTCTAGTTTGAACAAAAGGGAAAATTTTGACAACAGATGTGTTGGCCTATATAGTGTAGAGCTGATTTTGTCAGATACTACAAACAATGGTGCTTTTTGTGGTATATAAAGAGATGCACCAAATTACAGCAATAACAATGTCAACAAAAATGTGAAAAAATGTTCTTAGCTGTTAGGTACACTTTGATTTAGAAATGGAGATTAAAGTCATCATCTTGATTTCTATGAAGATTTTAATGAAACCACAGAAAGCATAAAATGAAAATTGTTGATTTTTGATATCTTGACCAATGCCAAATAGACTCTGCTAGTTTATCTGCATACTTGGCAGAAAGTACACATGTGAATGTTCACAAATTCCATACAGACTATAAATTCTATACGTCAAACCCCTCCCTGGAAAAACTTTCTAAGTGTCTTGTATACCCTTTAGACAATACTACTTACACAGGGTGTGATTTGATTTCCAGTGGTGTTGAGGTTTTCATAATTAAAGTTGTGGTCACTGTTCAGTTTCCTCAAAACATAAAGCATCATTTTTTTTGAAATCACAGGTAGGAAGAAGATAGCCTTTGTAGACAAGATGGTTATCATTGTTGCCAGCCATAGAAAATGCGTTAAAATGCTGATCTGCATTAAAATCATACTTTCAGAGTTTGAGACAAGAAGAGTGTCCCTCACTAATCTGATGTTCATTGAGGATAAGAATAAAGAAAATGACTAGAGTAAAAACCAGAAACCTACATGCTGCTTCTCCAAAAGTGTTTGATGACCTTTGAAGAGGCGAGGAGACTTGAGAGGGATGAACTGTCTACATCTTTGTTCAATGCTATGTGTAGGTTATGACAAAAACTCATAAAATTACATATATTTTTGAAACATGACTGCTTTAGAATGGAAATATATGTATATTTTAATTCTGGTAATATATATTACCAGAAATGGGCAAACAAGCTAAATTGTTCTTTCTCAATTTCTTTACTAGAATTGTAAACTACCTTTGATTTAACAAGTTCAAATTATCTCTGGGTTTTAAAAGTATTTTCCCTGAGAAAGAGCAATTTGAGATACCATACAATGTGTTTTGAAATGTTAAAAATATCAGACATTTTAGGCACGAATAGTATGATGAGTTTATAGATGCAAAGGACCTGACCGACAAACAGCTGGTCTCCCAAAACAAGCCTGTAGATACAAAGTAAATGGAAATTTTTGGAGAGCAGACAACTGATTCCTACAGGTCTAAAACTTGCTGTTGCTAGTAAATGAAAACATCAGGATCCCAGGCTCCAATGCTATTGCTGAGAGGGTGTTTAGCTTGATGTCATCACACTGGACTGACACCTGGAAGGAGTGCCATGAGTGTCTGGTAGGAGTAGAGCTGCCAGTCAGAGTGAAATTTCTGTTTAATCATGTTCAGTTTTACCACAACATGTCAAATGATGTGCTAAAGGCTACAGGCAGTCCCCAGAAGCATTATTGGAAAAGGAAATGTATTAGTCAATTTTCCTGCTGCTGAAAAAGACATACGTGAGACTGGGAAATTTACAAAAGAAAGAGGTTTATTGGATTTATAGTTCCACATGGCTGGGGAAACCTCAAAATCATGGTGGAAGGCAAGGAGGAGCAAGTCGCATCTTACATGGATGGCAGCAGGCAAAAAAGAAAGAGCTTGTGCAGGGAAACACCTCGTTATAAAGTCATTAGATCTTGTGAGACTTATTCACTATCACGAGAACAACATAGGAAAAACCTCCCTCCAGGATTCAATTACCTCCCACCAGGTCCCTTCCACAACATGTAGGAATTCAAGATGAGATTTGGGTGGCGACACAGAGCCAAACCATATCAGGAAACAAAGATTTAAAATATTCTACTGAAGCATGGACAGAATGCAATATATAATTTTTTAAATACAGGCACTATCTACTTAAGTAGTCCTATTTTTAAATTTTTCTTTTTAAAATTCTTAGATTTATCAATACTATCATTCCATAATATATACAGCCTAATAAATTTAAACATTCAGTAAAAGGTTTAACAAGAAGTTAAAATAAATTGCTATATCTCAGAAAATGAATAAATATAAAAAGTCTTATTTTTGACATATAATTTTAGTTATACTCTTAATTACTATTAAATCGACACTGATATGAGTTTTACTGTTTTATCTAAACATAATTTATGTAAAAGAAAAGTCATATAGAACAATATATAATTTCAAATAATGACCTAAACATATTTTTATTAAAGCCATAACACCTATGTATATCATTATTCATTATATAATATTGCTGTGTTTTCATTTATCTTACATGGCTATATGGTCATCTCTACAAATGTGGTCGTGCTTATCACCAGATTTATCTGCCATGCTCGGGAAAGTTACTCTATTCCTCTGATGTACACTTTCTTCAAGTACATCTTTCAGGATGATTTAAGATCCACATCCAATGCTATTCTATCAAGAAAGGCTTTTTAAATAAAAGCAAACAAAATTAATAATCCCCGGTGTCCCTATAGCACTTTGCATACAGCTATCTTATAATTGGATTGACATTATAGATATATGTGTGTACACGGGTTTTTCTCATCTATTAGAGACAGTCCAAGGTCAGAAGCCCTGTCTTGTGTAACTTCATATGCTTACAGCTCCTCTGGTAGACGGAGGCATTTAATTAATAACTAAATATGTTTTTGCTGCATCTGATAAATACAAAACAACTAAATCACAAATTAGCAAATCTGCCATATGCATGCAGATAAAGTCAATAATTGTAAGCTTTATTGTTTCCAGATGATCAGAATTTTTGCCCTTGTTAGAATATGAAACACAACAATATTGTTTGAATGCCTTATAAGTTCTGGTTTTCATGCCAAAAAAATCAGATGAAGTTAGTTAACATGTGATATTTTATTTTATTAGTTTGATGTTAGACTAGATGAAATATTGATTATCTAATTTAAGAGCTATCACAGAAAGCAAATCATGTACACATAATCTATGTGTAAAGAAAAAAGAATGCCTAAAGCTACATCTGGTGATGAATGTATCCCATATCAAAATGAGGGAACCAGGAAAATATGAATCACAATGCAAAAAAATTCAGGCAGATATCATGTCAAACTGTAGAAAGTTCAAACATAGAGTCTTCTCATTGATGGATCCATGACAGGCCAACTACCGGTAAAGAATTGAAGAGCTTGGGAGAGGACTGTGGCAGTTTAAGAACAATTTATGTTGGGGAAAATAAGAAAGCCCTGGAGATGTCTGCTTTCCTGTCATTGTTAAAAAATGGCTTTGGATTCCTAAAAGTCAATTGAATTTTAGTGTGATTTTGGGGGTTAAGCAAGTTTTGGGCAGAAAGAGATATGGGAATATGATGATTAATGATCACAGGGAAAGATATCTGTTGATGCAATTTGAAAAGAGAAAACGGTGGAAAGAAGACAGGAGGAGAACAATGTGGAATTAAGAAGTAATTTTAGAACTGAGGAATTCGTGGCAAATGAGACAATCTCAATCAGGAAGGGAAGGAAAATGAAAGAATATACTTATGAAAGTATTAAGTAGGAGTTTGAATTTTATTCTTGCTAGTTTGATTGTTTTGACAATGCGTTCAATGTTCTTTGACAAGGGAAACGAAAACAGTAATTCTGACAGTGGCCATCAAGTTAGAGGCTGAAAGGGATTTTTTCAGGTTAATCCAAAAAAATCTCTGACAGAACAGCTAGAAGCGCAGTTTTCATTCAGAACCATTAAAAATGCATATATATAGAAAGAGTAGTAGATTAGCAGTGATAAAATTTTAAATGTCATTAGGGCTTCATCAAATGTGTATTCACATGTGTCTATATGGGTGTTCAGTACATATCTAACACACACACATAACCACAGTGCAGCCTAATGACAATGATACTTCACCAATGGAAAAAAACGATCAACACACTCAGAAGCAAAACTGAGATGTCTGATTTTTAAGTGTTTTAATTATTTTTGTAAATGAATTAACTCCAGAAGTAAAAAAAAAACACATACCTATGATCACCTTATAAAATTTATTAATATAGGACCTAAAGGACAATTCATGAATACTGAAAGTATTCATTTTCTCAAACATTTTGAGAATTATAGACCTCTGGAGTTGATAAGCTATTAGAACTAAATCCTTGTCTTCCGTTTAAAAGTTATATATACAATAAAGTTTTTTTTTTTTTTTTAATTTTTCTGAGAAAGGGTCTCACTCTGTCACCCAGGCTGGAGTGCAGTTGCACAATCATAGCTCACTGCAGCCGCAAACTCCTGGGCTGGGGGATCCTCATGCTTGACCTCCCAAACTGCTGGGATTGCAGGTGTGAGTCACCAGGCCAGGCCATATTGAAGCCTTTTGAAGACACTTTGTCTCAGAATAGCAGAAATTCAACTTTTTGAGCCGGGCGCCGTGGCTCACGCCTGTAATCCCAGCACTTTGGGAGGCCGAGGCGGGCGGATCACGAGGTCAGGAGATCGAGACCATCCTGGCTAACATGGTGAAACCCTGTCTCTACTAAAAAAATACAAAAAATTAGCCGGGCGAGGTGGCAGGCCCCTGTAGTCCCAGCTACGCGGGAGGCTGAGGCAGGAGAATGGTGTGAACCCGGGAGGCGGAGCCTGCAGTGAGCCGAGATCACGCCACTGCACTCCAGCCTGGGTGAAAGAGCCAGAATCCTTCTCAAAAAAAAAAAAAAAAAGAAATTCAACTTTTTGGTTCAAAATCCTAGGTTATATACCACACACATGATCTTAAGTCACTATTATACTATTGCAATAATACATAATTTTTACAGTATCATTCTGAAAATTAAGGACACTGTAAAGAAGGCAGTGATTTGAAGACCCAAGGGAAAAAATAATCAGTTACTTCCTTACGGCTTGCTTTTTTTCTTGTTATTCTTAATTTAACATATTCCTGTCTAATTATTCTAAAATTCTTTTATGAGTATGTATTGTCTCTTTTTCTTCAGATTATAGGTGACTTTGAGATTTGTCCTTACCTTATGTCTATTATCTAGTACAATTTTTACTTGTTATTTTAAAACAATATGCAGATAGACAACTCTATTGTTTCTCTGAGGGAACTCATTATCTTTAAAACTCACTCTAATATTCCATTGAAAAGGTCAGATATAAAAGTAGCATCAAAATTATCATCCCATCAAAACAGATCACACACAGTTTATAAGTCAACTGAATCAATTATTACGTATAAGATTAGAAGTTTACAATTGGGCTTGTCAGCAAAAGCACACTGGAAGGCTTGACAATTTTACATATATTAATTCTAAAGTGGACAGGGATGCAAAAAATACTCCACTGTTTTGTTTCTGTTGTAAAAATTAATGTCCTAACACATCATTTTATACCTTAGTCCATTTTGTGCTGCTATAACAGAATACTTGAGACTGGGTAATAAATAAAGAATAGAATTTTTTTTTTTTTAGTTCTGGAGGTCACAAAGGCCAAGTTCAAGGTGCTGGCAGGTTCGAGTTTGGTCTCTGCTTTTAAGATAGTGCCTTGGACACTGTGTCTTCTGGAGGAGGAGAAAGGTCATGGCCTCACATGGCAGAACAGCAAAAGAAGGAGAACTCACTCCAGTATGTGCATTAATCTGTTCCTGAGCCTCCACCCTCATGACCCAAACACCCCCAGAAGTCCCCACCTCCAACACTACAGCGTGGGGGATCATATTTCTAACCCAGGCAAATGCATTCAGAATATAGCAATGCCTAACATTACTTTGATGCAACTCTCATTTCTTTCCACTTTGATTTTTTTTTATTTCCATTATGTCACATCATGAAGATGTCTGCTAAGAACTAAGCTGCTGGAGCAGCAAATATTTTGAACAATGACTCAATAAACAAGTTTTTAAAGAGAAACTCTGCTTTCACAGTGTCAAACGTATCAGGTAAATGGGATTTCATACGTTTACCAAGTCAATGTCCTCACACAATTTTAAGCATGGGGTGTGCATTATTTAAGCTGTCACTGATGGGATCAGAATTTTACTTTCTGTTGAATGTGTATGGTTTAAGGAGGTTAAATAAAATGGTGATTTATTAGAAAATAAGAGAGAAGGAATACTGGGGTTTTTGCATTCTTCTATTCTGCAAAATATATGACTTCAGGCACTTATTTTAATGTGAATATGTCTTTTTAGTGTATTATAGCAACAATTAACAATTTATTTATCCAACTGAAAGGATGGAACGCCTGAAGTTCATTTCATTGTTTTTCAGGTAAACAAATGAAAAGAGATTTTTGTCTGGGGCTTTGTTTTAGTGAAGGCAGAAAAAATACCCTCTCATTTAAAAGGACTGAATAAACCTTTTGTCATTTGCAGATAATATTTGAGAACAACATGCAGATTGGTTTTAGACCCCAACTTTTAGCAGAACAATCTATATTTATTGCTAAGCACCTGTTTCATTAAGGTCAAGAATACAAAGAATGCATTATCCCGAATGAAAAAAGAGATTATACCCTTTGTCTTAATTAATCCTTTGGAAATTGTCATGAAAATAAAAATATGAGAAAAAACACTTTGATAAGTCTTCCTGTTTGTAGTATAAAATTTAGAAAAATACAGTTCATATTATGTTTTTTCCAAAAGGGACTTTTAAGAGACGTTTGAGATTTCTGGCCCCACCCCCATCCCTCAAGCACCTCACCCTGTAGCAAATGCCAACAGTCTTTCTCCTATAATCCTCTGAGTTAAATTCCTTGGTAGATTTTTATTACGCAAAGAGATTATTATTGTTTAGCTTAATTGTGATTAATTTAGATAGGTAAGCTACACTGAAGGATTTCAATGACTATCATAAAACAAATGAGAGCTATGATGGCCTTGATGAGAATATGCCTCCATGGAAACCACCTGTTCCATGTGGTTACCATCACCACAGGTTACTTTGAACATTCTAAACTCCTTAACCCTTCCCCTTGGGGCTTCGGATGCATCCCTACCTTTGAAAACTTCCGTCAGATATTATGCTTCTTCTAACCATTTAAACAACACATTCTAGATGTTACATATTTTTTCAGACCATGAGAGAAAAGTGAAAACAGGCACATGATTAAATCTAGATGTTTCCCCCGATAGTTGTGTTTTTCTGTAAAATTTAACCTCCTAAAAGCTTTCAGGAAATATAGCTGAATTAATTTTGATACTGTTAAGTAATGAGTATTTATTTTTTCTTTTAAAAAAATACAAATGGAAGTGCAGATTGTCCATTTCTGTATTTATGAAAATGGCCATCAAAGAGCGACAGTTCCGCAAAAGGCAGCCCCACATCCCACAGTATATCCAGCCCAAGAGGCAGCCCAGTTAGTTAACTTCAGCTTTGACAGCACTCTTGCAGGCTCAGAGCCCACACGCTCAATTCTACCAGCCGACTGGTTATGTTTACCACCAAGCTCAAAACATAAAATTGAATGTGAATGGTGTTTGGTGGGGCAAGCCATCTCCAGGCTTACTTTCACAGGAACTTCAGCCAGGCCAGCTCATTCATTCAGTTTTCCTGCCCAGTTCATTCTTTAAGGCATTTGAAACTGTGGCCTTTGCAGAAGGCAGAAATGTTAAGACAAAATAGACCAACATTTTAATGGACCCTTCAGTAACTAGTACTGCTTAATAATGTAAGTTTTCCAAAAAAAAAAGTCCAAAAGGTAACCAATGATTTTTAAATTCCAACAGGTACATGAAAGGGCACTCAGCATCACTAATCATCAGGCAAATGCAAATTAAAACCACTATGAGATATCACCTCACGCCCATAAAAATGGCTCTTATACGAAATACAGAAGATAACAAATGTTTGCAAGGTGTGGCAGAAAGGGAACCTTAATACACCATTGGTGGGAACGTCAACTGGTACAGTGATTATTAAAAAGAATATGGAGGTTCCTAAAGAAATAAAACTAGGGCTACCATATGACCCCGTAATCCCTCTTCTGGGCATATACCCAAAGGAGATGCAATTACTACCTTGTAAAGATACCTGTATTCCTATGTTCATTGCAGCATTATTTACAAAAGCCGAGATATGGAAACAACCTAAACGTCCATCCGTGGGCAAATGAATAAAGAAAATGTGTGTCTGGTGTGTGTGTGTGTGTATAAAATGAAGTATTATTCAGTCTTAAAAAAAGAAGACCCTGCCATTTGCCACATTAGCAGACCTAGAAGACATTTTGCTAAGTGAAAAAAGCCAGACACAGAAAAAAATATTGCATCATCTCACTTACATGTGAAATTTTGTTTTTTAAAATAAGAGCTCAAACACACAGAAATCAAGAATCAAGGCAGGGAACGGTGGCTCTTGCCTGTAATCCCAGCACTTTGGGAGGCTGAGGCAGGCGGATCACTTGAGGCCAGGAGTTTAAACCAGCTGGCCAACATAGCGAAATCCTGTCTCTGGGTGTGGTGGCATGTGCCTGTAGTCCCAGCTACTTGGGAGGCTAAGGCTGGAGGATCCTTAAGCCTGGGAGGCAGAGGTTTCAGTGAGCTGAGATTGCACCATTGCACTCCAGCCTGGACTACAGAGTGAGGCCCTATCTCAAAAAAAACAAAACTCAAACACTGTTACCCGGAGGCAGGGAGTAGAGGAGGAAATGGGAAGATGTAGGTCCAAGGATGCAAAACAGCAGATTTGTGGGATGTACAGTGAGGATTAATGTTCATAAAAGTTTATTGTGTAGGGATTTCTGTTAAGTAAATAGATTTAAGCTGCTCTTGGCACAAAAAGTAGCTATGCGAGATGACAGATATGTTAATCTGATTCATTACAGTATCCATTTTACTATCTATATATCCCATAACATCATGGGATAAACCACATATGTGCACAATAAAATTTATTAACAACTCAATTCCTTTATTCATTTCCATGTTGTTTGTAACATAAGGTTCAAAGTTCTTCCTACTGATGTTGAAGGACCCCCTAAATATGACCTCAACTTCTCAATTTCATTCTACGCACTAACCTCACCCCCAAATCTCCTATTTCGATTGAATATAACATATCCTTTCACTCAGGTCTTTCTCCCTATTCTGTCTCCAGTTCCCTCATTGCGTCTGCTTCCACTCTAACTTATTCTGTTCATTCTAGGAGAAAAAGATCATCCTGGGTGAAGCTGCTGCGAGCCCTCATGTCTCTTTAATTTCTCCGGACACATCTGTCTACTCAACAAATATTTAGCGAATGCCTACTGTATACCAAGCCTGGTTTCAGGTCTGGGAGATCCAGTGTCAAACAACACAAAGGGCCTTGACTTCAGGGAGGTTTTGCTCTAGCAGAGGAAACAGACCGTGCATAGATAGACCAATATGTTTTTGCTGCAATTGCAAGACGCAGTAAAGGCTATGGAGAAAAATTCCGGGGGGGCAGGGATTAGAGATGACTTTGAGGACTTCAAGGATGACTTTGAGCAGGTAACAGTCAAGGAGAGGAGAACTGGCTGGGGTGACGGCAGCACCATGGGAATATGTGGAAGGACGTTCCTAGCAGACAATACAGAAAGTTGGAAATTACTGCAGAGAGCACAGCATTGGTGAGAAATGCTGAAGGCCTGGGAGAAGTAAAGTGCAGGGACAAGAGGAGGGAGCAGCAGGTGTAGGCCTGGAGGGTGTGGCAAAGAAGAGTGGGTTTTATTCCAAGTGTGAAGGGAAGCTGTCAGAGGGTTTGAATCAGAGAATGGCACATAGTCTATTTTGTGGTTATGAAGGGTCCCTCCAGCTGCTGTGTTGGGCACATAGTCTATTTTGTGGTTATGAAGGGTCCCTCCAGCTGCTGTGTTGGAAGCTCAGAGACAACACTGCAGTGGTCCTGGTGAGAAACATTAGAGGCTGATTTATGTGGAAGGAAGGATGGCAGGATCTGCTGGTAGACTAGATTGGAGGTGGGGAGTGAAAGAAAGATAAAGTCATGCATGACTACAATGCGTGGCTTGACAACTGGTAATGAGGAAGAATTAAGTAACACGGAGAGAAGAGCAAGTGTGGTAGGCAGTGGAGATTAGGAGTCCCATCAGGCATGTGCAAAGCTTGAAGTGCCTCTTAGGCAAATAAACAGAGATGGTCAAGAGAGCTTCATAGTAGGTCACTGAATACTAGTCTTGAATTTCCAGAGCTGAGCATAACTTTGGAATTTACCAGTTTTATTTCCATATTATTGTGAGAATTATTTTAGTCCTATTATCTCAATTGTATGTGGACAAATCTGTTTTCCCACCATATTAAAAACTCAGTGGAGAGAGAACATCATTGGCAGAGTGGTTTGCCTAGTGACAGATAAATGCAAGTAAATAGTATAAAATGAAGGCTCAATAAATACTGACAGAACTTGTGATAATAAATTTTTCTTTATGGGTAATTTACTTGATATAATAGTTTTTGTTATAAAACAGTTCTCAAGACTTTAAAACATGTTTAATGTTGTTCCACTGGCATGATTTATTAAGAATTATGATGTAAAATATCTTATCACTCAAAATATCAAACTTCAAGAATATTTTTGTTGTCACTGTTAATTTATGACATGAGAATGCTGTATATGAGAAATTAAAGATTTGATTTAGTCCAGAAAGGCCTTTAAGTAGTATTAATTTAAGAAAATATTGCAATATTTAATTATCTTTCCCTGAAGTCAAGCTACCTGTATGTATTTTTTCTATTCCTTCACTAATACGATTTTTAAAAATATACTAGATTTCAAAACAAAATAGTATAGATATTTCAAAATAAATAGCATAATTGAGATATAATTTACATATAATACAGTTCACCTGTTTAAAGTGTACAATTCAAAGGTTTATAGTGTAATCACAGAGCTGTACAACCACCACCACATTCTAATTTTAGAACATTCTTGTTACCCCTAAAATAAAACATGTACTTATTAGCAGTCACCCACCCTAGTTCAAGGCAACTACTGTTCTGCATTTTTCTCTATTTATTTTGGAAACTTCATATGAATAAAATGACAAATTATGGGTCTCTAGTGAATGACTTCTTTCATTTTGCATAATATTTTCAAGTTCATATTGTAACAGGTATCAGAATTCATTTTCTCTCTGAATAATATTCATATACATATTTTTATTTATCCATTTATCTTTATTTATCCACTTATCACTTGCTGGACATGTGGATCATTTCTACTTTTTGGTAATTGTAAATAATACTGCTATGAACATTCATTTAGACATTTTTTGAATTGACTTTTTTTTTAAATTTCTCCTGGCCATATACATAGGAGTGGAATTGTTGAGTAATACGAACTTTTAAAAGAAACATCTATTTTTAAAAACTATTATATAATTCAGAAAATATTTTTAATTATCAGGAAAAATTATCTTCTTTTACTGATAAACTATGAAAGAAAAAGACTGCTGAATTTCTTGTGTATGGCCAAACTTTAATTGAATAGTTGGTTCTTTCACGGAACATGTGAAAAACACAAGTACTCTTCATTCAACATTGAATGGAGATACCAAGTTGTTTTCCAGGGAAAAAATAATTATTCAGATCTGTAATAGAATTTCATGTTAAGCTGACCTAGGTTAGGCATTTTATTAGGGATTTTCTAGTTAGCAGGTTGTAGGTAACTATAGGTTTGTAGGTAACTATAGGTTTGTAGGTAACTGAAGGTTTTTAACTATAAAAAATGGCAGCGGTTATCTAGCAGGAAGATAGGACTTCTTCAAATTTTCTTTCCTTCATTTACTTACAATAGAGGACATTTGTTTCTAACTAGCCCAGAGAGGATTCATGAATTTTATATGGTAGCTTTTTTTGTTGTTTTTAATGGAAAGTAAGTTAAATGAGAAACAGCAATTGAGGAAACTTAGGGTTAAGAAATGTGTTTATGTACGTTTAGAAGCCCATATCACGTCCTTTTTTTTGCTTTTTATTTTAAACATCTCCCATTATGTCCTAGATGCCTAGATGTTTATTCTCCATTACAAATTAAAAAAAAAAAAAAAAAAAAAGGGCAAACACACCCAAGACAGTAGGGATCGCAGAGCCACTTTTTCTAGAGTGGCAAAATCAGGCCTTTTGGTTCTTACATTGTCTCAGCCTCTTTTGAGATTCTTTCAAACAATAGCCTGCGATATTTATTGAAATCATAGGAAATAACTAGACCTGATTGTCAAATTGATAATTGAAGAGCCAAGTGGAAAAATAAGTTTAAAAATGTCTAACTGCATTAACTAGAAGACTAAATGTTGCTCAAAGTAGCTGAATGTTCCTCCAATGCAATGCAGTGTGGCTCCACCCTGTGTCACCATCTCCCAAGCCACACACTCCTGCTAGCCCTTTCTGCTCTGAAATCCCACTTTCTGCATAAAAATGAATTAGCCTCAGCAATTAGAAAACAATAGTAATAAGCTATCCTGTTCTGTCCTATATAAAAACACTACATGACTTTTGAAAACTGGAAATATTCATAGGAATATTTGGCCATTAATAGAAGCATGAAATATATTATTTATTATTATTATTATTATTTATTTATTTTTTGAGACAGAGTCTCGCTGTTGCCCAGGCTGGATGGAGTGCAGTGGCGCTATCTCGGCTCACTGCAGGCTCAGCCCCCTGGGGTTCACGCCATTCTCTTGCCTCAGCCTCCCAAGTAGCTGGGACTACAGGCGCCCGCCACCTCGCTCGGCTAATTTTTTGTATTTTTAGTAGAGACGGGGTTTCACCGTGTTAGCCAGGATGGTCTCAATCTCCTGACCTTGTGATCCGCCCACCCCGGCCTCCCAAAGTGCTGGGATTACAGGCATGAGCCACCGCGCCCGGCCCTATTATTATTTTATGACACTTGAAAAGGTAAACCTTAGAGGATATTGTGCTTTTTTATGAAACCTTTAAAAGCAATGTTTCAGCTCTTTATCTTATCTTGTATAAGAACAGTATTTGGATATCTGAGATTAGTCATAAATGCTCTAAACTAATGCATAATCTAAGGAACTTATTAATATTTGATATACTCATGTATATTAATGTACATATTATATATCATATAGTGGTATATTAATGACATTAATATAATGTATTACTATATATTATATATAACATTAATATATAATCATTGTAACCATTGATGAATAATACTAATGATAAAAGGAAGTTTAATAATAAAAAACAAGCTGAATCGCTTGCCTGATAGAAGCCAAGTCACCAACCAGGTGTGAATCTTGAGCAAGTCATTTAATCTCTCTTAAACCTTTCATTTTCATCCAGGAAATTAACTTTCACACATTGACAATAAAACGCAGTTCAAGTATTCTGACTTCAGCATAACCTTTCAAATTCATGTTGTTTTTTCTTGAGCAGTTTGCTAAAAAAGCAGCATCACAGATGAGGGAAAGACAAGTCCGGCTGTGCACGATTACAGGCTTGCAACTACACACACCCCCGCCCAGTCTCACAACTGATGCAAAATCAGAAAGAAAACACCAACCAAACCAGCCTCATCACCTGAGAGCAGGGCCAAACCAATCTTTCACCTATTAAAAAAAGCAACAACAACAAAAGCTGGAAAATGCTACGCTTTCCCTGCTAAATTTAAAACTTGGATTTAGGAAGCTCATTTGCCTTTTGTTAGAGAACACTGTGATTATTCATTATGAAAATAAGCCCAACATCAAAATAAATGATTATTTGCGAATTGTATTTTAACAAAATATATTTTAACAGCTAGTAAATTCAATTATAAATTTGAGATGTATATATGCCTGTTTAAAAAATGATTTTCTATTTCAAACAGAAATTGGCTCAAATATACAAATTCAGCCTGCTGTTTATGCAAAAGTGATTTATTGAGATTCTACTGTTAGCTTATATATTCTCTTTTAGTAGTATATTTACATATTACATATTGTTTTATAATATTATATACAAACGCATACATATGTACTCAAACACACCAGTCTTGAAATCTTATTCCATATTCATCAAATAGAATTGATTGCTCTATTTCTCACTATTCTAAGGCTTTAGCTCCAGGAAATTTAAATATTAATTATAAAGCATATTAATAACTACGAAACTGTTGTCTAGGTTTCCTGGAGCCAAACCTTCACAACAATGATTTTTGTAGCAAAAGATTTATAAGAAATAGATTTAAATAGAAATCCAGGTGTCAGAAAAATGGGTCTTTGAATATTCAGTCTTCAACGAGCAAACACTTGTCAGTTTGTCCTTGAGCTGTAGGTACTTCACACAATGTCTCTTTTACAATGTTATTTCCAGTTTTCTTTTCAAAATTTCAGTATATCTTATTATATGCAGATTCAGCCCCTCACTTTAACCACCAGAAATGGAGAAGGGATTAATACAATCAGAAGCCAGCAACAAGTTATTGGCCATTTCAAAAGACTGCCTTATAACTGTCAGATTATAAGGCTTTCAAATAGACTCTCTTTTGAAATTCCTGAAAGAACAACTGGTTTCAATTGGTTTAACTACAATTATTCTTTTTTTTTTTTTGAGTTAGGGTTTCACTCTATCACCCAGGCTTGAGTGCAGTGGTGCAGTCTCAGCTCACTGCATCCTCCACTTCCCAGCCTCAAAAGATCCTCCCACATCAGCTCTCCAAATTAGCTAGGACCACAGGTGTGCGCCACCATGCCCAGCTAATTTTTTCATATACTTCGTAGAGATGGAGAGGTTGCTATGTTGCCCAGGTTTGTCTTGAACTCCCGAGCTCAAGTGATCCACCTACTTGGGCCTCCGAAAGGGCTGGGATTACAGGTGTGAGCTACAACATCTGACCTGCAATTAATCTTATATTTTCCTTTTATAAAATCCATATCCCTGTAGAACACCTAATTAAAGCTCAAATATGTTTGTGATGATCATGTTGCTATTTGAGTGATAGCATTCATTTTCACTGATGTTTTCACACCCAATTCCTCCTCTTCCCCTCCATAACTTTGGGAAAAATCAGCAATTAACCTCAGTTCATTTCATGATTCTGAAGAATTGCTGCCCAAAGACACTGTAAACAGAACAGAAGAGGAATGCTATCTCATTTGAGCCTACAACGGAGGGTCTGATTTCATTACTTTTAAACGGAAAAATCAAGGAAAATCAGGGCCAGAATCACAATAGCGGTCGAAAGAGTTTTGTATCCTGCAGATTTCTAAGGCAGCACCAAAATAAAACTAAATTTTATTAAGTACTGAATATTTTTCAGACACCACATTACATACTTTAAAACCTGTCTAATTTAGTCCTTACTATAATCCTGCAACATTATATTTTATGCCCAGTGTATTGATACCAAAATAGTTGAGAAAGTAAAAAGCTGCCTTCTGCCACCATGGAGTTTGCCTTGTGAGGCCTTGATACTCTGCAGCTGAACACAATTTCACAGAACAGCAACGCCAGACAAGGCCATTCTGTGACCATGACGGACCACGAGCTCTGCATTCACACCTGAGCACAGACAAACACACAAACTTTGTTCACACCACAGAAATGGTCAACATTCTCTCCATCCTGGCTCATGGGATGGACTGTTGCTTCCTTATGAATTACAGCTTTAGTTTCACTCGAGTCCTCTCTCCTTCTAAATAAGATTTATTAAGATTCTCCAATTACAGAAATTCCCATGCCCATCCTATGTTCTGCTTCCTGACAGCATCGAGCCCAAAGCAAGGCTCCACTCTTAAGCCCTCCGCAAATCACCTGACATGCCCTAAACCGTCTAAGTCCTCTTAATACCTTCTTCCTGAGATGTCCCATGCTTTCTCATGCTGGGTTCCTCTTTGCTGCTGCAGAAAGAAACCTGTTCACAGTGACACCAGATGGAGGGCATTCACAGTAAAACTCAAGAAGTTTGAAGTGACTTCTTCAGGTGACAGATATCTTAGTGAACAGAAGCAAGTCTCAAATCCGACTCTTCTGTTGTCTGTACATAGTGTGACTAGATCGTATTGTCGCCCAGTGTTTATTCTACATGGCCTTAAAATATATGACATGTGATTGGGGTCACTCAAAACTCAAATATTAGATTTATAGGCATTCAGAGGAGAGAGAAATTACAGAAGTTTGGTGGAAGGGGTTGGCAAGCAAAACCTACAGAGGAGGAGAAAACATATGCAAATGTGCAGAGGAGAAAAATAATAATACACAATGTTACAATACTTCATAAATTCCCAAATACCAGCCAATACCAACAAGATGATAATATTTAACAAGTCTGCTACAGTGAGCTCAGTCCTAAATGCCTTACATGAATTAACATACTTTCTCATAACAACATTATGAGTCAGGTAACTATTTCCAATCACACATTACAAATGGAGAAATCGAGGCAGGGAGACTTTATCTTTGCTAAGGTCTGATGCAGCTGCTAAATGGCCACGCCAGGGGCCAATCTTTTATAATAGAAAAAATAACTGCATATCTACTCAGAATATTGATGTTTCATTTCATATGTTAAAATTAACTACAATCATATTGTGATTTTACAAGCATTGCTGTTTCAACATTTTAAGAAAACAAGGTTATTCCTCTCTTCACCTGCATCTAATGTCTTCATTGTTGAAAAGCATTTTGAATACCTGAAAGCAGTTACCCCAAGCACATCACCTTCACTTCCCAATCGTCTGAGTAGCAATATTTCTGGCTGTCTTTGATGGCTTTACTGAAAGTCAAATGCCAAATATGTACATTTGGTTGGTTGTTTCACTTCTCTCTGGAGTTTATCTGAAGCACACATTGCATTGACAAAGTGATCTTTAGAAAAACCTGGTTTAATTTGGCTGGGCGTCGTGGCTCACGCCTGTAATCCCAGCACTCTGGGAGGCCAAGGCGGGTGGATCACGAGGTCAGGAGATGGAGACCATCCTGGCTAACATGGTGAAACTCCATCTCTACTAAAAATACGAAAAATTAGCCAGGCGTGGTAGCACACACCTATAGTCTCAGCTACTCGGGAGGCTGAGGCAGGAGAATCACTTGAACATGGGAGGCGGAGGTTGCAGTCAGCCAAGATCACGCCACTGCGCTCCAGCCTGTCCACAGAGTGAGACTCCGTCTAAAAGAAGAAAAAAGAAAAATCTGGTTTAGTTCAGTATCTTGACCTTGACGTTGTAAAGTCACACTGAGGCAGGACAGGTGAGCCCCAGCTTGGGACTCGGCTCATGAGGGTTCTTGGCTTTGTCTAGGAAATAATTCAAGGGCCAGTGGTGGAGCAGAAGAAAACAGCTGTATTGAAGCAGCTGTGGCACAGCTCTACAGAGCAGGGCTGCCCCACAGGCAGGGAGGGGCAGCTCAGGGCAGTTCTGCAGTCATATTTAGTTCTGCAGATTGAGGGGCAGTTTTTGCCAAAATTTCTAGGGAAAGGGGCAGTCATCAAGGGTATTTCTGGTTCATCAGGTCATTGTCATGGAAAGGGGTGATAACTAACTCCAGAGTGTTGTCATGGCAATGGTAAACTGACATGGGGCACTGGTGGGCATTTCTTATGGAGAGCTGCTTCCACCCGCTCCCTGTTTTAGCTAGTCCTCAATCTGGTCCAGTGTCCAAGCCCTGCCTCCAGAGTCGAGTTCCGCCTCTTACCTCAATACCCCAAAAGACTAAATATTATAACGCATCTGTATTATACTGTGTTGATTTTAAAAATTCTTTTGGCCACCTATTACAATAAACATCAAAACAGCACCACTTGAATTCACTTCAAGCCAATATGTCTTTCAAACTAATATTTTCAAAATAAGTATTCAAAAGAACATATGCTAGTGTGAAGGACTGCATAAGGTTTCAAAAATAAGACAACTTTTTTTAGGGGTTTTCTTTTCGGAAAATAAACCTATCTTTGATATTGGGGTCTATATTTGGGGAATTATTAATTACTACAAGCTTACTAATTATCACTGTCCTAGATGATGCTTTCTGGCAAAATAATTTATTAAACTGTGAATCTGAAGTTATTTTTTCAACTTTTTCAATTGGACAAAGACTCAAAAGTATAGAAAAGTTGCCTGAGTGATCTATTTTTGTGTTGTTCTTATGCTACACATCCTTCTCCCTCTCCCATTCCAAGCACTCAGCAAGTCTTCTGTATTTCCTTGCCTCAGAGGAGGTTTGTACTGTGGGAAACAAGCCATTGTTTAAGACTGATGCATCCCATCTTCTTTTTTTTTTTTTTTTTTTTCTGGTATCTGAGCTAACTAAGGTTTATTAGTATTGCAATAGAGGAAGGAAGTGTCTTTGAAGGATGAAGGTAAACGTAATAATAGAAAGCACAAATACTGCCTCAAGCCTAGATCAATGGTGTGGTTCCATGAATAGAAGAGATCACAGATTCTCTTTTTCACATTGTCCCAGCACTAGCGCTGGCAGGTCTTCCAGGAGAATGGCTGAAAGCACATGAAGGGATGCAAAACCAGAAAGAGGCTTGGACCTGCAGGAGAACAGGATGTGCCACCCCAAAATAGGAAGAATTTTGAGCTGAAGACAATTAAGGAGAAATAGATGCAAGAAAGGTCTCTGCCCGCTATTTGCCTAAAAGCAGGGCACAGTTTTTTAAAGACAAAAGGTATCCATCCCTCCTCCTTACCAGGGAGAACAAAGATTAACCACTGAAGACAACTTCAGGCCTTTATTTTCTGGAGAGGGCACCAGAAGAATGTACATGGACAAGCTTTGCTAAGGAGCCTTTGTCTCTCTTCCCACAAGCAGCCACTCCTAGAGACTCAGAGTCCTTTTCCTTTGTCTTATCATTGCCGTAAAAATTTACTGTTCTCTTCTGCAAATGCTATGTAAGCTGGAATTCAAAGACATCTTTTTGAAAACTATTCATTCTCTGCTTGTTTCCCATGTATAGGTGAAATGTACATGTTAATAACCTTTTATTTTCTTCTTAATCTCTCTTTTGTTACAGGGATCCTTCCAACTAAGAACTTACGGAAGCTGAGGAAAAAATTACAATTACTTTCCTACGGGTCCAAGGCAGTATGGCAGATTAGAGACATCAGACTTAAGGGACACATGTCAATGAACAAATGGGTGTTTGGGTGGTTATTGGGCCTATGATTAGAGAAGCTTCTCCTATATTTATCTATCTATCTATCTATCTATCTATCTATCTATCTATCTATCTATCTATCTAATCTACCTATCTATAAATCAATTTTTTTTGATTCATCATAAGAACCTTTGAATGGGCCCAGGTTTGAAGGCCAGCCAAGCCATCAATAAAACTGAGTACTAAATACAAGGCTCTGGCACGATTAAAATAAATGAAAGGTAGATTTTCTTGCACACTTGAATTGTTTGAAGAAGAGTTACACCTTTCACATGGAAGTATAGAATAAATTAATATATGTTACTTTTATTAACTGAATCCTGCCCTTCTTTGCTCAGAGATGTCAAAAAATGTGCTCAAGATCACACAGCAAGTAAATGCTTGAGCCTGGTCTGTATGATTTAAAGCCTATACTCTCCCCCACTTATCTGCTGGCTGTAGCCCGAATCATTGCATAGATGACAGGATATTATGGCAAAACAGCAGTCAAGCTAGTAAAGTATAGTTTGTTGGTAGGCAATGGAGAATAGAGCAGATCTGACCTTTGTTTATTTAACAAGTATTTATCCTACAATTCCTATGCATACAGGAGACATAGACTGTAACCTCAAAGAGGTCCAGAAAGATCAAGCTGGTTATGTGACCTGTTAGTTGTGTGGCCATATGCAGGTTATTTAACTTCTCTGAGCAACATTTTATTCACTTATAAAATACAAGAAATAGGTGTACACCCCTCTAAATGGAAGCTTTGAGGGTCAAATGCAGTCCTTTTGCAAAAGTGCAGTGTAATTATTATAGAAAGTACTCCAGACTGAGAAAGTACTACCCTCACAAAAAACTGGGTGGCATCTAGTTCCTAAATGATGACAGTGATGACAGTAAGATTGGAAAGGTTAGGTGTGGGAAATGGTTTGAGAGTAAAAGAAAACAATTAAGACCACCAGAAATTTCATCTTTGGAAAACCAGGCTGATAGTATGTTGAGTATTAAATATCAGTATACTGAGTGCTTACTATGTGTTAGACACCGTGCAAAGTTCTTTAACCCATTTACTCCTTATAACAACCTGTTACAAGGTTGTATGGCTATGATCCATATACAATAGGAAAGGAAACCGACTTAGCTACCAGAGACTTGCCCCACATTACACAGTTTCATGAGGAACAAACACTGGGTTTGAAACCAACTCCATACAGCTGCAAAGCTCATATTCTTATCTGTTCTCATTACTAATAATAACCAGGTATTCTTACGCATGTATTCTGTAAGGAATTTACTCCATACTCTCCTTGTCAGCATCTTCACAACCGTGTACATTACATGTTTCCCACACCCTAGGAGCTGAGACAGCTCCTCTGTCAGCCTCATTTGTGGATTGGTTGGAGTAGAAATTACCCTGTTGTACTCACTGTTTTAGCACAGATTTCAGGATGAAAGAATAATTTCAGGACTTGCAGGATGGAAGGGTAGGTAGCTTCATTGTTTTAGAAGAAAGTTGTATCTCAGGCATTGGCTATGTCATGAAAGGAACTGAAAAAATCTCACAAAGAGGACAATGAGTTGACGATTCTGGGCTAAGTAGAATACAGAATGAAAGTAGCATGTGATAACAGGGTGACGCATTTCCAGGATGGACTAGCTCAGTGGTTCTGATAAGAAAAGGAAAATATTCACTGGGGATTTGAATATTTGGGGTTTCAATATTAATTGGAAAGATTGAAGCTCTTAGGAATGAACTGCAGGGTTTTAAGGAGAATATGGCTGACATTTGATCCACATGCAATAAAGAGTTCTCATCTAGCTTTCTAAAAAAAACAAAGATGACAATGAGCAGAGTCAGGGTCTGAGAACTCATATGTGGATAAAGAAAGAGCAGAACCCAGAATAAAGGCAATATAAACTAACTCATCAGTGTGGCAGAAAGCACTGTGTGAAGGCAAAGAACATATGATATTTACTTGCTGTTCTGTGCCCATTAAGTGTACCATATTAACAATCAACCAACATTCCACCATGTGAGGAAGTTGTCTTTAAATATAAGCACCTACCATGAAATGAGCAAAGGAATTTCATTTAATTTGACGACAACGTTTAAAATGTTTTTCAGCTTTATTAATGTATACTGCTTTCATGACATATTGCCAGCCTTCACATAGTTTTATTAAAATAATAAACAAAACAATTTAAGTAATCTTGTAGCAGTTAGCAATTGCATTTAGAAGAAAAAAATCCATAGTGGTGACTACTCTTTTAAGATCTCTGCTATAAACAGACAAATTGAATACAGCATGCAGGGACTCTGAGTGCAATCACATTGCAGCTTTCTAAATTGAGCAATACAGGGAAACTCTGAAGCCCCACCCACCATGATTTCTGAATGTCTCGTGAGAGATTTACTAATATGGAGGCATTCAGTGATATTTTCCCAAATAAACATTAAAGTTTGTGGTTTGTCAATTTGCAAAAGTGGACATGAATTCTTTAATAAACAGCAGACTTCAAAGCTTCTAAATATCAACATGTTGGAAAATCTCACGTTGGATAAACAGGTTTATCCATTTACTAGGCTGACATTCATGGATAAAGAGGTAGGATGGTGCCAGGCTATAGTTGGAAACGCATTCATTTATGTGGCCTAGGAAGATGGTCCTTAATATTTGTATATTCCTTCCTCATTATTTATTTTCTTATTTTTAAGTAAAGTTGTATATGTATATGTGTATATCTGGGCTTCAATTCTGACTGATATTTTATGATATTTAGCAAAAGATTATATCCTATTTAGCACAAAACCTATTGAAAATAGAGTTGAAAATATCAGAACATTTTATAAAATAGAGAAAATAGACTTGAAAAACTAAAAGAAAAGAAAAAAATGAAGAAAAATATTGGCAAACAACATCTAGGCTTAATTTACTCCCCCATGTTACTGGGAATTTTTAAAAATTAAAACTTAAGGCCAGGCACAGTGGCTCATGCCTATAATTGCAGCACTTTGAGAGGCCGAGGAGGGTGGATCACAAGGTCAGGAGATCGAGATCATCCTGGCTAACATGGTGAAATCCCGTCTCTGCAAAAAAATACAAAAAATTAGCCGGGCGTGGTTGTGAATGCCTGTAGTCCCAGCTACTTAGGAGGCTGAGGCAGGATAATTGCTTGAACCTGAGAGGCGGAGGTTGCAGTGAGCTGAGATTGCGCCACTGCACTCCAGCCTGGGCAACAGAGTGAGACTCTGTTTCAAACTACAGCAAACAAACAAGCAAACAAAAAATACTTAAGGCCAGGCGCAGTGGCTCATGTCTGTAATCCCAGCACTTTGGGAGTCTGAGGCAGGTGGATTATCTGAGGTCACATGTTCGAGACCAGCCTGGCCAATGTGGTGAAACCCTATCTCTACAAAAAATGCAAAAGTTAGCCAGGCCTGGTGATGCATGACTGTAATCCCAGATACTTAGGGTTGAGTCAGGAGAATCTCTTCAACCCGGGAGGTGGATGTTTCAGTGAGCCGAGGTTGCGCCATGTTGCACTCCAGCCTGGATGACAGAGTGAGACACCATCTCAAAAACAAACAAAAAGTTAATGTAAGCTCAAAAATGTAGTTTACAGTACAGAGAACATAACCTAGACAAAAACAACCCATGAGTCCTGCACAGAATAGAGAATGAAAGAGACAAAGTTGAGAAGACTCAGTGCACTGAAATAAGTGAGAGATAAAATGATACAGCCAAATATGGGAAGATGGTAGTTTAATTTCTTTTTCCTGTGAAAATACGTTAATTTTCATTCTCTGATTTCAAGTTAAAGAATTCAGTACTGGCACAGAAAGAAGAGGAAAGAGGATAAAATAGATAAGATCAAATATTATATTGAAATGATTAAATATTAAGAACATTCCTTGGAGAGCTACACATGGCTCTGGTTTCTTAATTGTTCACATTTAGTCTACAAAACAGACTCAGCTGTTGGAATTTTGGGGCATCTAGGAGTTTGAGGCGTGAGTTTTTTTTGAAATGAGTGAAATGAAATTTGACTAATACATGTACTTAAAAAGAAAGGAGCTATCCAAGGTACCTGGAGATAAATTTTTTTTTCACATGTGCATTTGTCCACCTACTCAACTGCTATTTATTGGTTGTGTTGTGTGTCAGTCAATTTTATAAGTGCTTGGGATACTTCAAGCTATAAACCAAAGGTACCTTTTCTCCTTGAGCTCCCATTCTAGGGTGAGGGACAGTAGATACACATAAACATGATGGATGAGTAAATGTGTAGTATTTTAGAGAATGATCACTGCTTTAGAAGAAGAAATAAAAAAAGCAGACTTAGCCAGAAATTGCCCATTTACTTATTTGGACATTCAGGAAGCATGCTGATTTTCAGACAGAACATTCTAAACAAATTTGAGAACATCATGGTCACATATTTGGAAAAGTGATTTTGAAGTCGAACTGTACAAGATAACAAGGCCAGAGTGATTCACAGGGGAAATGAAAGTGGGATTGAAATGCCAAGTGAACCATGAGGCCACAGTGATCCTGTGCGAAGGCAAATTGGAATAAGGTTGAAGTAAACCAGCAAAGCAAATGCACAGGGCAATGGCCCAACACTCAGAGGATGTGCATCCGAGTCGGTCTTCAGATGGGAACTTGCACAAGGGCATAATTTAGTGTTTGCCTTCAGGAAAGCTCTGCCAATAGCTGATAAAAATCACTAAGTAATGGCTTATGATATGTGTTTACAATCAGTTACAACTTACAGAATTAAAAAAAATATATTATTTACAGGGGTCTTCAACCAAAACCACAATATTCGAAATTCTCAAAGAGGAAAAAAAAATTCTCTGGTCACTCAATTCCAATTTATTTGATTGCAGGTTATTAACAATAAAGTTGCATTGTGCACAGGATACTGAATGAAGAAGAGAATTCTTATGTGATACTGTATCAGCGGATCTGGGAGGGGGGAAAAAAACTTTTCAAAGAAAACACATTAAAGGATGTAACTACTAAAGCCAGTAAAACTGCTAAGTAATGGTTTCCAAACAACCTAGTATTCTAAGAATGGTGTTCATGGCCCGAGGTGGTCCCAGCGCACTGTTTCAGCAGGACACCACTCAGTGCATGGTTTATCCAGGGGTTTCCATCTGTCCATTACTATGAAGGCAATGGAAGCTGTTAAACAATAGATGCTTTGGGCTGGGAGAAGGAAGAGTTGCTGAGGAACCCCATTAACTCCTTCTCAGCCAAACAGAAATGCCATCATATAATATATAATATCGAAACATTAAATGAAATTAAATCTACCTGACCTAAAATAATGAACACTATTTTCCGGCCAAAGAAATGGTTTTCTTCCATTACAGCCAACTGTCTTGATATTACCAAGATTAGCGAGTACAGAGAAAAGTAGCAGCTTGAGAAACAGTTTTCAGGTATTATTCAGTTAGAATTAACTATCAGTTAATTCTAGAGATAGTAACTATCTCAAACTATAGGGAATGGACATTTTAACAAATGTAGTGCACTGGTTAAAGTTGCCAATAATACCCTGCATTAACTTTTATGAAATATGCTTTAAAAATTGGAATTGCGGAAGTAAAATGAATGCTCTAAGGATTAGACTTTATTTTTTAATGCTTTATGATGATCTTCAGTGTCTTCTGTCAACACTATAAACATTAATTGTAATTTTTACATGAGAAAATTATAGCACATAGAAGTTCATTTGTACTAGCTCAAGTTATACTTTTAACATTGTTTTTGGGGGGTTCCGAGAAATATAATTGTTTTCTGTATGTATAAGAAAAAATGCGCATGAAAGCAAAAATGATCAGTTGCTAAAGGGGTCAGTCACATTGGTTCTCACTTAGATGAAGATTTTCTGTTCTAAGAGTTTGTATTGTATTTCATGACTGAAATAGTACAAATGAATTTCAGGCCTCCCTAAGCAACTTACATTCCTTCATTCAGTGTATCTTCACAGTAAATGTCTAGAAATAAAATGTTAAAGAAGAGCCATGATTATTACAACAGAAAGGAAGGAGAGGATTGAAGCTATACCTGAAGAAATGAGCTCAGAGATTATGAGATATCTTTTGACATAAATCAGAAAGCAGAGAAACATTTTATAAGGTAGGATTAATTGTGACCATAGTAGCTAATGCTTACTAAAGAGTCACACAGTGCCTGGCACCCAAATAAGCTTTCTACATCCAGTTCCTCATGCATGAAGTTTATTCACCCAATCATTAATTTATCCAACCCTTATGATGTGCGTGTGCGAGCTCTATGCACAATGATTCTCAACAGGGTTGCATCTGTCGTTGGTGGATGAACTCTTCCCTGTGTACGACTGCCTGCCCATGCGTCATAGAACGTTTGCATCACCACCCACAAAATGCTGGCAGGGTGCCCCAGTCTTCTAGAATGCCTCCCCACATATTTTTCAACACACGGGGTAAGGTGATGCCAAGCCCAGGGTAGACAGACCCTTGCCTGTGAGAGCTGAAAGAATATGACCTCTGACCTTGAGAGTCCATGCAGCACCGGGGTCCTTTCCAAATCTCCACAGCATAAGGCTAAGAAAGACATACCCAGTGATCTATGCTTTACACTGTATATTTAAAGATACATTTATGTACTTTCTCTAAGGTGTGAGGTCATACCATCTAAACATTAAAAAATAGGAATATATAAAGTAAGCTTTATAAGAAGTGATTTTGCATTAGCACAGCATGACTGGAAGGCCCCAAACTCACTTGATAAAATGTCTGCATCTTTAAATTGCGATGTTATACTGGCTCTAATATAAAGCAATGCATCCATGAGGACAAAATATGTGCCATTTCAATTAATCACAACTTATGCAATTGGAATTTCATTTGCAACAGAAAATTCATCCAGAGAAAATCTGACTTATAGTTCATCCCACATTAAAACAAATAATAAATCCCAGTAACTTTATACATATTCAAAGAAAGAACACTATTTACTATTTTACAATTTATTTCTTAGCATAATAGAAAACCTATATAGCTTTTCCCCGATCTCTACTTAAACTTAGTAACATAAAATAAAACTAACTTTCCAAGTCCTGATAAAATGTTTTCTTTCATTATAGTTTCATACAAAATGGTATATTGACTATTATATCCCCCCTTATAAAGCACTAGTTAGAATCACAAATTCAAATGTATTATTCTATCTTATATGTTGTGGTTTTAGTAGCTTCACTATTAATAATTAAATTATGCTTTGCTTTTGTCCTTCAATAGGGGTATATACAGGTATATGGTATGTGCTTCTAGAGGACTTGCTCTCATCAGCTGGTTAGTGGGTGGCTAGCCCAGTGTCCCACAGTTTAAAGTAGCCCAATGCCAAAATAAACTACATATACCTAGGAGTACAAGAAAGACTTTTGAAAAATACATAGGCATAGATCACTTTTAATTCTGTACTCTTCTGAAATTGGTCTGTCCAGGATCTTGGTAGAGACAGAAGAACTGGTTCTCCTTTTCAAGCTCTGTTTTGACAAGCACCTTTCTTCTTCAACTTACACACACACACACACACAGAAACATACACTCACACACAGCATATGTCTCACGTATCATGAATCTTACTAGGTCCCTATCTTAAGGGATACAGTTTTCCAGGTTGCATATAAAAAAGGAGACAATTAGAGATACTGTTATAGATAATAAAGAAATCCTCTTCCACTTGCATCAAAAATGCTTTTGCAATTGAAGGAGAAAATACTGGATTTATCTGTTGACCACAAAGAAAAACCTCATTTCCCAGGGCTGGGCCTTATTTTCCCTCTTAATGCTACTGGACATTTTTCTCATATTTCATATCCTCTCCCCTATGCCACTGAAAACAAACACAAATACTTATTTTTCCTTTAATTTCTTGGACCCTTTCTCAATCTCTCCATATAGATGCCTCATCTTATACCACTTCCTACAGTGTTTCTCTCCAATATAGTTTTAGGCGTCTAATCTTTTTCTGCATCCTTTAAAGAATTTCATCCATCCCTAAAGTTTCACTGATAAATATTTGTCTTCTGTCTTTTCCAGAATTTATCTGTATATATGTGATTTCTTCTCTACAGGCCACCTACTAGATTAAGTTTAAGATAAACTTTCTTTCAGTTCATATTTTTCTGGTGAATGATATTAAATAATTTTCATTTCCCTAGGATATCTGAAATATCCAGGTTTTTTTTTTTTTTTTTTTTTGAGACAGAGTCTTGTTCTGTAGCCCAGTGCAGTGGGGTGATCTTGGCTCACTGCAACCTCCGCCTCCTGAGTTCAAGAGATTCTCCTGCCTTTGTCTCCCGAGTAGCTGAGATTACAGGTATGTGACACCATGCTCGACTAATTTTTCTTTTTTGTATTTTTAACAGAGACAGGGTTTCTCCATGTTGCAGGCTGGTCTCCAACTCCTGACCTTAGGTGATCCACCTGCCTCGGCCTCCCCAAGTTCTGGGATTACAGGTGTGAGCCACCATGCCTGGCCCCTCCAGATTCTTTAAAATGAAGTTCTGCAAAAATGACATGTTGATTTGTCATAGATAGCTCTTATTATTTTGAGATACGTCCCATCAATACCTAATTTATTGAGAGTTTTTAGCATGAAGGGTTGTTGAATTTTGTCAAAGGCCTTTTCTGTATCTATTGAGATAATCATGTGGTTTTTGTCTTTGGTTCTGTTTATATGCTGGATTACATTTATTGATTTGTGTATGTTGAACCAGCCTTTCATCCCAGGGATGAAGCCCACTTGATCATGGTGGATAAGCTTTTTGATGTGCTGCTGGATTCGGTTTGCCAGTATTTTATTGAGGATTTTTGCATCAATGTTCATCAAGGATATTGGTCTGAAATTCTCTTTTTTGGTTATGTCTCTGACAGGCTTTGGTATCAGGATGATGCTGGCCTCATAAAATGTGTTAGGGAGGATTCCCTCTTTTTCTATTGATTAGAATAGTTTCAGAAGGAATGGTACCAGTTCCTCCTTGTACCTCTGGTAGAATTTGGCTGTGAATCCATCAGGTCCTGGACTCTTTTTGGTTGGTAAGCTATTGATTATTGCCACAATTTCAGAGCCTGTTATTGGTCTATTCAGAGATTCAACTTCTTACTGGTTTAGTCTTGGGAGGGTGTATTTGTCGAGAAATTTATCCATTTCTTCTAGATTTTCTAGGTTATTTGCATAGAGGTGTTTGTAGTATTCTCTGATGGTAGATTGTATTTCTGTGGGATCAGTGGTGATATCCCCTTCATCATTTTTTATTGTGTCTGTTTGATTCTTCTCTCTTTTCTTCTTTATTAGTCTTGCTAGTGGTCTATCAATTTTGTTGATCTTTTCAAAAAACCAGCTCCTGGATTCATTGATTTTTTGAAGGGTTTTTTGTGTCTCTATTTCCTTCAGTTCTGCTCTGATTTTAGTTATTTCTTGCCTTCTGCTACCTTTTGAATGTGTTTGCTCTTGCTTTTCTAGTTCTTTTAATTGTGATGTTAGGGTGTCAATTTTGGATCTTTCCTGCTTTCTCTTGTAGGCATTTAGTGCTATAAATTTCCCTCTACACACTGCTTTGAACGTGTCCCAGAGATTCTGGTATGTTGTGTCTTTGTTCTCATTGGTTTCAAAGAACATCTTTATTTCTGCCTTTATTTCATTATGTACCCAGTAGTCACTCAGGAGCAGGTTGTTCAGTTTCCATGTAGTTGAGCGGTTTTGAGTGAGTTTCTTAATCCTGAGTTCTAGTTTGATTGCACTGTGGTCTGAGAGACAGTTTGTTATAATTTCTGTTCTTTTACATTTGCTGAGGAGAGCTTTACTTCCAACTATGTAGTCAATTTTGGAATAGGTGTGGTGTGGTGCTGAAAAAAACGTGTATTCTGTTGATTTGGGGTGGAGAGTTCTGTAGATGTCTATTAGGTCTGCTTGGTGCAGAGCTGAGTTCAATTCCTGGGTATCTTTTTTAACTTTCTGTCTCGTTATCTGTCTAATGTTGACAGTGGGGTGTTAAAATCTCCCATTATTATTGTGTGGGAGTCTAAGTCTCTTTGTAGGTCACTCAGGACTTGCTTTATGAATCTGGGTGCTCCTGTATTGGGTGCATATATATTTAGGTTAGCTCTTCTTGTTGAATTGATCCCTTTACCATTATGTAATGGCCTTCTTTGTCTCTTTTGATCTTTGTTGTATCAGAGACTAGGATTAAAACCCCTGCCTTTTTTTTGTTTTCCATTTGCTTGATAGATCTTCCTCCATCCCTTTATTTTGAGTCTATGTGTGTCTCTGCATGTGAGATGGGTTTCCTGAATACAGCAAGAATGGGCAAAAACTGGAAGCATTCCCTTTGAAAACTGGCACAAGACAGGGATGCCCTCTCTCACCACTCCTATTCAACATAGTGTTGGAAATTCTGGCCAGGGCAATCAGGCAGGAGAAAGAAATAAAGGGTATTCAATTAGGAAAAGAGGAAGTCAAATTGTCCCTGTTTGCAGATGACATGATTGTATATCTAGAAAACCCCATTTTCTCAGCCCAAAATCTCCTTAAGCTGATAAGCAACTTCAGCAAAGTCTCAGGATACAAAATCAGTGTACAAAAATCACAAGCATTCTTGTACACCAATCACAGACAAACAGCCAAATCATGAGTGAACTCCCATTCACAATTGCTTCAAAGAGAATAAAATACCTAGGAATCCAACTTACAAGGGACGTGAAGGACTTCTTCAAGGAGAACTACAAACCACTGCTCAATGAAATAAAAGAGGATACAAACAAATGGAAGAATATTCCATGCTCATGGGTTGGAAGAATCAATATCGTGAAAATGGCCATACTGCCCAAGATAATTTATAGATTCAATGCCATCCCCATCAAGCTACCAATGACTTTCTTCACAGAATTGGAAAAAACTACTTTAAAGTTCATATGGAACCAAAAAAGAGCCCGCATTGCCAAGTCAATCCTAAGCCAAAAGAACAAAGCTGGAGGCATCATGCTACCTGACTTCAAACTATACTACAAGGCTACCATGGTACTGGTACCAAAACAGAGACATAGATCAATGGAACAGAACAGAGCCCTCAGAAATAATGCCTCAGAAATAATCTACAACCATCTGATCTTTGACAAACCTGACAAAAACAAGCAATGGGATAAGGATTCCCTATTTAATAAATGGTGCTGGGAAAAGTGGCTAGCCATATGTAGAAAGCTGAAACTGGATCCCTTCCTTACACCTTATACAAAAATTAATTCAAGATGGATTAAAGACTTACATGTTAGACCTAAAACCATAAAAACCCTAGAAGAAAACCTAGGCAATACCATTCAGGACATAGGCGTGGGCAAGGACTTCATGTCTAAAACACCAAAAGCAATGGCAACGAAAGCCAAAATTGACAAATGGGATCTAATTAAACTAAAGAGCTTCTGCACAGCAAAAGAAACTACCATCAGAGTGAACAGGCAACCTACAAAATGGGAGAAAGTTTTTGCAACCTACTCATCTGACAAACGGCTAATACCCAGAATCTACAATGAACTCAAACAAATTTACAAGAAAAAAACAAACAACCCCATGAAAAAGTGGGCAAAGGACATGAACAGACACTTCTCAAAAGGAGACATTTATGCAGCCAAAAAACACAGGAAAAAATGCTCATCATCACTGGCCATCAGAGAAATGCAAATCAAAACCACAATGAGATACCATCTCACACCAGTTAGAATGGCCATCATTAAAAGTCAGGAAACAACAGGTGCTGGAGAGGATGTGGAGAAATAGGAACACTTTTACACTGTTGGTGGGACTGTAAACTAGTTCAACCATTGTGGAAGTCAGTGTGGCGATTCCTCAGGGATCTAGAACTAGAAATACCATTTGACCCAACCATCCCATTACTGGGTAGATACCCAAAGGACAATAAATCATGCTGCTATAAAGACACATGGACACATATGTTTGTTGTGGCACTATACACAATAGCAAAGGCTTGGAACCAACCCAAATGTACAACAATGATAGACTGGATTAAGAAAATGTGGCACATATACACCATGGAATACTATGCAGCCATAAAAAATGATGAGTTCATGTCCTTTGTAGCGACATGCATGAAACTGGAAAACATCATTCTCAGTAAACTATTGCAAGGACAAAAAACCAAACACTGCATGTTCTCACTCATAGGTGGGAATTGAACAATGAGAACACATGGACACAGGAAGGGGAATATCACACTCTGGGGACTGTTGTGGGTTGGGGGGATGGGGGAGGGACAGCATTAGGAGATATACCTAATGCTAAATGACGAGTTAATGGGTGCAGCACACCAACATGGCACATGAATACATATGTAACAAACCTGCACATTGTGCACACGTACCCTAAAACTTAAAGTATAATAATAATAAAAAAAAATGACATGTTGAAGAAATTTAGGAGTGTGAACTCCTAAGCTCAGTATGTCTAACTGGATCCATCATTGGTTTCTCATCTGAAACTACCATTTGGTAATTGTTACTATATAAGAGTGGATAAACCAGTTGGCAGTTGCAAAGGGAGATGGATGTCAGAGGATTAACGAGAAGAACTAATGAGGTCATTCTGAAAATTATCCAGGAAACAGTACTGGATATCATAAGGAGGGAGGAATTCAGAGCCATTGTTCTCCACATTTGCTATTGCCCTGGGTCATCAAAGATAGCAAAATATTGCCACCAAACATTGCCTTCAATATGCACTGTCACTCTCCAGGTGGCATAGTTTAATGTTCACAGATATTTTAGAATCTCAGTAGCAAAAGTTCCCCTTTACACCACTGCACAATAAGAAAATTTTATATGCATATCCAACTCCAGCCTTTCTTGAGCATCACTGATACAGAGTTCTAGGTGTCAAGTCTAGTCAATGAGGTAATGGCTGGAGCAGGAGAGATTGCCTTCTTAAGGGTGGCTGCTCTTAGTTTTCAAGTCTGGGTGTCTAGAAGGTTGGTAGTACCTATCTATGCGAATAAGGCAAATCAGAATGATGGGTACATTTAAGATAAAAATAACAAATTATTTCGGTTTGAATTATATCCCTAAAATGAGGATTGATTTCTTTTCTGATTATGAAAATATGTGATGAATCCAAAGAAAACTAATACTAAAAATGAAGTAATTACATGCTATGTTATAACCTCTTATTTTCATTTTAAAATATAATAAGGATGCATTTTATATCAACAAATGTAAATCTACAATGGCTATATAAAATTTCACTATATGGAGTTATCTTTAAGTTGTGTAGACAATTCCCCACTGATGAATATGGAAGAGTTTTCAATGTTTTGGCTGTAAAATAATGATGAGCTTTGATTATACCTCTCTATACATATTTTTAAAAATTCTAAACAGTGCTATTATGGGGTCAAAGGGCAGGCCATAGAAACTTTGGGTACTTCTTAACAACCTGCACTCAAAAATTTCTTCCAGTTTAAATTTCCACAAATAATGCATGGAAATTTCTATTCCAACATTCAGAAGTAATATGATTTTTCAAATGCAAAAAGTTGAAGATGTCAGAAAAGTCAAGTGGAAATGAGCCACTTGATTGAAAATGATTGTCTGCAGATCAATAAAGAGGCCAGAGCAGGAAGTAGAGGTTTGAGAGCTACTTCTTTGATTATTCGAGATGTCATTACAATTAATGTAATTTTTCAAATAAAAAAGTATGTGAAGGAAGATGACATTTCTAGGTTTCTATGTTAATACAATGTCAACATTTAAAGGATGGTACGAAAGGGATAACAGAAAAAGTTAGAGTAGGATGATCAACCAAGTAGCAGGAAGAGGATAAGGGGAAGTATAACAAAAAGCAAGGTAGATGGGATGATTTTTAAAGCAGAATTAGAATACCACGTAATAATAATCAGCACTTGAAACATTTTGTCTCCCAAAGCCTCAAAGCACTTTGCAGCCTAATCATTTGTACCCTTGGTACAGAGATAGTAATTCAATAGGAAAACTTAGGGAAAACGAATTAAGATGGATGGCTCAAAAGTTTACTTGACCTTGGCAATTTCAGGAACTCAAAACCTCGGGTTAAGAAAGGAAATGTTGACTCTCAGCTAAATTACTGTATATATAATATTTACGCATTCTCAGTTTCAGATGATTTCTAGAGCCATAGTTCAGCAGCTGCAGCTTAAAAGCTGTGAATTTAAACATCTCAGTATAACAGCTGAGGAACTTGTTCTCAGAGAGAGAGAAAAAAAAAAAAATATCCCAGGAGACACAGAGAGCTTCCAAGCTTCCAAGTTTAGCCCACCAGTTCTGTCTTTGTTTTCCACATGGGGCTTTGGTAAGATTAACCCGTAGAAAATCTGGCAAATCTCAAACATTTCAATAAACTATATGAACCCCTATTTTTTATTGCATTTTAAATTAACATACAGTAAATTTGACTTTCTTGGTGTGTATAGTTCTATGAATTTTAACACATGGAGATTTCGGTAACCACCACCACTATCAGGATTAAGAAGAGTCCCGTCACCCCCCAAAACTCCCTCATACAATCCACTTACTGTCACACAATCTCCTCAATCCTGAAGTTGGTGGTTAATAATCTGTTCTCATCTTCATAGTTTTGTCTTTTCCCAAATGTAATAGAAATGGAGTCATGCAGTTTGTAACCTTTTGAGAATGACTTCTTTCACTCAGGATATGCCTTTGAGATTCATCTGTGTTGTTGCTGCATGTATCAATATTTCATTTCTTTTTATTTTTCAGTAGAATTTCATAGTATAGTTGTACCATAGTTTCTTCATCCTTTCACCCCGTGGAAGATGCTTGGGTTGGTCCCAGTTTGGGGGCATTATAACTTCTAAAAACATCTATATACAAACTTTGGCATAAACATATATTTTTATGTTTGTCTGGGTAAATACTTGAGAGTGGGATTTTTTAGTCAGATGATAAATTGATATTTAATTTTATAAGAAATTGACAATCTGTTTTTCCAATGTGGCTCTACTATTCTGTGCTGTTTACTATTTTGCTTCAACAATGCATGAGAGATTTAATGATCTGCACATTTATATTGTCTATATTTAAGTGTCTGTATTATAAACACTTAATTTTAAATCATTCTAATGGGTTATGGTATTCTATAGTGGTTTTAAATTGCATTTTTGTAATGGCTAATGATGTTACATTTTGTGCTTATTTACTGTCCATATATCCTATTTCATAAGGTGTCTGTATATGTTTTCTTCTCATTTTTTAATTGGGTTGTTTTTGTTTTCTAAACCATTGAGTTTTAAGTGATTTTATAATATTATACACACACACATATTCTGGATACAAGTTATTTGCCAGATATATACTTTGCAAATAATCCCCATCCCCTAAGTTCATGGTTTGTCACTTTATTTTTAACTGTCTTTTTTTTACCGTCTCAATTTTCATGTATTTTTTTTATTATTGTAAGAGATACTACTCCATCTCTATTTTCTTTTCATGAGCATCTGTATGTTCAGATAAACTGGAGTATGATCTTAAGATAACCTGAATTTTAAGATATACCTACCACAGTGCTTCTGAACTCACCTATTCTGTGAGGATTCATCTACTGAAAGCTTTTCCTGGCAGCAATATATGTACCTCTTTCTGACGCCTTTATCACTTAATTCTGTTTCAACTGATTGTTTTATGTTATCTATGTATCCCTAGCAGAGAAACTGAGGAGTCATTGTACAGGGTAGTTATTTGTGTAGATAATTTAATATGTATTATTCATCTCATCCATTATTTTCCAAGGCAATAGAGCAAGCCTGACAATCTTTGAGGATTGAGTTGCATTCTAATGATAAATAAGATTACCGTAGAAGGATGAACACTGGTAAATTATTGTTTAGCAAGGGGACCCTAACAGAGTGTTAGGAATTGCTGTTTTATCAATATAATTGATATGATTTAAAGATCAAAACAACAGAAGATAAACTGAAACTACAGGCAGGAATTAACCATGGGTAGAGACACAGCTCATGCATGTGTTTAGAGAGCATTAAACTTAAGATACTCAAAATCAGTGAAAATCTATCCAACTTTTGAACATCCCCTATGATTAAGAAATGGCATCTGCTGTTCAGTAAAGAAATGAGTCCAGAAAAACACTTTCAGATATGAGACAGCTTGGAAAGTGTTTGTCTACTAAATGACAGGATGAAATTAAATTGAGAGCAAGTATAGTCTAACCTAGTTTCGACACAATTGATCTTAGGCTGAAGAACCACGAAGACTCTTGAATAAGGGCACTAAGAAATTAGGACAAGCATGATTCATATAAGCCCCAATGTTTGCAATGTGTCTTTCAGAGTTTTCTAATTAACCCCAGTGAAATTTCAAACATGGTTTTTTCTATTGCCTTAAGTCGTAAGGAAAAAAATAAATGTCAGATAGGACTACGATGTGCTAGTTTTTACTTGGGGAATTACAACTGCTGACCCGCTGTCATTAGATCACTTTGATGTGTGGAAGCATGAGTGGATTTCTGCTGATCTCTCTCTAGGCTTACCTTGGCTCCTTTGTGATAAATTAACATCAGCAAAGTGTTCAGGAGACATCTTTGGGAACATGAACAGAGAAACTCTGACAGGCCAGAAGAAGAAAAAAAGCTCTGAGAATGGCATAGATATGTTCGATTTTGGAAGTTTAAATCTTTAGTTTTCAAACAGTTAATAAAAACAGTAAAACGTCTTAATTACACATATGCATGGGCACATGCATGTATGCACACACAAACACAAACATACACGTTTTCCCTGGCTGATAATTAAATACAGATTTATTTGCCTCAATTTAAAATGCTCTGGGCACTTAAAGTCTGATATGGTTTGGCTGTGCCCCATCCAAAGCACATATTGAATTGTAGCTCCCACAATTCTGTGTTGTCTGAGCCACCCGGTGGGAGATAATTGAATCATGGGGGTGGTTTCTCCATATTGTTCTCCTGGGAGTGAATAAGTCTCACAAGATCTGATGATTCCACAAGGAGAAATTTCTTTCGCTTGGGTCTCATTCTGTCTGCTGCCATGTAAGACGTACCTTTCTGCTTCTGCCATGATTGTGAGGCCTCCCCAGCCACGTGGAACTGTGACTCCCTTAAACCTCTTTTTCCTTTTAAATTACCCAGTCTCAGGTATGTCTTTATCAGCAGTGTGAAAACAAACTAATACAAAGCCTAGCTGAATTTTCTTATTTAAAAAGAATTCCTGTATTTCAAAAGAAGTTAGTTTACTACAAAGTACTATAAACATATCTGAGAAAATGAATTGTCATTATGAATATAACTGAAAGAACATCCACTGCTATAAAAATGCAAGTATATATAAACACAAACATGCTTAAATAGTCAATTATTTGGTAAAGATAACTGAAAATGGTCTCTGCAATAAACCTAGACAGTAATACCATAATCTGCATGTTGGTAATAGCAATTTTTAAAATTAACATGTTAGAAAAAAAAATAGAAAAAAAATAGTTTCACAATGGGGCCAATATGTTCATGTAAATAATAGAAACTTTGTCATAATAAACTTTATGTCATAATAAATAAGTTAAAACTATATATTCTGGTTAAAACAAAAGCCTATATAAATATATTCTAACAAGTAACTGTGTGACATATCAGTTACTTGTAACCTTTAATGGATTCATATGCTTTTTTAGATTAAAACATGTCCCTTTAAAGAGGAATTCACTGACTGGGTCACATAAACTTTTGTTTCCTTTTTACATCACGAAATTATTCGAATTATCCCAGGCTCCAAAACCCTCTCTCTAAAACAAGCCTCCAGGGGAATTGCCTAGTTTCAAAGGTGTCAAGCATCCAGCAGGCATTCAAGGGATAAAGTCCTGTTCTCCAGGTGTGCAAGCCAGAATTGAGAATAAATTTGGGTCAACATACATAACATAGTAGGTCCTGAGGAATTACCTCATCAGAGAAGGACAGCAGATGAGACAGTCTCCTGACACAAGCTGATGTCAGAAGTCTCTTTTGTAGGTAGAAGAGTCATTGAAAACATTGCTTATCATCGCGATAAGCGATGATGTACATTAATATGTACAGTAAAGGACCCAGCACAATCAGTTAAAGAACCAAAGAAACCAAATACTGCTACCAAATAACCAAAGAAACAAAAGCACAATGAAATCTTTTAATAAACAGAAAAGGACACAATTCTTTCTATCATGAACTGTTAGGTGCATGGCCTCCGCCCATGAAACGTGTTCCTCTTCCTGGCTAACCCTGCTTATTTTCCAATAAAAGTATGAATTCTATGACCTTTTCTACGGTGTTACTCAGCCTTACCTCTGTTTTCCCATGGCACCCTGAGCAGAGCTTTATCCATTCATTTATGTTCTATTTCATTTGATTAACAAGATCTTCCCACCAGAGAGAGAGAAGCCTAATGTTGGAGACTTTGTCTTAACCATGTTAGTTCTCTCAGTGCTTAGCATGTGGCTGGCAGACTCCCAGCAAGTGAAGGAATGGGTGAATACCTGCATAGTGAATAATTATTCAAGGGCAGAGAAACGAGACCATAGTTCTGGTATTAACAAGTTGTGTGACTTTGAGAATTACTTCACTGATCCAGGCCTTCAGATAAAAAAGATGAGTAGCAATTGGGTAGGCAGTCAGGAAAGAGAATGTCCCACATGGCAGAAAGGGAAATTGAAAACTGGGAGACTTAAGCAAGCAAAGTAATTCATGAAACAGGAAATTATTTGGTAATCTTAGATGTTCCTCAAACTTTCTGCTTTTGACTTTTCATACAACCCTCAATATTCACATTATATGTCCTAGATATGTGCAATTCAGTGGTCTAATCTGGACTTCCAGATAAAAGGCCAGCAAGGCTGACTTCCAGCTCTTCCAAGATGGCCCCACAGGACAGTAGCCAACCATTTGCCAGCTTGGCTCACATTGCAATATGTGTGCGATGATTGGAAGATGTGATGAATTAATTACATCTTTTTCCTTTTTTTAGATCTTCCATCAAGCTCTGACTGCCATGTGAGAGGAATGGGCATCACCTGAAGGAAAGGATGATGTCTCAGGACTTTCTAAGAGCAACAGAATGTTGGAAACTATCCGTGGTAGGGGTGCAGTTGGCTAGTTACAATGCTTGACACCCCTTCATCTAGTGGCAATGGGACACCAAGGTATCTTTCCAAGAAGAACCAAAGCCAAACTCACAATTTGCCTAAACCGCTATTCTCAGCTTTCAAGAGGAAGATGACTGTCAATACCCAAGTGTAAGAATAAGAAGCAAGGGTTATAGCTAACTCATGTGTTCTTCCCACAGCTCACTCTTACTCAGCAATATGGGCTCCCTTAGCTCCAACCCTCAAATCCCCACCTGGGCACCTTTACCTTGTTCTCTCTCCACCCTGGGACACTCTCTCCTGCCTATTAATGAGGCAGGCTCAGTCTTATGCTTTATAGCTCAGTCATCTACTTAAGGAGGCCTAAAAGCTCTGTCCAAAGACAAAACCTCCATCCTAGCAAGATAGTCTGCCTTTGTTTACTTCACAGCATATATCCCAATGCATTATTTTTATATTTGTTTCCTATTTACTACCTGTATCCGCCACTAGCATGAATACATTTGAGCTACTTGATCATCTACTATATCCCCAGAGGCATGAAAACATCATACATAGTAAGTGCTCAGCAAATTACTTGCTAAATGAATGAAGTATATCCATATAGAGTGAAGCAAAATCTAAGACATTCCTCTAAATTTTATATTTGTAAGATTTTTTTAAAATGACAAGATTTTTATGTATGACCTGTGATCATTTTAGTATATTCATAACATGTGCATGTATGCAGAAGATGGACTCATTCCACGCAAAAATGCCACTGTACAAATACTATCTGTTGAGGCAGTCCAGCAGCTACTACATGATAAATAGGAGGCAAAAATAATATTGCAAATCACCACAGCTATAGAGAAAACATAATATCACTTACATTATATTGATGTAAGCTGAAATCTGTCCAGAGCTGAGGCTAATCATTTATGAAAAGCAGCTGACAATATAGAAAGAAGAACAAGCATCTAAGTTATATATGAGCTATTTTCACCATTCTCCTTATAAACTTTTAAAAATAATATGAAAACCAGCATGATTGCCTGAAATGTGAAAAGAACACTGACAATTTTTATTGTGATTTTTAGTGGAAACATTTTAGTTATGTAAAAACTGTTAAAGGGATAGTCTTTGTACCCTAAAAAAGAACTCTGCTGAACATTTTGTCATTCATATATATATATATATCTACATCTGAGATATTTTATTAGGATACATTCCTATAATAGGAATTACAGAACTAAAGAGGATGGACTTTTAATATATATTTTAATATAGCTCTCCAGAAATAAAAAGTTCTTGATCACTGATGGAGTTTGGATATTTGTCCTCATCCAAATCTCATGTTGAAATGTAATCCCCAATGCTGGAGGTGGGGATTACATTTCAACAGGAGATTTGGGAGGTATTTAGATCATGGAGGCAGATCCCTCATGAATGGCTTGGGCCATCCTCTTGGTGATGAGTGAGCTCTTCTTCTGAGTGTATGGCACCTTACCCCCAACTCTCTCTCTTTTGTTCTGGCTCCAGTCATGTGACAAGCCTGTTCCTTCTTCACTTTTTACCATGATTGTAAGCTCCTGAGGACTCCCCAGAAGCCGAGCAGATGCCAGAACCATGGGTCCTATAAAGCCTGAAGAATCATGAGCCAATTAAACTTGTTTTACAAATTATGCAATTTAGTGACACTAATCATCAATATTATCTTATTAATTTTCCCAGTTTATTCAATTCAACATCAAAACCAGTAAATTTTAGTTAAACTCACATTAAACATTTGCTTTTTTTTTCATTTTATGAGTTGTCTGTCTATATTTTTTTCCACTTTTATCTCAGTATGCTCATCTTCTTTTGTTGTTGTTTGACTGGAATATGTGTTGAAAGTAATATTTCCAGCTTCTCATTTGCATCTTAATTTTATGATGGTGTTAGATATGCCAAAGTTTTGCATCATGTGAAGTATTATCTACTGATATTCCCCTTAGAATTTTTAAAAATTAATTTTATTCTGGCCGGGCGCGGTGGCTCACGCTTGTAATCCCAGCACTTTGGGAGGCCGAGGCGGGCGGATCACGAGGTCAGGAGATCAAGACCACGGTGAAACCCCGTCTCTACTAAAAATACAAAAAATTAGCCGGGCGTAGTGGCGGGCGCCTGTAGTCCCAGCTACTCGGAGAGGCTGAGGCAGGAGAATGGCGTGAACCCGGGAGGTGGAGCTTGCAGTGAGCCGAGATCGCGCCACTGCACTCCAGCCTGGGTGACAGAGCGAGACTCCATCTCAAAAAAAAAAAAAAAAATTAATTTTATTCTTATAAACTTCTCTGCCATTTTGCAATCTTATATTTATGTATTTGTTTTCTAGATGACTAACATGTCTTTTTCACAATCAAGTTCATAACACAGCTGAATTTGCATACTGACCTAACTTGAAAATTTTCTCTCAGTGAGTTATCCTAGAAGCATTTAATGGAAAATGCTGTATTTCTTTTTTTTTATTATTATACTTTAGGTTTTAGGGTACATGTGCACAATGTGCAGGTTTGTTACATATGTATCCATGTGCCGTGTTGGTGTGCTGCACCCATTAACTCGTCATTTAGCATTAGGTATAT
>NW_026652279.1:168436068-168511624 GCF_009828535.3 Hylobates moloch
ATGAACAGACACTTCTCAAAAGAAGACATTTATGCAGCCAAAAAACATATGAAAAAATGCTTATCATCACTGGCCATCAGAGAAATGCAAATCAAAACTACAATGAGATATCATCTCACACCAGTTAGAATGGCCATCATTAAAAAGTCAGGAAACAGCAGGTGCTGGAGAGGATGTGGAGAAATAGGAACACTTTTACACTGTTGGTGGGACTGTAAACTGGTTCAACCATTGTGGAAGACAGTGTGGCGATTCCTCAGGGATCTAGAACTAGAAATGCCATTTGACCCAGCCATCCCATTACTGGGTATATACCCAAAGGATTATAAATCATGCTGCTATAAAGGCACATGCACACATATGTTTATTGCGGCACTATTCACAATAGCAAAGACTTGGAACCGACCCGAATGTCCATCAATGACAGACTGGATTAAGAAAATGTGGCACATACACACCATGGAGTTCTATGCAGCCATAAAAAAGGATGAGTTCATGTCCTTTGTAGGGACATGCATGAAGCTGGAAACCATCATTCTCAGCAAACTATCACAAGGACAAAAAATCAAACACTGCATGTTCTCACTCACAGGTGCGAATTGAACAATGAGAACACTTGGACACAGGGCAGGGAACATCACACACTGGGGCTAGTCGTGGGGTGGGGGGAGGGGGGAGGGATAGCATTAGAAGATATACCTAATATAAATGATGTTAATGGGTGCAGCACACCAACATGGCACATGTATACATATGTAACAAACCTGCACATTGTGCACATGTACCCTAGAAGTTAAAATATAATTTAAAAAAAAATTAAAAAAAAGGAGTGTTTCATATGCACTTTCTTAGCCCAATTTGGAAACTAACTTAAACATGTATTCCTCTTATACATGCCACCAGTTTTATAACAATTTGATTAATATTTAGCTTTACTAAGTTTTTATTTAGTGAAAGGAATCAATTTTTCATCATGCCACTTAAGGATTTGAATGGAACTGAGATTTGTTGAACATTTGATTTCCACAGTGACAGAAGACTGTTTTTCACTTTGTCATTCCCACAATATTTTTACAGATTCATGCTAAAAATGATATAGTTGTCGTCTTATATTGGAATGTGAAACTCAAAAGCCTTCAGGGACCATCCAGGCAATAAGAATGAGAAGCAGAGTAGGAAGCCACAGAGACCCTGAGGATGTGGTCAGCTTCATATTCCAGCCTCCAGGCAGTGGCACTGAGTGTGGCAATGCACAGCAAACAGTAAGTGGGGCCAAATTCTTCAAACTTTCAGCTGGGCATGGTGGCTCATGCCTGTAATCCCAGCACTTTGGGAGGCTGAGGCAGGCAGATCACTTGAGGTCAGGAGTTCAAGACCAGCCTGGCCAACATGGTGAAATCTTGTCTCTACTAAAAATACAAAAATTAGCTGGGCATGGTGGCGCATACCTGTAATCCCAGCTACTCGAGATGCTGAGGCAGGAGAACTGCTTTAACTGGCAGGTGGAGGTTGCAGTGAGCCAAGATCGAGTCACTGCACTCCAGCCTGTGCAGTAAAGTGACACCCCATCTTAAACAACAACAACCACAACAACAACAATTCTTCAAACTTTCCAGAGCAACAGTAATCTTAATTAATGTAGTGAAATTGTCTGATTTTTGAAGATTTTCCAGATCCAATAAAATATGATTGAAGACCACAGTTGACTTTCAATTCTTCTATTTTCTACATCTGACCAACTTGTGCCATATATTCCAATCAAGCCATGTAATAAATGCATTTATTTCTATTTGTACAATCTATATCCTTTATTTGGAAAACTTCTTTTCACTCTTCATGCTACCTTCTCTGTTAAGTCTTTCATGGATCGGTAATCCTTGAACCATTTTCCTTTGAATCCCCATAGGTGTACCCACTAAGTGTATTTTATAAAACATTTCCATATGCAAATATTTAATCAGCATAATCCTACAACATAGAAAACATTACTTTTCTTATGTTAAAGGTGAAACTATTGGAGCTCAGGTTAAATTAGCTTCCAACAAGCCAAGTAAATGAAGGAGCTACATGGAGTTCTAATCCTATGATCTCATAAATCCTATTTCTCATTGGACAATATATCTCAAGATTCTGTCACTGGAATCAGACCTCAGTTCAAACACTGATTCTTACCTGAAAACTTGAGAAAAATTGCTTAATTTCTCAAGCTACACTTTACTTCTCACTAACATGGGGATCCTATCTGTTCCACAAGATTGTTGTAAGAATTATAATAGATAATATTTATAAATGGTCCAGCATAGCACTTTAAATATAGTTAATGGTCAATATAGCTTAGCTTTTATAAAAATAATTTAGAAATTACTAAATAGATAGTACCCATTCTTATTATAATTATGATCATCCATTCATCCATCCATTCATTCATTTTGCTCTCAAATATCTATTTAGTATTTATTTCACTCAAGAAATTTTGCTAACCCTTGGTAGGTATACATTAGTAAACAACACACATGTGAACTTCTTATTTTTAATACATCACTGGAATTTGGGTACTAGGCTGTGGTAGGCTATTTTCTTAGACCATTTTCCATTGCTCTAACAATGGAATATCACAGACTGGGCAATTTATCAAGAAAATAAGCTTACTCAACTTATGATTCTGGAGACTGGGAAGTCCAAAATCATGGCATCAGCATCTGGTGAGGGTCATCCCATGACAGAAGGATGGAAGGGAGAAGCAAGCGTGCAAGACACAGCAAGAAGGAGAAGCATACTCACTTTTACAACGATCTATTCTCACAACAGCAAACCCACTCCCACGATAATGAAACATGAATCCATTGAAGAGGGCTCTGCTCTTGTGAGTCAATCACCTCTTATTAGCCCCGCTTCCCAACACTGTTGCATTTGAGATTAGATTTCCAACACATGAATTTGGGGAACACATTCAAACACCTTCAGCATAGGGTTGACAATCAAAGAATGTTTGCTCAGTTCAACTTAATTTTCTTAAACTTATTTTTCATCTATAAAATGAGGAGAAATAAGAGATGTTTTACGAGATGACTATTAAGAAATAATACATTAATATTCTGAAATCGTATAAAATACACAAAATATTTTATATAGAGTTAATTAAATGACTGTGTTAACATTATTCGGATATTTACTGGCTTACAATGGCTCTTTGAAATGTTCTGAATCATATGACTTATATGTTTATACCTGCAATGGTTATGACTTTGTATCTAAATCATAATTGGTAAAGCTAAGACTCAAACTCAGTTCTATGACTCCAATTCACATATTCGTGACTAGTATGAAGTGCTGGTTTTGCTATACATTACTGAGACGTATAAACTTACAGTCTTATTTCTAATGTTCCTAAAGATAGCATAACTGTAATAGTTGATGAATAGCTCAAATTAATAATTTCTTAAAATATCATTAAAAACAAAACGAGAGGAAAACAACAATAGATACCCATCAGCTTCTGATGTATACACACACACACACTAGACAATTTGTAAAGCATTATGATTCTGTAGGCAATTCCCATCAGAAACTAAGTCATTGCTTGTTATGATTCAAGGAATGCTCTTTATACATTTGGTGGTTGTGAATGGCATTCTCTTTAAGCATAGTAGGAACAGGATTTTACATGGAATGTCTGTCAAGCTCTAGTCTACTGAGAGGAAATGGAATTCCAGATTCTTCAACCTCTGCTAAAGCTGAAATATCTAACATATAAAAAAATTTTTATTTTAATAAACTTGAATAAACTGCCTCTGGGTTTGATTTCAGCAGTTTTTTAATATACTTATACTACATAAACAACATTTAAATTTCTAACTTCTCTATCATGACCAAAAGGTTGTATCATATATCCTAAAGTTGCATTCTTGATTTCCTAAATATTTTATATGTATGTATATATGCTAACTGGAGGCAGAAAATACAGACCTTTTAGAAAAGGGAACAATTTGCTTTTGAAATGCTGGATTAATTGAAAGCTCTGGTGTTAATTTCCACAGTGACTGCTGGTACTCATGTTGCCTGAATTTTAAAATGTTGGCTTCATTAGGAGTAAAAATCATTTGGTCTTCTCCTGCACTCTAAACATTTTATACAAACTAAAGTCATCCAATTTCCAAACTTCTGCCAACACAGCAAGCATTAAAGTCTGGGATACATATGTATGTGGTGATGTATACATTGGCCAAAAAAAGTTATCAGATATTCCTAAACAAGAAACTTTAAAAACACACAAACTTAAATACATAAACTTATTTAGAAAAGAGTAGATTCTGTTTAAGAATCCATGAAACACTATGGCACCCTTTTTAAAAAGACAATTCCAGTAACACTTCATTAGGACATACCCCTGTTAAATTAACTTTACAGACTTCTAATGGCTTTCTTAATTAGACTTGTTATTAACAAGAATATTAAATGAATTAAAAACAGCTCTGACAGCCTCTTGTAATAAACAAAAACTGAAAAGCAAGATTTATGCTCTTTACTTTTCCCTACTCAATCCAAAGCTTTTAATAACCTTACAAATGTACTGCAATTAATTATTCAACTGTCAAAAAATAAAAAGCTTGGATCGTTACACGTCTGTTTGAAAAGGCATTTTTGTTATTTCAAAGATGACGCTGGTTACTGGAGCAGCTCTTCTAGTCTTGCTCTTGAAGAGGCTGTTCCAGCTTGGATGGTACATTGTCCTAAACATGGTTGTTGTTTAAGGACATTAATTCAGTATGTCTCTATCTGCAGAAGTAACCCTTCTCTTCCTTCATTTGCTAGATAAAAAGAAGAGCATTTAATCAAAAGAGAAGAGTAGTTGAATTCATAACTCAGAACTCTTGAATGATAAATCTCTTTTGAGTTTAAAAAGAGAAAGAGAAGGAGGGAGGAAGAAAGGGAAGGATGGAAAGACAGAGAGGGCACAAGATTTTCCCCTGTGGACCACACCAAAGACCTTACCATCTGATACTGACTTTAAATGTATATAGCTTTATATATGCACTGTGCCCTTCAGTTTTTATTTTGGTGATATATGTGTGTGTGTGCAGGTGTGTGCATGTGCCTTTAATGATGACATGATAGTCTTCTAATATAAACATGGAACAACAGATATAGAAAAGAAAAAATATTGTTTCCTCAGGATAAAGAAGAGCAGTAGATTCTGCTATACTTATTGACTGAACCTCTATTCCTCAATGATGATGGCTTTGTTTCAGTAAGATTTTAAATATAGCTCCAAGAACTAAGTGTGGCCACCCTCCAGAGTTCTACATACTTTGCCAAGAAGTACAAAGGATTCCTTGGTAACTATGAATAGAGAAGTTTCAGAAAACAAGCACTGTGGAGCTGACCACACCCTCAAGGTCCCTGTGGAGCCCTAGCTTGCTTCTCTCACTCTTATTGCCCGGATGGTCCCTGAAGGCTTTTGAGTTTGATATCCCAATGTAGGAAGTGAAAACCACCCAAATGCCTGTCAAAGGATGAATGGAGAACCAAAATGTAGTTTATTTATACAATGGAATATTATTCAGTCATAAAAAAGAATGAAGTATTGATACATGCTACCACCTGGATGAACCTGGGAAGCATTATGCTAAGTGAAAGAAACAAGACACAATAAACCACATATTATATGATTCCATTTATATGAAATATTTCAAATAGGCAAATCTATGGGACAGAAAGTAGGTGAGTGGTTGCTTCAGGCTGGTGGGGGAGGGGGGCAATGACGTAGAAAGGTAGTAGCTAAAGGAAACTGCGTTTCTCTTTGTAATGAGAAAATGTTCAGAAATTGACTGTGGTGATAGTTTGACATATCTGTGAATATATTAAAACCCACTGAATTATATATTTCAAATGTGTGAATTGTATGGTATGTCAGTTATAAGTCAATAATGCTGTTTTTAAAAAATTAGTTGAATCAGATATGATCCAAATGTACTTTTTCACTTAAAAGAACCAGACATCAATATCAGTATCTCTACTCAATCAAATGTATTTGACATGTGATTAGTATAAAGTCTGAGCCCATAAGTTTCCATCAATAAACCACATCAATCAAATGTAAAATTAAAACAATATATTAGTAGTTCTATATGTATTGCTGTTGGAATATATGCTGATAATTCCATATGCCTACTCAGCAAGTAAATTTGAATTCTTAGCTTCAAATTTTTCTTAGAAAATCTACTAACATATTGTAAGTTTAGTCAACTAAAAAGACACTATCATTTATCATTTTAAGTCATGTTTCCAAAACATTAGAAACCATGGCATCAAAATAGTTTATATTTCTTGATAATTATATAAATGTTCTTTAGTCCTTTTGTCACAACTTTTCTCGTCACAGTTGATAATAATCACTGTTCTATCATCTTCGCAAACACTATTGTCATGTTTGTTATATCTGTTTACTAAAGAGCCTTAATTCATTCAGACAGATATATTAGTTGAAATCACTCTACTTGCATTCTGAACAAAAGCTACTTAATAGACTACCTGAATATTAACTTAAGAGCCAAATGATTATCTTTTGAAAAAGGTATTTATATTTAAAAGGGCTATCACTAAAAATAAACTTAAATGTAAATTAAGGTATAAGAAAAAATATAAATTAGGGTATGTTTAGCATGGAAACTTAAAACTAATGCTACATAATATGTTCTGATTTCATTTAGCCCACTTTATATAAAATTACAACAACCATAAAACAAAATAAAAAAACCACATATCATGAATTCAATGGTAATTAAGATACTATTCAGGCTCACTCACAGAGAAAGGGATCCACCTCTGTCCTGTTCTTTTTATATAAAGAGGCAGTTATAATTCAGCCATAATAGGTATTCACTTATTAGATATCTTCCTAGAAAAAAATCTGCCATATATACACATATGCTCCTTGACTGAGTTGCATCCCAATAAACCCATCGCAAGTAAGAAGTATTCTGTCAGTAAAGTATCTGATCCTTTCATAAACTCATCACACAGTTGAAACAGTGTAAGTTGAATCATAAATTGGGAACGGTCTGCATATATATATGTGTGTTCAATTCTAAATAACCAATTTTTTTTTAAATCTAACTGCGGAGTAGGGGTGATGTTTACCATCGGAACAACAATCTAAAAGTCAAAACATAATGTATTTTGATACTCAAACATATCAGAATGCACCCTTCCGCTAGAATTAATGAGATAATTGAAATGTACAGACATGATAATAGCATGCCATATGCAGAGCAATCTAAATTATGAAATTGATTCTAAATAAGCTATCTCTTTCACTCACATAAAGAGGTGGGCTGACACATGCTTTTAGCTAAGTGGCCTCAAACACAGACACTCTCTGGGATACCCAAATACCATTTTGACTTTGCAATATCATTGAGTTAGGAAAGCTTGGCATTTGTGATATTTTAATATGCCATATATTCCCAGTTCAGAGACTACTTTATTTCAAATGACTCAAGCCATAATTGAAAATAGATGTGTTAACTATTAAAAATAAAGAAAAACTGCAATTTTGCCCAAATCTTTCACTAGAATAAACAAAATTATATCTCAGAGACAAAATAGAAGCATGAGCAATTGCTGAAGTCAATTCTAGTTCCTTCTAAACCATTTTTGCTGCTAAACTTAGACAAGTTTAGAACCTCACAGTCCATATCCTGATTTAACCGGCCAAAATGCCACCACAGGCACTCGATAGCCATGACCCTTCACAGAACCCTTGGTTCTATAATTATCTCAGTGTAGCAGCTTTTTAAGTTTCTTTTCAGATCCAGAGAGGAGCCTATTATTGACACCAACCAATGCTTTGTGACAGGACTTTCATCCCTGCCTTGAAGGAGAAAAAAAGTGGGGAGCATTCAGCACATGACTAGAGAAGTAGAAAAGAGATTCATTCATAAAATATTTGGAACATCAGTTCTGTGTCAATCACCGTGTGAGGAGCTGGAGCTACAGGTGAACAGAATGGAGATCACCGTCTTCTGCAGAAGACAGGCTCATGACTGGGTGACAACACAGTCACAAAAATAAACATACAGTGACACACTGTGCTGAATTCACTAAGGAACACACACAGTTTGTTCTGCGTTATGGGCTAAGTTGCCCCCTCAAAAGATATGCCGACGTCCTAACCCCTAGTACCTATAAAGGTGATCTTATTTGGAAATAGGTCTCTATAGATGCAGTCAAGTTAAGATGCAGTTCCTAGGGTGGAGCCTAATCCCATACAAATAGCATTCATATAAGACGAAGAAACATAAAGACAGATACATGCAGAGGGAGACAATATGAAGAGACACAGGGGGAGTGCTGTGTGCTGACAGAGGTGGGGATTGCAGCAATGCACCCACAAGCCAAGGATAGCCTGCAACCTGGAAGCTGAGACGGGGGCAGGAAACAAATTCTCCTCTGGAGCCTTCAAAGGGAGCCTGGAGCCTTCAAAGGCAGCACAGACCCTCCAACACCATGATTTCAGACTTCCAGCCCTCAGAAGCAGGAGAGAATACATTTCTGTTGTTTTCAGCCACCTGAATTCAGGTGTTTTGTGATAGTAGCTCGAGAAAGCCAATAGACTACAGCAGAGCAAACCACAGATGTCTGTGTTTATCTCAGGAAGGAAGGACTAGGTCAGGCAAGAACTCCCTGAAGGACAGTTGGAGGCTGAGATCTGAAGGACGCATAGGGTCAGAGCAGATATGGAGCTGAGGGTCAAGTGTCATTTCCAGGCAGGAACCAGCATGGTCTGAAAAGCTGAGGAAGCAAGACGTACGACGCATCCCAATGGGAAGAGGTGGCTGTGAATGATGCTCGGAGAATGTGGGCAGTGTGGGGTGGAAACAGGCAAGATAGGCAGTGCGAGATGGTATGGACTGAAAAAGAAGGCCATTGGTTGGATTCTATGTATGACTCTCTTCCTGTACCTCCTAACACCCTAGAATTGCATGAGTAAATGCCAATCTCCCTAATAACTAATATCCCTGCTGACTAGTTTGCCTCTGTACAGACTTCTTCCTCATAGCAAACATCTTAAATGATGTTGCATTTTTCCAGGCCTGTCTTTGTTAGATAAAAACAGGAGCTTTCTTCATATTGGAGTGTTCAGGGCTCTGGGTCAAGCATTGGAGAACATTTTTTCAGCTTTCCCCAGGGTCCTCCGCAGATCACCTGAAACCGCTGGGCCTTCATTCTTCCCAGCAGTTATAGCCAACAACCCGATAAACCTGCCAACACCCACTTGGCCTCTTGCACCCTGGGGCCAGTGTGCCAACAAAGTCCATTGCGATTTATTCCATCCTGCTGCTCTGCAGACAGGCCTCATGTAAAGAGGGAAAGCTGCCACTTGAACTTAGTGCTCTTATAATAACACACACCTACTGCGTTTGTCCTCAAGGCAGGAGGAATCAATAGTAAGCACAAACACACCCTGCTAAGGTTTTCCAGGCTAGGCTTTCCCAGCACAGGTTTGCCCAGAAATCCTTTCACATGTTTCCTCTTAATTGACCTCATCGGTGATGCGTCCAGAATATAATGGGCTGAGTTATTTCATTTTAAACTAGGATCAGCTCTCCTAAGTACTGCATTCATTTGTAGATTCAAGTTCTACACTGGCCTTTTTATTTGCACTTCCACGGGGCAAAAGAGCTCAAGCTAAAACCTGAACCACTGCTAATACAAATCAATATTTCTCTATAAGGCAAGTTTAATTATTTTGTGGTTTCTCTCTCTCTCCCTCCATCTCTCTTTGTCTCTCTCCCAGCTAGCTTTCCATCTATGCCTAAATTTAAAAAATAAACAAATTCCACTGATGTAGTATATCAGTAAAATTACCTTTTAGTAAAGAATACGAATATTGTGATAAAAGACTACCAAGCTGCATGTGTGTGCTGCATTATACATCTAAGTGGCACTTCCTGCAGCACTCAGTATACTTGAGTGCCTAATATAATAAATGACATTTTATGGTATTGGAGGAAATATGGGAGAATAATTTACAGATAAACATTGGCAGGTCTAGTTTTCTAAACCCAACTCAAATATTAGCTGTGTGACCATTATGGAGTCACCTGACTTCTCTTAACATCTTAGGCTGCTCATTTGCAAGTGGAGATAATAATACCTGTATCATAGTTTTGTTATGAAAATTAAATAACATATTTGTAAACATCTTTGTTCAATGCCTGACACTTTGAGAGTGCCAATAAATGATGAGCATTGATAATCATCACAATATATACACAGAAAGTACAAATAACAATATTCATTCTTTGACTTCAACCACATCAGAAGAGTGCCTCACATGTATAATAACACGATTTCTAATATATCTGTGTCGGAGGGTGAAAAAGTTGTTCCAGTGTTTTCCTGAAAGAAACTGTTCTATTGAAACTGAAATCCAGAAAAGTTGAATTTTGTCATAAAATCACAGATTACGGCCGGGTGCGGTGGCTCACATCTGTAATCCCAGCACTTTGGGAGGCCAAGGCGGGCGGATCGCGAGGTCAGGAAATCGAGACCATCCTGGCTAACACAGCGAAACCCCGTCTCTACTAAAAATACAAAAAAATTAGCCGGGCGTGGTGGCGGGCGCCTGTAGTCCCAGCTACTCGGAGAGGCTGAGGCAGGAGAATGACGTGAACCCGGGAGGCGGAGCTTGCAGTGAGCCGAGACTGCGCCACTGCACTCCAGCCTGGGCGACAGAGCGAGACTCCGTCTCAAAAAAATAAATAAAATAAAATAAAATAAAATCCCAGATTATTAAATTTGACAATACTTGCTAGAATAATGTTAAATTTCAATTACTTTGGAACTTAAGAGTCTATAATATCATCTGTTACCAAATTTTTAAACAATTGTTGAATAATAACATGGTTAATAATTATTGAATGTTTCTCATTGGCTGAGGACTCTGTAAAGTACTTTTCATGGATGGGTTTAATTAATCCTCGCTACAGTTCTATGAGGTGGCAAGTATCATTATCTCCATTTTCCAGATGAGGTTACCATGGCACAATTTGCCGTTATGATACACGCAGCACATGGTGTTGAATACAGGCCTATGCTCCTGACTCACACACACTGTCCTTGCATCTATAACATCCTAAGCACTTGGGGCCACATTAGAGCAACTTCACCCAGGACAACACGGCATTTAACAGAGTGGTAATTACATACTTCTCTTAAATTGAAATGTATTGATATAGTCTATAATCTGATGAGATTATCGGTAGAACAAAAATGTTTAAAAAATTTAAAGAGAGGCCGGGCGCGGTGGCTCAAGCCTGTAATCCCAGCACTTTGGGAGGCCGAGGCGGGCGGATCACGAGGTCAGGTGATCGAGACCATCCTGGGTAACATGGTGAAACCCCGTCTCTACTAAAAATACAAAAAATTAGCCGGGCGTGTTGGCGGGCGCCTGTAGTCCCAGCTACTCGGGAGGCTGAGGCAGGAGAATGGCGTGAACCCGGGAGGCGGAGCTTGCAGTGAGCCGAGATTGTGCCACTGCACTCCAGTCTGGGGGACAGAGAAAGACTCCGTCTCAAAAAAAAAAAAATAAATTTAAAGAGAAGGGTTGCGACTGCAAGACCAGCAGTAGTAGCACAAGTAATTAAGGAATAGTGAAAACTCTTTTAGGAAAAAATAAATAGGAGATGGCCCATGCTTGTCTAGAAAGCCCTTCCCTATTTTTTTTTTTTTTAATTTTAGGTTCAGGAGTGCATGTGCAGTTTTGTTATATAGGTGAACTCATGTCACAGGCGTTTATTGTACAGATTATTTCATCACCCAGGTATGAAGCCCAGTATCCAATAGTTATTTTTTCTGCTTCTCTCCCTCCTCCCACCCTCCATCCTTGAGTAGCCCCCAGTGTCTGTTGTTCCCTTGTGTTCATGAGTTCTCATCATTTAGCTCCCACTTATAAGTGAGAACATGTGGTATTTGGTTTTTTCTTCCTGTGTTAGTTTGCTAAGGACCATGGCCTCCAGCTCTATCCACACTCCCACAAAAGGCATAATCTCATTCTTTTTTATGGCTGCACAGTATTCCATGGTGTATATGCACCACATTTTCTTTATCCAATCTGTCATTGATGGGCATTTACATTGATTCCATGTCTTTGTTATTGTGAATAGTGCTGAAAAAACATCTGCATGCATGTGTCTTTGGAATGATTCATATCCCTCTGGGTATATACCCAGGAATGGGATTGCTGGGTTGAATAGTAGTTCTGTTTTTAGCTCTTTGAGGAATCACCACACTGATTTCCACAATAATTGAATGAATTTACAGTCCCACCCACAATGTATGAGTGTTCTTCCTCCCCTTCCACAATCTATCAACTGCCACACTCTGCTGGAGATGGTTCCTTAAGCTTTTCAGACTGTTCTGGGCCCTGACCTGCTCCTCTCTTAGTTCCATAGCAACCCATAAGTAGCACCAAGCATGTTCTGTTGGACCCAGTGATGTCCTTCTTGACTATCTACTTGTAGCCTGTGAACTTGTAGAGGAATATCTAGCCATACACACACACACACACACACGTGTGTGTGTTCGTATGATACATATAAATAAACAATTTTATTATAAAGACAGCTTTTGGTCATATTTTGGGAATCCAAATATAAGTATTGTGCAGCTTCTGGGTGAGAAATGTAATGTGAAAAGTGCATCTTGGTCAAGAAATACCATAATTGGCCATCAGCCAAGTAATTTATTAACACATTGACTATAGATGCATAATATGAGCTTTTACCTCCAAAATCCAGGATCTAAGATGATTTTTACATTCTACGACCTCAGATAATAAAGGTTACCTTACAAACATGTTCTTTTGTCAGTAACATTGATGTGGAATTGCTAAATGCAAAGCAGCTTAATTACCTTTGAGCAAAATCAGTAGAAGTTAATATCCCTGTTGCACTGATCTATGACATTATTCCTTACATTTATCAGTTGAGGGTGACAGTGGGACTGGCAGTGATTATAGCAAAGAGAATATGAAGGATTTATATACTTTTAAGTGGAAAAAATACAGTTACTTGCTGTATTCATATTTGTGTATTGAATAAACCTGAAATTTTTAAAAGGTTGCCATTAAGAGTCTCTAAGAACATAAACTAAAAATTAGGGTTCACATCAGGTGAGATTAATCAATACAAAGGTATCAAATTCAGCTCTGAAGAACTACATACAAATTTCAGTCTTTTCTTTAATTTTGAAGAGATATATCCACCAGAAAATTTGCAGAAATAGTACAAAGAAACGTAATACATCTTTCCACCAGATTCCCCAAATGTTAACATGTTAGTGCATTTACTTTATTATTCAATGTGTATATATGGTTGTGTATACATATTTTTTGAGAGCAAGTTCCAGATATAATGCCTCTGTACCACAACATACTTAAATGTTGATTTAAACAAGAACAATCTTCTCATAACCATACTACAATGATCAAAATCAGGAAATGAATATTGTTAAATTTTATTATCTAACCTATGGAGCTTAGGGAATTTTCCCCAATTTCCCACTAACATTCTTTATGCAACTTTTCATTTTTTTTTTTGATACAGGATCCAATCCAGCTTCCAATAAGAATTGTATTTCCTGTCAACTATTCTGTTCATTTGGTCTGGAACACTTACTGAGTCTTTCTTTGCTATTCATGACCTTGGCATTTTTTATGAAAGACCATTAAATTTTTAGAAACCATCTTTGCATTTGTCTGATGTTTCTTCCTCAGACAAATGATGATCCATAATTATTTAAGTAAAATGACCACTTTAGGGAGCATTGAAACCATCACATCTTCAAAGCCATTCCAGATATTGCTACTTTCGAGGGACTTTACTGTACATTTTTACAACATTCTTGGATAATGATTCCTCTCTTTGTCTTAACGTTCTTCCTTCTGTGTCCTCCTGGTTAATTTCCAGTTCATTTAAATTCAGCTCCAGAGCTCATCTCCCTCCCAAGTCTCACTGTCTCTGAATCTATACCTTGGGCTAAGGACTTCACTGTGCTACTAGGGCTCCGATTGTTTCATTCATTATGCATTCATCCATCTTTATTGTTAAAATAAATATAAATGAACAACTGAGTGAAGCTTTGAGATTTCTAATCTTTTTAATACATAGAATAATTTATCATTTTGTTAACACTTTAACACACTGGGATAACATCTGATCCTGTCCCCCTTTCATAATTATAGTCTAGGTCACCAGAATGTCACAACCTTGTCCGCCAGCATCTCTCTCATAGATCTTTTCCTCATTATTCAAAATTCACTACCTCAGTTCAGACCCTTCATTGTAGCACTTCTTGAATACTAAAAGGGGTTTCTGAATTTTCAGTTATTCTTGTTTCAGACAATTTTGTAAATAAGTCATTAGTCTTCCTTAGACATTTCTTTGATTAAGAATGTGAAGAGCTGAAAAGGAAAGAAGAGTGAGTTTTGCATACCAAAGAGGATAACTAGACCAATGAACTATAATGTTAGTTTAGGTCCTGGCTCAAGTGACCTGAGATGAAATTCAAATATTCTGATCTGGAATTGAAGTTTTTCTCTAACTTTGAGGTTATTTATTTATTGACATTCAGAAAAAAAAAAACTGTTATTGTTTATGCTGTTGTTTCCCCTTTAGTCTTTTTATCCTTACATGTTGTTCTTCCTGTATAGAATACGCATACCTGTGGCCCCGTATGTGGTACCTGTAACTTGATTTTTTCCTGAAATCACTGCTGTGTCCTTTCTCACTTCTACCTTTCCACTTTCACTATCACCAGAACCTTATTGTATTCTTCTCTATCTCTAGTCGTATTGCGTCTGAAGTACATGTGCAGAATGAAGTTTATGCAATTCTTGTGACGTCTCCTCTATGAATGAAGACATCTGTTACCTGAATCTCAGATTTAAGTAACACGCTATTTGTTAGTTATTTGAATCCTATATTTACATACCATTCCATTTACGTCTTATATTTATGCAAAACCCCATTTGTGTTTTAGCATCTCAGCTGTGTGTGCTTTCTGAAGTCAATAATCATATCTTTATCATCATTATGTGAATCCACAGTAATTTTAAAACAATAACTACAACACAACAAACCCTACCTCTCCGCTGCTCCCTAACATTGAGCTAGGGACAGAAATGAATGAGATACAATATCTGCAATTCATAAATGTCAAGGCAATTATATAAATATGCAAAACTATTACATTGAGTAAAGTTATCATTTTTTGTGCCCCTACTATTATTTTCTCAACTGTCAAGATTGGGTGTTGGGAAGCTGTCATCTTTATAATCATAATCTGAGGACTGATTCATATAATTTCTGGAGTTTCAAAATCATGAAATATGTAACTCTTGCCCTTGTTGTTGAAATTAACAGTAATCTCTTAGTGACCTCTTTTCTTAAACCTCTCTCCATAATCCTTGCAGTATTTCTTCTGTTCCACTTATTTCTGTTGAAGTACGAATATGTTTCTAACAAGGTTATTTATTACACTAATCAGGTCTACTCTGTACCTCTTAGAGTTATTCTTCAGTCATTAAATTTTCTTTCCTAAGAGCAAGTAGTTAATAAAATGATCAGAATCTATTTAAGCTTTTGTTTTAATTATAAGAAAAAAGCCTCTAATTATGCTGTTAAAGGTTAATAAACATATTCAAAGTGTCAAGAAGTAAAAATTATGAAAGTACACAGACATTTCTCGACAAGAATATATCCCTCCAGAGGTGTACTAAAAGAAAATGCATGAGAAATCTAAGATAAAGAGACCAATATCTTCAAGCTCCATTATGTGAGTTAGAAATTAACTCTGAGATAGACATATTCCCTTACTACATTCTATGCAGAATGTAAATTTTTGGAAAGTGAGACTCTATCTATTCTTTTTAGTATATTCTCAGCACTCAGGCCATTGCCTGCTATAGTCAACAAATGTTTTCTGAACTAATAAATAAATAGAAATGCAACATATGTCAATAAATATACCTCATGGTTATTACTTAGTTTCAAGATATGACATCATTATTTAAGTAGATTAATGCATTGGACAAATTATGCATTAGCAAATTAGATAATATTAGGAAAATGCACAGCTCATTTAATAGAATTTCCTTCTTTACAGAGGAGAATTTGGTGATTTTAAATGTTACTCCAATAGATGAGAAAATCATGAGTCCATCAGTCTATCAACACACACTGGACTCATTTATGTGTATTATGTTCTCATAAGCTGAGGATCCAGGAACACCACTTACAGGCACCACGAAGTCCCCACCTCAGTCTTCCTAAGGGTCAGCCCCACTTCACTGTTCGATATTCAAGGCACTATAACACATATATTCATAATGAGTCTGCTTTTATTATAAAAGGAAAAAGCATGAATAATTATATTCTAGTTTTTTATAGAGTGGTGCAGGTTTTTTATTATTCTTTAATCTTACGGTACTTAGAATATGGTTGACAGAATTACATCACATTTTTAGGAAGTAAAAGATGTGTGCTTTACCAGTGATTTACTTTCGTTTATATAATATTAAAATATCATGCACAATATTAAATAGAGCTTAAATGTATAAACCCATAATTTTCTCTTAAATACTCTGAATTGTTATCTACGAAATCAGTAGTTAAAATTAAATAACTAAAATTTAAAATGAAAGGCCTTCCTTCAGTTTATAAGATTTACAGTCTCAGTTCTCATAAATATAAATAGATGAATCTTCAATATCATCAATATATAGTAAATGAAAAGCAACACAGGCAAGATAAAAGAGCTGAAATGGGCCGGGCGCCGTGGCTCACGCCTGTAATCCCAGCACTTTGGGAGGCCGAGGCGGGTGGATCACGAGGTCAGGAGATCGAGATCATCCTGGCTAACACAGTGAAACCCCGTCTCTACTAAAAATACAAAAAGTAGCCAGGCATGGTGGCGGGTGCCGGTGGTCCCAGCTACTCAGGAGGCTGAGGCAGGAGAATGGCGTGAACCTAGGAGGTGGAGCTTGCAGTGAGCGGAGATCGCGCCACTGCACTCCAGCCTGGGCAAGAAAGTGAGACTCTGCCTCAAAAAAAAAAAAAAAAAAGGAGCTGAAATGGTTTGCAGAGGAAATTCTACCGAAAGTTTAAAGATAAGTGGCATTTCCTGGCTTATAAAATTTAGAAATGAATTACTAAATCTTTTTATAAAACTGGTTTATAACATGTAAGAAATCCCCTTGTAATGAATGTACTTCACATTTCAGAAAAATCACATTTTTGTTATGTCTTGAACAACCATCAATAATTCACCCCATGACATAGTAGACTTATATACATGTTACCTGACCCTTTCCGTATTAGACTCATTAGAATTGCACTGTGCTAAGAATATAGCTACGTTTTTAGGCAAATGTTTATACCGTATCTAATATGTTCCAGGAATTGTAAGAGAGTATTTACATGTGTAATTTTATCTTTGAAAAAGACCCTTTCAATTGCTTCTGAAGTTAGCATTATGATTTACTATAGATTTTTATGATCTAAAGTGTATTTACAAATTAATGCAATTTGCTTCTCTTAACATCCTAGTTGAATTGTCATATCAATAAAATCTCACCAATCAAAATATTTATTTGGCATTTAAATTAATATAAGTTAATTAAGCATCCTTAATTTATAGATACCTTATGGATATATTACAGCAAATAATTAGTTAAGTCACTTAAGTTATGCCAAACAAAGGCTCTTCTGTCTCTGCTTCAACTTTAAGAATCCAAGACATGAGGATGTCAGAGCCTAGAGCAGCAATTGCGCTTCCTCTCTCCCTGCTTTGCCTCTCAGGGTTCAAGTTAGTACTTATCCTATCACCAATTCTACTTTAGTTAAGTAAGTGCCCAGCACAGTCCATGTCTTCTTTAAAAGAGCATATCCATGCACTGACACGGCCAGAGAGTCATCAGTCAGGTTCTCATTGTCCCTGCTTACTTCATGGCTACGTGCCATGGAGCTATCCAGCCCTGAGAGCCTTAGTTTCCACATCTGCAAATGCAGATAATCCTGTGAGCTCACGCAGCGGTATGGGTAAGTGGGTGACATGACAGTAAGCTCCTGACACTATGTAGGGTTCCTGATGTACGGGAGACACACTCTGAGCTGAGCCCGGAGCCGAACTTGAGGCTGTGCCACAAGATGCAGCTGATGGAACCCCAGGCTTCTCTTTGCAGGAAGCTCCATTTTCAGATTTCTGTAGAGAAATTCAGAGTATAGAACTATGTCTTTCCTTCTGTGCCATTCCACGGTCAAAGGCCAGAAGTCTGGGGGGAAAAGCTAGAAGGAAAATACTCCTTTAGTGAGAGGGTTTGTGAGGGTTGAGTCAGAGAATCTGCTACTTCAAAAAGAGGGCGAAGAAGATTAATGCAGAGTTAGTTCTGCACAAGACACAGGGTGCCGCTGGCCAAGGAAAGACCCAGGCCAGGCAGTGCAACCAGTCCTCAAGAACCTGTGCAGCCCGGGACCCAGGGAGCCTTCCCCTTATCAGAGGCCCAGAGAGGCTGAGAGAGAACGGAAGCCCAGACCCAGGAACTGGCAGGGAGGTGCCAAAGCAGGCCCTGGCCCCCATCAGATTGGATGTATTATTTACACAGGTTTTAATGTCAGAGTTTACAATGTAATCTCCCTTTGTAATTGCTTCTGACGGTGGCTCACCATTCACATTTGCTACCCGCAGTTTTAAGTTGTGTCTGTGCAAGTTTCTGGACCTCTCCAGCCACCACTGAAGCATGATAAATATTGCCCTTCCTCCCGTGGAGGGAAGGTTTTGGTCTCTGCAGAATTCACAAGCAGCCTGGCTTGCAGGGTAGAACTCCAGAGTACGGAAGGAGGAGTGCAGAGAATGTCTAAGTAGAGGAGGAACTAATGTGTCCAGGCAGGAGAATGCCCAGCACCTCCAGCCTCTGCAGTGAGCATGACAAGTACCAGGCACAGACGACTGCACAGAAGAGCTTTGAGCCTAACCAGTCCGGGGAGGCCTCGGCTGAGTAATATTTTTATCTCTTCTAAATATCACAGGTAAAAAAAGGCAGGGTTGTGCCATAAAGCAATCACTTTAATTGGAGTGATCACTGCAATTCTCTAATTACTTAAATTGGCAGCAAACAAAATAATCCAATTGATCATTAAGCAGGCTGCTTAATTATATTGTAATTCACCACCCGAACCACAAGAATAGGGCTCCAAACTGGATATTACGAATTTCTTCATGCAAATCATCACTCAAAACTTATGTTGTGAGGGGAGAAGATGTTTGATTATTATTATTAATTAATTTATTTATTTTGAGACAAAGTTTCATTCTTGTTGCCCAGGCTGGACTGCAATGGCGTGGTCTCAGCTCACTGCAACCTCCGCCTCCCGGGTTCAAGCAATTCTCCTGCCTCAGCCTCCCAAGTAGCTGGGATTACAGGTTCCTGCCACCAAGCCTGGCTAATTTTTTTTTTTTTTTTTTTTTTTTTTTATTAGAGACAGGGTTTCACCATGTTGGCCAGGCTGGTCTCGAACTCCTGACCTCAGGTGATCTGCCTGCCTGGGCCTCCCAAAGTGATGAGATTATAGGCGTGAGCTACCACTCTTAGCCAGATGTTTGATTTTAGTAACAAATTTAAAAAACAAATTTGGGAAATTCTTTAGAAACCCAAATTCACTTTGGGTAACGATCATTAACTTTTTTCTGCTTATTCAAATTGCTTTATTGTTAATCAGTGCATCATTTATCAGGTGTCATCATCTCTATGTATAATGAAAAAAATGTCACTATGTTGGGGAAAGCCTCTTTCAAATAAAAAACAAAATATGCTTATTGGAAAATTTTAGAAGAAATTCTACTACCTGCAACCTTATATGGTTATGTAAAAATCAATACCTAGCAAAAAAGATGTTTTGAGAATATTGTTGACATCAAACTAAGAGCCTTAATCTTAACTAAGTAAAATAACTTCCTTGAGAAATAGTTTAAATTTTACTATCAAATTATTATTGAATATTCTCATATTCTAAATCAATAAATTTTATTTAAGTCTATGAATATATTATCTCTTCAAAACAGAGATATATTATTCACTTGAAAGTTATTCTGGTTTTATATTTAAGCTAAACTTGTTTCAACTGAAGAGAACTTGACCAATTTTATACATATAAGATCTCTTACGAAAGAGAGACATGGAAAGATGGGGTATTGGGCACAGATGCAGGACTGGTAGTCATTCCTTTTGCTTACCTTCAAAGATGTGCCTCTCTCCTCTCTCTCTCTCTCTCTCTGTCTCTCTCTCTCTCTCTCTATATATATATATATATATATAGCCTTAGAAAATAATATTTGGATCAGAACTTTTTTCCTAGTTTCCTTTAACATTAAAACTTGAGAACTTGAGGCCTTACAGAGCCACACTGAATTCATTGTCTATTTTATTTTTATTTATTTATTTATTTTGAGATGGAGTTTCACTCTCGTTGCCCAGGCTGGAGTGCAATGGCGCGATCTCGGCTCACTGCAACCCCTGCATCCCAGGTACAAGCGATTTTCCTGTCTCAGCCTCCCAAGGAGCTCGGATTACAGGCATGCACTGCCATGCCCAGCTTTTTGTATTTATTAGAGATGGGGTTTCACCATGTTAGTCAGGCTGGTTGCGAACTCCTGACCTCAGGTGATCCACCCGACTCAGCCTCCCAAAGTGCTGGGATTACATCATTATCTGTTTTATTGTTTAATAGTTTCTTCAGAATAGGCTCTGCTTATCTGTCAGTGTTTGGTGGACTATGTTGAAGAAGAAAGACAAAGAGGAAGAGGAGAAAGAGGAGAAAAGGGAGAAGAACTAGGGGGATTAGGAGGAGGAAGAGGAGATGAGAAAGAGAAGAATTAATCTCCTAAGAGATGGAAGAGAAGCAAGTGTATTCAATACTACACAAATTGTATAATGTGATTTTTCGACCTCTGAAATATCATGTGTTGGGTTATGATTTAGTGTACAACAGTACACCTTCCCCAAAATAGCAGAGCAGTTTAATCAGATTTTTACATATTTCAAAAAGCTAATATCTCTTCTTTAGTCATTTTTGATGGCCAGAGCCTAGCTTCTTAAAAAACAAAATTGTTGTTAGTTGTTTGCTTGAAGAATATTCGTTCACTGAAATTTAGGGCTTACTATGCATTGTAATCCTTTTAAGCACAGAAGCTATAGCAGCAAACAATACAAACAAACAAGCACAGTCCATGTTGAATTCTTAAATGTGACTCTTGTAGAGGCAATTTGGATGGGGTAATGCTAATTTCACATAGCCCCCATCACATTTGGGGAAAAGATGGAAACTTTGGAAAGGGGATGGGGTGACGGTTTGCATAGCGTGGGGAAGGCAGAACCTGCTCTTTGCTGGTTATACCTCATCTTAACCTTCTCTCTGGGATGTGTAATTAAAAAGCCTCCAGTTCATACCTCCCCATTTTATGACTGGGAATATTTTATTTTTCTTTAGTCTTGTGACCTTTAATATTGGTTGTTAGTGTTTGTGTTACCAATTATTTTATTTGACATATTTTCATTACTTCTAATTGTACATCTATTCATTTTTATCAGTCTTTTAAAAAGTAAGCTATTCTTTGTTCTTTTCAATAGCACAAAAATTATCATTGAAATTGGGCTAGTCTGACCGCTACTGTTTTTACTCAGAAGTGAGCCTGAATGCCTTTCCTCCCAGTGGGTAAATCTTCAAAGATCATCCTAGTGTGCTGAATCCAAGCTCCCGTCCTTGTTCAAAACGGTTCCTTTGGTCTAAACATGAACCAGCTGGTAGATATTAACAACTCACAACTAAAATCAATAAAACTGAAAAATTGGAGGTTTTGCCAAGGGACAAACCACTAAATTGAGATTAATTCCAAGAGACTTAGAGATTATCCCTATAATCAATGGGTACTTTAAATCCTGTCTCTCTTAATAAAAGTAAAGGGGCTTTAACTGTGTGGCTGGGATTATTGCCAATAGAGTCAATAGGAATAGGAGTCCTTCAAACTCAAAAATATATGGCCTTTAGGATTCTCCTTACCCCAAACGTCACGGTGACCATGATGCTGGTCATCATATCATCTTCATCGTCTTCATCATGTACTAATTTATAAGCCATCATTTTCACTAGATTCGAATTCTTATATCATCTGAATTACAGGAAATAATGTGTATAAAGGCTTAACACAGATCTTAATATGTAGTAAGCACTCAATAAAGCTATTTTTATGAGTGGTAGCAATACTAGTGTTATTATCTGCAAACCCTAGGATGTGCCACAGCTTCAAGCATTAAGTGCCCAATGCATCCCTGGTCAAATTTTCTTTTAAATTTCTGTAGATTGTTGAGCATATAAACTGTATCAGGTAGAGCTCTGTCTTTCAAAGAATGGAAATAGACTTTGGCTAATCATACCAGAGAATAAATATTTTGAAATTCCTAAAAGACCTGGAGAACTAGACTTGGGACATGGATATAATATGGCCTAAATCACTGCCAAACCTACTAACAACACTGCTACCAGCAGAAGGGACACTGGAAGCCCCTTTTGTGCTGGCACCAGACCACTGTACTGCTCCTGGCTCTGTCTCTGCTGCTCTGGAAAACTGATAATGGTCATTTCTCTGGATCATTTTGGTTTCTCAGAAGCACAGCCTTTTTGAGATGGAAGAAGACACATTTTACGGAAAGGAACACTCAGACCCAGAAAGTTTCAGTGGTTTACCTAAAGCACAAAATCCATGGGTCCCAAATCTCATCTCCGTATGCATTCTCCATGCCACACTGTTTTAAAAACACAAGTGAAAATGCAAGCACGGACACCCGTGCAGCTGAGGAACCGAAAAGAGGCTCTACAGCGACTCTAATTTTTCTTTATTCTGAAAATAATATATTTCAAATTTTATCACAAATGCCTACTCTCAGTACTGTGTCTGTGCACTAACGTTGTGCGTTGGTATTCTTGTGGGATGTGTCACTGTTGTGCTGATTGTTCATACTGGAAAGGTGTCAGCATTCAGAGAGACTGAGCACAGGAAACACGACCCAACCAACCCAAGCTGTGTCCCTGTTGTCTGCACGCAGGTTACTGGCCTGATGATTCTGAGATTTTTCCCTGAGAATCTTCCAAGAAAAAAAAAAATTCAAATGTTGATGAAGATGAGTTCAGAAGGGAGAAATTGCTCCAAAATATCACAGAAAATTAGTGGTAAATCTGTGAATATTCCTTGAGTCTCTTTTTTTAGTGTTTGTGTTACCAATTATTTTGACATATTTTCATTACTTCTAATTGTACATTATTATTTATTCATTTTTATCAATCTTTTTTAAAAGTAAGCTATTCTTTGTTCTTTTCAATAGCACAAAAATTATCATTGAAATTGGGCTAGTCTGACAGCTGTATGTATAGTATAGTATTCCAATTTGCTAAAATTTATCCCTAAATATGGTATTCCACATTTCTTGAAAGAAAATACTAATGATTCCACAACAAATAAAATACTAAGAGCAACTATGGTTGCCTATGCTTGTTTTCACAGAATATAACTAAATCACTCCTTACTCTCACCTTTGGTTTAAGGTATGGCTTGAACTGGAATTTGGTTTGAAGAGGTAGAGGTGGTGGAAGACATCTGGTGGTAGTAAATGTTACGTGTCCATTTGACTGGGCTAATGCCCAGATCACGGGTAAATCATGATTTCTGGGGTGTTTCAGGGCGTTTCCAGGAGAGATTAGCATTTTACTCTGTAGACTGAGTAAAGACGACCTGCCTTGCCCCTGCCTGTGGGCATCAACCTATCTGTCGAGGTCCTGGATTGAACATAGGCAGAGGAAGAGCGAGCTCTCTTTCCTCTTGAGCTGGGACATCCATCTTTCCCTGTCCTCAGATATCAATGCTCCCAGTTCTTGGTCTTTTGGACTCAGACTGGGACCACACCCTTGGCTCAGTGCTGTGGGGTCAGCGGGACTGGGCTGGAAGGAAACTGTGGGCTTTCCTGGCCCCCCAACCTGCAGGGACCAGATCGTGGGACTTCTCCGCCTCCATGATGGCAGGAGCTGATACTTCCTCACAAATCTCTTTCTGTACATGTATGTATCCTATTGGCTCTCTTCCTCTGTAGAGCTCTAATACACACCCCATGTGGAGGAGACGGCAGCAGAGAGGAGAGGCCAAGCTAAAAACTCAGCCACTGTTATTAAAGAAGGGGTAGTAGAGTAGTAGAGAAAACCTCAGGGAGGAACTCCCAAAGTTTGCATGGTGTAAAAGACACAGAAAACAGTCCGGATAAGGAGTGAATCTTTCATTGCTCGCTTATGTATTTTGCCTCATGACAATAACAACAACAAAACAAAACAAGTTAAGGCAGCTAGCAAAAACAAAAAGAGTAGACTACAATGTTAGAATAAAGGAAGAAATAATGAGAAAGGGAATAAATGCAAGAGAAATAAGATTAAATCAAGAGAAAAGTAAAAATCAATAATATGTCATTGGTTTCTATCTGAGCTTCCTAGACTCAAAGTAAGGAAGGGAAACCAGCTCAGGTGGAGGAGGCATGCAGTCTGCAGAGGGTGTATATGGCGTCCCTGTGCATCCTTAGGTGTTCTGGGGAGGAACAACTACTCATCAGGATAGACATTTCTCCTCTGCATCCTTACAAGGGCTGTTAAGGCCATGTAATGAACTATCTATTCAGCATCAGCATCAAACCTCTGCAACAACAGCAAAAGCTTTAGGGTTGCTATTTGAATGTACACTCACACACACTCATTCCCAGTCCGAGTTTAAAAGTCCATTATTCTCTGATGTTCATTAATGGTAAACTCAAATTAAAAACTAAAATTAACATAGAAGTTTTATTCTAGGAAAAAGATAACAATGTGAAATATATCGCTATTGGTGAGATATAAAGGAGAGATGTGGCAGAGATGGAACCAGCTTGGACTAAGTGGGGATCCACTGGCCGAGGAAGGCAGGTAGCCCAAGGAAGGAGGCGGAGATCTTCCCAAGGCTTCCCTCCATAGAAAGGAAGGAAGGAGAAATCATTAAGCAAGAGAAGGGCCATTTAACCAGGGAAATCACCAAGTTTTTTAGGATTAGAGCTAAGAAGACAGGGAAGACAAGCTGGTTAGGAAACATTGACTTTGGAACGCCAGTAGAATTTTCAAACAGAGATAATCGAATTCACAGGTTTCCAGGAATGTGCACTTGGAATTGGCAAAGGAATCTGCTGAAGAAGCTAAAGTCAACAGTGGATTCCAGAAAAGGAGGAGAATGAGGAGGGGTCTTCTGCAATGTAGACTGGGTGGGACGAGGGGGGAACGTTTGGGATCCAGAGGGAAAAATGATAAACCACTGAATTGAATCAAATACCCAAGGACTTGTCTGGTGATTTCTTCCGAGAACACTACAAATAAAAAAGCAAACTAGATGCTGAAATTATGTACTTAGAAATGCCTTTCTCACTCCAAAAGTAAATATATTTTATGGTTTCTTTCGGTTCTTTAAAATTTCATTTTTCACATTTAGTTTTTTAAAGATTCTTAACCGTATTTTTAATATAGTATAATGTACACTGTCATTTTAAATGGAGAGCAGTTCACCAAAACTATGTCATTATTAGTACGTTCTTTCTGCTCATGTCTGCATCATGTAAATTCACATACAAGCACACATGTATACTCACACACACTCACACAGAGGTATTTGTAATCTATGCTCCCCCACTGGCCTACTGGTGTTCTGCCAAGGCCATTTATTTTTATATTTTAACATCTTTCTATTTGTTAAGGCACAGAAACCAACCTTCTTAAAAAAGATTGGTTGAAAGTCTTTACCGTCAACTCTGTGTGTACAGGATAATCTCTTCACCACGGTTGCGAAGAATGCTAAGAAATTATTTTCAACATTCCTTTTTCTAGTTTTGTTTCCTAATACCACCCACCATTAACCCCATATGTTTTCCAAAAAGCAACTTTTAAAACTATTCTATGTCAGTTCATTATTTTGTGTCATTATCCACATGTTCTAAGTGTTAAATGTTGAATGCCCTTGTCAGTATTTGTTTCTCTGAAACATTTATGCCTTAATACCCACTTAAGGTCTTATTTCCCAAGAACAAGGATATTCCCCCATAACAATGCAGTTATCAAAGTCAGCATATGTAACATTCTCACGATATTTTCATCTAAGAAACATTTCATATTGCAATTTTAACAAATATCCCAAAGATTTCCCCTGTTCTGGAGAATCGAGTCCAGGCTCACATGTTGTACTTAGGTGACATGTCATCTTCTTCTCCTTTTAGTCTGAAATGGCTCCTCTACTTTATTTGGTTTTTCATGACATTGACATTTTGAAGGCCAAAAGTAAGTTATTCTATAGAACATCCTTCACTTTGGGTTTTTCTTATGTTACCTTGTGCAAGTGCAAGTGTTATGTTCCCCACCAGAGTAACAAATAACTATTATTTGTCAGAGTACCATATCGGAAGGACTCAGTGTCCGTCTCCTCCCATCAGCAATGGTAATTCTGAATTACTCAGCCAAGGTGACATGTGAGATTTCCATTACAGTCGCTACTTTGCCCTTTAACTAATAAGGAATCTTTGGGGAAAAATTTTGAGAACATGCAAATTGCCTATTCCCTGCCAATCTTTTTAGTTTGTAAATTCCTACCTATTAATTTTTAAGATTACTATCTCCTCTGTATGAAAGTTTCGCCAGTCACAGATAATGATTATTTCATCTTCCCCACTTCCTGTGAAGCCTGTCCATGTCCCTGTCATAGGACTCATGGTAAACCTGTGTTTGCATAACTGTCTCTTCCCATATTAACTTCTCAAAGGCAGAGACAACATATTGCTAGCCATTAACGTGCTCAATGTTAAGAACTACTTGCATTATTTATTAATGGACTTAGATTGTATCAAAAGAAACCTTCCTAGGTTTGTCATTTTAGATTAACAAGATAATATGCAAAATGGAGCCTGCTTTGTCATCCCTTGAATTTAAGAATATTTAGTAAAACTGTATTCCTAACGTGTAACAATGGTTGCCTAATAGTCTATCTGAACTTCTTTCTAAATATTATTTTGCTGTTTTGACCTTGCCTTGATATCCTGGAAATGCAAATATTGTATTTGACTTCAGGATCCACCTCTCCGTAGGGACACACTTTCTCCCATCTCAATGCAAAGGTATACAACTCATGAAATTCCCGCAGGCTGGCATGGATCTTCATTGTCATTCTGTAACACATGCTATTTTGAATGAGTCTTATGCTAGCATCTGTGCAGTTTTATTTCTAAGAGAAACGACAGTCAAAGGCGTGCTTGTAATTTGTATATTGTATCCTTATCTGCCACTCATGTCTGGTCGCAGGACTGTTCTGGAAGATAGGAGATTGTAAGCTCTGCAGTCCCTGGAATCCTGCTGGCTCCAACCCTGCTGTGCCTCCTCTCCTGCTTTGTATGCGTCCCATAGCAGTTGCAGCACAGGGGTTTGTGAAGATACCTGATATCAACACAAACGTTTCCATTTTATTTTGCTCTGAAAAAAATCAGTTGATAAATGCTGTGGATGGATGTGGATCTTTAAGCCATCATCTGCTTCTGTAGAATCTCCAGGTGTCAGCCTACAAATGTGAACTTCAAAATAACAACTATAATGCCATTTGTTTTCAAGACCATATGAACTCATTCTTTGGACATCTTTTGACTATGCTCTGTGCTCCTGGCTAAAGGAGCGACCAGAATAAATTAAATGTTGTTCTTCACGTGAAGGAGTACCATGCAATAATCTGATGAAACAGGAGTGAGTGCTATGAGTTCTCGTTTTCATTTCACAGAAAAAATTATCTTCCAGGCATTTCCCAGTTCCCATGATGAGTTTCCTCTGTGTTCCACTTCCTAACTGCCAAAGTTGACTTCTGCAATGTTGGAGCTGAGTCCTTCTTAAAACTTAGATGGGTAGGCTTTTTCAATTCAGAGGTTGGAAGGCTTCTTCAGATGAACAAGTTAATGTAAGTAAAATAGGTTTAATGAGTTTTAACAATTGTTTATTCACATTAGATTAACAACAACAACAACAACAAAACATTTACTGAGCACAAAGTTTAAGCACATTCCTTGCTATTTGAGGAGTGAAAAAAAAATGAAGGAGAAAACACTTTTGCCTCAAGGAGATTCCAGCCTGCTGGGGAAAATGGCAACTTCACAGGGAAGCTCAGCTGTGGACGACAGTCACAGCCCTCAGGTCAAAGATCATCTCTCACAGACTGTGGCCTTAAAAACAGGCCAGAGCACATTGATCCGTTGTGACAAACAATCACTGCTGTATTCCACTGCCGAAAAGTGTGATACAAGAAACACCAGCATCAACATCATTAGAGAGCTCCTCAGAAAGGCAGCATCTCAGCCCCCAACTGAGAACTTGAGATCGGAATCTGCATTTTAACATGTTTTTCAGGTGATTTGAGCGCAAAATCGTATTTGAGAAGCCCTGACACAGCAATTTTATTCTTTTATTTACACTTCAAATAGTGACAGATATTTGCAAAGTTGATTTTGTGGAAAAGATTGTGCCATATCCTGCAGAAATATCATTTATGTATTCCCATAAAGCCTACTGTCCTTTACTTCTGTCCCTCTTTACTGAAAGTCTTTGAAGACATTGCAGCTAAATAGCCCTGTGCAGTTATAAGGAAATCAAAAGAAAACATTACCATTCTGGTCACCGGCAGCAGCACCAGCTGTTATGTAATTTTGTTATAAAGCTATTTCCTGCTACTGGAGGGTTTGAAATAACATTTACTTGTATAATTTTAATTCCATTTAGTTGACCCATCCGGGGCCAAATAAAAAGCATAAATTAATCCACTATGAATATGTCAGGCAGATAACCATTTTAGAATACGAGAGAATTAAATGTTGTTTACAAATAATTTATAGCCTTATAAAAGTACCTTTACAAAGAGCTCTAAACATTCACTGAAAGTCCCATATTTGGCCCCTTATTGTTCAGGAGAGCAGCATTTTGCAAACTTTCATGGTTCTTAGCACTTTGGAATATAAGAGATGTATTGGGAAAGATGCTTGGAAAGAAGAAACAACTGAAAGAATGGAGATAATGACCACCCTGATGGAGCCTGGGGTAATGAGGCTTTGTCTCTGCAATCGAAAAGTTCATCCCTCAAATTTAAATATGCAACTAATCAATTTTAAGAACTTTGTAGCTATATAATCCAACGATTCTAACTTTATTTTTGTGTGTGTATATGTGTGCGTGAAAGTGAGACACAGATGGATTTACCAAAAATCTTCTTCCCTCATATTGGGAAACTGGACAAAAGAGCAGCAGTTGCCAGTCATTCTTCCAAGCTCTCCCTGCCTTCCAACATGTCCTGGAGTAAAGCAAACATCAAACTACAGCCTTTCAACACGTAGGTCGTTTTAAGTGGGTGCACCTTTCCTAGTTCACCCTGGTTGTTCTTGCTCAGCCCTGGTGTAATAAAGACCAAACCTAGAGTCCAGGCCCCTAGTTCTTGGAGCTTTATTCTTGGAGGCTGGACGCTGATATTCTTCTGAGTATCTCAGATAAACACTCCACATATAAAGTATGGATGCCACTTGAACACTACAAACTGCTACGGTCAAAGCCTCCATACACCTTCCTCCCTCTGTCCAAGAAAGACCCGCTGGCTCTAAATCAGCTGAAAGTTTATTCTTCTCTCAGGCTGGAAGATTGTTGGTGGCAATAGGACAGGGCTTCTCTTTGGGTCAATTTTCCAATCCACAGTTCAGCTAGCAGCAATAGAGTCTCTTCATCCTTGGGTCTAAGAGCCATTAGGGACCTGAGCCCAAACTCCCCCATACAGGTGAGGCTGACAAAAAGCTTGAAAGGCAAAGAATTAAGGTTGCCTCTACTATTGGGACCACGCACGGCCACTCAGCACAAAAATTTCCCCACTTGAAACATGGGCAGGAAGGAGGTAAAAGCAGGAACGAAAGCTGCTGTATAAACACAAAGAAGTAGAAAACAAGGGGCAATATCTGCAAAAAAAAACAAAAACAAAAAAAAAACCTAGCATAAGAGGAAAAAAAAAGCAGACACAAACAACCATTATAAAATAACAGTGTCATACAACCAGATATAGGAATTCAAAAGTTCCTGAGAGAAAAGACAAAAATGACCCCAAATAAGAAATTTTTAAAATTAAGGGGCATGGCCAGGAACAGTGGCCCACACTTGTAATCCCATCGCTTTGGGAGACTGATACCAGAGGGTCCCTTGAGACCAGGAAGTCAAGGCTCCAGTGAGCTCTGATCACGTCACTGCACTCCAGTCCAGGTGGCAGAGCGAGACCTTATCTCAAAAAAAAAAAAAAAAAAAAAAAAAGTAAAAAAGATTAAGGACTACAATGGATAAGAACTCTAGGAAGGTGATAAAGTATGCCCAAAATAAAGCAATGCTATAATAAAAACAAAACAAAACCAAAACCCTACTTTCCATGAACCAGAGAAGAAACACAAAGATATTTCGAAAAGAATGCATCCCCGAGAGTTCAATGACCTCTGTTCTAGGCCTGATCTGACACAAATTCACTCTCTGATTCGAGCAAGTGATGATTCTCAGTAGGTTTCAATTTCCCCATCTGCAAAATGAGACCGTGCCCATGAGTCTAAATCATGTGTGTGTGTGTGTACATACACGTGTGTATGAGTGTATCAGTCTCAGGTTATGGCCTGTTTTCTTTTTCCGTAACTTACAACCATTAGTTAGAGCTTTCTCCTTAATCTGATTGTTCTTGAATGTTATGAACCTATAATACTTTGTCCAGGCCAATTTCTGAATTTTCCTATGAAATTTAACATGATTTAACTTGGAACTCCTAGCAGCCTCTAGCAGGAAAACATCTCCATCATCGAAATTTCTGTTTAAAACAGAAATGAAATGTTCCCAGTCCCCAAAGCAGTGTAACATATCACTGGCTAGAACGTAGATTTTCAGTTAACAGATAATTATATTTTTCCAGATGGGGTAAAATAATATATTTATTGCTCAAACATTGTAAGTTATAATTTACCTCAGTGTAGGTCAATATATTCTTTCCTGTTGAAAGGCATTTCTCACCTGAAGGCAAGAATTGCTACAAAAATATTCATCCGCAATGATAGGGAGGATTTTATAAGAGGCATTTCACAAAAGACATTCACAATTTTACAGCCAAGGAGGGGTTTTATGGGAGGCTGGAGCAAAGTACATTATTTGGGAAATAAGGTAACCTGCCAGCATCTTTTGCATGCTGCAGATTTGTGCAATAACTAATATAAACATAAATAGCTACCATAACAGAAATAGAGGTGAGGAAGTCTCTGCAGTCACAGAAGAATCTCTCTGAAATGTAATGACTGTACTGGGAGCAATTGTAGTGGTGCAATGGCCCTGGAGTATTAGCTAAGTCAGCCAGAAGCACCCAGTATTGTCTAGGTCCATAGGCTGGATACCCTTTCAGAACACTAAGCAGACAATGTGATCCAACAAGAAGCAGGTCAGAGGGCACTAGGCAGTCCACCCTAACCAGAGCCTCACCAACCTCACTGAAAGGGGTTTGCACAGTAACACCAGATTCATGTTGTGGTTCCGTTTCAGACATCTTCAGAATGTGCTTTAAATATGTCTTTTATTTGCACACCATTGATCCATGGGTGCTTTTAATCCTTTCTAAGGAATGATTTTGTCATATTTTTTTCTGGTTTCCAATTTCATAGATTACCATTAGGTAACCCTAAAGAGAGCTGTGTGAACAGAGTGGATATGACATTTGCAGGCATGATCCACTTTTTAAGGCTGGAGAACCCCAAGGCAGCGCCCTGAGCAGCTTCTGTCCAGGCCAGCTGCCCAACATGGATATATTAGTACATTTTGAATGAATGTATTCAAAAGACTGCTGTATTTTCATCTATAAGTTGATGCCAGGCTTCATTTTATTTTTCCTATATGATTTTTTTTCTGATTAAAAGAAAAAATTACAAAGGCATAAAAATGCCAAATATTAAAGACAAACATAATGAAAGAAATGAAAAAATGCTACACTTCTGAAATAACTGTCTTCAACAGTTTAATGAACATTCTTCCAATTTTGTCCTTATATGTGATAACATAGTTAAAATTATTTTTAAAAAACTCAGTTACATATATGTTTTAAAATTAAAATGAGCTATATGTATGGTATCTGTATATATACACGCTGAATATAGATTCTTCCCCATACTCACCAAAATGTATTAGACATATTTTAATTGATAGCAAATTTTGACAATTTATGACAATCCCAGCTAATGTTAATATTATATTTAGCCTTTAAAAAAAATAAAAGACTTACTAGGATCTCAAGTCAGAAATTAATTAGACATTAAGCAACACACATATATTGGCCTGATTGCCTACTTGACATGACACCCAACTTCACGTTTTCTGTTAACTTTTCACTTTGAAATAAATACAGATTCATAGAAGGTTACAGATGACTACTCAGAGAAATCTTGTACATGTTTTCTACAACTAAGGTAAAATTCAAAACCAAGAAACTGACATGTCTAATACCGCTAGAACTTGTTAAGATCTCACCATTACATATGCACTCTTCTGTACTTGTGGTTGAATGGGTGTATCTGTAGCTCTATGCAGTTGTTACATGTGTAGCTTTGAGTAACCCACCAAAATCAAAATACTCTATCATAGCATTAACAGGAGTCGCCCTAAAATTACCCCTTTATAGCCAAACCCACCCTGTCTCCCATCTCTAACACCTGCCAACCCCTAATCTGTTCTTCATCTCTGTGATTATGTTAGTTCAGAAACGTTACATAAATGAAACTATGCGATTTGTATCCTTTTGAGAAGAGCTATTTTACTCATATAATTTCCTTGATGGTGATCCAAGTTGTTATTTTTGTATACCAATGTTTTGTTCTCTTTTTATTTATTGTTTATCTTTGAGACAGTGTCTTTCTCTGTCTCCTGGGGCCCAGGTGGGAGTGCAGTGGTGTGAACAGGGCTCACTGCAGCCTTCACCTCATGGGCTCAAACAATCCTCCTGCTTCAGCCTCTGGAGTAGCTGGCACATCACGCATGCACCACCATGCCTGGCTAATTTATTTTAACTTTTTTGTAGAGATGGAGTCTCACCATGTTGCCCAGTCTGGTCTCTAGCTCCTGGGCTCAAGCAATCCTCCCACCTTGGCCTCCCAAAGTGTCGGGATTATAGGTGTGAGCCACCACACGCAGCCTTGTTCCCTTTTTATTGCGGGACAGTTTTTCATGCCGTGGACATACCACATGGTGTTCAACCGTCTCTCACTGAAAAACTTTTGAATCATTTCCTGTTAGGGGCTATCACAAATACAGCTGCTATGAACATTCGGGTTTAAGTTCTTGCATAAAATCAGTCTTTATTATCTGGAATGTGTGCCTCAGAGTGCAATTGTTGGTTTGTATGGTAAGTCCATTTTTAGTTTTGAAAGGCAGTACCAAACTATTTTTGGACTAGCTGTACCATTTTACATATCCACTAGCACTATATGAGAAATCCATTTTTTATATCTTTACCAGCATTTAATGTTATTCCTATTTATTATTTTAGTCATTCTAATAGATATGTACTAATTTCTCATTATAGTTCTAATAGCCATTTCTCTACTGGTTAATGATGAAGATCTTTTTATGTGCTTATTTTCCAACTATATATCCTATTTAGTGAAATGTCTGTGCATGTTTTTTTGAGTATTTTTAATTGGATTTTTTGAATGTTGAATTTTGAAAGTTCTTTATATATTCTAAATACGAGGTCATTGCCAGATATGCAATTTGTAAATATTTTCTTCTAGTCTGTGGTTTTCTTATCTTTATAACAGTCTTTTGCAGAACATTTTTTTAAAATATTAATTAAACACAATTTATCAAGTTTTCCTCTATGGAGTATGCTTGTGGTGTCCAATCTAAGAACTATTTGCCTAGTTTCAGGCAGCAAAGATTTTCTCTTATGTCCTTTCTAAAAGTTTTATAGTTTTATGTTTTAAATTTACAATCTATTTTGAGCAAGGCGTGGGATTCATATAAGGTGTGAGATATAGGTCAAAGTTTATCTTTCCTCTTTGGAATATCTAATTGCTCCAGAACCATGTATTGAAAGTGCTACCCCGCAGCCAGGAGCAATGGCTCACGCTTGTAATCCCAGCACTTTGGGAGGCCGAGGCAGGTGGATCACGAGGTCAGGAGATTGAGACCGTCCTGGCCAACACGGTGAAACCCTGTCTCTACTAAAAAAATACAAAAAATTAGCCAGGCGTGGTGGCGGGTGCCTGTAGTCGCGGCTACTCAGGAGGCTGAGGCAGGAGAATGGCGTAAATCTGGGAGGCGGAACTTGCAGTGAGCCGAGATCGTGCCACTGCACTCCAGCCTGGGCGACACAGCAAGACTCCGTCTCAAAAAAAAAAGGGCTACCCCTCATCCACTGAATTAGTTTTGTTCTTCACCAAAAATCAGTTTGGCATATTTCTGTAGATCTATTTCTGAATTCTTTATTCTGTTCCATTTATCTATGAGTCTATCGTTCTGTCGGGGGTACACTGTATTGATTACTGCAGCTATCGAATAAGATCTTACATCAGGAAGAGTGATTCTTCCCATTTTATTCTTCCTTTTCAAAATTGTCTTGAATATTCTAGAGTCTTTATCTTTTCACGTATATTTTAGAATTAACTTTAAGATAAGTCGTCTGTTTATAAAGAAACATGCTAAGATTTTAATAGCAATTGCCTTAAACCTGTCTATCAATTTGTTAAGAATTGACATCATTAGTATATTAGTCTTCCAATACATGAACGTGATATATCTAATTGTTTAGGTCTTCTTTAATTTCATCATATAGATCCTGTACAGGTTTTATTTTCCTTGGAAAAATTGCAAAGACACTGTATATTTTTAAAAAAACTCTGTTTCAATTTGTTCCTTGATAGTATAAAGAAATTCAATTGACTTTTTAAGGTAACTTTTGGTTCTATGACCTTATTGAACTCATTTATCAATTTTAAAAAGCTGTTTTAATTGCTGTATACCTTGGTGTTTTCTATGCAGATAATCATGTCATCTACAAACAGAAACAGTTTTACTTCTTCCTTTCCAATGTATATGCGTTTTCTTTTCTTGCATTACAGCAGAGACTAGAACTGCCAGTGCTCTATTAAATAGTAGTGAGAAAAGCAGACATCCTCGTGTTAATTCTGATCTTAGAGGTAAATCATTCATTCTTCCACCATAAAGTATGATATTAGATACAGACTTTACATTGATGCTTTTAATAAAGCTGTGGAAGCTCTCTCTATTCCTAGTATAATGACAATTTTTTATCATAAACACGTATTGCATTTTGTCAAGTGTCTTTTCTGTGTAAACTGATATGATCTCATAATTTTTTCCTTTAATCTTTTGATATGATCGATTACATAGATTGATTTTCAAATATTGAACCAGCCTAGCATTCCTGAAATAAATCCCACGTACTCCATATTTATTTTTAAAAGCAAAGAAAGCATATCATCAGTATATAAGATTTTAAAAAAATATTACCTGATATATTTCACAGAGGAAATATTGTGTAGCTTTAATATTAATAGACACTTGCAGTAAAATCAGAATTTATATTTTAGTATATACATTTATTTAAAATGAATATAAACAGCTATATCCTTTGCACTAAATTTTTATAGGAATTTTAAAAGAGAATTAGAGGCTCCTTCCATTGCATGTTAGAAATGAAAAAAAAAGATAAAGAATCTTAGGATTCTTCAATGAGATTTGTATATTTTAGTTCTTTATGAATTGCTATGGCAACACAACCCTAAAATTAGAGCTGAAATAGATGGGAAAACATTATTTGAAATGAAAATACTTTTACAAACATCATGTATAAGACAAGAAATAATACTGCTGCAGCATAATAAGAAATACATGTTTGGTTTCTGCCCCCAGTTCCTGACCCTTAAATCATAAAATCCTTGGAATTTCCTGAATGGTCCAGGTGAGAGAAGTGTCTTTCTTTAATTCATAATAACTCCTTTTTGACCATACCTGAATTTATACTAATGAGGTGACCCTTGGATGCTTGGGACTCATCACTGGAAAGACTAAAGTATGATTAGAGTAGCTGGACATTTTGGTCCCAACCCTGGACCTCTGGGTAGAAGAGAGGGGCTGGAGATTGACTTGATCACCAATGCCAAGTGATTTCATCAATCATAATTAGGAAATGAAACATCCACAAAAACCCTAAATAATGGGGTTTGGAGAGCTTTCGGCTTGGTGTACACATGGAGGAGCTGGGAGAGTGGTACACCTGGGTAGATGGGAGCTCTGTGCCCCTTCCCCATACCTTGCCTCTTTCATGTGATTTTTCCTAAGTTGTGTCTTTTGTAATAAACTAGTGTTTCCCTGAGTTCTTTGGGCTATTATAACAATTTGTTGAACTGAAGAAGGGGTTCATGCTAGTCAGTTAGAAGTTACAGGTGACAACTTCGGACTTGAGACTGAAATGGGGAAAGTATTACAGAAGTGAACCATTAATGTGTGTGGGATCTGTGTTAACTCCAGGTAGCTAATATTAGAATGGAACTGAATTGTAGGGCACCCCAGTTGGTGGGTAAAGAGAACTGGAGAATTGCTTCGTGTGCAAATAACTTACATATTTGGTTTCTATGTGAGTAGAAGAAGTGTAATGTTTGAGTAGAAGAGTAGTTTTTTCTTTAATTGCCTTTTTAAAATCCAAGGTGCTCCAAATCATCGATTTGTAGAAATCATACTGAGAAACGTGTATGTAGCAGATTACAAAGTATTCTCAATGCTTCTAAGGTACCTTAGCACGTCAACTATCACTATAAATAGCATTTCCTGTTAATATCCTAAAACCATACACACAAATCTATAATTCACATTAACATGATAATTTATAAATAATATATTTAGTATATCTTGCATAAATGCATTCATATTAATATCCTAAAATGGTACTAAAATTGCATTTATGGGAAATAATTCTCCAGAAGCTCTTGCCTTTCTGCATATCTTGTGAGAAGGCACTGACTCTCTTGTTCTGGTCTATTTTTTTCAAGGAACTTCTGGTAATGAATGACCTTGGGAGACAGAGAAAATTTGTCTCTATGGAGCAAACAAAGGGCAGGGGGTACTTAACGTCCATTACAAATGATTTGTTTTCCTAATTTCAAGCTGCCTCTCCTGTAATGCAATGCACTGGGTGGGCAGGGGTCACGTGGCTCTCTTGATGTTACCCCTGTGGGAATTGGGGCTCAAAAAAACTGTCACAAAAATGACAGCAGTCTGTCTGTTGCGATTCTGTGAGTAACAACATTCCCTTTGTGCTGATCCAGGATTCTCGTGACTTCTACCAGCATCCATTAAACTGTGGCAGGAGAACTTGTCACATTGCAAGGAGGGTAAAATCTTAGGCCTTTCTTTGTTTTTTACAGATATATTATTTCCTTAGCCCTACTTTGAGTGAACTAATTAGCAAATAAACTCTTCGCTTTGGGTGACAAATGGCACTTTTGAAGTTCCGAGAACATGGTAATTTATAAAATGGCATATCTAGGTCTGAAAACCAAATTCATCATTCATTTTTATGTTAATTTATCTCTTTTAAAAAATAATTCATACAAGAGATACTTTTCTTTTAAAACATATGTCAAATCATGTCACTCCCTTCTTCAAAACATGCCAGTGACTTCCTCATCCAACTCAGGGTAAAATCTAAAGTGCTACCCACAGCCTACAGGGCTCTTCCAGACCCCATCTCCTGGTACTTCTCTGAAATTGTCATGAGCCTTGCTCCCATGTCCACCCTGCAACCATACGGGACTCTTTGCTTGCTCTTCCTCAAACACACAATACACACTTTCTTCTGAGGGTCTTTGCGTCTGCTTCCTCTCTCTGAAATGACCTCCCTGTTTATCTTCCTATGCTTTGTTGCTCTAGACCTCTGACCACAGCAGCCAAAAGCCCACAGAACTAGTATTGGAACAGAATTGCTTCCAATGGTAGTAAGTACACCAAATTGTTTTAACACTTTCCTAACATACTTCTGTTCTTATTTATCTAATTTTTTTTATCTTGTACATTTTGGTGTAGATCTCTCTTAAAATTTGGCTTTCCTTATAATTCTTATTTTGCTAAGGTATAGAGCAGTAAAAACCACTGACCTGGGGAATAAGAACACCCACAGTACTTGGCACATAATTGATGATTGGGGCAAATACCTACTGCACCACATATACCTCTCTTCTTTTTACCAATGTTCTCAGCTAAAAGACTGCACTTCTGTCTCACTGTTGCATCCAGATATGGAAATGTAGCTAATTTCTGAGTAGTGATTTATAGCAGAACTTGTAGGTGATGTCCAGGAATGCTACTCAGAGAAGGTTTATCTACTCTTTCCTTGATATGATTTGGTTGTGTCCCCACCCAAAACTCATCTTGAATTGTAGCTCCCATAATTCCCACATGTCATGGGTGGGGGACCTGGTTAGAGGTAATTGAATCATGGCATCTGGTCTTTCCTATGCTGTAATCATGATAGTGAGTAAGTCTCATGAGATCTGATGCTTTTATAAAGGGGAGCTCCTCTGCATGTGCTCTCTTGCCTGCTGCCATGTAAGATGTGACTTTGCTCCTCACTCACCTTCCACCATGATTGTGAGTCTTCCCCAGCCATGTGGAACTGTGAGTCAATTAAACCTCTTTCTTTTATAAATTACCCAGACTTGGGTATGTCTTTATTAGCAGTGTGAGAACATACTAATACATTCCCCCATCGCTCTTTCTTGCTACAGCAAAATCATCGGGGACACAGGATAGTAGAACATAAAGACAGAAAACAATAAAGGTATATGGTATTTAGGTCCCCAGTGTAAGAGTTCTGTCTACTTCTACTAATATATGACATGAAAATATATAACATGCCTACTTCTGCAAATATATGACATGAAAGAGAAACAAATTTTTGTCCTGCTTCACCCAGTATTGTTTTGGAGTTTCTGTTTTATGCATCAAAATATAATCTTGAATGAAAAACTATTCAAAGAGATTTGAATAGGCTAATGTCATAGCCCCATCATTCTCTGTTACCCTATCTGATACCACTTTTATTCTATCATTTATCATCACCTGACAATTATGCCTTTATGATTAATTGTTCACTTGTTTGTTGCCTATTTCTTCTCTCCAAACCCCAACTAGACTACAAGTTCCAGGAGAACAGAAGCTCTTTCTTGATGGCTGGTGTATTCTTAGCATCTGCAAACACAAGTACTCAATACATGTTAAATATGGTCACTGAATCTTTACAAGTAATCTTGTGCAATGAATATATAAATGAGGACTCTTATTTGGAGGTAAGACCATTACTTCTGCATTAAAAGCACTTACTGGAGATCAGGCTTCGCTTTTTCACATTAAGTGAGGCTCACAGATAAAATTGAGTGACTTGTTGGTAGCAGATCAAAGTCTTACAATCATAAAAGGCTCAAGGGTCCTATTATTCTGCAGACTTTTGGTTGATTCCACAGCTTGAAATCCCTAAAGGACACGCTGATTTCTCAATCTGCATATCAATGAACAGCCTTTCCTTAGCAAAGATGTTATCTTTAAATTACAAATGGAAACTTGACTCCATGTAAAACAGAGATTTGGAAAAGAAAGTATACACAATCTAGGGTAGGCACATGAGAAGTTTTTGACAACTTAGAGATAGTAAAGTGACCAATAATTATTCTTACAGTTGAAATATCTTGCATATTATGACTACTATCCTCAGCCAACAAAACTCCCGGATGCATGCCATAATGTATTTCTTGAGGCTTAGAAAGTGAGTCTATTTTCACTGTACAAGGAGCAAGGGCATAATCAAGACCTAAGTGCACAAGGCCCACCGTGAAATTCCATTTTCCACTAACACTGGAAAATTAGGATGATGACACAGACTTAGATAAATGGGTCATTTGGTAATAGAAGAGAGCCTTAGAACTTTGGTGAATTTTTCACCTTATCAAAACTGGTAGAGTTCAGGGGGAAAAAAAGAACAGAATCTTAGACAAAGGGACTTCAAGTCCATTTGGTAGGATCCACTCGATTTGCATTTAAAAAGATTTAGGTGCAAAGCTATGGAGTGAGTTGCCCAAAGTCAATCTGGTCAGAGGAACTAGAACCAGAGCCCATTCCAGGAAGGCTCTTGTCTCTTCAGGGCACCATCCCATGAGCCCCTTTCTACAATTTTAGCATAGAGTCCCTGACCTGGTTCTTCTATACATCCTGAAGAGCAAAAATTACCACAAAATACTAAGGCTGGCAGCACACTGCCTAGGAAATGGAAAGCCAAGAAGGCTCCATATAAACAACTTGCCCTCGTCACCCACGCTATGCCATTCCCTCCTAGATGTGGCCCATTTCCCCCACTCCCTTTGCATTCCTCGGGATCCCTTCTCTCCCATTTTTCCATTTTGTTAAAGAAGGACTCCTGGCTGTCACTTTCAGCCATCAGTCTGTAATGGGAGAGGGTGTGTGAAAAAATCAGATTTTGCAGTATTAACAAAATCGTAGCATCTAAGGTGATTTTATTTTTCATCTGTAACATAAGCCTTGGAGTCCGGATTTCAGTTTGAGATTGCCATAGAACATGGTCTGGGTATAAAACAAAGTGCAAAGATGTATGTTTGGGAAGAGGTGTGTGTGTGTAGGCATGTATGTGTATATGTGCGTTTATATGTGTGTGTGTGTATGTGTATGTGTGTGTGTGTATGTGTATGTGTGTGTGTTGGGGTGTATGTGTGCATGTATGTGTGCATGTATATGTGTGTATGTGTATATGTGTGTGTGTGCACCTGTGTCTGTACGTGTGTGTATCTTTGTGCAAGTATAACACATTTTGTGTCTCAGTCCTGATCCAGAGCAGAGGGATAAATAAAACAGTGACAAGATCAAACCTCATTATGTTCTCTGCCCTACTTGAGTCAGGAAATGCACTCTACCATCGTCTTTAGTTTTACTATTTAATGATGAAAGAAAATTTCTCTGACAGGTCTTATCACTGCAGATAATGATTGGCTCTTCTTATAGAGAATAACCATTGAATTGCTAATTTATACATGTTTGCTAACATCCTTCCTTCCTGGCTTTAAAATTCCTAACAGTGAAACGATCTTTACCTGAAAAAAAAAAGAGAAAGTGTTTTTTTGTTTGTTCATTTGTTTTCTATTATCTTAAGAAGTCTTTGCTTGGACTAAGTTTATACCCTACTAAGTGTCAGGAACTCTAAAGGGTGAGGGTGGGAAACCACAGATAAATAAATCATGCTATCTTCTCAACAAGGAGTCCATTCTGCAGAGAAAACCAACATCAGAAAATAGTTACCACACTTGTGATAGGTGATGGGCTATAGTAAGACTACATACAGAGTCTTGCATGTGGGTCACATACATATGGGTCAAGGAAGGAAATAATTAATTTTCTAGGTGACTCAGGGAAGGCTTCATGATCTGGACTTTGTGAAATTGGGTAGAATAAGCCAGACAAAGAATTGGAAAGGCCATTCTAGGAAGAAAAGAATCTCCGGCACAATAGAGGCAGGTGTGAAATGGGATGCCATGTATTAAAAATGACAAGTGACAAGGAGTTTGGAAAAACAAAAGTGTAGAAAATAAATATTTCATAGTGTCAATGTAGGATTGACTTACCAGTTGTTCCTACTCTGTCAAAATCTTCTGCGAGCAAGCCTTCTCATGGGAGTGAGAAAATAGGAGCCAGCATTACAAGGAAGGGAGTTAAGTAAACTCGGGGTCAAATCCTTTAAATAAATTAGAGAATAGGCACATTTTTATAACAAAAAGGGCCTACTATTCTCTGACCTAAGTAACATAAACTTGTTTCTTTTTCATATAATAAACTGGGAGTGGGCAAACCAGGCTGGCATGAAGGCTTGGCTCCAGAAAGATATTTCGGAGTCCAGGTTAGTTCCATCTTCTACCATTGACATCATCCAGTTCCAGAGGTGGAAGACGAAACTAACTTGGACTTTAAAATTTCATCATTCTCATCTGCATGTTGGAAGGTGGTTCACCGTCAAGTCTGAGCTCCAACTTTAAGATTTGGGGAAAAGTGAAAAACAAGGCAAGCAATTTCAAGCAAGGTATATGCAAATCTCACAGATCTGCCTGTTCCTCTAAAGTTGGTTGGATACTGGTCACGTGGCCACACCTAGGAGCAAGGAGGGGCTGATACATGTTCTTGGAGACCAGCATGCAAAACCAGGAAGAAAGGAACATAGGTTTGGGAGAGAAAGCTAGATATCTGCAATACCCCAAATTATCAAAGTCAGTAGAAAACCCCAAAACTAGGTAATCTATGATCCAGGAAAGGTGTGTTCATAATTCTTTTGCAAAGCGATCTACATATTAGCCCTCACTGAATTTATTAGCTCTGTGATTTAAAGAATGATCCTAAGTGTTCTTGCCTCTACTGGGAAGATCTCCTTATTAGCTGATTTGGAAGATCTACTCTTTGTTACATTTTCTCTCCCTCAAGTTTTCTGTGACCTGTATGTTATAAAGACCACCCTGTTCTTGAAACTCTCCCACCCAAGCCCATGAGCTTCTTAAATGCTACTTCATCCCAGATCTCTTCAAGTTCCATTTTCACCTCCTTGTATACTTTCTGGTTCTTCCTCTTCCTTCATCGCTTGAGTGGGCTCCTATCCTTGCCGACCTTCTTAGGCTACGCTTTCATTGGTAGCCTCCATCCTTTCATCATCAAGTAGCAGTTCTAATACTTTCCCTTTAGATGCAAATTTCCAGCTTAAAACCCTTTGAGACTCCATTCATCTAAAAGTATCTCCTGTGGGGTTTCACCAAGACCTGAAATTCTACAGGTCTAAAATTGATCGGTGCTATCTCCTCTTCCCGATTCTTGCCTCCTCGTTTTGCTCATTGTGTATCCAATCTCCAGTCACTGGAACTTAACATTTGAATCTCTGATAGTCTCCACTTATTTGCTGTTGTCATCCCGTTTGTTGACATGTTCTTCCACCTTTTCTTTACAAATATGTCCTAAATCCATCAACTTTTATTTTTTCTGGTTGTTTCTACCCTAGCACAGTACCCCGTTCTCCCTCATGGACAATTTTTCTAAGTGGTTTGATATTAGTCTTGCCGTGTTGAAATAAATTTACTCATTTTGGACTAGTCCTTTTGATGTGTGTCAAATTTCAATTCATTCAACATTCTAATAGAGTAATTTTTCATCCTTTCTTGTGATGTTTTCATTGGCCTAGGATGCTTTCCTCTCTTATACTTACTTGAATGGAACAAACGTTTTGAATTCTGTCTCAAAACTTCTTTTATGTCCTCTACCACAACAACCTCAGCCCAGGTAATCATTCTGGCATTTAATTCTTACTCATTATGTATTGCCTTGATGCTTTCCATAAATGAAAATCTTACATATTACCTATCAACTAGATTGTTGTATCATTGTGATATGAATCTTATTTATTTTTACCTGTGTTCCATAGTACATATTGAGTTATCCTTAATATAAAAATAATAAATACTGCTAAACTTCTAAGTAGCATCTGAATTTTGGAAGACAGAACCACTTGTATGAATATGTAGAACTACACTGTGTGTTGAAAATCACAGATTCTTAACTGATTTGTATTTCATTTCTTAAATATGCTGCTATGTTTGTACCCTTTAGAGCCCCAAGCCAAAGATTATTCTTATCGTGGATTTTGCACTTCTCCCATCTTCCATGTACAAGCCATCAGCAAGTCCATTTATTTCTACCATATTCCTTCTCGATTACTGTCACTCTGCCCCAAGCCATCATTGTAGCTTGCCTGAATTACTACAAACCCTAATTTTTCTCCACGCTTTCATGCTAACACTCCATAATCACCTCTCTATTTCAATATTCAGTTTTTTTGAGACAGAGTCTTACTTTGTTGCCCAGGCTGGAGTGCAGTGGCACAGTCTCAGCTCACTGCAACCTCTGCTTCCTGTGTTCAAGTGATTCTCCTGCCTCAGCCTCTGGAGTGGCTGGGATTACAGGCACACGCCACCACGCCCAGCTCATTTTGTGTTTTTAGTAGAAACAGGGTTTTACCATGTTGGCAAGACTGGTCTTGAACTCCTGACCACAGGTGATCTGCCTGCCTAGGCCTCCCAAAGTGCTGGGATTACAGGCATGAGCCACTGCACTTGGCCACAATATTCATTTTCATAATCAGTATCCATTCAGGTCTTCCTGAGTGCACTGTGCCCCTCCTCATGTGGTCACTGGATACAGAGCAATGAGAAAAGCAAAGTCTCTGTTGTGAGAATCCAGGCCACCCTCTCCCCTTGGCTACGTGGCCCCTTGTGTCTCTTTCCTGCCTTCCTTTCACCTCACAGTCTGATGCCTTTCTTTTCAAACACCAAACTCCAGTAATGTCTTCCTTTTGCTCCATAATACTTTTACCTATTTCCCACCCCAGGGCTTTAGCATCTGCCTTTTTCATGCCTGGAAAGCTCTGCCTGAATTGTGTGCGCGGCCCTATCCTCTTCATCATTCATGTGCCAAGCCCAATGGCACCTCTCCCACAGGCCTGCTCCAGCTGAGGGTTCAAAAGTAGCACTTCCCACCCCACATGCATGACATCATCACTCACTTTAATTTTCTTCATAGTCCTCTTTACTCTCGCAAATTATATTATTTTCGGTATGTCTGATTTTTGAGTCTTTCCTTAAGACTCTCAGTTTTATGAAAGAAAGAACATTTTCTTGCTTGTGGCTTTATTTCTTGGGCCTGGCACAGCGAATAATCGATCAAATTAATCATATATTCTTTCAGGTTTTGAGGAAAAAGCTTAAAACTTTGGAGAATCATGTTTAATGCACAGATCGTTTTCCTCTTTCTGAATTATAACTAAACATTTTAACAACAGTGGAAAAGAGAGCCAGGTTTTGACCAGCAAGGACTACAGACTTGGTGATGATTCAAGAGTCAAAGAGAAAGAGCCGAGGAACAAAAAGAAAGAAAGAGTCACCTTAACAATGGGAGAAACACTGCCCTTGTCGGTGCCAATCTGAACAGGAGCCAAGAAAGGCTTTAAATGAGTTGGAGACCAGAGAAAAATCGTCAAAATACGGTAAACCCAGATAAGAGCAACGTAAAAGGCTCTGGCTGTGAAAACTAAGACTAGGAAATGATTTTTTCAAGAAAAAACTTAAAAATAGAGTTACGTCTCCTGTTTTGTTCACGTTGTTTGTTCCTCGGACGCATTTTGATTCAGCTAAGGCAAGCTGACCACTGTTTCAAGACAGCATTTGTCAAAGGCTGGGCAACTGCTGTGTTATCATCTCTTCTTGGTATTACGCAAATGTGACCATGTGATATGTTTTCGTGTAAACAAAAAAGTAACACCATTAAGGGCCAGAACAGGGGGAACAGAATCAACAAAGGAAAGCTCTGTAACTTAGTACACGATCACTCCGTATCTGATTCATACCTTTGAGCTTCCTACTTAGCATTTGTCTTAATTATTATATATGTCTTGAAAGCATAATATAGTGTTTATCTGTTCTATCTAGAGGAAAGCAATCACAGCATATCAAATAAACTTCCAAAATGGTCTTGCTAATTTAATTAAAAACGGACACATAAAACCTTGTGTACTACAAGAAAATTGTGTAAAGAGAGAAGGATCCAAATTATGAAGAAGGACACATCAATCTAGTTCTGGCTGGAACTAAGTTTTAATAAAACAAAATGAGTGTATATTCCAATACATGTCTGGATAATGGATACCTCCTTGCAAGCAGGTCCTTGAGCCCTGTACAGCTCATAAGCAAATGGCATCTCTTACAACTAGCAAATTGCATCTATTTTTCTTCATAAGCAAATTGTATCTATTTTTCTATTCTGACACCAAATCAGACCCTCATCAATTCACATATAGTTCATTAAAGTAGTCTCCCCTTTTTGGTGACTGTTCCCACCTATCATCTTATACAAATCCATAATAATAATTGTTCTAGTTCCTCGCAATTTCAGCCTATGGTGATCATTCCCACAAAAGATGCCTTTGGACATTTACTTTTCATGTGACTCATTTACTACAGAATTATAGGCTTGCTTCTAGGAATTATGTGTTTCATTCTACGTTCTTGCTGAATTCTCCAATGCTGTAGGTTGCTTAGCCAAAAGCTCTGGATATGAAACACATTATCTACATTATATATAAAATTTTACAAATAGTGAGAAAGGTAATTTTGTTGACTCATGGTGCCTAAAATTACCATAAATGACATAAATCCTTTAGAATAGATTCATTTTTCGAAGTCCTTAATGAATTTGAAGTAGACATTAAGAAAGGCGTAGGGCAGAAGCCTGGATAAGGCATGGGCCCTGCTTTGTCCATAATATAACACTACTGTGTGTAGAAACACACAGATACCACAGAGGGTAACAAACATGACAGTAACGCCAGAAATACATGTGTTACAGAAGTGCCACTGCATTGTCAGAGAAGCAGGAAGGGATTCACAGGCAGATAACACTTGCATCTGGTCCCAAAGGCCGAGAACATTCCAGTTCAAAAAGATAACCCTTGCAAACTATCCGGGAACAAGAGAAAATCACGAAATGACAAAAATCAAGCATGGTGCAGTGCCAGTTGAATTTGGGGCAGGAGGCATGACTGGCTATGGGGTCAGAATTTAAAGAAGATTGTTTCAACTTCGACCTATGGTTACAAATTGTTTCTTTTCTTAAATTTTAATGTAAGGAAAGATTCAAAGTAATTTTGAAAATACAGACATGAAATATTTCTTGTACATTTAAGCAAATGTGCATACTTGAAATGTGGAGTTCATATTTAAGAGCAAAGAATTCTAAGAATAATACTTTCATTATGACTCCCTTAAATAAAAAGAAAATACTGTATAATTCAGTTTGAAACTTTCATGTGTAATCAGTGTGTAGCCTAAAATGAGTCTACGCCTGGTATATCACCTTTTCCCCCCTCTCTGGAAGCTTTTGGAATCATCCTTTCATCATTTATGGCTTGAAATATCTCAGTAATGCATATAGGAGTAGGACTAGTTTCATCATTTACAGGAATACTTCTTGAAATATTTCATTACAGTTTCCTTCCTCTTTTCTCTGTCTCTTTTAGAGAGTCAGAAGGAAATAAAGATTCTGAATTTGATAGATAAGACACACAGACATGTAACATTATACTATTTATGAAACGTAATGTTATATAAATATATAATTTATAAATTTTAAGATTTACAATGCATATGTAGTTTTGCAAGAATGAGTTTAATGATATGCTTCTCAGCTTCAGGGTCTAAATAAATGTTCAAATAATGTTATCAACATTTTTACATTGTCAAACAAGTTAAATTTCTATTCTAAGGTATTTTTGTTCAGATCACTTGTAAGTTACGAAATATGATTTGGTAAAACAGGCATGACCTCTGCTTTCATATTTTAAATATTTTTTATGTCTTTTGGATGTGTGGCCAATGATGTAATGTAGCAGGAGTGACCCATCAGAACAACACTATTACAATGGCTATTGCGATTTTAAGACCAGTTTCAAGATACGCACTTTTAGAAATAAACAAATTGTTTGAGCTCTCAGTGTAGCTGATATTAAAAATACACTGTGAGCACATATGACTATCAGCATTCTCTTAGCTAAAGAGAGCCAGGATTCTTTACCCGGCATTAGTAAATAGATTTTTTTTGGAAGTACTTAACCTCCAAGGACTATTACAAAGAGTTTGTGTTTATAAGTTTGAAAGGGGTACAATTTTCAAAGCAATATGTGTCCCCAAGAGTTACTGTCTAGCAAAATACCCTGTAACCTTTCTTTCCCCTGCTACAGAATGCAGCTTTTTCCCTGGCCCTGTTTCTCTCTTCTCCTCATTAACTTTCTTCCTTGACTCCCAGGTAAAGAGAGAGGTTTTCTACACCCCTACTCTAAGGACAAAAAAATTATCTTAAATACCCTTTATCTTTCATAAGGGAGTATATAGCAATGAGGCATAATTGCCATCCAGGACTTTAGGTGAAATTTTGAAGGATATCTGGTACCTGAACATAAAGAATCTATACTTTAAATTTATAGAAAATCGTTTAAAAACGTGCTATGACCTAGGGACTCTCAATAAATAGTCTCTCTCTCCTGTGAAATATGCATTTTCTGAAATGAATGAACATAGGGAAAAGGAAATTAGTCAAATAATCATCTGTGAATGTAAGATTAATATGTACCTGATACACATGAAAATTAGACATATATCACAGTTATTTAAGAGATTTAACAGAAACTGTGATTTGGAAAGCTGGATAGTCTAAAGCTACCACTAATAAGCAAGGTCCTTGCAGGGTGAAATAATTGAAAGTATTTTAATGCCAGTTTAAGAATATAAGCTTTTTTTCTTCTAAATTTTGGACTTGAAAAACCCATATTTTTCTGTATTCATCAATTTACACCTGCAGTTTAACATCATAAATCAAACCTAAAGGAAGTAGCGATTAATATGTTAAAGATGGACAACAGTTAGAAGAGGCTTTTAAATGATTGCTTCTTATGGGAATGTCAAGTATCAGATTATTCTCATCCCTTATTACTGCATGAAATGATGTTAAAATACACTGTAATGTTGGCTAAACTGCCCTCATACTTTTTATTACTCGTATTTGTCACTTGTGATATATGGAGCAGTTCACTTCTGACAGCAAGTAGATCTCACTATCATTTCCGTAGCCACTCACTTGGGAGGTCCCTGTGCCATGCCTCACTCCACGTGAAGCCCACAGGCTGGGTGGCCATATCTGCTCCCACTTTCCTCCCAACACAGTCCTTCAGATTATTTTGCAGCCTGCTTCTTTCACTGCCTCGTATTGCCATTATTATTACTATCATCATCACTGTTACCATCACTACTTCTTCCTATTAGGCTACTACTTCTTAATTACCTATTACCTGCTATAAATGCTGCCTTCTAAAAGGCACAGAAAGATAAAGTAATCGGCAGTAGACACAGATAAAATGTGATATAACTGCAATTCTAACATATTCTGACTTTATAGTAGAAACTTGCCTACCATATTAAGACATCAATCTCCTTTGAACAAAAGAGATATGTTTTATCTATCTTTTAATCCAACCCAGTCATTTTTTTCCAAAATATACTCCTAATAATCAGTTGTTTAAATAAAACAAATAAAGAATATCTTTTCTTCTTTTACCTGAAAATAGATACAGATAAATTTGAGAAATTACTAGATCCAACTTTTAACCAACGAAACAAACCAAATCAAGGCTAGCACGGCAAACGTGAGTAAAGAAAACAAATACTTGGTAAACCCAAGTGCTTTCTGAGGAAAAGAAATAGAATAGAAAAAAAAAAATCAACGTATCTTCGAAGAAAAATGAGGTTTCACCCTCAGTCGAGGCCAATAATTTTGTTTTAAGGAACCAACAAATTACTGTCGGTTTTCTGAAGGTTTCATAGGGGCAAAAGAGAAAGCTTCTGTGTTTTTCTTTTCTTAAGGAAAAAATATGAAATATTGGACAAAATTCCAAAGATGATGTTTTAGCCCAGCATTGATTCATTTCAACAGCACCTTCTGGATGGCGGCTCCACTATGGGAAATTACCAGCCATTTATCATCACCTACTTCCTGCTTGCTGGGGCCTCATAACCCAGCTGACAGCCTCTGCCATCTGTTCTTGGATAATAGTCAAGGACAATAAATACCTCAGAACAACAAAACATCACTCTTTGTGTTTATTTTTTCTGCCATTACCACATACCAATTTCGTAAACACACTCTATGGTATTTCATTAATTTAATCACTCATTTCACAAAATCCTTTCTATTGAGGAAAAATATCAATTCTCTGAAATATCAAGCAAAGCATGTATTTAATTACTTTTGACCATATGTTTAGCACTGGAACATTTGCTTATGATAGAGGTAGGATTCAAAATTAGTATCCTGCACCATCTAATGTGAAAAGTTAAGATCTGGAAGAATGCCTGTCACCTCAGCAGGTGACAAAAATGGAGACAAGCAATGGCACTGATGTTACATATATTGAACATAGAAGTCTATGTGTGAAAGAAAAAAATGGAAAGAAAGGGAATTCATGGCCCAGGTACCTGATAGAATTATGGCACTCCTGGAAAAGTGCTATCTATAGGGAAAGCTGGTTTGAATCTGCAGCTTCATCACATACTACTACTGAATCTTAATCCCACTTTTCTCATTTACAAAGTGGGGCAATACCATCTTACCAGCTTCACAGGATGGTTAGTAAAAGACGAAAACACTGTAAAATGCAGTCTTACACCCCTTTACTAATAAAGATCCTGGCAGTCAATGCGGCTTGAAGACATATGAGTCTACAGTTTGCATGTGATGGCCCTGTGATTCCCTGGGACTCCAAACAGTAAATTCAATAGCTCCAGCATGCTTTTAGAATACCATTCTGTTATGAGTCCATTTCCAATTTTTTAATAGCTATTTAAATAAATCATTGTATTTATCTATTTGTGGGAAGTAGGTTACTCAACTTGTATTTTAGGAATATATTTTCAAAAAGTAATCACTCACACATCTCTTGCCTATATTTAAAGCTCCCCTATGGAGATTTTTTTTGTTTTGTTTTGTTTTTTTGCTAGGAATGAGTCTACAAAATGCAGGAGAGCAAACCGAAAAGACAAATGTAAGGAATATTGTCAAAGGGACTACCAGATCTCCATAATGCCACTACTTTTTGTATCCTACTATTCTCAACATTCTGCGTCAGTTACCTGTGGGCTCTAAGATTCATGTACAGAGAAGAAAAAATGGATGAGCGTTAAAGACAAAAAATGAAGATGTAATAGTAGAAGGAGAAATAGTAAGTTATAAGGAATAGATTAGAAATAGATTTACCACGATTAGTCTATTATGCTAGCAAACTTACACAGAGCCATGCATTAGTAGATTGATTAGAGAAATCTTATGAATCTCTTTATTTGAAAACCAAAAGTATTACATTGCCACTCAGTTTTGGACCTTTACTCTCAAGTGTCTGATTCTTGCTCCTGGTTCTGAATGATACTGCTACTTAGAACTGTGCCTCGGATGTCACACAGCTCCCAGATAAATGAGTGTAATGAAAGTTCTTGAACATCAGTGTTTCTGATGTTCAAGAGGGTAGGCGTAGGACAGTCATGAAAGGAACACAGACATCTCACAAGGCTTATAAGAGTTTCTACATATGAATTGCAGAGACTGAGGTGCTTTTCCCAACCACACGTGGATTCCTTAAAGACAAAGACCTAAAAAATTAGGCACTGCCAAAATCATAAACAGTCTCTTTGGAAGATCAATTTATCAGTGTACAAATACACTTACTGATAAACTATATCTTTCAGGGTATTCTTTCCCTATTTCAATTGTGACTTGATTTTTAACCTGTTTCTCTGTAAAGAAAATACAATTCCAAATATAAATGTCATTTTAGGAATAATAATTGTCGACAAAATCACAATCCAATTTGTTATAGCTGGGCAGAGGGAGAATAAAAGGAAAAGCAAGAGTAAGAATGGATAAAAACGCAGTCTTATGAGTTTGAGAAGTGCTGTGTTTGCATTTGATATGAGGAAAAAGGGATTACCAGGTGATTTTTAAAAAGTAATTAACATGGGCAGTCTGAGATGCAGGATTCTTCACAACTTTGTCCAGAGATGAACGGTGAGAGGCATGTGATCTGAATCAACACTTATTATTTTTTATCAGCATTAATCGTTGTCCATAATTTTGTTTTCAACTGGGCTAGAGGTGAGCAAAACTGAACAGGTGCACAGCTCTCTCACATGGATGCATCCCTGCTAGACTGTAAACCACACATGGAGATGGAGTTTCTAACTCCTCTCTTCTGTATCTCCAGGACCTAGCACAATAAAATGTACTGAACAAATGTGTGCTTGGAAGAATGAACGACTGACCAGCTTAAGAATATTCTCTTGCTTACTTTACCAAGAGACTTTATTACCAGAGTGCTATTTAATGAAGCTGCCATTGTCCATCTATCAAGGACTGTTCTCACAATTCTCGCATGAAGTGGTCACATTCCTAAACATCTTTCTCTACTCTTTCATGGTGATGCCATCCAAGAGCCTCCAAAAGTGGACTGTCCATGGGAGGCCCCTGTTGCCATACACACATTTCAGCTGAGAATGAAAGAACAAAGAGCCTTAACAGAAATTAGTTTATCAAATAAGTTAGTAACCCAAATTGCTTTAGGCAATGTTGAGTCCCTGTCTTGATGCCATGTGATGTAGAATTGAACATGGGTATGTTGCGGAGTCTGGAAAGACTAAGCTGAGAAATGAGACTGTGACAACTTGGATATCTAGAGGCCCTAAAGGAAGCCCTGGGAAACCAGAATGACCTAAGCATGCCTGGGAATAACACAGAGACCTCAAATAATTGGGTACAGAAAAAGCACCTGCAATTCTGAGGGTTTGGGCATACGTGAAAGACAGAATGAAGTCATCAAAGAACCACATTGGCCATTTCATTGTTTTGATGAAGGCTGTTTGGTGCCTGTAAATCTGCTGCCTGTGAGTGTAAAAGGAAACACGGTGCAAGTAAATTTTACTTGTGTATTTTTTGACATGTAGTCTTTTAAATCCACATCTGCATAATGTTGACTGTGCAGAAAAATATCCTTTTAATTTTTATTTTTTTCTAAATAGGGCATATTTGGCATCACGTCAGTGGCATTCTGCATAGGTACAAAACTGAATCAATCATGTTTTCAGTGAATAAATGGGCGGGAAAAAAAAGAAAGCCAAATCCTTATGCATCAAGAGCATGTAAACCTCGGTAAATGGCAATGCCAGAATTTGTATCATTTTAAGAAACAGTTTAAGCATTTGAAAATGCTGAAATGATCAACTTTGTCAAAGGTTAAGACACATTTCTGCTCAAAATAATTTAATTGCAATCCACTTTAATTGAAAGTTAACCTAAAATATTCAGGACAGGGGAGAGCAAACACATTACTGCCAAGAAATTTTAGACCAGAATTTTTGTTTATGGTTTTCCTTATTTTTGAGAGGTAGTGTATACAATGAATTCTCAAGAAGTCAAGAATGAAATACCAATTTACAAATTATCCAAATTATTGTTTATCTTGTGTCTTTTCTTCTGCTTTTTAACATTTTTTATGAATACTGGCTCACTAGGAGTGCTTAGAAAAATCAAGAAGATAAATCTGAATGTACTACTTTTTTTTTTTTTTTTTTTTTTGAGACGGAGTCTTGCTCTGTCGCCCAGGCTGGAGTGCAGTGGCGCGATCTCGGCTCACGGCAAGCTCCGCCTCCCCAGTTCACGCCATTCTCCTGCCTCAGCCTCTCCGAGCAGCTGGGACTACAGGCGCCCGCCACCACGCCCGGCTAATTTTTTTGTATTTTTAGCAGAGACGGGGTTTCACCGTGGTCTCGATCTCCTGACCTCGTGATCCGCCCGCCTCGGCCTCCCAAAGTGCTGGGATTACAAGCGTGAGCCACCGCGCCCGGCCTGTACTACTTTCATCACTGCTAAAATCTTGGATGTTCTTCAGGGTCACAAGTGAAGCCAAAAGCAAATTCCAAGTGTCTGAATTTTGGTAGCTTTTTACCAAATGGCAATGGCAATCTTTCTACTAGGATAAATTTGTGTATAAAAATAATTGCTGAAACACCACGATTTTACAAGTGCATTGAATCAACAGCAAATTTAATTAAGTTTTGGAAAGTTTTAAAACTTCATTTTAGGAATTCTTGATATATTCAAACAGTTATCTGTGACTTGAGGGTAAATGATCTACCCAGGATATTGTTTTCCCTATGCATTAAAGAATAGCTGGTATTTGCAATTAAATATTAATTTTATTAGACCACACCTGTTACGTTTTCATAAAAATATAAATTTCTCTGAATTATGAGTAATTAGATGGCAATTGTGATACAAAACATGAAATTGGAATAATTCCAAAATACATATATAATTGAATATTGATTAAAGTGGTAAGTTATCTAGTAAACTTGTATCTTCTTTGTTTGCCTGATTTTTGGAATTTCCCTTGAGGCAGGGCTTATATGACATGATGGGACTTGAAATATTTGCTAATTTGCTAATAACATATCAGGCAGGATAACCAAACAGATTGTACAGCTAGTCAGCTGACATCTCAGATGAAAGATGGTACTGGTAGCTACTAGGCACTTCCACCACTTCTATTACTGAATAGATTACTATTTCTTGCTTTTTTACTTGAATGGAATGAAATTTTCTTTGTACACTTGTTCTTGGTTGGCAGGAAAGACACTAGAGATACAGAAAGACTGTAATTATAATAGTCATGAATACTATTTTGACAAATATCCTTATCGTGAAAAGTACCACCATCATAAAGTTAGAAAATGTTTCATCTTTATTTAGCATATAAAGATAAATGAAATGATAAAAAAATTTAAATGAGTAGTAAGAAATCCATGAAAATTACAATATTCAACATCTGACTTGCAAAATATCAATTTTATTTATATAAGTTGTTTTTATAGGAAACAGAAATGAGTTAACTAACTTCTAAATTTCAAAGCATTTTAGAGTCACTTAGAAGAAAATGCAATTTATGACCTTCGGGATGATTACTGTATTGTGAGATATTGCATTGCCTTAAGTACCATGTGCTCAACAAGTTTGTCCATTGGTGGAAAGAAAATAGTTTGAATTTTAGACTGTTAAATATCTAATAAATAAACCATCTCGATTTCTATTAGTAAGAAAAACCAAAAAGTCTTCCTAGTTCACACTGTACAGTATAATATTTTGTATATTTGGTGACATCAAGAAAGATTTAGAACAGAGAAGAGTTTGCTATTTAAAATGCAGTTATTCTCAGAGGTTAGAAACAAGTCTCATCCTTTTCTAACTCCTTTCTTTGTCCATTTATACATCTATCATGTGTGAATTTCTCTAAGCTGACTTCTGTTGCAGTAAGTGGGTATCAGTTTACATTGCCTTATGAGGAGGACGTTGAGCCTCTGTGTGTCACGTCGCAGTGGTAACTGGGAAGAGGCCAAGCACCTTTCTCATGTACAGTTTTGATGACTCTCCTGCTCAATCACCATCCCCCACCCTCCACACTTCCCTCTGAGATATGCCTTTATCTTACAGACACCTGAAATCCCCCTACATTGGCTGTAGTTGATGGATTAAACACAGAAGTCATAGGATATGTAGGATTGTTTGTAAGCATTCTATTAGAAACTCTAGCATAAAGTTTATAAAGACTGTTATAAAACTTATTGATAGAAATAACAAGTAAATGTAAAATTGAGAAACAGTAAAGAGAAAAGAGACCAACCAGTGATCTAAATGCCTAATGGAAGTAATAAAGATGAGAGTAACAATAGAATTCCCATTAAGATAACTCAATAGTTTCGTGATGCCAAGTAATAAAAAGAAACAGTCAAATGAGCATAAAATGGAAATGAGTATAAGATCGAGTATGGATGGAAATATTCCAGAGACCTCTTCCCTCCCGCAGCTTTAGTAAATGCAGTGACATATGAGTAACAGTCTTCATTTCAGTGACAAAGTTTAATACTTATTCTGCACCTAATAGGCTTCGATCATTCGGTATTGAGACTTCTTCAGAGACTGAAAGATTTCAGTACATCCAAACCTATCTTTTAGATAAAATGACAGTATGCAAATGTAAAATTTGATTAGAAGATTTTTACTTACTTTATTATACACATTAAATGCCAGATGCAACATAAGGAGTAATTCAGAGTCATTTTCTTTTAATTTTTATTATGGGATTGACTTTGCCTCCAACTGAGTGAAGTGTAACTGGATTTAGTCTGTTTGATTGTATAGCCCTACCCACTACTTTCATAAAAAGAAGAAAGCCATTTAAATTTTCTTCACTCACTTGGAGTTTTAGAACTACTTCATGCTGAAAGAAACAAAGTATGAAAGAAAACTTTGAGACTGATTCTCAGTATTTGCTTTTCAAATATGAAGACATATTTAATCGAATTAAAATATTTGGTAAAATGATTTCTAAAAATTAAACATTGTCTGAACATTTTCCCTCAACAGTCAACTTAGACGAAGAAGGGCTCTTATTTCTAATAATACTGAAAATGGATGGAGACTGTATGGTCCTTGGGACGACCAAGTAAATAACTGACAATGTTTGACCTCCAATTTCAAATATTTACCTAACCACATGCAAAAATTTTACTCAGATGACACTTTCTAATGATTTTATTCAGTGTTTCTTAGAAATCTGCTATACTATGATTTCATTTTTATCTGGCAAAGAAAATGTATGTGTGTGTACATGTGTAAATAATTTTTTAAATGCCAAGTATATTCAGTATTTTTAGGCTTTTAATCTGTATGTAGCTAAAAATATTTTTAATGACTTGCTAGGCTCTCTTAAATAATCAATTTAAATTACTTTTAATCCACTTCAAAATGTTATATTTGCTATGATGACTAGGAAAGAAAAGATGGAATATTGGCAAAACTAGTTAAACTTCAAATATTTAGAAAATCTCATTAATCTGTGGAAAACTTAATTCACTGATCAATTAAAAATTACATAGATCTGTAGATTATTCTAGCAAGAGAAAGAATTCATTTAAAAATACTTTAAAATATTATTCCAACTATTTTTATTATATAAGAGAGTTTTATTAAAAGTATGGCTTGTCCTTTGACATTATTTACACCATTGCTATGAAAAAACATTACTTGGTTTTAAGAAGAAGGGAAGTACTGGCATAAAACTGGCATGTCATAAAAAATTAATAAATTCTACTAGCAGAATAAAAAATAGATAACTTTATTTCATGGCAAAGTAACAGAATGCCTTGATTCAGCTTAACCTAGGCTCATCTTGGTGTATATGAAATTGAAACTCTATAGGAAACATTTACTCATTGTTTCGTTGTTATCATCAACTTCTAAACTTCAGTAATTATCAAGGTCCAAACAGATCATTCATACATTTTAGAAAAACCTTCTTTGCATGACTTTTAACAGCATTTGTAGTTACCGACAAATTCTTAAAAAATAAAGATACATAAAAATGAAATCCTCTCTGGATGCAAATCATCTGTCCTTTCTGCCATCTATACATATTCTTTCTTTTCCCTTAATTCAAAAGTTTTCAATGTTTTAGCATTTGGGTAGCAGTCTAAAGAAATATAAGCAAGTATAAATCTTTTATAGATATATAAAAATATATTTTAGTTAACACTGTTGATCTCTTTAGCAAAGGTCATCTTTTAATATATTTACTCTAACTGTATTAGAGGGTAATTTTTAGAATTAAAGTGGTCCTGTATCTCTCCTTGATGAAGTACATATTGTGTTCATTTTTAAATTAATTAAGCAATAGATTTCAAAAAAACACTTTCAATACACTTAGGACCATAAATTTAATCTAGGAATTTAAATCTTAAGAACATTTAATGCTGTACATTATTCTAAAACATCTTATTTTATGCATATAAGTCAACTTCTAAGACTAGAATTATTTACCTGATGAAAATAGTATTAATATTTTAATCAAATATTTGTCCATGGTTTTATTATTTAATTTTTATGGCTACTTTTTAACCCTAGAATTTTATTATAATTCTTGAGAAAGAGTATGCATTGACAAATGTTGACTGAATTAAATTTTACATGGTACTAGCTCATTATCCTCTAGTCACTACAATTTCCCAAAAGAAATAAGCAAGTTTTTAATAAATTCAATTAGCAGATTATACCCCTAAATGAACAGTTATAAACACACAGGACTTTAAAACTGTGAGAGACCTAAGTCTATCTCCCCAGATTTTGTCCTTCATACCATTCAATAAATTCCAACACTGAAATCCTAGGAGTCAAATGATGTGTTTGGGGCACATACATCATTTGCTTGACATCATACAGATCATGATACCATGAAGCCTTGAGTAATAATAAAACAACCATTAATGCTATCACTGCATATCTAGAAAAATATCAATTATGATCAATGGCCAACTCAGGACTGCTTCTGGAATGTTTTCACCAAAGGAAAAAAAAAAAAAAAAAAAAAAAACAGAAACGGAAACTGGTATTTGTTTAGAGATTGTCTTGGATCAGGTGCCATAGAAGGTCTTTTCAAATATATTTAATCTTTCTAACAATATTAACAATATTTAGGGGAGTCCATGGCAGGAAATAGAAACTCTAGAATACTGAGCTTTAGGCCCGCAGATAACATGACAAATTTACAGCTAAATAAAACCTCCTTTATCGAAAGCATGACATTATGTCAACCTTCTAGATAATGATCCATTTACCCATCTCCTTTTCTTCAAATCCAAATCCCTCAAAACTGACACTCTAACAAGCCCTTCTGTCCACTCTTCAATTCACGGAAATTGAGCAGAAAGTGGGCTGTAGTCTACATAATCTCCAAATTCCGAGTCTGCGTTGTCGTCCATAGCTTCCAGCATGACAGCAACAGTGAAAATGTTACTACACCAATTCCCCTATTAACACTCTCGCCTTTACCTTATTATGTGAAAATTAGGCACTCAAGAAAGATGAATTAACTTATGAGTAATACATAAATAAATGCTCTACATCAATTTGAACAGTGAACTATGTAGTCAATCAGTTTGGACAATCAATATCACCAATCTCTCCCTGTGTCTCTCCTTCCCTCTTACCTTCTCTCTTTTGTCTCTCTCCCCCAATCCCCTGTGTCCCTGCTGTGTGCAGGTTTGCATGCCTGTATGTATTTTTTCTGCTGAAGTAATCAGTGTGGCATATTATCAAGGCATTGTACATTTACTGTCCTTCAAAGAAACCTAAAAAAAAAAAATACTCCACTCAATAGTGTTTATGAAAACAGGACACGATAAAAATAGTGATGGCCAAAACAATTTTACAAATTCATATGTTTGTGTTTAAAGCATAAAACCTCTTACAATAGTATTTGAGTGACCCAAAATCAACGGTGACAATTTTCTTTATTAGTGGGAAAACTAAAGTAAATTAATATTGTTTTTCCTTTTAGAAGGATATGTTGAAATGGTGCTGTCACACTGACAACTCTGTTAAGCCCAGCATTCACAATGTACCCTTGTAACAAACCTATACATGTACTTCTGAATCAGAAATTAAAAATTAAAAAATAGAAAAGGAAAAAAGAAAATGTTGGCAAAATATTTGTGTCCACTGAATTGCCTGTACACTTTCAGATCCATAGTTTATCTTTTATGATTATATAATTTCAAATTTTAAATGTCCCAATAATTAATTTAGCATGTTATTATTTTAGCATGCATACAGATACACACATAGAAAGCATTCAAGGAACATGAATAGACAAGACAGAGACCAGGGTCCCTGAGGGGTTTAATATCAGAGTAAGGGAAAACAGAAATCTTTCAGTCTCTTTAAATCAACACTTTCAACCTAGTCATTTGGAAATTGTCAAACCATCCATAATCATGGAAAAGTTTATCTTTTAATTAATTTGAGTCTACCTAATCTACTACATAATGAGAACACTATTCTAGTGATAAGAAACATAATTCTTTTACATAACAATTTAAATAATAAGAATGGGTTCAGGGCATCTCTTGTCCATAAATTTTAGTATAGTAAAATTGTTAAAAGAGTATCTCATATGTTCTACTGACGGCACTAAAAACGCAGTGGGATAGAATGCTGAGGAACATGTTTCTAATATTGCCTGGATGCTTATGCTTTTCATGGCCCACCATGTACACATGCTTCATTTCATAACAAGCCAAAATAGTACTAAATAATTGCAGTTGCATAGCTGATTTCATTTTTATATAAGCAAGAATGGGCTTATTTCTAATGCATACTTTCTAATTGCCATATTTTCCAGATAATTGCTTTTTAAGAAGATAAATGCAAAGATTTTATAAACATGCCCTGCCTAATATAGCTGTCACATGCGTCATCTGTGACCATGAGTGATGGAAAAGAGAAAACTCAGAACAATTTCAAATAACTGCAAAATCAAGGCTCAAGTAATGCAGCCTATTTTAACAGAAAGAGTTCAAGGGTCTTGCTCAATAGATGATCATGTGATCTGTCTGCCACCATTTTCTGAAATGTGCCCCTTATTGGCATAGTGTACCCTCTGACTTTCCTGCTTAGGTTTCGGATATTGCTGGGGCTCCAGTTGATATATTTAGCCACTGGTCACTGACATACCAAAACAGAAAAAGAGTAATATTAAAGGTTGTGGGGTGGAAACTACCAAAACCCAGCTGTGTATGTGGAAGGGGAAGGTATCAGTCTTCAAGGGCAATAGAGAGAAAATTATCTTCAGTGGAGGAGGAATGATCTGTGGGAGAAGGCACCTCAACAAATACAAGGTGGTGGGAATCTTGCAATATTAAGGTCTCTGTCAATCTCAGGAAGCTAAAGCTTCTAAAGAAACTCAAGTGCCTCCTCATAAGAAAAGGGAAATTTCTAGTTCAGCCATCGTGAAAGACAGTGTGGCGATTCCTCAAGGATCTAGAATCAGAAATACCATTTGGCCCAGCAATCCCAGTACTGGCTATATACCCAAAGGATTATAAATAATTCCACTATAAAGACACACACACATGTACATGTATTGCAGCACTATTCACAATAGCAATGAATTGGAAACAAGCCAAATGCCCATGAATGATAGATTCGATAAAGAAAATGTGGCATATATACACCATGGAATGCTATGTAGCCACAAAAAGTATGAGTTCATGTCCTTTGCAGAAACGTGGATGAAGTTGGAAACCATCATTCTCAGCAAACTAACACAGGAACAGAAAACCAAATACTGCATGTTCTCACTCATAAGTGGGAGTTGAACAACGAGAACACATGGATACAGGGAGGGGAACATCACACACCGGGGCCCTGTCGAGGAGGGTGGGGGACTAGGGGGAGGATAGCATTATGAGAAATACCTAATGTAGATGACGGGTTGATGGGTGCAGCAAACCACATGGCACACGCATACATATATAACAAACCTGCCCATTCTGCACATGTATCCCAGAACTTGAAGTATAATATATAAAAAAAGAAAAGACAATTTTCGTGTTCATTTCTATTTTTTTCCCATGTTGGCAGTATGCTCAATGTTACACTTATTTAGAGAAAGATATCATGCCTGTTATTTTAAGGAACTGAACTTTTCGAAGTCATTTCAAGTCACTTAGAAACACGATGATTGGAACTTCTAGGTATGCAACTCTATTTCCCCTGCTTCAGTTTTCTATTTGCTTGAGATATTTCGATATATTCAAATTGAGATAGACCTTAAATGATATTTTGCATAGCGGGTGTTACGTTTCATATATGCCCTCTGAAAATATCAGCAGTGCTTTTGTAGATAAGGTGAACAAATAGATTTTTCAGTCAATCCTTGAAGAAGTCTGTGTTATCAAAGACACTAGCACAAAGCGGCATGTGTATTACCCTTAATGCTTTATGGCTTCTACAACTAATGTGCGCGCACACACACACACACAAACACACACACACAAACACACACACACACGTGTACTCGCACACGTACACACATGGCCCTCCTGCATAGGTACAGGAGGGTAAATTAAGAAAAGTAATTCAAATTATGCTTTTTGTACAAGATTTAGAGAATGTCTACAGTAGGTTCTCCTATGTAGTATTTCATCTCCCACTTAATTACTTTGAAGCCTCTCCTTTTATATAATGACAGTGAAAATGCGTGAATTTTTGTGTCTGCATTAAGGTCTAACCGAGACTATCAATCCCATACACATCAAATTCTATCTTCCCAGGGCTTTTGTTCTTATAAATAATAGAGGTAACATAAATGGCTTCCTTCTAGCAAAATAATATAAAAGCTTACAAAAGAAAAAATAGTCAATATTAGGTAGTACAATACAATTGTAAATGACAGTAGAAATTTAATTCTGAGACCAAACCTATGAATATCAATTTTAAATGAAAATCACTTTTGCTGCTAATTGTAAGAATACATAATTATTTTAAAAATCAATCAATAAGAATAAAAGAAAAAGTAAAATTTATCCACAACATTATGTAGAAAAATATCTCAGTTGCTTTTCATCTGGTAGTTAATTACTACTTAAACCAAATTTTCATCTCTGTTAAGAAGCTGCAGGAAACTAACCTCTTCAGGAAATATAGATAAGAAAATCACCATGACATTCAAAATTCAAGGTTGAAGATTATATGTTACAGTGACAATTACAAGACCACAACTTGGCAATCAAATTAAATTTAATTTTTCTAGGTAATGTGACAGTATCCTCTATAAGACTTAAGGATATGCCTGGATGGTAAAACCTAGGTTAGTATTTTGCTCTCTGTCCAGAATTTGCTCTATGGACACACACAACGTGCACACACAATACACACACAGACATACACACAACACTAATTTGTCATAGACGTGTCATTCACTTTCCATTTAACTTCACATCTTGAGCACCAATCTCTCTTGGTTTTCCTCCTTTATCTTCAGTAGCAATCCCTTTTTTCTTTGCTGAATCCTCACGTTCCAATCTCTTAATACGCGAGTAGCCCAAGATTCAGAACTGAAATGCCTACGCTCATGTTTTTAAGTTATCACTGTCAGTCCCATAGTTTTAAAACAATTTATAGACTCATGTTTCCCAAATACATACCTCCAGTCCTGGATTTTCTTCCCTGAACACCAACCTCACAGACCCAGTTGCTAAGGCAAAATCATTAATGGGATGCCTAATGTGCATATCAAATTTAATGTGTCTAAAACCAAAGTTAAAATTCTTCCTATCTCTAGAATGCTCCTTTCTCAGACTTGTTTATAAGTAGAATAGAAATTCCATTATTCTAATTTCTCTGGCTAAAAAATTGCAATCTATAATCCTCTGACACCATGCTTTGGAACTGGTTCTTCTGCATAGGATCATCTTTGTTCATGTCATTGCATGCTTTGCACTCTTACTTACTCAGGTCTCTGATCAGTATCATTTTATAAGACAAGTCTTAAAAGGCCACCTTACCTGAGGCAGTGGCCTTCTCCCTCCATTATCATTATTTATTTGCTCTAGCTTATTTTTCTTCTCATTTATCATGATCTGACATAATTTTCTTCCAAGCCAAATTACATTTGGGACTTTGTGGTGTTGTCTTCTTGCTTTTTGCCATTCTTCCCGCCAAGACTAGAAAAGTACATAATGCTCAATAAACATTTATCAAATTAAGGAATCAAATCATTTTGTCTTATGTCCCATAGTATGAATTTGTCCTAAGTTATTTTACCAAACATTTGTGTTGTTTCCAAATTTTCACAACAAAGACGCTTCAAGGAATATATTTAGACATGATTCTGAGCACGTGCAAGAAACCATCTCTAGGGATGTGCCTTAAAGTAACAGTATATTGGGAGGCCGAGACAGGCGGATCACAAGGTCGGGAGATGGAGACCATCCTGGCTAACACGGTGAAACCCCGTCTCTACCAAAAAAAAAATACAAAAAATTAGCCAGGGGTGGTGGCGGGCACCTGTAGTCCCAGCTACTCAGGCGGCTGAGGCAGGAGAATGGCATGAACCCGGGAGGCAGAGCTTGCAGTGAGCTGAGATTGTGCCGCTGCACTCCAGCCTGGGCAACAGAGCAAGACTCTGTCTCAAAAAAAAAAAAAAAAAAAAAGTAACATTATTAGGGTGTGGTGTATCCAATCTCATCTTTGAAAAATACAGACAAATTGCTCTCCAAAATTTTGCGCCCACCCCAGCAGTTTCTGATGTCCCATTTTTCTACATCTCAGCCAATATTTGTTATTGCTAGATTTTTAAATTTTTCTAAATCTAATGAGTAGAAACTAACATTTTATAACTTATTTTTACTTTAAATTCATTTCCAAATGAATAAAATAAAATATTTCAATTTTCTTTGAATAGCTAACTTACTCCACAAACTGAGATACTGGCTAAGTCACACGTTTATTGTGTATCAGTTACTTACAGTAGTCAGTGCCTGTTGGATGCTTACGTAGGCACTAAGCCTGGCTCTAGAAAGAGAGGTAAATAATGTTAACTTATATAGACCTTCATTCAGAAACACACAAGTGAATAAGAGATAAAAACAATAAAAGTAGCTTGAGATTTAAAGGAGCACAATGATTGATTGGTATATCATTAGTACTTTGAAATATTCCTGACACTTAACTTGACCTCGATAGTATTTGTTGAATGAATGCAGAAAATTACATGACTGCAGGGACCTGAAGGATGAATAGAAGGTATTTTAGGCAAGTGCCTAGTAAGGAACAAGTTTGTGCTATTGGGTGGGTCAGGGCAATCCCGGACGAAGTCCGGACAGACAGCTGATAAAGGAAAACAGATATAAAGGAGAGGTGTAAGTCACGTAGGTCTTCCTAACCATGTGAAGGATTTCTCTCTTTACCTAAGAAAAATATAGAGCCCTGAAAGCAATGTCAGCTGGGGACCGGCATGTGTGACTGCCCTTTAGAATGACTGCTGTAGTATCCATTAGGCAGTGGGCCAGACTGTGCAATGCTCCCCGACCTCAGATTGAAGAAACCCACAAGGAGTCTAAAGCTCCACTTCCGGCTGGAGGTGATGGGGAACTGAGCTGAGACTGTGCTGACCAGGATCGAGGTAGATTCCAACGTAAAGGAATTTCCCTAGAACACCTAAATGCAAATTTGGGAACTTGAAACAATCTTGTAGATTATTTTATTCTCTTTTTAAAAGAGAATTGTGGACATTGGGCCGAGAGATGGAGCGACTGTTCTTGAGATATGTATCCAACTTTCCTACCAACACTACTTTCCTGTGCTCTTCTGCAAGAATGGATTCAGCTCACCTCTAGGTGCTCACTACAGACCAACCCAAATGCAGTTAGAATTCACAGTTTTTATCAGGAGGCTTTGCTTGTATTTTGTAAGCTAAATTGTTAGATTACCTCCTGACTATAATTTCTCAGGGTGTAGGAATACCCTACTAAAGCCAATGTCTTCATCACACTTTTCAAAGAACTAAGGCAGTGTCCCATTCACAACTGTTTTAGTGTATTCTCTTTTTTCCTAAGTAGTGTTTTGGGGATTCAGAGATGAATACAAAACAAAACGCACACACACACAATAAAAAAAGATCAATATTGGTTGGGAAGAGGTGGAACTAGAGTATGTTTCTTCATATAGACATATTCCTAGCTAAAAAACAATGCTGTGACTTAAACCCAATATCAGTTTTACCCAATCAGAGAGAAATTACTGAGGCTCCCTCCCTTCCTTCCTTTTCCTCCTATTTCTCTCTCTCCCACTTCCCTATCTTTTTTTTTTGTTTTAATGTGACAAATTTCCCATTGTTTCCTTGAACACTTTTTCTTCAAATTCAACATGTCTTGGACAATTTCCTAAAAATAAAGCTCATGATTTAATTGTATAGAAAGGTCTCTGAACTGCATCAAATACACCTGTATTCTAACTTCAGCTTTTCACTCAGAAGATCTATATTTTTGAGCGAGTTTTAAACTCCTAGGGCTTTAATGATCTTATGTAATAAATGACAGGTTTGGCCAAGAAGATCTACAGATTATTCCATTCTAACCATCTATGAAACCAGGAAAATTGAATCTAAAAATCTATATACTCAGATCATAAGAGAGAAGGTTTTGTAAGCACTGTGGTTAGAAAGCGGCGGAGAATAAGCTATTTAGAGAGAAAACATTGCCTGTTATAATGTAAGGCACACTCGACTAAAATAACATCTGAGATCTCTCCAGAGTGTCTCCACCACCCCTACTTTGGGGTCCTTGGCCCAGTCACTCAACCTCCCTAAGGTAGTTTTCCCATCTTTTAAAGGGATAACGTAAAGTTGTTTCGCTGTCCCAAATACTTCAGGCATATCAAATAAAAAACAATGATAATCAATAATGCAGGTATTTATATCATGGTGACATGGCTTACTAATATTTTCCTATTTTCCTTAAATGTTACGCAACGAATTTCCAATTGCATTTGAGTTTGCCTTTAAATAATTAAGGAGTGCTTAAAAATTTAACACTTAGTTTGATTCTATAAAAGGTTTAATTCATTAAATTATTCCTTCACATCTAACCCTGGAATCCACATGCTTATATTTGCTAGTTTTCATACGGATCCATCTTGCCAATGCCATCGATAGCCTTGCAGGACCAATAAGCATAAACAAAGACACAGAATTCTCTATGCTTATATGTCATTATAAATATATCGATATATGTATATTTAAAATTTTATCTTCTTGAGTAATTTTGTGGCAAATCTTTCTCTTCTGCATGAGTGACTTGGTGATTAGGCCTAGTTAGTGGAAAAACCGACAGGGCAATTTCACAGCTCTCTTAATATAGACAGACTCTCTGGTCCCAGTCATGTCTATAAAAGGAACTTTTATTAAATTGAAAATCGTTTCTGATTAAAAGTTCTTTTTATGAAACTCTTACTGCTTATTGTTTTATAAAGCAATGCTAAAATAAAAACGATCTTTTTTTCATCGTACGGATATGCAATTTAATAATTAGTTTTACAATTTAGACACTGCTGAAATGTTATTGCAAAAAAAATTTCTAGTTAAAACACATTTTCTCTTCTCATTTTCCAGGTGACTTTTGGACTCATGACTCCATTTGCTGTTAGTTGAAAATCTATAGAGGTAACAATTCATTTCCTAAGAAGAAAGATTGCCATGTGCTAGCCAAAATTGCTCAAATGTAAGAACTTACTCTCAGATTAATTAGACAAGTTGGCTAAATATGAGAGGTTCTTTTTATAAATTTGAAGCAATAATGAGTTATTGTTTTTAGAGATAAAAGTCATCAACATAGAAATAGTACAGTCTAAAATTAGTGACACGGGCTTATTTTTAATATACCAAAGTGTATCAAAAAGAAAAGATAAAAATGGATTAGCCAATATCATATAAAATGTACACTCCTCTCCTTTTAATAACAGATGAGTAATGAACACATTAGCAGAGAGGCAATTTAAAATCTGACTATAAAAACTAAATTGAAGAAGATAGTGAAGATTAAAACCAAAATCCTTGGACTATCATATGGGGGACCAGTGAACCACGGTATCTGTGTCTGCTGCTCCATTTTCTGTATTTCCATCTGTGACTCCAAATGCCAACAAGATTCTGGTGAATACAGTTATCTATTTTAAAAAGACTTGCTTTTTGCACGTTTAGACACTCTCATGACATACATTTCTTAAGCTGTGCATGAGGAGATTGTTCCACTTTGTTGCCCTGGAGTAGGAGGAACGTGGCAAGAGGTGACACATACCAGTCACGTGCAGGAGGCTGTGTTTTAACTCAAAGAATTTATTTTTAATTGAGGTAAAAGTCATTCTCAATTTCAGATCTTCCAGAAATAATTGGTTCTCTAGCCATATTCAAAGACAGAAATGATTCATGTAGCTAAAATATGTCTAAGCCATCAAAAAAAGCATTCGAGCACACAAAAGTTAAAATACTAATACCGTTCCTCCCCCGTTTTCTAACTCAGTGACCTTTAAATAAGAAATGATGTACTCCTTATAATTGCATTCTTGCCAATAATCGTTTCCCAAATGCAAGCATACTAAAATTGCTTTCTTGCTGTTTAGAGGACTTAGGGGCTACATTTAAAATTGGTGGCTTTTAATTCAAATAATTATTTTGTCTTTTTTTAAATCTACATTTAGAATTCAGTCGTTTCTTTCCCCCTTTCTTTCTAAAGGATTTAGAAACTATTTTCTCATTTGTATAATTAGGCATTTTAGAAGAACCAAAATGAAAATACTCAAAGCAGTGTAATTCCAACCTGAATGAGTGGATTTTTCATTTCTTGGGAAACGTATCCGAACAAAACATTGCTGATTTCAGAAAAGTATAGGATGCATTTTAGTTAACATGTCTGATATTATTTTGGAAGACTCAGTTGAAAAAGCAAGTAAGAAAGTTATTCTCGATAATTAAGGCTGGAGAATTAAACATGATATGAAAGAAGAGGCAGAATATGGCATGTTCCCTCATTAATATTCCATAATGTCTTTATTTTAGAAATTTAAGCTCACAGTATGAAATTTATTTCAGAATAATTTCTGTGCTACTTCCAAGTTACCCGGTGGCGGTGGCCAGTGGGTAACGTCATGAACCTGTGCTGCAGCCTCAAGACCACAGCAGAATTCTTGTAGGAACAGACATCAGCAAGTCCCCCTCTCAATCTCCCTGTTAACCATGAGATCGTGATAATACTACAGGTAATAATTGTGAGAGCTTTCATTTTTCTGAGTGCTTACTATGTGCCAGACCCTACAGCATGTGTTTTACAGGCAACTTCTCATTACAAGAAAGCATACTCTAAAGTTGATATGGTATTTTTGCAGTTTACAGGTAAGAAAACTGATGATTAGAAATTTCATCATTTGTCCCAGGTCACAGAACAATTGACTCCTGGAGTTTATCACAGATTGGCTCTAGAAACGAACTCTTAGCTGCTGCAATACCCAAAAGGATGAGTTAAACAAAATGCTTGTCAAGGCATGGCTTTCATTTGTGACAAAGACATCATTTAATACAATCGCATTAATAATATTCTGTGTTTTCCTTAATTCAGAATTCTAAGAACTTGATGTGCTTCCTTTCCAGTGAAATAGTTGAAGCTATTACTGTTCATAGCATTAAATATGTAATACATCCTCCTGCTCTCTTTCCAGCTTCATCGGGCGTCATAACCAACTGTTCCTAAAAGAAGTGGAGACATTCTCCTACCTTCCGGTTAACTGATTCAGGACTTGGCTTTGCAGATTTATAACAGAGACAACGACAAATTCATTATTAGGCCTATTTACTTAATTGTATATTATCATGTTTTTGTTTTTGTTATTTCTATTATCTATTAGTTTTTGTTATGGGTATCATTTATGGGTTTCACGGGAAAAAAAAGATTAAAGAAAGCAGAACTTTATTCCTAGGAATAAAGGAAAAAATTCTAACTTGATCCTTCTTGGAAATTTCCATCTATGTACATATGACACTAAAATGTTCTATAACCTAAAAATGTGGCTTATCTTTCCATATGGTGCTTTTCCAAAGAGCTAGACAAGGGTGTTGCAGATTAAACAAAGTGGGCTCAAGTCCCTGCTGCTGGGAAACATCCTCTCTGTACAGTGAAACATATTAGTTGAAGAAAACATTTGTTGAAACATTTTCCAGCAGACAACCTGTTCCCATGCTGAGAAACTAATGTCTTGCCCCTTATGCACCAGTTAATTCATTCCAAAAACACATGTAGACCCAGCCAGGTTGTATCATTGAAATAATTATCCATCAAGGGATGCAAATCTGGGAGTGTTTCAATTTTAGGATTCAATAGCCATACCTCCAAAAAATTTCCCGAAATACCCTACAGCACACAAGTCTTCATTTATATATACAGTGCAGGCAAAACGTGTTTTCCATTGCCTAAATTCACATGTACATTCAAAAGCCCCAAAATGAGCATTTTACAATCCTCATTACAATAATTATTATGACAATGGTACTAGTGAGCACATGGATTAAATCAAGTAGTAGAAGCGGATCTGCTACTCCCTAAGGAAACATGCTCAATCTTACCAATTTTGTGTTCCTTAATATCTCATATATGTGTGTGTGTGTGTGTGTGTGTGTGTGTGTGTATGTATACATATATAGATGTGTGTGTTTATATATGTATATACACACATGTCTATCTTATTTATATATTTTTGTTTTTTGTTTTTGAGATGGAGTCTTGCTCTGTCACTGAGACTGGAGCACAGTGGTGCAATCTCTGCTCACTGCAACCTCTGCCTCCAGGGTTCAAGTGATTCTCCTGCTTCAGCCTCCTAAGTAGCTGGGATTACAGGTGCCAGCCACTGTGCCCAGCTAATTTTTGTATTTTTAGTAGAGTCAGGGTTTCACCATGTTGGCCAGGCTGGTTTTGAACTCCTGACCTCAGGTAATCCACTTGCCTCGGCCTCCCAAAGCGATAAAATTACAGGCATGAGCCACTGCACCTAGCACCTTAACATCTCTTGAGAGGAAACATTTCAAATATATTTGTTGACAAATTAAAAAAAAATACACTGTAAACTTAATGCAAAATTGGCTTTCAAGCTGAATAGTGAGTTGGTTGGTTGGTTGACTCCATATTTTCTGTGCTATGATATTACTGAGGCACCAGTGATTTAGAGTACTTGAAAACAAAATCTATCTGTCCTGAAAAGTGAAATAATTGATTATTCTTTATTTGTCTCTATTCCACAGCAATTTAACATTGCTAAATTATCAAAGGTATCATTTGCACTTTGCTCTGCTCTAGCCTGCTTATAATTGGAGGTAATTCATTTTCTATTATTATGAAGGCAGATTCTTATTATATTTATACATTGGTGCAAAAGTATTTGTGGTTTTTGTCATCAGTTAATAGCAAAACCGCAATTACCTTTTGCACTCAACCTAACAGATTACAGTCATTGAGTTTCTATAAAATACTACAGGGGCCCAAAACGTATGAAACCTAAATCCAATCCAGATTGAAGAAAAAAAATCCTATTGAACTTATAAAGTAATTCTAATTGAACAAAAATAAGAGTACTGCATAGTAAAACATTAGGAATTTAAGTAAGCAGGTCTTAAAAGATTGTAGGATTAAATTGAATAAACGAAAGGTTATAAATAAGCCAACATTTAATTCACAAACCTGAAAAATAAATATATGGATAATGCAGAGAAAGAAGGAAGAAATAAGTAATGAAAAGAACACAGATTTAATAAATTAGAAGGCAAAATAAGAGATATCTTCAAAACACCAGAGGAAGGTTCTTCGAAACTAGTAGTAAATTAGAAAATCTTCAAGCCAAAATAAATTTTTTTTAAAGAGAAGTCCAAAATATACACTAAACAGCAGGTTATTATTTCTTTGCCTTAAAGACACCTACTTAGCAAGCCCTGATTCCTCCCTCCTGCTCTGTGATATTGGGGTGTCTCCATCTCAGAGGCAAAATAACGCCTCGGAGTTGAGAACTCTCGGTTGGAGTCCCGGTTCTCTCACTTACTAGCTGTGTGACCCTGGGCAATTTACTTAACTACCCTTGCCTTACTTATCATTTATTTAAAATGAGAAAAATACTGGAAGCCACCACACAGGGCTTCATGAGAATTTGATGAGCAGCATTTGTAAAGCAGTGAAAACCACACCTGTAACAATGAAAACATAATTAGTCTATAAATCCATTCCCCTAATCTTCTTCTACAGAAGGATGAGAGTTCTGTCATGGACTTCACTGTCTACATTGAAACGCTGGACTACAAGTACCTTTATGTGAAACTCTGCCATTTTCTTAATTTCCATCTCATTATTTTAAAACATTTCTACTAATTCTTGACATTTCTCCCATTAAAAGGCAAGGGGTAATTTCTCTCCAAGTATGAAACAACCTTAATGTCTTTTTTTGATGAACAGAATGTGTTGGAAGTAACGTTACTTGGCACCTGAGGTTAGGTCATTAGAGGTAAAACAGCTTCTCCCAGCTATCTCTTGGGAATCATGCCCTTGGGATCCAGACATAATATTGTGAGAAACCCAGGATAAGTGGAGAAGCCACATGATAATGTTAAGCCAAAAGCCCTCACTAAAGCTCCAGCCAACAGCCAGTGTCAATAATCAAATACGTGAGTGAAAGAATCTACAGATAATTCCAGGCCCCCTATTCCAAGTTAGAGCAGAGATGAACTGAGCCTACAGCGATCTGCCCAATATGCAGACTTATCATAAAATAAATATTGTTGTTAAGCCATTAGGTTCTGGGGTGGCTTGTTACACAGCAATATATTACCAGCACAGACTTTGTTACTTAAAGGGGAGTTTTGCCATGTCCAAAACCCTAAAATACATATAAGTAGCTTCATGATTGGATGGTAAGAGGAATCCACACTTGGTGACATACAGCTAATTCTAGAAGTGTAAGCACTGGTTGCAGGGCACTTACTATATGTCAAATATAATTAAGCAACTTGAAAATTGAAGAGAAAAAATATATGATTGTGTTGACTCTGAAAAAAATACAATTCATCCCCAAGGCTAAGGATGAGGCTGCTTCGCCAGTGAAGGGAGAGGTGAACAGCATCCTTTGAAGCAGGATCAGACCCAGCCAGCAGAGATGGAGAGTGACTCTGCTGGCAGAAGGTAGGCGAGGATAAGCTAACGATGCTGCTGTGGCCTCCATGCACTCAGCAAGAGTGGGGCACTTGTGCTGGGCCGGCACTAGGGATGGTGCTGAGTGGGGCAGAGGCCTGCCTTCAAGGAGTTCACAGTGAACAAGATGAGAAGGGCTGGGCCCTGCAGGGACAAGAGCCCCAGTTATGTACAAGACACTTTGGGAGGAAAAAAGACTACCTTTTCTTTTCCCTCTGCCATTGATATAGCTGGTGTTCCAAAACTTCCACCTCCCTCCCTGGCGACCTCTAAAATGATTGGTACAGGTGCTGCCCCTCCCCTTAGCTCCCCTATCCTGGGCTAGAAGGCCACAGGGGCTGTCCTCTAGAATTCTTCCTCCCCTCCCCCACACCATTCATTCAATTCATGAAACAAATCTTCGCCGAGAGCAGTTTATGTGCCAGGAACATCATTCTTTCCTTGCAACCTGGAACAAGACCAGCTACCACCCTAGCTTCGTCCCCCACTTGCACCAACCAGTCCCGGGTTAGATCTCAAATGCCGGAAGCCAGGAATGCCCAACTCTGGATGGCCCCAGTCAGAACTTCTGGGATCTCACTGAAGCTGGCCTGGCCTCTGCTCCAGCTCTCAAGGGGCTGCTTTTCAACCAAGAGCCTTGTGAGCCTGGTCTGAGTCTTGCACAGCCACTGAGTATTTTTATGCCTTAGCCAGTGTACCTTCTACCTCAGTCTATGTGAGAGGAAGAGAATATGTGTCCCTGTGGGTCTCCGCAAGTGACAGACGTGTTGTTTTTAACAGTATTATTAGGTTATGATTAAAGCCTCATGAAATCCTCAAAAAAAAAAACTGAATTCAATAAAATTTCCCTCCTTAAAGGAAAATCTTAGCAAACTGTTGTCAAAGAATATCATAGATTTAAAAGACAAATAATATACTTGGAGAAAATATATACATATATATGCACATCACAGACAAATAATAATTACCAAAGATACATCTATATTTACATGAATTAACAGGCATATACATATGTGTGTGTGTTTCTCAAAATCAAAATTTTAAAAGGGGAAAAATAGAAAAACAAATGACAGGAGGAAACAGAAGAGAACTTCCAAATAGCAAAAAAAATAGATAAATAATGATGATGATTGACAGACAATCAACTTTAGAAGTGATGAAAGGAATACAAATGAAAATTACGATGAAATGCTTCCTGTCTCCTCTCAGATTTACACAAATGTAAATGGTCTAAAAAATTAAATGAGGATAAAGATATAGGGAAAAATAAACTCACAGCTGTTATTAGGGAAGAGCAAACTGGTACAGCTACTTTGACAAGCACCTGGGCAGTATCTAATGTAACTGAAGATGTATGTATTACATATGACCTATCTGTTCTCCTTGCAAGGGTATACACTAGACAATCACTCATATTGTACAAGAAGATCGGGGAGTTAAACAAGAGTACCCGTTACACCAAAATTTATTAAAGAAATTCCAAAATATCTACTTCCCTTAGTGGATGAATAGATGATTTAAACACTTAAAAGAAATATTGTATATATTAATGAAAAGATCTCTAAAACATAATTTCAAATAAAAAAAGACAGTATGATACAGTGAGCATTTTGTCATTTATAAACTTTAAATAGACATGAAACCATGATATATGTTGTTTCTAAATACAATATGTGTGCAGATGTTTGAAAATTGTACTAGGATGATACATGTCAATTTATGATAATACAAGCCTCTGGGTTCTCAATCATGGTTTAAGAGAACTTGAACATTATTTGTATCATTAAAGTTAAGTTATATGAAAATACTTGAAAATAAATTTTGTTTAAGTGGAAATGAAACAGAATGGTCTCTGGAAAGCAGAAAACAGGTTCACGAGCCTATGTGTAGGGAATGATAAATCTTATGTCCGTTGTGAAAAATCCTTAATTCTAAGAATATTATTTGAGGATGGACAGAGTCAACGTGGCGGTTTCCTTTTCATCAGTGGGGACCAAGGGCTGGGCGAGCTGACACTAGTGTTGAGAATGACATTGGCACTGCGTGGAGGAGATAGGTGTCAATAAAACCCAACTGTATGTTTTGAAAATGATGCTGCAGGCCACGTATAGATGAGTAGGAAGGTGGAAGGAGAGAAAGAAGTAGGGGACAGGGAAAAAGGAGCACTCTCCACGCTACAGTCTAGATATCGCAAGAGCAGAAACTGCCCTGTAGGTGTAACTATTTTTGTGCGATACTTTGTGTAATTATTTCATTTTGTTCCCCTCCTGGTATTTAGCAGTCCTTTAGAAAAAATGTCGGTCTGTCTCAGCTGTGCTAAGGGAAAACAAGGAAAGGCGTTTTAGTCAGAGTTTGAAACTGAGTCCTCTGTTGGTAGGATGGTAAAATGGCGCAGCTGCTGTGGAAAACAGTACTAAAGTTCCTCAAAAAATTAAAAATAGAATTATCATATGATCCAGCAGTCACACTTCTGGACTTACATACAAACAAACTGAAAACAGGATCTGGAAGAGAGATGTGCACATTCATATTCACAATAGCCAAAAGGCAAAAACAACTAGAGTGTCCACTGATGGATGAATGGGTAAAGCAAATGTGGCACATAAATAACATGGAATATTATGTAGCATTTAAAAAGAAGGAAATCTTGTCATATGCTACAAAAAAGATGAACCTTGAGAATTTTATATTAAGTAAAATAGGCCAGTCACTAAGGAAAACTAATGGGCTGAGTGCAGTGGCTCACACCTGTAATCTTAGCCACTTGAAGAGGCAGAGGCGGGAGGATTGCTTGAGGCCAGGAGTTCAAGACCAGCTTGGGCAACAAAGCAAGACCAAATTTCTACAAAAAGGAAAAAAAAAAAAAAAAAAGCAAGAGAGAGATTAAAAAAACAAAAAATTAGCAGGGAATGGTGGCATACACCTAGAAGCTCAGTTACTGGGGAGGCTGGGTTTGGAGGACTGCCTGAGCCCAGGAGTTCAGGGTTATAGTGAGCTAAGATTGTGCCACTGCACTCCAGCCTG
>NW_026652279.1:168516624-168697617 GCF_009828535.3 Hylobates moloch
GCTGGTCTTGAACTCCTGAGCTCAGGTGACCCACCTGCCTCAGCCTCCCAAAGTGCTGGGATTACAGGTATGAGCCACTGTGCCTGGCACATCCTGCATCTCTTTGTTTCTGACCATAGACATCTGAATATGAAGCCAACATTACAAAAATAAGTTGACATAAACTTGACCTATTCATCGTCCTCTTTCAGTTCAACTAACACTTTATACATTTATATTTTTTCCTACGAAGGGACAAAAATGACACCTCTGAAGATGTCTGTCCTCTCTATAATGTCACAGTCCTTTGTCTACAGTAGGTACTCAATAACAATTAGCCTCTGTTTTCCATTCTTTTGCCCCGGTACCATGTTGGCGGGTCTGCTCCCTTATGGCTTGCTCTTACCCTGCCTTTTGCATATTTTCCCCATGACTATCCCCCTGTCAAAGTCTCATGATTGTTTCACAAACCCTGCATGAATTCACAAGGTCACCTCTGTTTCTTATAATTATCTCCCCTTCAACTCTGGTGGCACCTGTGGCCTATAAGATGATGATGTGCCAAAATATTGATCCCCTTCGCCTTCAGGGCAAGGTCAAAACCTGGAGTGTGTGGATCCCATAGGCCAGCCACTTCTTCTGAACCAGCTTCATTAACATTGTGTACACACAAACTAACTGTCTGTGTGCTCTGATACAAAAAGGGTGGGGTGCACTGGTCCATACTAGTCATTTGATGCTTAGAAATTATCTTGAATATATTTTCTTTTAAACTAGGTGGGCATTCTTCTAAGTTAAATTATAAACCCTCCTAAGAGTGATAAATATTATCACTTACATCTTCATCGAGCAGAAATATGGTATCTGCTTGGTGAAATGTGTTTCTTAAAGCAAGTCTCCATGGCATGAGTGTAAATCTTCACTTTGCTAGTTAAAAGCCTTATGGTAAGTTAGACATCCATAATGCCCAATCTGTAAAGTCCTAATCTGCTAAGTGTATAAACTGATGTCCTCCACACAGGACTGTTTTGAGAATTAAATGAGCAAGTGTATCTGAAGGTCCTGTCACACAAAAATTGTGCAATAAATGACACCACCTCTCTTAAGTAACTTCAAAACTATTGCTGAAGATAAAGAAGATGTGAAATTAATACCTGCATAAACAAGATGGAAACTCCCTGGAAAAGAAACATCTGTTTAAAAGTTAAAAATAAAAGTTTATCATCATCGAAAATGAAAATGAAAATGTAAATGTTAAGATTAAAATTCCAACACACTCACATAGCGTTTACGTTTAAAGTGGGCATCATTCTCTAGTTGATTTCTGTCAACATGCTTTCCTAATGATTAGCCTATTCTTTGTGAGAACTTTCCCCTCACACAGAGATCCCATCACATTGCATAATAATCCAAGGACATTTGCCAATTTTAATAAAGTCTAAGTGTTTGGGGCTTTCTTTTGCCATATAGGTTATAAGCAGAATTTATTTTTAATGTCTATTTCAAAACCATTTATGTGTTATTTTTGATGGAAATGTGTTAAAACTGAAAACAAAATACAGATTTGGTTTTGAAACAGAAACCAGGAAAGCCTCCTGCAAACACACCGGCTACAAGATTGAATTCAGATAACAAGATCCTTACTCTTCCTTCTTTTAGTCCAAAGCAAATGTCAGTAGCTGCTATTTCATCCCTCCTTTGTAGAACAAATGCCAGACAAGCTGACATATGGAAGACACACAGTGCTTTGAGGTCATCCGAATATTGATAGAAGTAAAAGGACAAGTCAGTCCCCATGCAGCCCAGTACTCCCCGCCCCACAGTGCATTGAGCACGGCCAGCACAACCAACTCCAAAATGTCTTGCTGCATCCACCTGCTCCTGGATGACACTAAAACTAAAAACAGTCAGACGCTGTCTGTGGATTGAAATGCAGAAATAACCGCTAGGTAAGGAAAAATAAAAATCTCTTATAGAGCAAATTTTTCCATATATAACATGAAATGTAATGACTACAAAGAATTATTTTCAATACAAAAATGCCATGGTTTATATAAAATGGTGTTTTTCCAGTACTATAAATAGATGTACATTTAACAAGCTAACTTCATAACAGATACCTTCAATTTGTCTGGAACTTAATCATCCAAATAAAAGAAATTAGGTATTTTACATGTTAAATCTTGCATCTTTAAATTGGAACATATTCATATCCTTCAGAACTGAAGCATAAAAATGTTTTAAAATACAAACTTGGTATCCATCCTAGGAAGCAAGCTGGGTATTCTCTAGGACATAGGGCCCTGTTTTGCGAAGAGGGAGAGGGAGAGGGAGAGGTCTGATTAAAAGGATCATTTAATTTATGATCTATAGATTTCATTCAACTGTCTTACCAGAGAATCATTCGTAACAGTCAATCTACCAAAGGATTCTCTGTTTGGTTTTTTTCTTTTTGCATCAATAAAGAAGAACAACATCCTTCCTAGGCACGTTATTTACTTAACAACTTAAAGAAGCTTATTGAAGATTTTGATCCTATATACCTTTATGTGAGATAAGAAAAATCTGTTCTCAAAAATAAAAAATATCTGACCACCGCCACAGTGAATGGTGAAGGACCCATCAGAAAGAACTCAGTGGGTTGAGAAGACAACAACTAAGTCAAAAACCACCAACTGAGTGAAAACAATAGGCTAAGGTGGGAAAGCCTGGTAGATAAAGCAGCATAGGCAGGACAAGTGCAAAGAAGGCAGCTGTAGAGGAAAACAGTGAAGAAATCACTTGCTTCAGGGGTGTTGACAATTTTCCCATTTTTTTCTCCTGCATGTTTCTCTTGAGCATTTCCACAGGCACCCAAGTTATAAGTATTTCCATGCTGACCCAATCGACCATAATTCACCACTCTGAATAACTGACACAGTCCCGATATTTGTGATCACTTCCCCTTGAAATTTTGCTTTATCTCATTCTTAGAATTGCTTTATAACTAAACTGACAAATGCATTTTGTTCATTTATTTATTTATTCAACATATATTTATTGAGATATTCCACAATGAATAAAATAAGCATGCTCCCTGCTCTCATGTAGCTAATAATTAGAAAAAGAACACAAATGCATTTAAAGCTATTGAAGATCAGGCTAAGTGCTGTGGAGCATATAAATAGGGCGCTGAGCTAGAAAATAAAATAAGGTCAAAAGTAAGACTGCCAGGAAAAAACCCTGTTGAAGAAAAGAGATTTCAGCTGAGATAGAAACCAGAAGAAACCAGCTATTCACAGTGTGGGCAAAACACTCCTAGAGAAAGTAAAGGAAATTGCAAATAGGAACTGTTCAAGGCTAGAAAGAAATTGTTATAAACTGGACCTGGCAGAAGGTCACTGTGGCTGCAGTGTTGTGAGCAAAGGGAGGAGGTTGCAGAGGGAGATGGGACTGGAATATTGTGTGCATTTGGGTTTTGTTTTATGATAAGTGTAAAGGAAAGACCCTCGAGTTTTCAATAGAAGACTTATCCTAACTTTTACCTTAAAAAGATGATTTGGCCATTGTGTGGAAAATGAATTAGAGTCAAAAAGAGTGAAAGACAGGAGACCACTCTGAAAGCTTTTGTAGCTCTCAGGTTAGAGAGATGGCAGTGGCCGGACCGGGATGCTAGCCAGGAACGAAGATGATGGGTGGCTGAATTTGAGATGCATTTTGGAGGATTTGCTGGAAGACTTCATGTGTCAGGGATAGGAGGGAGAAGACTGTGAAGGAAATGAAGGCGTGAAGCACTCTGACTGACCACTCGTTAGGTGGCAGTGTCATTTCGGGATACGAGGGATCTTGGGGATAGACTGAGGGTCAGGGAAAGTATTGATGCTTAGTCTGTAGGGGTGGAAAGGAAACCAGACTCACAGTTTGGAGATGGGCTAAGATGTAGCAACAATAGCAAAAGCTAAACAACATACTGCTTTATATTCTCATGTCTGCCCAAACCTCTATATTCCTAGTATTGCTACCTTAGGGGATCCTCATTATCCAATATCAGGAACAATGAGGTTGCACAGAACTTACTGTGATGATGGAAATATTCCCATTTGTGCTGTTCACTAAGGCAGCCACTAGCCACGTGTGGCTACCAAGCACTTGCACTGATTACTGTGATGGAGGAATTGAACTTTTTACTTTCATTTATTTAAATGGCAATAGCCCTGGTGTCTGGTGAACACCTTACCAGGGAGGTACATGTCTAGAATATCACCAATGGCTTCTATTCCAGAGACATGAGGACGTTATGTTTATGTGCTCAGGTCGGTTAAGATGTGATGATTCCTCTTTTCTGTACCCTGTTAGAGTGAAAGCACTCAGACAGTGAGACAGTCAAGATGAGTACAGAGAGGATGGAAGAGAACTGACCTGGGTTTGTGAGAATCAGCCTTTTGATAAATCAAGAACTTTTATTGATTTGGAGAGAGATCCCATCATGAAGTATCTCATTGCCTTGCAGCATAGCCACAGCCCCATGGAACCCTGGTAATCAGTGGGCATCTCAGAAGGAACACAGCTTGATGTCAGAAAACTCAGGGCTGCCTGATAATGTAAAACGAATTTTAACACATTGCATTTTTCTTTATTAGATTATGGTAAAATGTGCAATCTATTACAAACCTCAAATTTGTAAAGACTGTAAAAAGCATCAATCACCTAACAAACTGAATTTTTAGAGCAGAATCGCAGACTATTCAAACTGGAGGTACTTAGAAATCATCAAACCTATGACTTGAAAGAAGCTGAGTGACTCCCTCAAGTTGCACAACTAGCTAATAGCAGAACTACGACAAGAATGTAGGTCTCCTTATTCTTGGTGTGTACAATTTAGACCCTCAGGTAACCATGTTATATGATAAGATTTAGCCAAACAACAGAAACTGAATCTTTTTATATTTCCAGAAAAGGCCAATATAAAAATTTTAGAAACTTGAATGTGTAGGCATCCTGTCATTCTGTCAAATTTCCCTTATGAATAGATTAGGAGTGGAAAGAAACAGGTGTCCTCTTTTTTGTGTGTTCATTATTATGTAATCTGTCACATATTAATTGAACATTTTTTCTGGTGTTTTCCAATTGGCTTTTATCAGGCCTTTTAAACTGAATAATCCCTAATTGTGATGTTTGAAACCTGTTCCAAAAAAATTCTCCTCTAGGAGAAGAAAAAATAATGCCAATGCTTAGCCAAGAAGCTTCTCATTGAAGTCTAGAAGTCCACATCAGAACCACAATTTGATGGTGAGCCGAGAAAAGATTTCAAAAGAATGGTAATGATTTGGACAAAGGGGAAATACCCCTGGTATTTAAAGCCATCAACACCTGAGCCACAAAGAGACCCATCAAACACTAATAGAGATAATCTATGCAGAGAATAACGTGCTATCATTGGAGTGATACAGAATAATCTTTAATCGTGTGTGCCATTTGAAAATTCTAAGAGGAACAGAAAAGGCTTTGCAATTCTATAATTAGATGTTCACAAATCTTTAACAGGATTCCTAACCAGCTATACTCTTTCTCACCTTTATCCACCATGGGATGTGTTCCCCATGCCTGGATTCCCTGGTATTGGGAGGAGGTTTCTGATACTGTTGCACCAAAATGACTTGGTCCCAGCAGTGAGCACTCTGGCATCTGTGTTCTCTATTCCACTACTCTTTGGCCAGTTAGGATAGAAATGGTAACCACTGTGCATATTTAGTACACAAAAACACTCAACCTACACATGACAGATATATATGGGCCTAAATATTAAGCGTGTTTCCACCTCCACCATACTTGTCTTTGGTATTCCATTCCTACTGGACTATGTGACAGAGAAGTCTGGAATTGTCTGTGCAGGGAGGGCATGAGGGAGGTGGTCCGCTCATTCTAACTCAAGGCTTCTCCTTATCCCAGTTAATCACTATCCCTGGCTCTTTCTAACTTTGACAAAATGTGTTTGGTTTATTTGAAGACAAATGTTAAACCTTGGTACTAGAAGTAATCATTTCTACTGCTGTGTGTGTGTGTGTATGTGTGTGTGTGTGTGTTTGTGTGTGTTAACTTCAGTAGACAAGGATGCCTGCTACCCAAGTCTTCATATTGTTCATGGTACCTGGCTTATTAGGAAGTCAAGTGCAGCGTGCAACTGACAAGTAGTTCCGGATGAACTTGCAGTTAGTAGTTACATTCTGACTGTTCAAACTCTCCCAGCAACTCCATCACATTCTTCCCATCCTAAATTACAGTGTTAACACTGCAGTCCGCTATTAACTAGTTAGCACATTTCAAGGACAGTAAGAATATTTCACTATTATCTTTTTAAGTTAATTTTTTCTAGTATTAATATTACTTCAGAATGAAATAATTGTAGATACATGTGTGCACATGCCTTTTATTAATGACAATGTTAAGTTTTCTAATATCAAGAAGCTGTGAACTGTGAGAAGATGGCAAAAAAATTCTGTTTGATGAACTCTTTAGCTAGGTTGGATGGACATAAAATTATAAAGAACTATTAAGTCATCAGAAGAACAGTCCCAGCAACTAGAGAACCATGTTTCACATGTCTGCTATCCCAACTTAACATGCTATTGCTAAGAAGTTCTAGCTTTCAAATGATCGCGTGATTTTTTCCTCTACTATAGTTGTTAAGATACTACTTTCTACATCTAGGTATTCTCGTTCCTTAGGGACAATGCACATTTCTCCCAGTCAAGCCTGATTGTAATGCCTGGCTCTCTGCCCTGTCACTCTACCTAAATACCGAACACAATAATCCACGAGAAAAATTGAGGCGCTCTGCTCCACTGACACCACGATGAAGACCTAGATCTAGGAGGCTGTGGCCTTCTGATCACAGCTCATGCTGGAATTCCATCCCTGGGTTTCTGAAGCAAGCTTAGGTCTAGATAACTGAGTCGGGCAGGGCTCAATCTCTGTCTTTGCTCCAAGGTTGGTTCCACCATGGATAACTGGGAATGAGATCCTTCTCTAAACAGAGAAATTTTTGTGATTCATGGAATGACATCTGGAATATGCCCACAAAGCAGATTTTTTTTTTCTTTGAAACTGAGTCTCACTCTGTCAACCAAGCTGGAGTGCAGTGGTGCTATCTCACTGCAACCTCTGCCTCCCAGGTTCAAGCAATTCTCCTGCCTCAGCCTCCCAAGCACAAAACAGTTTTTCTAAGAATCATGGCTGGGTACGGTGGCTCACGCCTGTAATCCCAGCACTTTGGGAGGCCGAGGCGGGCAGATCACCCAAGATCAGGAGTTCAAGACCAGCCTGAACAACATGGAGAAACCCTGTCTCTACTAAAAAAATACAAAATTAGAAAATTAGCCAGGCATAGTGGCGCATGTCTGTAATCCCAGCTACTCAAGAGGCTGAGGCAGGAGAAGAATCGCTTGAACCTGGGAGGCAGAGGTTGCAGTGAGCCTAGATCACACCACTGCACTCCAGCCTGGGCAACAAGAGTGAAACTCTGTCTAAAAAAAAAAAAAAAAAAAAAAAACAGAGAGAAAAGAAAAAAGCAGCATTACTCTGTTCCATTGATAATCTGTCTCTGAATTTTGCCTGCTTAACAGAGAGGTAAGCTACTGAAAAGAGAAAAATATACTGTACAGTACCACAATGTTGATTTCATCCCAGGGACTTGCAAATCATTCTGCTCAGATGGGAAATTTGATAATTCGTCAATGAACACATTGATCTTAACCAATGAAAACCATTCCGTTTCAGATCCAGCTCAGATTAAGTTCATTTATTTATTTTCATTTTATTTATTTATGTATTTATTTATTTCACTTTCTGTAGACAATGCACCCTCCAAGGAACAGTTCTCTGGAACTATCATGGTAACTAGGCATAGCAGTGGAAATAAGTTTTTGATCCCATCTATGGGGTTTTCTATCAAAGTGAGAAAAATACATTTATATGAAACCATATCCATCTGGGACAGACATTTACAGCACCATATAAAATTGTGGAGCTATTAAACAAACCTGCTTTACCCAACAATATCTACAGTACTCTAGTATGTCAAGAACTTGTGTGAGAGGTTACCACTGCTTCCCATGACATGCTCTTAAGAATGTCATGAGTTCTCATCCAAACTATATTATAATGGTGTGAGTCACCTAGATCTATAACTCCCTCATAATTTTGCATGGTAAACATAAATAATAAGACACACACACATAGTCATCAACTCTATATTACCTGTCAAAAATTTTCAAGTTCTTATTAATATAATTTTGTTGGGGGGGTTATAAATCTTCTACTGTTTGAATGTCTCCTATCATGACTTCTCTGTATAGCCTGAATTCTGAGTAAAGAAACAAGCAAACAGCAATTTTCCCGACATGAATTTTCTTCATGGAAATATTGTTTTTCTTGCAAGATTAGGTTATTTAAGGCGACAGTTACATGCCTAGAAAAAAACAAATCATTTCCAGGCTTGGAAACAGAGTAAAGAAATTAGAAAAAAAAAAAAATATATTACTCCCCCTGAGCCATCTTTAAAGTTCCTCTTGAAAATGTTTAGGGTGCCTAAGACTTTTAAAGTCAGAAATAGCCCAAAGTCTTATATGAAATATAAGTAAATGTGCCACAGGCACTATTGTTTCGTTCTGTTGCATGCATAGTTGGAGGGCATTGCCCAAATCATATGTAGAAACGCAGAGATTTGGCTCGTTTGCTGTGAACTAAGGGAAGTGAGGTGGGATTGGCCTTCTGTGCTCCCTCAACATCTCTCAAGAAACCCAAAATGGTCAGTTCATGTATGATAATTAACTAAGCAAATGAAATGGGCACAAATAGAAAACAATGAGGAAAGCCTTCATGAACTAGATAATACTTAGTCATGGGCTCAAGAAAGGAAATTGCTTTGGCCCAAAAGATAGGGAATTATTTTCTAGATGGAGAGAAAATGACATGCAAAAGCATTTTGCAGCAAGACAGTGGATGAAAGTGTATATGGAGATATGTATAATATAACCTGACGGAAGCATCAGTGTATTCCAGTTGTCTGATGAAATAATAATCTCATCAGCTCTTATTTGCACAGTACTTTAACACTGGTAAAAATGTCCTGGAAGATTATGGCACTAGCTTCCTGATGGAGAGTAACTATGATAGAGGAAAAATCATCCTCATTTTACAAATAAGACAACTGAGGCTCAGAAATGTTAATGAATTATCCAAAGCTACCTACACACAAGAAAATGGTAGAGGGAGTATTCGCCGTTCTTCTGACTTTGTAGCTAATGTTCTTCTACCAAACCACTGTGTGGTTTACACAAAGGTTAAGTACGTGTTACATGTGGATAGTGGGGAGCAAGGATGGGAAAAACATAAGAGACAAATGAAAGAGCTCTTAAAATTCAATTTTTAATAATGCTTCCCTTCCATGGGATATTGAAGTTTTCATAAAATTTCTTAAGAAATCAGAAACTCCTTAATCTGTAGTTCTGGAAAAAACCACAGGATGTCATCCTGTATAATACTTTTTAGGCAAATTATTATGAGTTTTGAGATGGAGAATGCAGATTTTTAAAGGACAGCATAAAGCTTCGCTTTTTAAAGTAAAACTTATCATTTTAATAGCTGCAGAGCACTTTAATATATAGATGTTTATAAAAGGATGCTTGGGTTCTTTCAAATTTTTGCTGTAAAACTTTTGAATAGTCAATTATCAACACAAACATAACTAAAACATAGTTTGATTTATCCATAGCAATGGCCTTTGCCATGTAGCTACCAGTACCACTCAATTCCTCATTGCATTAAGCTCTTCCACTGCTTTCTCAGCAAGGAATAATGGTTGCTTACCTTCCTAATAAAGGAGGGGGTGAAGAAAGAGATATGAGATTATGAAAAAGATGCTCGTGCTCAAAATCTTGGAGGAAAACACTAGGTTGTATTTTTCCAGAGGAAAAAGTAAATCACTCAAATGTTCGAACCTGTAGACATTTCCAAATCTCTATTCTTATGCACAGTTTTATTCTCCATAACCCAAGGCTTTTTCAGCACATATTCATCTAACTCTATGAATATGATTACAACTGTCTACTGTGGCCCCTAATTGGGCTGAGGAATTGGCATCCTTTATGGGCAGACACAGAACTCACACACAGAGTACCACTTTTTCTTGCCTTTAAAGATTACATTTCCACTAGTACCTGATAATTTGATCTTAGCCTATCTCTACTTGCAGCTTTATGCAGACACAGTACTAGATTCATCTCCACCCGCAGGCAATGTACTTGAAAAACAATGAAATGTGGTTCAATGTTTTTGATAAAAGGGGCTAAATGAAAAGCACCTTAATGATTAAGACGTTGACTTTCTTGCACTTAGCAGAAAACAGCACAAAGAGACAAGCTACCTACTACAAATTATTAGCTATGTCTTAAGTGATTAAACTACTTAATGTAGATGTTATTATTAAGGTGTTATTTAGCAGAGCGTGTCAAAAAGTATCTTAGGGACATTGCAAAACTGATTTCCCATCTTTCATGTCTATATCTGTTAGTGCTGCATTTTATGTGAGGCACCAACAGTCTAAACAAAATGTTTCTAGATCAAAATTTATGAATTACATGCTTGAAAAATAAGTTATAGGGTCTTATTTGCTCCAATATCCATTTGACCCTAATGTTCATTTCCTCTTCACCATTCCCTCATATAGCCATTCATCTATCTTCCAGGCCAGCAGAATTTCATAGTTTCCCCAAAAGGATAATATTTCTAAAATAAATAAGCTTCCTAGACTGGAGCTACACGATACCAACAAAACCTGTTGAAAAGTGAAAATTCATTTCTACCTGACACTAAATAACTGTTTTGATTATTTTATCTGAACTGACAGGTTGTTTTGGCAATGTAGACACAAGCTTAGTCAATTTAGCACATGAATGATACATGAGGGGTTCCATATTCAAAGCAGAAAAACTTTACAGTTATTCACTGAATACTGAGGGCATTTGCTGGGCTCAATAATGCTTATTTTAAAAGAAGTATTCATGATGTAGATTATGAAGGTCGTTCCTTTTCAACTTGTTAATCTTATGAACAACGTAAGATTGGAAAATATTGGCAATGGTTAACAGATTTCATTAACAACTGATGAGCTAACATCTATGTCAAAGACTTCAAAAACTATACTGGTTACCACCTTTATAAGTCTATCATAATCATGTACACTCTATAAGAGTTATATGCAAAACTGTTCCTTGCATTATTATTTAGAACTGAAAAAGTAGAAACAAGCTGAAAGATCTACAATGCGATACTGGCTAAAGAAAACCCTCATACACAGTTGGTAGAAATGCAAATTAGTACAGCCACTATAGGGAACAGTATGAAAGTTCCTCAAGAAACTAGAAATAGAACTACCATATGATCCACCAATTCCACTACTAGGTATATACCCAAAAGAAGAAACAAAATCAATAGATAAAAGAGATACCTGCACTCCTGTGTTTTTGGAGCACTATTCACAATCGCCAAAATATGGAATCAACCTAAGTGGCCATCAATGGATGACGAGAATGTGTAAATATATAAAATGGAATATTCCTTAGCAACTTAAAAAGAATAAAATCTCATCATCTGCGGCAATAATAACCTCTATTTCCTTGGATGAAACTGGATATCATTATGTTAAATGAAATAATCCAGGCACAGAAAGACAAACATCACATGTTCCCACTCATATATGAAAGCTAAAAAAGTGGATCTCATGGAGGTTGAGAGTAGATTGGTGGTTCCCAGAGGATGGGAAGGGGTGGGAGGAGGAGACATGAAGGGCCAAAATGACATAAATGTATTCATTACCACTGAACTATACATTTACAAATGGTAACGATGGTAAACTATATATGCATACTCTACCACAATAAAAACAAATAGCTAACCTAAGGAATATATTTATATCTTATTCTTCTCTGCCACATACTTCAATGATGAATTTGAAAAGCTGAACTCAATTCCAAAGTGGCACATTGTTCCTCATTCTTCTCTATGACATTATACAAGGAGCAATTCTCAAAGTTTAGGCAATTTCAAAATGGCATAGTACACTAAAAATTGAATCACATCCTGTAGACTAAGGGGATTCTTGTCCCTTGTGGAAATATTCTAATCCAATTGATTTAGATGTCACTCTGTGTTCCAGTGAACTCAGGAAAGTTTTAATTACATAGAAAATATGTTATGATTTCTCACAGGAAATAATATATGGGAATCAGAGTGTGATTTTGAAAAAAAAAGTATGAAAGAAAATGCGTACCCTGTGAGATTAAGCACTACACCAGCTTGATTCTATCACACTAATTTATCAGACCCTGTGTTATTAAAGAGAACACATTTGTTGAGGCTTTGTTCTCCTTACGATTATTATTAGAAAAGCCTACAATGGAGTCCATGATTTAATAGGAAGTCATATTCTTTTCAGTGTTATTTGCCATGGGCGAGGAGAAGGCTGTCTTAATGGGTGCTAGTGAAATCTTAATGAGGAACCCCTTCTGTACCTGTATTTTCTCTGCATGAAAGCAGCATGGGTGTCAGCAACTGGGGTGTATTCTTTGTTATAAGCCTAGAAGTGCAATTTCCTACAAAACGTGTATTTTAAAGCCCACACATAAGGCTTTAAAAATGTCACTTAAAAGGTTACATGCAACAAAAAGTCAAATGGAGAGAGAACTGCAGTGGTGGGCTCTATTTTCCACCCTGCCATCCCATACGTTATTATTAGAAATATCAGCAGTCTGCTTTCCAGAGAAAGTAAAAATTTGACTGCGTTCAATATAAATACTTCTGTAGGTCTGCTCAATTTGCCTTAATTTGCTCTCACCTCTCAGTCCCTCTGAAAACAAACTCGCTGGACAACAGGAATGCACTGTAAAGGTTTCTGCCTTGAAAGTAAAAAAAAAATAGTAATAAATAAAAAATTTAATGACCAGTCAAAGTAATTCTACTTTCATTTACTGGTAAAGTTATATGGAATTTATAAATCATATGAGAACACAATTATGCATTCATAAATCTGAAAATGGACAGGTGATCATGCAGATCAGACTTCTCTGTCTTCAATGACACAGAGTTCTTTCTATCTCGTATGACTGCTTAATTACCACACGTGCAATGTTTGTTTTTAATGAACCACCACAAAGACCAGCTGCCCTTGTAATGGACAGTTGACATCTTCCCAAAGCAAGATGTTTCCTTTAAAAAGAGTCAAGATGCATGATCTGGCCACCGGTGTTATAAATTAAATGGCACTTCCGACTGCCTCACTCTGCATCCGTACAGTGCATTTTAGTTGATTTAAGGCCAAATACAAAGGCCTTCTAGCATAATGGACACTATATATCCCAATTCCCACTTTTGCTTTCACTAGAGTACTCCTTTACCTCATCATTTCCTTCAAGGAGAATGCCAAGTGATACACTAATGGATCTCTTGCTGTTAGCGGCTCAGTTGGAAACTGAGGCCACTGGCAAAATTATTAGTTAATAGGTTTCCACACGAGATAGTGTACCCATTACTTCTCCTTTCGTGTCACAGATTAAGTGTGAGAAATACTTTACTGTTTTTACATTTCATGAAATATGTTTCACATTAAAGAAACCATTGTCTTAAGCACTACTGCCAATTCTCAAATCTTACTGAAAACAAAAAATCTAAAAAAAAACAAACAAAACCCTGGTTAACTTTCACATGGAATGCCAAATGGCATAACTTTTTACAAATTTTATTCATGTTTATACTTCAAAATAATTTATTTTAAAAACCTGGGCAATTTTTAATAATCATGGCATCCAGACATCAAAGTGGTTCTTTGACAAACATATTTAACCAGGAATTAAGAAGTGATGTTAATGTGCTCTTTCTTTGTGAATCTTTTTCTTACCTACCTGCTCCCCAATTAAATTTCATCTCTCTTAGGGGATGCCTTTTTATATGTTATTATAACTAACAGTGTACTTACAGTCTGTTCTCCAGTACATAAAACTTTACTTAGAAGAAGTTGTATTTCCTCCTTTCTTATCCATGTCTTGTGCTGTTATATCCACACAGTGTTGTGCATGGAGCTGAATTAAATTTCATAAGACTAATGTGCACTAAAGAAGAAAAATTTCTGGACATATAATTAAAGGCCAAGTCGACACTATGAAATGTGCATACTTATACTAATAGTCAAAACACATCTTCATTTATTTGACAATTAACTCCAAGATGCTATTTGTAGAAGTAATACTAATATAGCAGTAATCACTAATACATCATTCTGTTCTCACCCACTATACACATATTTATTCAGGCGGACATGACCGAACAAACTCTTTGAGATCTACTTTTAAATACCTATAAAGAATGTATGATATTTTTCTCTATGGCACGGAAACATATCTCTGAAAACTGAGACTGAGATTTTTGGCAATTTTCTAATTCAAACTAAACTATGCTTTCGATGCATTAGGCTTCAAGTCTGATAATTCCTTTTAAGATACAGTTCTGTATTTTCCGATTGTCTACTGAACATCACTTATTGGGCAGTGACTTGCTTTTTCGAAAACCGTCTAAAACTCAGTATCTCCCCTCACCCTCCCAGTTGCTCTCTCTTCTCATTTTTGATAAACAATGTCACTTTTTATCTTGTCAGAAAATGACAAATTTTGGAGTCCTTCTCAATAACTCCTTTTTCTTTACTGTATTTCAATTGATCACCAACTCTTATAAATTCTACTTTAGATATAGATAGAAATGTTTTACAGTTTTTACATTTCATGAAAGATATTCTCTTAAATATATTACTTGAGATATATATGAATGAACTATTATGTGTATGTATTCATTTCCATCTTTTTTTCTTTCTGTTTTCAATGAAACCCACTTTATTACTTTCTGGATTTGTGTTACAGCTTCTGAACTAGTATCTTCGCATTCAAGATCTTCTCCCTGTAATCAGTCAAGATATCTTTTCTAAAATATCAATCATTCATCTGTCTATTTATCTGTCTAATCTATCATCTATCTCTCTCTCTTCTATGGCTTGGACAGACTCTCTTCGCCTAGTTAGATCAACCCATTTATGCCAGGTGTTCCATTATTGGAACACTAAGCTTGTGAGAGTTATTGATATCCTACTGCTCAAGGTCATCGCCAAGGTCTGATTTTTCATAAAAAATCTGCAACCTCTGACATAAATGGGTTAAGTCCATTCTCTTACCATGACACAAGAGTTACTTGAAAGTTTGCTATCTGTCCACTCTTACCCCTGTCCAACTCTTTTTGAATCCACTGCACAATTCCAGGCAGCATTCTTGTTCACTCATTATTCTCTCAAAACACCATGGAGTCTGTGACTTTAGGGACCTTTTTGAGCTATTTTTTCTCCCTGAAATGCTTCAGCATCCCCATCTGACTGGGAAAATGCTCAAATATCACCCCCTGTCCAGCAAATTGCATTACACCAGAGGCATTTCTTACAGTACTCAAAAGTCATCTTTGTACAAATATGTAATTTTTAACCACTAGAGCCCCTAAAAGTAGACATACTGTTTTCACCATCTTTTTACATGATGTCCCTGCCATATGGTAAGCTCTCAACAATATCTTTTGAATGAATAATAGGGGAAAATATATTTTTCTTATAATTGTCTAATAGGCAGTTTAGATATTTTGCATATACAGGTGTGATCTAAATCTGGCATAAAAAGGCAGCTGTTTGAAGACAAAAAGGAGTTCTGAAATATGGTTTGTAAAATATATATATTATTTTTACACTAGGACATAATTCAACACTCCCATCTCTTAGATGATTGAAAATCAGTTGTTAAGCAGAAACGTTAAGGATTTATGGTCACTTGACTGGCAGCTGGGGACAGCTACCTAGGTAACTGAACTCAAATCTTCTAGCCTTTTTAATCTATGGACCTAAATGTGTAAATATAGTAGTCTTTTGGAAATATTCTCTTATGTTGGAAAAATAGCATTTTTTCTTATTCTTTTGTTGTACTTTCATATATTATTTTATTTATTTAGAGACAGGGTTTCCCTCTTTTGCCCAGGCAGCAGTTCAGTGGCACCATCATGGCTCACTACCTCATGGGCTCAAGAAATTCTCCCACCTCAGCCTCCCAGTAGCTGAGACTACAGGCTCACGCCACCACACCTGGCTAAAGTTTTTCATTTCTAATAGAGAAGAGGTCCCATTTTGTTGCCTAGACTTCAAATATTTTTAATGCCTTATAAGTAACAATAAGACCTGCCAAGATTGTGCTTGTTATACTGGAGACCTGGGTTGAAGACCTGCTTGCTATACTGGAGACCTTATGCACATGCCTCCCGTCGGTGTAGGGGTGGCTCCCATTATTTTACAAATGAGGACCAGACTCTGAGAATATAAAACTACAACAATGAGTCACATATTTTAAATAGGGAAAATTATCTTTTATGACAGCAGCTAAATGATCATCTTAGTTTTGATTTTTAGTTCGTTAAATTATGAGAAAATTACTTCCAAAAGTTGGTAAACAAGGCAGAAACAATGCCACTGAGTTTACCAAATATCCAGAATTCAGAGAATAAGTCCCTTTGAGAGCTTTTTATTACAGAGGGAAGCATGAACAACCAGGATGCACAGCGGGACTCACTCCTGAAAATCACCTGGCTGGTCAATTGCATTGACGAGTCATGCATAGGCTTGCCGAGACCTCCAGCAGCAAGACAGTTGGTTTTCTTTATGATAAGCTTCTACATATCCTTGCTGAAATCAAATCAAGAGAGAATTCATCTCACTTGACACAGATTATATATATAGCCAGAAATATTAGAAGTATTTCATGAGTACCTTTTTATCTTTCAAAGCCAACCAGAAAAACATCAGTTTAGCCACACAATTCTCTCTCGTGCCACAGCCTCTCTGACTCTGTCTTCTTCAATCTCCCCTTCAAAGACTTAAAAAAGATACAACTCCCACAGGTTTCAGAAATTACAATGATGCATGTTTTCATCCTCCACATGTCATAGTCTACAAAGTATAAATTTATATGTTAATAAAAGTAAATTATACCTATTGTATTATCAAAGATGTTTGGTTGACAAAACATCTTTGTATATGCTATTTAATTTAAAATGAGTTTAATGTGCCACATCAGGGTATTATAAGTGTCTGTAATAGGATATCAGCATTTTAAACGCTCTGGTGGCAAATACTATATCTATCTCTGTATCCATCTCCATATCTGTCTATCTGTCTATCTTTCCATCCATCCATACACACATATATTTGACTGATTCATCTCTGCCTTTACGTCCTTGGGTAATTCAACTCCTGTGTGATGCTTCTGGATTCTGGTTTCTGAGGAAGGAAATATGAAAGAGTATGGGCATGAAGGTCCTGTCCTTGGCTGATATCTGTAGAGAGGCCTTTATAATTTTTTTCCTACTCTCTTCTGTCTTCCCTTCTCTCCCCTTCCTAAGGAACCCATCTCCCTAATAACACTCCCAGCCTCTATATTTTCCCCATATAGGCATTCTCCGGAACTACTGATCCTCTCTTACTTTCTCTTTCATTCTGTCCCACCTTTTAATGGCCTCCTCATCCTGTCTCCAACTATCTCTGTAGACTAATGTCACTTGTTCCTACTCCCTCAACAAACCCAACAATAGAGAGCAAAAAACCCAAATTCTAGCTACATTTCATTCATTAGGTTTAAAGACTAAATTTGGTATCACTTATGTTTAACCAGATTATAAAGCAAGCACACATAGTTATATATAAGGAAAATCTGAAAGTAAACATTGCATTTTGAAATGAATGAGGGAATAAATGGAATATGATTACTGTATCTTGAGTTCTCTAGAGGAAAAAAAAAAAAAAGCCCAGAAAAAGATGGAAATGAAGGCAGAAACTTTTATAATAAGCCTCATGAAAAAAAAAAAAAAAAAAAGGAATGGCCAGTTGTGTGGATTTCACTTAGCACAGCTCCTTTAAAAATCAGCAAGTGTCTTAAGGGAGGATTAACATGCAAAGTAAGACATGATGCATTTTTAGAAAGACAGAATAGTTGGTCTGGTGATGTTAAATTCATGCCCCTCTTTTTTATGTTTTATTTTTGGAAACAGTCTTTGTTTATAAGAGAAAGAATGTCTGAAGAGCACATTCAGATGAAATAAATATGCTTTTATATTTTCATATAAAGGAAGAAAATTTTAGGAATTAGTGACTTTTAAAATAAGTGTTTAAAGCTCTTCATGTATATGAAATACATATACAAAACACAAATATAATATGTTTTGAAAATAACATTAAATATTTTTTAAAATTGTGTCAGAGTACTCAAGAACTCATAGGTAATTGCTGACCCTGAGAAAATCACACATCTCTTCACTCCACAGTCACCTCACCAAGACAAGGAATAACTAGGATCGATCATTTCTAAGGTCATTTCAAGCTCAATTTTTCTATCATAATGCACCATTTTATAGATGATCTTTGTGAATGACCATTCTGTTTTTGATGCTAAAACATTAGCCTATCACTTATTTTATTGCCGTCCAAGTTATTTACCTCCTACTCTGGTCTCTGTTATATCGTACGTCCTGGTCCTCATAAATACCACATTAAACCCGTATAAACTTATTTTATCTTTTATTTCCTCTTTATTAATAACAGTGTAAAAACAAATCCAGTTTTTTAACTTTATTATACATTTGTCCAATATTTTATTTTTCATATATATGTGTATATATATATATATGAAATACATATATATGGAAATATATATATTTATATATGGATATATATATTCTATATATATGGATATACATACATATCTTGTTTTACCAAATTGGTCTCATATATTTGCTCACGTATATGTGTATGTGTGTGTGCGTATGTGTGTGTGTGTATATATATATGAAACACATATATATGGAAAATATATATATTTATATATGGATATATATATTCTGTATATATGGATATACATACATACATCCTGTTTTACCAAATTGATCTCATATATTTGTTCTAGATACTATTATGTACAGTTATTTGAATTTTCATATTTTAAAATAATCAAGATACACGTATCATGAATACTTTAGTCCTTTATGAAATTGTGTAGAATTACCAGGCTGATACCAGGTAGAGAACATCAACTGATTAATCAACAAGCATTTATTCACCAGAAAAAAATGTATTTAGTGACAGACATCTGGAAAGGGAGGCAAAGATGGCGGGGAGGCAGTGACTAACTGCCTAGTTTACTCTCCTCCCCCTTCTACATATTAATATTCCACCTAGAAAAGAGTCGCGGGTGATGAGAAATTACTTAATGGTTACAATGTAAGTTAACACTGGTGATGGATACCCTAAAGCCCATATTTCACCACTACACAAGCTATGCATGTAACAAAATTGCACTTGTACTCCATCAATTTATTAAAAAATAAAAGGCAAATGTAAGCATGAGTTCTTAAAAAAATTACTGTATATGAACATGTCAGAAAATAATTTTTTTCCAAAATGTAGTATTTGCAACAAAAGCTTAGGAGAAGGGGAAAAGATCTTGGAGTAACGTAAAATACTTAGGGAGTGGGACTTCAGCTAATAATGTGCAAAGGATTCAGAAAACCAGAAAAAAGGAAGAACACAAATGGAAAATGATATGAAAATAGTGGGTTTTTTCCACATTTCAGGGAGAGAAGGCTTAAGAAGGAGCAGAGGCAGAACTGTGGTGAAAAATGTTGGGAGAATCAAGAAAAGTCTGCAATTCTCTCAACAAGAAGGAAGACAGACAGACCTAAAGGGAAAAATGCAGTGTTGATGTCACATGCTACAGCACTCTACAGAGAGCAAATGGTCTACAATGGGAATTGGATATAATGAGGGAATTACAGTCAACTTTAAGTAGAACTGTTTTAGGAAAGGGCTAGGAACAAGTCCCGCAAGTAGGAGTATAAGATTATAGTTACACAAACAAGCTGAAGGGTGACAGGTATATTTGTAAATTACCTTTTCTACTTCCTATTAATCTACATCACAAGCATTAGTACACACAAGCAATAATTAATATGTTTTGGCCAAATACAAATATGTGAATATCTTCACAATTGGTGTTCCCTCTATAAACTGGTGGGCTTTTGACTTTCACACACCTGCAAACTCAAATTCCTTAAGGTATTGATATTTACTGTATTAGTTCATCCTCATACTGCTATGAAGACATACCTGAGACTGGGTAATTTATAAACGAAAAGGGTTTAATTTACTCACAGTTCCTCATGGCTCGGGGGGCCTCAGGAAACTTACTGTCATAGCAGAAGGGGCAGCAAACATGTCCTTCACATGACGGCACGAGAGAGAAGTGCCGAGTAAAGGGGGAAACACTCCTTAAAAAAAATCAGATCTCTTGAAAACTCACTATCACGAGAACAGCAACATGGGGGTAATCGCCTCCATCATTCAATTACCTCCCACCGGGCCCCCCTCATGACACACAGGGATTATGGGAACTACAATTCAGGATGAGATTTTGGTGGGGACACAGCAAAACCATATCATTAACCCTTTAAGACTAGCATAAGTTTCTAATGTGCTCTCTGTATGCAGGCCACTAGTTACTAGCTGATTATCCTTGGACAATTCTCTTAGCCTTTCTAAACTTCAATTCCTCCATCCATAAAATGGGAAAGATAATAATTGTAATGAACCTGTAGGTTTGTTTGAAAAATCAAACATAGCCATGCATGGACGACACTTAGCCCCATAAGCCGCACATGACTGTTACTTAGTGTTAGTTGCAGTTATTTAGCAATAGTTCCTATCAAAGCACAACCTACTAGTTGCACAGTTAATTGATTGGATTGAATAGCAAACAGAAGCCTATCCCAAATTTGGAAGTATAATTTGTTCTTCTATAGCTTATTGAGTTATTAAATCCTAAACCTCAATAAAATTGAGGGATGTTTAGTAAGAAAAATCACATTAAGTGAGCTGTAAAGAGAAACATCTTACGGAAGTAAAAAAAAGTATTTTATGGAAGGGAAAATAAATAGAGGAAGCTACCTACTAGGTTGGTGCAAAAGTAATTGCGGCTTTTGTCAATAGAAGTAATGGCAAAAACCATGATGACTTTTGCACCAGCCTGCCCTCATCAGTGCAGTTGCAGTCTGCACCAAAGCATGAAGCAGGTGAATCACATCCCTCCTGCACAGCGAAGAAGAAGAAACTGTCACTACGTCACACGGCTGAATTACTGAATTCATTACCCAGAATAACTTGATCCAAAACCAAAGCTGCCAAACAAGATATAAACTGAAATAAAATATAGCTAAGTTTGCTCAAGCACCCATTCATTGAAAGCTTTAAAACAAACACAAATTGTTTGGAATTGTCTGGTACCAATACTATAGAACTCACAATATGAAACAAAACATTTCTTCATTGTATGGTTTTAAAAGATTGATTTGTGGGTGCCCCATCTAGACACTGATCAAGAAGACTAACATTTAACCATTTATTTTCAAGGAAAAATGCTAAAAGATAAACCCTGTTCACTATTTCTAATTCTAGCTTCTTCTATATCATAGTTCATTTGTTTAGCTTTCCGATTGCTTTTTGAAGCAACAGATGCTTCTTACTTTTTAATTCTTCTTGTACAATTTTGTATGGTAAAGGGAAATAGACTTTAAAGTACAAAATTATAGTATTATTTAGATCAGTCTTAATTTTATAATATACTTGGTAGCCTCTATACTTTTTTCCAGTACAGCAAAGTTATTTTCTATTTTTCAGAATACTGCCCAGTATTTAAATTTCACCTTTTCTCGCACTTAAAAGTACATAATATATGAGGTAAACCTGATCCATTGATTTAATTTTGTTGTCTTATGAGACTATGTTAATCTATATTACATATCTATTATATTATAGTCATGATCCACATGAAGACATTTTAGTCAATAATGAGTCACATTAAGAACAGTGGTCCCATAAGATTATAATGTAGCAGAAAAATTCCTATCATGTAAATATTATCACTGTGTTGCAACTGCCTATGGTATCAGTACAGTAACATGCTATAAAGATTTGCAGCCTAGGAGCATTAGGCTACACCATACAGCCTAGGTGTATCATAGATTATACTACCTCATTTTGCTTAAACACACTCTGTGATGCTGGCATGACAAAATCAGCTAAGGATGTATTTCTCAGAATATATCCTTGTTGTTAGGCAATGCATAACTGTATATTTGTTGTGTGTGTGTGTATATATATATAATTTATTAAGGAAAACTATTTCTCAAGTTGTTGGGGAATTTTATTCATGATGGAATTATTCTATTTGGGGAATTTTTATTATATTTCTCCTATACTTACAACTCAAATCATAACCAAACCACAACATAAATCTACTACTATTTCAAGGTACTTCCTTCCAACAAGAAAAGCCTTCTCTGTGTTATATTCTAACCCCTTTAAAATACTGCTGGCCGGGCGCGATGGCTCACGCTTGTAATCCCAGCACTTTGGGAGGCCGAGGCGGGCGGATCACAAGGTCAGGAGATCGAGACCACGGTGAAACCCCGTCTCTACTAAAAATACAAAAAAAAACTAGCCGGGCGTGGTGGCGGGCGCCTATAGTCCCAGCTACTCGGAGAGACTGAGGCAGGAGAATGGCGTGAACCTGGGAGGCGGAGCTTGCAGTGAGCCGAGATCGCGCCACTGCACTCCAGCCTTGGTGACAGAGCGAGACTCCGTCTCAAAAAAAAAAAAAAAAAAAAATGCTGCTATCTGAAGATCCCTGTGTAAACAGGCTTTAAAATCTTATTTTCTTCCTTTAGTGAACAATTAAGCTCTCAGTCAACGAACACTGCTGTGGCAGATTCATTATCCTTTTTGCCAAAAAGCACTGTACCTGACTGTGGCATGCTGGTGTGTCCAGTGCAGGTTGTGCGTTCGACTGAAGCCCCTCTTTCTGCAGACCATTTTATCTTCCAACTCACGTTGGAACCAAAAGTATGCAAATGAGAGGGCTGAACCAGCCACAAATAATCCAATAAAGAGCATGTGGGATGTTAAAATGCAAGTTTTTGAGAAGAAACTGAGTAATGGTCTAGAAGTCTTATATACCTACACATGTTACATGGGATCCAAAGGACCATCCCATTCTCTGTCTACCTCATCCATTTTCCTTACTTGTCTAATGTTCACTGGCATTTCAGCTTCTGATTTTTGACTTAGAGAGTCAAATTAGCCTACAAAAAGTCAGCATGGTGAGTGCAAAGACTAAAACTCAACAGATTTGGTTTTAACAACTCTGTACCATACAGTGTCTTAATGACCGTAAGTCATCTTCCTGAGTTCAACTTTCCTCTTAAGTAACATCTAAAAACGACATCATCTGTTCCTGCTAGAGTGTTTATGGAAATCAAACATAGCAATGAACCTATATATGAAAGCGCTGGGAGTATATATCCATATCTATATAAAGATTTATATATATATATGATGAACATTGGGAGAAAATACATTATTTAAGATGAACATTGGCAGACTGCTTCTACCTTCCATGAAAGTGGTATCATTTATTTCCAGGAGTAGATTATTTTTTTGTTTAGCAAAACATATTACTAGGCCTGTTTGTTTATGGGAGTGGAGAACTCCCACTGAGTAACCTAGGTAGGGAAAGTGTGATTCATTCATTCATTCATTCATTCAAGTATTTATTGCATGCTGACTACATGCTGGACACCACTCAAGGTGCTGGAGGACAGCAGCGAATGAGGCAGAGGATGTCCCTGCTTGAATGAGTCTCATAACTTGGGATAGGACAGAGGGAGAAGAGGATAAGGGACAATCACAAAGTGAACTTATTGCTGAATAAGGCAGTTTCAGAGAGTGATGCGAGCTTTGAAGGAAAGACTAATAACAGTACAAACAGCAATGAGACAAGAGAGTAGCTTAGAAAGTTTCTACAGTAGAGTCAGGAAGACCTCTCTGAAGAGCTGGTGCCTGAATCATTCAGAAGACAGCCATTGGAAGATTTTGTAGAAAAGCTCTCTGGGCAGAGGAACCGGGCTAGGCAAGGGCTGTGGGTGGGATCGAGATCACTTCGACTGAAGGATTACAGAAGGCTGGTGAGGGTGGAGAACAGTGGGCTACAGGAAGGTGGTGAGTGGTGACTTCACAGATATAAGTGGGGCCAGATCGCAAAGATGGAAGAATCAGAGACACTGATGGCTGACATCTGGCTTCCCTATACGCACATAACATGTAAATGCTTTTCATCAACAGGAGCTCAATAAAGAATTGCTGATTGATTATTGTTACAACAGCTGATGGATTACAGTACATCCTCAGTAAAAGCAAATTGTTCTCCTGAGAGAAATAATGGAAAAAAAACAAGCTGTTCCTATGAAGAGATAATTTACTTAATATAAGGTATTTATTTTGTTGGAAGCCAAATGGAATCCTTCTAATCCATCCTCCATGGCAGCTCAACTGACTTGCAAGGCAAAGTCTAATGCCATTCCCCTCTGCTCTTTCATGGAATATGGCCTGTAAGCTGAAGCCTGAAATACAAGACGCTGCAGTGATCTGATCCCTGCCAACTTTTTCAAACGCATCTCTCAACGAACTCCCCTTCCTTTCTCCCCAATGACCCAGCCAAATAAAACATGATAGTTCTGTAGACACTCCATGCCACGCATGCATTTGCTTATAGTATTTAATCATCCTGGAGTGTCCTTGCACTTTACCTCCAACTTACACTTTTAAAAAGTCAGCTAAATTTGTGCTTTAAATTTTTATCTAAAACGCTTTGCTAACTACCCTGTCTGTACTAGCTGTTCCACTCCACACCCTGCGCTCTGATTGCAGCCTGTGCATAGCCCCATACCACTGTGTGTTTAGGAATGTATGCTCTCCTTCTCAGATCCCAGGCTTCTTCAGGACACAGGTTTGGGGTGTATAAATCCTGGAATCACTAGCACTAAACGAACACTCACAAAGACCAAGTCTCAACTCAGGCATGACGCCATGCCTGAAACCTCAAGTAAAGAGGGTCATGCCCAGCTCAGGTCCTTGCTGTGCTCATTGCATTCTTTTATTCTTATTTCTGTAACAATCTATAAAGTGTTATTATGAGTGACATTGTGCTCTACTCATGCTGGTATTCCTAATACCTGAGAAAGGTAGTTGGCACCTATTATTTCTTGAATATACAAATATTTGAGAATTATTTAACACATATTACAGCTGTTTTGCATTCGTCTTTACAATCCAACATCATCTAGGCAAATGCTTGATAAGATAAGGGCAAATCTTATATTCAAAAGGATTGGAATCATTGACTGTTTTAAAATATTTATTATTTAACTTGCCTTCCTCTTTTTACAGCATTGCTTTGGTGAGTGAAAAGGAAATAATTTAAAATTATAATTAAAAGAAACTTCTGCCAAAAAATAAAGAAAACAACTTTACACAGTGTTGAAGTGTTATAAACAAATTCTATGTCTCAACCACTAAATATTATGGCATTAGTCAGAGGAACAAAATAAAAATTATAACCTGCCCTATATAACAGAGTGTACAGCTAAACTGATGAGAACATGCCTGTTTATGCTGTAGAGCAAATTTTTAGCACTATAAAGTCAAGGCAGGGAATTTTAGAATTTAAAATAAAACGTTCCTAAATTTATAAGCTTACTTGGTTTTAACATAACATTTTTATGATACAGTAAAATGGCATCCAAACTATTTTAGCCAACTTTCTCAGTAGCATTCTCATAATCTTTAATTTCACATCAGTTTTACTATATAAGATTTGGGATTAATAAATATGAAACAAATAATCTATAGATCAAGTGTTCTTCAGAGATGACTTTCATCCATCACTCCATGGAAATATATCAGCCAGGGGACAATATTTGCATAAATAATTTTATAAGATTACTTTTATCTCAAGATTTCATTTGCATGAGTATTTTTCTAAGAATAATAATAATCCAAGAAATGTATTTGGTATTTGTGTTATATCACTCTGTGTGAGACCTAGGAACAATAATAATAAAAGACCCCAAGGAGAGAAGATAGCAACATTCATTGTGTTTGTCTTAGACCTTGAGACCAGTATGAGGCCCTATGGCAAGATATAAAAGATTACAGGGCATACAACTTATCTTTAAAAAATCGGCATCGAGCAATCTCACTGCTTGGTATACACACAAAATAAAGGAAATCAGTATGTCAGAGATGTCTGCACTCCCATGTTTATTGCAGCACTATTCTTAATAGCCAAAATATGCAATCAACCTGTGTCCATCAATGGATAAATGGATAACTAAAATATGGTATTGATACACAATGAAATATCTACTTGGTTATAAATAAATGAAATCATCTTATTTACAGCAACATGGATGGAACTGGAGGTGATTATGTTAAGTGAACTATTTTAAGAACAGAAAGATAAAAACCTCATGTTCTCACTCATATGTGGGAGCTAAAAAAAGTAGATCTCATGGAGGAAGAGGATAGAGTGGTGGCTCCCAAAGGCTAGGAAGGGTCAGATGGAGGGGGATAAAGACAAATCGTTAATGGGTATGAAAATATCGTTCAATACAAGGAGTAAGTTCTAGTATTCAACAGCAGCACAGTAGAGAGACAACAGTTTGCAATAATTTGTTGTTTATTTCAAAATAGCTAAAGGTTAAGAATTTGAATGTTCCCAACCCAAAAAAAGATAATTGAGGTGATGGAGAAGTCCACTATCATTATTTAATAATTATACATTGTATACACTTATCAAAATATCACTTGTGCCACTATTATACATTCATTAAAAAATAAACATGAGTCATAATTTTAGTTGGAAAAAACAAATAGAGATTTGGAGATAAAAATAATAGTAACATCAATAATAGCAACAATGGGTAAAAATGATGGCTTAGTTACCACCATAGGCAAGATATTACTATTGCAAGGCCTTGAATTGAAATAACTTAATTCTCTCAACATCCACATAAGGTGGACCCCTTTATGATTCCCATTACACAGATAGAGATGGAAGCTCAGAGAATGTGAGTAACTTGCCCAAGATCATACATCAGAAAGTGGCAAAACTATAACTTGAAAGCTGATGAGTCTCTACATCCTGAATTCTCATTCATTACATCAGCACTTAAACAATGATGCACAAGTTAAAAGAAGTTGTATTGGAATCTCCTTAAAGATAGAAACCGTATCAGTACAGCGTGTTTACCTATGCAAATTATGTACCATAGAGCTAAGAACATAGAAAGCATATGATTTAAAGATTTGTCAGGACCACCAAATCTCAAGCACCATAGTTTTATTGATCTACCTTCCACAGGTCTCAGATTCTGAATGTATGCATCACAGTTGTAATTTTCTAAGTATTTCCAGTTACCCTGGCATTAGCAGCCTTTCTTAGGGAAGTCTTCCCATGCAGTTTCTCCTTCTAGCATGAGAACTAAAAAGACTAAATACATTTCTCCCTGCACTTCTCATGCCTTTTCCCTACACCTGTGGCCTCTGGTGAGGCTCCAACAACCCTACATTTTACTGCAGGAGTAATGAGGTTGGTGTCCTAAGGAAAGATGTGATTGTCCCTTTTCTTAGCATCCTTCCACCTACATGCATTCTGATTTTTTTTTCTTTAGCAAAGACGTGGTCTTTGTAGTGTATTTTTATGAAAAAATGTAAACACATGAATTTATTTATAATTTAATAAATCAGTGGGACTTTCAAACCCTGATGCTTAAGTAGATCAGTTATTATCAAAAATCATTTGATAGCAGCTAAGAAAAAAATCTAGCTAACCCCCAAGCAAGTGTTTCCTTCAAAGGTGCAGAAATATTTCATGGAGACTAAGGGAAGTTAGGGGTAGCTGGATCTCAGAAGCGAAGAACCAAAACCCAGAGCCCCATATTTTTTTCAATTCTAGTATGTTTCATTCTTCCAGTCTCTATGCAAACTGACGCTTCTGTTTCTCCAGTGTCAGGAAGCAGCCAGCAGTCCAGATTTTCCAGACTCTGTGTTAGGGAACAGTTGGAGTCTCTAAGTCTCAATTTGACAGGTTCCTGGATGGCAGATCTTGTGTCAGGCCTCACAACCTGAACCATGGCTGGGGGCAAACTCAGCAGGAGCAAGGGAGATCAAGAATCTAGGGGGATTTATGAACCAGGTTTCGACACCACATGATACTTCTCAAGCATTTCTGTATATTAAAACCCCCTGGAAAACTTTAGCAAACCACAAACCCAAATCTCATGCCACACCCATTAAATCCAGATATCTCAGGGATGAGATTTGGCATCGGTAGCTTCTATATATAGCTTTCCAGGTGACTGCAACGTGCAGTGAAGGATGACAAGCCCAGTGCTGAGACCAGGTAAGGTCCTCAGACCAGCAGCATCGACTGGCCTGGGAGCATGTTAGAAAGGCAGCACCTTCCTGACCCACTGGATTAGAATCTATATCTTAATACCATCCCCAGGCAATTTTTATCCACAGTAAAAGCTGAGACGCTCTGCTTCCAACACCTACGAAAGGTAGGAGGAAGTAATTGCCATAATTCATGGAATTATATTTTCACTAAAAGTGAAGGCAGAGTTTCACTTATTTATTTCTCTGTTATTCAGTTAACTGAGCTAAGATAATGGCTATGCCTACACAATAAGAATATATCTGAATTGAAGTCAGCATTTACCCATGCATCGAACAAACATTTAAGTCAATGCCATGCATCTGGCACTATATAAGGCATTATAGAATTTTGGTTTCCAATGAATAAAAAAATAGACATCATATGCCCAGCATATAAGATGTTAATCATTGCAAACATTGCATGTTGCTGAGCTGAAATGGTCTATTTTGTTTATTCACAACAATCAATTCTTGATATTTAGCTATGTCAACATATAGCCCCTGAAAATATCACTAGGCTTCATCTTAGTCAAATTTCTATTTATCTATTTCAGAAATGTGTAGTTTTTGTGAAAGGACAGACACTAGCACATCACAGAGGGACACATATGTAGGTAAAAAGATCACAAAGACCCACATTAGATGATAATGGGGAGAGGAAAGAGAGTTGAGCACACAGTCAGTGCCTAACACTTAACACAGCTATAGTACATTGTTTATCATGAACAAATGCCTTATTTAATCATTCTCCTTATGTCGTATGTGCTCATGCCAGAACCCCTTTTAACTTCACTTAAAGATCTGGCTATTGTGCTCTGCTCTTAAATTGGCTGTTTCAGGAAAAGGAGCTGATGCAGAAGCATCACCTCGGAGTTTCTGCCTTGCCCTAATTTCCACATGGATGAGGGTCACAGCACATGCAGGCAGATGGCACATATCATGGAAGAAGACAGCATCTAACACAGCTGACTGTTGGCTGAAGAGTAGGCGTATGTCATCAGGTTTCACGGTTCATTCTCCGTTGGGGCACCCAGCCAAAGCACACTGGGAAATGCATTCACCCGTCCAGACAGAGCCCACCATGGGTTATGGTCTTCACTTAATTCCCAAGAAGATGTTTATGGCCTGGTGATGATTGTATTCAAGAACACAGCGATGTTATACTTACGTTACAAACACAAATGCTTTTGCTAAAATGATTATTTCCATTGATGAGGTGGCTAACTGAATGAAATTAGAGATAAATAATAGACTTAAGGTATTAGTATAACCAAAGAATAACGTGTCAGCAAGGAGGGCTAGTAACCATAGTTTAATAAACTCTTCCCATTCAAAACTGGAATATGACACAGTTATTTATAATTATGGTTTCAATGATGTGTAAGTTATAGGAATGGCTTCCAAATAGACAGATAAGAAAAACTCAGGATATAGAAATGTAAATACAGTATAATTTCCATATACAGTGTATTCAGTGGGGGGTGAAAGGAAATGACAATTTAAAATATGAAATCGTTTTATTTGGAGCAAAGGGAACCAATAAAGGGGGAGGATTATTAGAAAAATAAGCAAATTTATTTTCTTAATGGTTTTATTTTTAATTTTCAAGTCTACATATTACTTTTTATGATGAGAAAAAATACATTTTCAATTTTGAAAGTGGAGAAGGTTTGCTGAACCACAGAGGAAGCAGTACCATGCCTGATGCCAAAAAACATTTGACTCCAACTAAATCCATTTGTGCATCCCCTTCTGATAATTCACTTCCTGTGCAGCCTCAAGGGAGATCCAGGTGGGTCAGAGCTTGGCCTGCCCATCAGCTAGATTTTCCATTGAGAGAGACAAGTTTAGAGTCAGGAGACTGAAACTCCTCCTGCCACTGAGTTTCAGATGAATTTTTAATGATAGGGTTACTCAGTTGTGTGATAGCTTCTGTTGACACAGGAAACACTACTACATACTCAGAAACATACTTCTGTTACTTCCCATTTTCACAATAGCAACCAGGTTTAATATTATTTCCCTAGTTTACATACACAGAAACTCAGGTTAAAAAAAAAAAATCTATCCAGTGCTAAGTAGCCAATAAATGGCAAAGACTGAACTTGAACCCGTATCTAATTAACTTTAAATCATGGGCATTTTCTACTCAACCACTCTCCACTTAGCTACTTAATGCATTCTTCTAGTTAATTTTAGCATCACAGGACAGAAAAAAAATACCTTTAAAAAAGACATTTAAAGTGTGTGTGTGTGTGTGTGTGTGTGTGTGTGTGTGTATGCTTTCACTTAAGTTGCAAATCATAGCATGCTCCAGTAGTATAAGGAAACTGTTCATAGATCTAAAATATGGTCTTAAACATATTTTTCAGTGTTAATTTTTAAAGTAACTCTTTAACCATACAGAAAGGAAAGTGAATATACCTCTGGAACCACCACCCAGATCAGTCATGATCCTTGCCTCATACTGCTGTACAGCAAAAATAATCACTGCCATAGACATGTTTTGGCTGTGTTTTGATCTTTATACCCACAGAGTCATATATTTTGTGTTCTACTGTGTCTATCTTCTTGTTATTTTGTGTAGTAAGAGGTCATCCAATTGTTTTGCTTTATCTTATTGTATAAATGTACTACAATTTATTTGGCATTGCCACCACTGATGAGCATTTAGAGTTTCCAGTTTTAGACTATTATAAATAGTGCTGCTATAAATACATGTAAGCATTTTCGTTCATGTACCTAGGAGTCGAGTTGCTGAGTCTTAAGGATGTATATATTTAGCTTTAATAGGTACTGCCAAACAGTTCTTCAAAGTCATTGTTGACAACACCACAAGCAGTTACAGTTGCTCCATATCCTCACCAACACTTAGTATTGTCCTTTACATTTTAACCAATCTGAAGGATATAGAAGTATCAAAGTGTTTTTCAGTGTGCAGGTTTTTGATGACCCTGGTAGCCAGAATAATGTCCCCACCCTCAAAGATGTTCAACTTTTCATCCCTAGACTCTGTGAAGATTTTATCCAATTTGCTACTAATTGTCAAATGGAATGTTACTATTTATATGTTTTATTGCTTTTAATCAGTTTAACTGACCCAATTGTTTTGGGTTTAGGTATGCTATATTAGTATTTATAACCTGTTTATCCTATCCACTTAATACAATTTTTATCTCTTTTCGTGTCCTGTTTTGACAACAGAGAGCCTGGGTAGTTTTTGTTGTCTTTTTTTTCTGGGTAGTTTTCTACAAATTCTCCTCTGCAAGTTATGAACTCTAATTTCTCTGTCTCTACCACCATGAAAATGCTGGGAGACAAAAAATAAAAATAAAAATCCCTGTTTTACTCTCCAGCTGTTCTGTTTCTTAGATTTCTGCCCTGAGCAGCTTAATCAGTAAATAACTAAAGGCAAAACCAGCACCATGTACTGAGTTTATTTCCTTGTGTTTTTCTCTTCTCTGGGATTTTGATTGCTCATTCCTGAGTATCACAGCAAAATTCAATTCCAGGTTTTTGCTCCCAAACTCCAAGAGGTTGCAGTAAGTTCAGATGCTCTTTCTGACTCTTGGTAGCCACTCTCAGTCTGAGTTCAGGGAGTTTTTGGTTTCTCACCCTGCATCAGCAATCAGCAACTGACACTATGCGGAAAACGGGATGCAGCAACCTTGCCTCGCAAAAACGGGCTTCCCTGCTCTTGGTAACAGCCCTTCTAGTATTGACTAGTCAGCACTGACTGATAGTTTTACACATCTTTTAAAATTTCATCTAACTTTTCTAGATGTTCTCAGTGGGATCACTGGTCAGCAAGTACTTCCTTTATAATTAAAATAGTAATTTTACTTTTCAGATGGAGAACATTAACACTTCCTATCCTGTACTCTTTCACATAACACTCCCTAGAAAACTGCCAACTTCTTAAAAAAAAAAAAAAAGCAACAAAAAGGTGTAGACAGGTAAAAACCTTTCACATTCACATTCTAACACAATAACAGTAGTATATTCCTAATGATGTAGTGAAATAAAATGTCATCGGATGGGATTTTCATCTTTTCTAAAATTGAGAAGACATTGCCTTAAAATAAATTGCCTGAAGAGATGCTGATCCCTTTTTTTCTATTGTTTTTCCTCTTATCCTATATTCTCACAGATAAAACGACCAGTGACTCATGAATTGTTGATTAGAGGACCTAGATTATTTCCTTATTCTTAATTACTGAGTAAAATATTTTCACATGAATTTTTTCTCTATTAATGTAATCTGTATAATAATGTGTTTGATTTCTAATATAAAATAAGTAACACTCTACATCAATCAATTTGATGAGACTCCCGAATTTAGCTGTATTTAATCATGGCATAGGTATAATATAAATCTTTTTACATTGACAGCTATCTTTAAGAGCTTGTCAGTAAAATTTATGAGGTTAATTTATGAATATATGAATTCATTAGTTTAAGCCAGAGTGTTCTCGTTAGGAAAGAAATTCATATGGTGATTCTTTTTTATTTTCTAAAGGACAATGATTTGTATTTACATAATATTTTAGTAAAGATTTGACATCACATCAAAAATTAAAATGCACTCATCTGTTGACCAAGTAATTCTACTAATACGAATTTACAGATATTACCACTCATTGGATAAAGACTTACATACTAGAATGCTTATTGTAGCTTTATTTATAAATCAAAAGTTTGGAAATATCCTAAAGAAGACTGGTTAAATACATGATATTATATGTAATCAGTGAATCACTGTGCAGATTGAGGTAATTTATATATAATAATATGAGCAATCACCAAAATGTTGGCAAAGAAAACAAAACGAAAATGTAACTAAATGCAAAGGAAGCATAAGATTAGGATGTTCCCTGGAAAAGTACAAGAACATGAATAAATCCTGTCTCTTCCCTTACCCTATGCCCTCAGTTAAGAGTTAGTTTTTAAAATTTTGTCCTTTTTTTTTTTTTTTTTTTTACCATACAAAAAAGATGTTTTTTTTTAAAAAAAAAAATACTAAAAAAAAAAAAAACAACGCCGTCTTTTTGATACTTGCAGCTCCAGTTCATTCCTTTTAAATTCTTGCACGGTGTACTATGTTTTATAAAAAAAAAAAAAAAAAAAAAAAAATTCTCCTACTGATGGACATATAGATTGCTTCTACAAAGGCAGAATTGCAAACATAACACATCCCATGAAAGCCTTAATGATGTAAGATACTGCTTAAAATAACTAAACTTTTGTATTTAAAGAAGTATGTACTTTAGAATTAGTAATGGCCACCGGTGACAACTTGTATGGCCTGAACAAGTTACTAATATCTGAGTTCAATTTGCCATAAATAAATAGAGGATAAAACTGTAAAAAGGAATTACTTTAAATATAATTAAGGAATATTTATATTATGGGTGTACAGTAAACGTTACATAATGCAAACAACCGAGTTAAATATTACATTTTCCAAATTTTAAGCCAATGAGCTTCTTCACATATTTGAAATGGGGGAACATATGTTATTTCAAAACTGATCTACCTAGGCATTTATTTTTTAAAACTGAGCTTAACAAATTTTAAAAAGCTACCCCAATTTTTACCTGAAGATTATGGAAAAGAGTAATTTGTTTCAAAATTATGTATATTACAAAAAGCTACAAATGATAAAAACAAGTAGTATTGTTTTTAAATCAGTGAGTTACATCTTACAGATTTCAGTATACAGAAAAACTGGGCAGAGTATACAGACAGTCCCATATGTCACCGCCGATACACATCTCCCCTGTTATCATCTCACTATGTTTGTTACAACCGATGAATCAATATTGACACATTATGATTAACTGAATTCCCTCATTCACATTAGGGTTCACTCTTTGCATTGTGCAGTTCTATGAGTTTTGACAAATGCCCAATGTCATGGGTCCACCATTACAGTATCATACAGAATAATTTCACTGTCATAAACGTCCTTTGTGCTCCACCTGTCAATCCCTCCTCTTCTCCCTCCAAACCCACGGTAACCACTGATTTGTTTACTCTCTGTCCTGCTGCCTTTTCCAGAAAGTCAGGTAGTTGTAATCATGCAGTATGTAGCCATTTCAGACTGGCTTCTTTCACTTAGCAATATGCATTTAATGTTTATCTGTGTCTTTTCACAGCTTGATAACTCATTTCTTTTGAGCCCTAAATAATATTCCATTGTATAGATATACGAAAGTTTGTTTATTCATTCACCTATTGCAGGACATCTTGGTTGCTTCCAAGTTTTAGCAAATACAAATAAGCCTGCTATAACACCCACGTGCAGGTTTTTGTGTAAGTATAAATTTTTAATTTATTTGAGAACATACCAAGAAGACTGATTGCTAGTTAATGTGGTAAAAATATGTTTAGTTTTGTATGAAACTCTCAAATCATATTCCAAAGTAGCTGAACCATTTTGCATTCTCCCTAGGAGTGAATAAGAGTTCCTGTTTATTCACATCCTTGCCAGCATTTGCTGTTGGCATTGTTTCCAATCTTAGGCATTCTAATAGGTGTGTGGTGGTATCTCATTATCGTTTTAATTTGTGTTTCTCTACAACATGTGATGTTGAGTATCTTTTTATCTGCTTATTTGTCATCTTAATATTTTCTTTGGTGAGGAGTCTTTTTAGAGCTTTCGCCCATTTTTAAATTTGTACTGTTTTTGTTGTTGAGTTTTAAGAGCTCTTTTTACATTTTGGATAAAACTCCCTTATCAGGTATATGTTTTGTAAATATTTCTCCCAACCTATGTTTTATTTCTTCATTCTCTTAACAGCACAATTTTTAAATGTTAAATAAATAGTATACCACCAGTTATACTATTAACTAACTTCATTACTTTCCTTTTCATCCCACCATGTGGGAACTGTCAATCTTCACTGTTTATGCAGATATTCAGATTCTCATACAGAGATTTTTATATATGGACTTATACATCTGTAGATTAAAACATCAAGAAGCGTATGAATACGGAATACAGCAAGAGCTGTATTCTGTTCCCACTGCAAATGCTGCTGAAGAATATTATTTGGTTTTCACTGCTACATGATAAAATTTATATAATCTTTAAGATGTACTGGCTATGCAGTTGTGTTTTTTCCAGTTATATTTTATTTTGTTTAAAATGATTGAATCAGAGATTTTCTTTGCCACACATGTACATTTAAGTCCTGGGTTGTAGAGTTAATTATTTCATATAAATTACCTTTCATGAGGGGCATATTTAGTGAATGCTACATATACTTACCTTTATTCAATCCTCTTTATGTGCAAATAATTCACGTAAGTAGTAAGTTGAACAGTCACAGAAAATAAAAGCAGTGTATCTTGGAAAATTATTTTTTAAATGTCATGGCCACCTTGAATGATAATTAAGAGGAAAACTACAAAAGGTACAATATAACTGAGATAGTACAGGGTATTCAACTTTGTATATAAGAGACTTTGTGTCTTTTAGGAAACTATATTTGGTGGCATGCTGTGTCCTGCAGTCTATACCAAAAAAGGTGACCCTAACTAAGCACAGTGATTCAAATATAGGTTAGGTCCTGGCCCCTACACGTCAGCTTGCCATCCAAAATGATAATGCTACATAAACTATTATCAATACTTGTAAGTTACTTTGGCCAACAAATTATAGAACTTAAAGGAGAATAACTACAGATTTTTAAAAATACTGAAAAGGCACTCTAGATTTTAAGCAGATTACATTTGCCCTGCTGATTCTCCCATTTTCAAAATGAGTATTTTAAAAGTTGCCTGTTAAGTCAAAGATTGGAGTTTTTGTCCCTGGTGGCATACCCTACACTGTTATTAATGATATAGTTTCGATTTATCTGATAAGGTAAAGTAATTACAGATGCCCCCCAAGTCAATAGTGTCTGTCAAGTAAGGTCACCTGACAGAACCAGGGTCCCCCTGGCCACCCAGACCTGGCCTGATGGGGCCGTGAGATGAGGCTGCGCCACCTAGTGGCTGCGACTTCGAGTCTCCTGTAGCAAAATCGGATGTTCCTGGCCAATGCTGCCATTTGAATGGTAATCTCTGCAACCATTTAAAAAAAAAAAAAAGGAACAAATTAACAGCATTTGCAGTGACCTGGATGAGACTGGAGACTATTATTCTAAGTGAAGTAACTCGGGAAGAGAAAACCAAGCATCGTATGTTCTCACTGATAGGTGGGAGCTAAGCTATGAGGACACAAGGGCATAAGAATGATACAATGGACTTCGATGACTTGGGGAGAAAAATAGAGGGGAAAGGGGAAAAAAAATTGCAAATATGGTGCGGTGTATACTGCCCGGGTGATGGGCACACCAAAATCTCACGAATCGCTACTAAAGAACTTACTCGTGTAACCAAATGCTACCTGTATCCCAATAACTTATGAAAAAATAAAAATAAAAAATAAAGAAAGAGATCATGTCTTTCACCAGAACATGAATGGAGCTGGAGACTATTTCAACCTTAGCAAACTAACACGGGAACAGAAAACCAAATACATCATGCCTCACTTATAAGTGGGAGCTAAATGATAACAGCTTACGAACACAGAGAAGGAAATAAGAGGCACTGCGGGAAGGTGGGGAGGAGGGAGAGGAACAGAAAAGATAACTACTGGATACGGGGCTTAGTACCTGGGTGATAAAATAATCTATACAACAAACCCCCGTGACATGTGTTTACCTGTGTAACAAACCTGGACATGTACCCTCAAACCTTAAAGGTAAAAAAAAAAAAAAGAATTATAAATTCATTACTTTATTTGATTTGTTTAATGTATGAGATAAAAGGAAAATGAGTTATTGTGCCTGCTTCACACGTGGAGAGAGAGTAAGGCCTTGCTGAGAGCCACACGGTACATAACCTCTGGCCTCTGACATTTAGTCCCGGGCTGTTTCTGTTCTGTATTCTTTATTTGCATGGAGCAATAGTCAGGAAGCAATGACCATAGGTCATGCCAGGGATACTTTAAAACTCTGTGCTTTTCTAATTGTACAATGTCGAAATGTCAGGTCACAAAATTCAATTTTTTATTACCTTATTTGAATAAATATCTGAGATTTTCATCAGTATTTTGATGTCCTAGAGACTTCAGTTGCCTCTTTTTGTGAGGGTTGGGAGTTCTCTGAAATAAGCAAAACTATGTTTGAAAGTATTAAGATTATAATGCTGTTGCAATAATGAAAAACTCTATAGATACACGTAATAAATGAATATTTTAAAACTAGCCTGTTCCACAGGAGGGAGTATTAATTAGTTTTGAAATGGAGCAGACATTTCAGCTTACTTAACTCTTCTCAGCAAATAAAACTGATGTCCCACCCACACCTTCACCTTCCAGGACTTCCCGCTGTCTCTGAACTCAGCTTGTTATGTGAGGTTCCTAAGGAACCATTCCACAAAACTGTTTGCAACAATATACACTAGAGGATTACTACATTTCAGGTACTGACATCTAGTCTAATTAAAATAAGACATCAGAATACAGGGAAGGACGGAAAGAAGTTAAGGAGGCATCTTACTCTCTGATGTTCAGTTATTCAACCAGGACTCGAGAGACTGCTCTTTGCGAATATATCAAAGCTAATTTTAAACTTGAACGTTTTCCATTTTAATGAATGTGAGATCATAAACTAGAAGACATAATGTGATTTAAAAAATCTTTATAGATAAAAATATGTTTAACTCTATAAATAATTTTATTATGCTTTGCTGAAAAAAAAATACTTATGCTTATGATGCAGACCTGACTTCAATTTCTAGCTTTAGCACTAAAAGAAGACAGTACTCATCTGCTACTTGGTCTGGCACTTCGGACAATTCACTTAAGCTTTTGGTCCACAGTTTCGTCAATGCAATGAGGAGACTGGATTACCTAAGGATTTAACTCTGCCCCACTTAAATTTCCGTGATTCTGAGTTGTGTGCAATTACATTGCTCTATTTGTCATTCTGGCCTTTGTTATTAAGATTGTTTAAAAGGTCATTATGTGCTTAATGACTTTTAACATATTTAAATGTTATTATTAGAGAAATAGTTATGGTTCTTCAAAGTTGAAGATAACTATAATATTGTTTTAAATTTTAAGCTTTCTTAAACATATACACAATACATAGCCAAAGTCCCTTCTCCTGTGAAATTCAACACATTTACAATTTTTGGAAATTCATGATTGGACATCTTCGAGTGGCATTACTTTGCACACATAAGTCAGCCTCCCTAGCCCCAAAGGATCGTGCCCATCCCACATGTAAAATGAATCCAATCCCATCCTAATATCCCCCAAATCTCAACCCATTACAGCATGAACTCAACATCCTAAAACTCATCAGCTCAGAACTCCCAAATTTCATCATCTAACTCATTAGGCATGGTTCGGATATAGGCGCGGGCTGTTTCAATTGCAACATTCTAGGAGTGAGATTTTACTTCCATTTTTCTGTCTGCCCCTATGCCAACAAACTAATCATCCTTATATTATCAGTAAAGGCCTTTCTCCTTGGAATTACTTTTAGATTATCACAATATGGAAACATCAAGGATTAGAAGCATTGTGCCATTTGGTGCCTCAAATTGCTGCAATCTGAATTTACCCACAGTCTCTTCTATGTCCACTAAGTTGCTATTATTTATTTTTCATTACTTCTGCCAAGAACGTTTCAACAAAGACACACGGGGGTTGAAGGACACTTCATTCATAAGCAATGGCAGAAAAGATGGTAAAACACTCCTGGTATCTTTATGTGTTACTTTTAGTTTTAGAGTACCATGAACAAAAATGAACATTTTTAAGTATTTGTAAGAATATGACATTCCAAGGAAAAACAATCTATGCTTTATTTTACCATATTAAATTAGATTAAACACATTAAATTTGTATATTAAGTTGTGTATTTTGATGTTAGTCCAATAACAAACAAATTCTCTCATATTCTGTTTATTTTATCATAGTGGGAGAAGGAAATTGGGAATTATCCTATGGGGACCAAATTCACTGAAAGTTTCCTGACTGTTGAAAGAGAAAATTAGGTAATAGAATTATCTGCCTACCTTTATACTGAGGCATCATTTATTTTAGTCCCTAGTCATCTAACACCAATAAATATAATCAAGCCTTTGCTGTTCTTAGCAGAGAGGTATGTTTTCTTTTTTTATTATAAAATAGTGTGGAGAAATGTTGGCATCCGTCAGCAATGCCACTAGCTCTAGTTTTTTGTTTTTCATTTCAATGCATTTGACCTCTTCATATAGATAGGCCATCCCTGGATAGAATATATTCTCTCTACTTCTACCCACAGTGCACAAAAAGAACAGGAATCTACGAGAGATGACCTTCATGACTCTAGATCCCAAAAGACCACCTCAGCTGCCCAATTAGAAACAACTCCAGAGCTATTTTCAAGGTCAAAATTACTTGACTCTCGTAGGGCTCCCCACCCCACACCACACACACAATAACAGAAAGACATGGTAAATAAAAATAAAAAGTTTAAGCAAGTAAATTCCTATGTAACAAAGGTAAGGAAAAAATACAACAACAAAGTCCTCAAAAATCTCTTCTTTCATTTGCAACTCAGAAAACAGCATTAAAGAAAAAACTCACGCAATTATTTGATTTTCCAAATTTTTTTTTTTCAAAAAATTAGTGACTAATAAATCAAAACCCAAATCCATCAGAAGGAAGGAAATAATGAAGATCAGAGCAGAACTAAATGAAATTGAAACAAAAAATATACAAAAGATAAGTGACACAAAAAGCTGGTTCTTTAGAAAGATAAATAAAATTGACAGACATTAGTGAGATTATCCAAGAAAAAAAGAGAGAAGATTCAAATAAGCTAAATTAGAAATGAAATGGGAGATATTACAACTGATACCACAGAAATACAAGATTATTCAAGGCTACTGTAAACACCTTTATGTGTATAAACTATTAGATTAGTGCAAAAGTAACTGCAGTTTTTGCATTACTTTTAATGGCGAAAACTGCAATTATTTTGCACAGTAGAAAACCTAGAGGAGATGGATAAATTCCTAGAAATGTACAACCCTCCTAGATTAAACCAGGAATATGTAGAATCTCTGAACAGATCAATATCAAGCAGTGAAATAGAAATGGTAATAAAAAAATTTGTCAACAAAACAAAGCCCAGGGCCAGGTGGATTCACAGTTGAGTTCTATCAGACATTCAAAGAGCTGGTACTAATCCTATTGACACTATTCCAAAAGACAGAGAAACAGGGAATCCTCCCTAAATCATTCTAGGAAGCCAGTATCACCCTAATACCAAAACCAGGGAATGACATAACAAAAAAAAGAAAACTACAGACTCATATCCCTGAAAAACATAGATGTAAAAATCCTCAACAAAATACTAGCAGAATGAGTTCAACAGCACATCAAAAAGATAATCTACAAAGATCAAGTGGGCTTCATACCAGGGATGCAGGAATGGTTTAACATACCTAAGTCAATAAATGTGACACACCATCTAAATGGAATTTAAAACAAAAATCACATGATCATCTCAACAGACGTAGAAAAAGCATTTGACAAAATCCAGCATCCCTTAATGATTAAAACCCTCAGCCAAATCGGTATAGAAGGGACATACCTTAAGGTAATAAAAGCCATCTATGACAAACCCACAACCAACATTATACTGAATGGGGAAAAGTTGAAAGCATTTCCCCTAAGAACTGGAACAAGACAAGGATGCCCACTTTCACCACTTCTACTCAGCATAGTACTGGAAGTCCTAGCCAGAGCAATCAGACAAGAGATAAAAATAAAGAGTATGCAAATCAGTAAAGAGGAAGTCAAACTGTCACTCTTTGCTGATAATATCATTGTATACATAGAAAACCCTAAAGACTCATCCAAAAAGCTCCTAGAACTGGTAAATGAATTCAGCAAAGTTTCCGGATACAAAATTAATGTACACAAATCAGTAACACTGTTAATCACCAACAGTGACCAAATTGAGAATCAAAATCAAGAATTCAACCCCTTTCCAAATAGCTGCAAAAAATAAAATACTTAGGAATATACCTAACCAAGGATGTAAAAGACCTCTACAAGGAAAACTACAAAACACAGCTGAAAGAAATCACAGACAACACAAACAAATGGAAACACATCCCATGCTCATGGACGGCTAGAAATTAATATTGTGAAAATGACCATACTGCCAAAAGAAATCTACAAATTCAAAGCAATTCCCATCAAAATACCACGATAATTCTTCACAGAACTAGAAAACATAACCCTAAAATTCACATGGAACCAGAAAAACAGCCTACATAGCCAAAGCAAGACTAAGAAAAAAAAAAAAAAAAACCTGGAGGCATCACATTACCTGATTTCAAACTATACTATAAGGCCATAGTCACCAAAACAGCATGGTACTGGTATAAAAATAGTCACATAGACCAATGGAACAGAATAGAGAACCCAGAAATAAAGCCAAATACTTACAGCCAATCAATCTTCCACAAAGCAAACAAAAACATAAAGTGGGGAAAGGACACCCTATTCAACAAATGGTGCTGGGATAATTGGCTAGCCACGTGTAAAAGAATAAAACTGGATCCTCATCTCTCACCTTATACAAAGATCAACTCGAGATGGATCAAAGACTTAAATCTAAGACCTGAAACCATAAAGATTCTAGAAGATAACTTCGGAAAATCCCTTCTAGACATTGGCTTAGGCAAAGACTTCATGATCAACAATCTAAAAGCAAATGCAACAAAAAAAAAGATAAATAGATGGGACTTAACAAAACTGAAAAGCTTCTACACAGCAAAAGAAATAATCGGCAGAGTTAACAGGACCAGAGAGTGGGAAAAAATCTTCACAATCTATACATCTGACAAAGAACTAATATCCAGAATCTACAAAGAACTCAAAATAATCAGCGAGAAAACCACAAACAATCCCATCAAAAAGTGAGCGAAGAACATGAATAGACAATTCCCCCAAAAAAGATATACAAATCATCAACAAACATACGGAAAAGTGTTCAACATCACTAAAGATCAGGGAAACGCAAATCGAAACCACAATGCGACACCACCTCACTTCTCCAAGAATGGCCGTAATAAAAAAAATAAAAAAATAATAGATGTTGGCATGGATGCAGTAAAAAGGAACATTTTCGCAATGCTGATGGGAATGTAAACTGGTACAGCCACTATGGAAAACAATAGCGAGATTCCTTAAATAACTAAAAGTAGATCTACATTTTGATCCAGCAATCCCACTACTGGGTATCTACCTAGAGGAAAAGAAGTCATTATACGAAAAACATACTTGCACAAGCATGTTTATAGCAGCACAATTTGCAATTGCAAAAATATAGGACCAGCCCAAATGTCCATCAATCAATGAGTGGATAAAGAAAATGTTATACACACCATGGAATACTACTCAGCCATAAAAAGGAACAAAATAATGGCATTTGTAGCAACCTAGATGGAATCGGAGACTACTATTCTAAGTAACTCAGGAATGGAAAACCAAACATTATATTTTCTCACTCATATGTGGGAGCTAAGCTATGAGAACACAAAGGCATAAGAATGATACACTGGACTTTGAAGACTGTGTGGAGGGGTGCAGGGCCGGGGGAAGGGTTGAGGGTGGTGAGGGATAAAAGACTACACATTGGGTACAATGTACACTGCTCAGGCGATGGGTGCACCAAAATCTCAGAAATCACAACAAAAGAACTTACTCATGCAACCAAACACTACCTGTTCGCCAAAAACCTATTGAAATAAAAAAAAAAATTAAACAAAAATTTAACTTACATTTTCAGTTTCAAACTTTTTCCTAAGCCCCAGACCCATGTATCCAGTTTACTTCTGTGTGTATATATAGAGAGAGTGAAATTATACAGGTACAACAAATATTTCTTAAAACTAAGCAAATTACTTATTTCCCCCTAACTAGGTATACCATCATCAAATAGCAGCTATTTAGAAAGTAACCTGTTCAACTATTTTCTTGCTGGTATTCTAAGTATTTGTGCATATGTGTGCACGGGTGTGTGTCTTTCTGTGTGTGTGGATGCATTCACACGTGTGTGGATTTGGGGAACAAACAGCCTGACCAATAATCACAATGAGAAAAGAAAGTTTGCAGTGGAAGTTTTGGGCAGAGGATCACATGTATTGGATATGACTTTAATGTTGTGGGTAGAAAGTATTTACCAGTCTTTGTGGGGATACTGCCTTGGTATGGCTGAAGAGTGACTACTCTGAATACTCAGGAGACATGTGCTCTTACACAAAAACCTATTGCCCATTCCTAATTCCACCTAAGAAGGGCTACTGACTTTTGTTATTTTGAAGTATACACTTAAAACTGATCATATGCTAACAACTGAAATATCAACGCCAGGCATTACTTTGTTGAGATTGCTCACCTATTTACCATTTTCCTGGTACACGGTTCCATCTGACACTTCAGACCTGCATGAATGTCATGTTTTAGAATTCCTTTACTTTAGTGAGGAGTTTTGGTAGTAAACTCTGTTTTTGTTGAACTAAAAAGATTTTTATCTTGTCCTCCTTTTTGAACCAAAATTTTCCTGGGTGTACATGTTCGAGACATTAGTTATTTTCGGAGGCATTTTGTCTCCTGGTTCCCAGGGACCCTTTAAAATGCTGATTGTTGGTCTGACAGTGGTCTTCTTATCAGCTGCTTGTTAGACTTTACTCTTTATTGCTTTGCAGTTTTATGAGGTCTCTGGGTGTGAATTTCTTTTTTTATTTCCTTTTGTTGAGATTTGGTGAACCTCCTAAGTAGGAAGATTGGTGGATTTATCTTACTTAGTCTTCAAAATTCTTATCTATCTTTAATTTTTTCCTTCTGCCAATTATCTCTCCTCTCTCTTGCAACATTCATTTGCTTATGTAAGAGCCTCGTCTGTCTACTTTCCACGCCTCTGGATCTCTTTTTCATATTCTTCATCTCTGTCCCTGCTTTTTAATGCTTATGGCTCTTATCACCCTCCTTAATAATATCTACAATTCTCAGGTCATTTCGTATCAATTGTCAATACTCTGTACCTCAAACTGTACTTCAGGTTGAATAATGAATTTGTGCTTTACCTCTAAGCCAAATGAATTGGTCTGGTTTAGAATGGTCCCTTTTTCTCAATCTCTATGACTTTCTAATAGTCCAGTGGCATTTTCAAGCTCTATTTCTTGCCATCACTCAAATCCCAAATTTTCATTCTCGTAGATTTGTATTGCTCTAAACTCAGATTCCCTCACTCCTGCTCCACTATTCTTTAACCTCATTGGAGCCTTCTTACCCTTGACCCACTCATCACTTCTTACCAGTGTTATTAAAATAATCCCACTGCTTTGAATCATTTCCCAATTCGAGTTCCTCTACCTTAACACCACGAAAATGGTATTTCTACAACAAAAGTTGATTATGCCCTTCCCCTACTCAGATTGTTTGTTCAGTAGGTCCCCAGTCAAGGAAGATAATGACCTGAAATGTGACTGCTTCTCCAGATCATTATTCCACCTCCTCCATAAAGCTCCATGTTAGTGGAAACAAAACTACTTATAGTTACCCATGTGCACCATTATTTCTCCTCTTCTCTGTGCATTTTCTCGTTAAGTATTTTATTTGGAATACTCTCCTCAACTAGCCAGCACTGACACACACACACACACACACACACACGCACTCAAACTTGTCTTCCTAATGGAGCCTGTTCATTGTTTAAGAATCCACTGAAGTGTCACTTTCCCCTGGGAAGCCACCCACCGGGGTGAATCAGGGACCATTTCTTTGCTCCATACCATTCATTTATACTTCTCGCTTATAATTTGCATGTGATCTATTGCATTTATCTTTTTTTCCCCACTAGATTGCTGCCTTATCAGTGGAGTGTTTTCTGTCTTTGTCTTTGGTCTCAAGTGGCACGACTTCCACATTTTTGTCATTAAAAGAAAAAAGTTCAGATCCTTCTAATCCCTCAAACTAACATTTACTTATTTCTAGAGACCTATTCTCCCTCCTTCCCCTACAGCATTTACGTGGCATCTTTTTTTGAAATATACAGTAGTCTAACTTTTATTATAGTAGAATTGCCTATTTCTCATATTAAATAATAAGAACCTCCATGGCAGTGAATGTGTTTTTTTCTTTTTATATGGTGCTTAGAGTGGTGCTTTCTAAAATATAAATATAAATCAATAATATATACTTTTAAATTTATAAATGACATTGATTTGGCTGCCACTGAATTCTAAGTAATGTATTCTTTTCTAAATATTTGGCTATAAACCAATTACAGGTGGTCCCTCACTTTTAAAAAAGTACAAATTGCCAAATATTTTCAATAAATTAGAAGAAATTCTGAATCTAATGAAGGCTTGAAGTAGTATCTGCCTTTCAAATTAAAATGTTTTTGATAACGCAAACCATAGTGTCTTCACGTGATTTATAAAAATCTTAGGTCGGGTGTGGTGGCTCATGCTTGTAATCCCAGCACTTTGGGAGGCCAAGGCGGGCAGATCACAAGGTCAAAAGATCAAGACCATCCTGGCCAAAATGGTGAAACCCCATCTCTACCAAAAATACAAAACTTAGCTGGGCATGGTGCAACCCTGTAATCCCAGCTACTCAGGAAGCTGAGGCAGGAGAATTGCTTGAACCTGGGGGGCAGAGGTTGCAGTGAGCTGAGATCACACCACTGCATTCCAGCTTGGTGACAGGGCAAGACTCTGTCTCAAAAAAAAAAAAAAAGTACAAAAAACAAAAAACAAAACAAACGAAAAACTTACTGTTCATATGAATGGTTTAATTTCCTAATTATTTTCTATTTGTAGACACAGACTTGGCCATGATCTGAGAAAATTATCAAATCTACAGTTAAAAAGCATGGTTTTTAGGGCACAGATTATTTTTAGGTCATTGAAAAACACTCTGAGATACACTATAATGGTGAATCCATGTCATTATACATTTGTCTAAACCCATGGAATATACAACACCAACAGTAAGCCCTAATGTAAACTATGGACCCTGGACGATGATGATGTGTTGATATAGGTTCATTCACTGTAACAAATGGACCACTCTGATGAGGGATACGGAGGCTGTGCCTTGGTGAGAGATGTGGTGTGTAGGAAATCTCTGTATCTTCTGCTCAACTGCACTGTAAACCTAGAGTTGATCTAAAAACTTGTCCAAAAAAAAGTAAGGTTGAAAATATCAAAGGATTATTTTCTTCAATGCATAATTTTATTTGGGAAAAAAATCCATAAGTTGAACTCAAAGTTATAAAAATCTAGCTCTGGTCATTTTATCAGGAGCAGGATTGGAGCACCTCTCAAACAAGATGTTTTCAGTGCTATGAGCTTCTAAATTCTAGGAACCTTCAAAAAACATTTGCATTCCTCATCAGAGGAAATTTCTTGAGCAACTTTGTGTGGATTTGGGTTTCAGGATTTCTCACCAACTTCAAGCCACCCCACACTTGCCTTCCTCTGACCCTTACTAGCATTAAATGAAAAGCTTTTCATCGCTAGAATTGGGTGCTGGCAAATACATTAAACTAGGCTGCATCAGATACTTCCAATTTAATCTGTAAAGCATATGCCTTATTGTTAGCTTGGGAAAGCACTTACATAGCTTGCTTTTACTTTCATATCTTGCTGTTTATGACACATTCAAGGAAGTAGAGAAGACTACTTTAGAATGTCCAACAACCAAACTGGAGTCACGTCTTTTGTGAGTGGCCAACTGAACTAGTAGTACAGGTAACCAGATAGTTAAGGCATAACAGAGAAGCTTCCTAACAAATAAAAGCACTCGGCATAATACCTTAACCAAGACATGCCACATAACCCAAGGAATAATTTAATACATAATGTTCTGTGAAAACTGAATTACCTCCCATCTCACAGTTTGAGATAACATCCTGTCATCCATTATCACTGGGAAAATCACGGGTTCTCCAACCCAATTCACATTGAGGCAATTATGCCTAGCTAATAAGAAATGTCAAGGAATAAATATATTCTACAACACTAATTTTATAAATATTTTAAGCCTGATACTGAACTCCTGTTATAGCTCTACTCAGAAGAAAAAAGACGATAAATAATAAATAAATCTACATAAATTTCTTATTTTTTTCAACTCTTAAACCCAATCTATAATTTTATAATTCCCGTAAATTTATTTCTATGGCTAAAACCTTTTAAAAAATTGTATGAGGACGCTATTAACGCTTACTTCTGCTCCAAGAAAGACTAAATATATGAAATCTTCCTAGACTAAAAGAAGTCAGGGTTGAGGGAGGACAGAAGAAAAAGCTCTGTTTTCCCATTAAAATTAAATCCTTTCTCTTGCCATTTTTGGACATGGAAGTTTTCTGATATATGTTGTTCTCTCCTCTCCCATTTTGGCAACCACTCTTCTTCCCTTGGTGTCCCCTGGCCTGGATGTCACAGCCTGTCTGGGTGGCCATGATTGTGCTGGAGGTCCCAGGGTCACAGGACGCTCCAGAAAGCATCCATATAGAGTCCTGGGCACTGGATTCAACCGCATGGTAGTAGAACTCATTGATTCCAGGACATGTTGCTAAGACAGAATAGGGCAGCCAATAAAGTGTATCTACCAGCTTCCACATTTTATTCAGCAGACTTTTAAAAGTATTGAAAGCATGAACAGTGTTGTCTGTTAATGCTTTCTGTTAACAGGGAGAATTAACCGTGATAACTAGCAGATACACACATACCTAGGAAAAGCACGGGAATCATTTTCTCTTTAAAATTGGAGTTGTGTTGTTTTTAGCCATTTTAATATTCCCTGCTGGTGTGTTTCATACAGTTCTCAAGAATCACATCCATTAAAAATAACTTGAAAACAGAATTATTGTCATATAATTCACCTATTATGTATTATAATTTTAAAGATTCAAAAAACGAAAAATGTTAGCAAATTAACAGTAAAGAAATTTTAAAAGGGAACTGTATTTATCACATATTCTAATGAAGAGATAATGATACCATTATTAGTTGTAAAAAGACACTCTCGTTTTACAGAGGCTCAATGAACATGTTTACAATTGAAAGACTATTAGCTCAACTAAATTAAGACTATGCTTTTTCGGCTAAGTATGTTTTAGAGATTTTGGAAACAAAATTAACTTACACAAATCATTAAATATTAATTTAGAATTTTAACTTGATTTTTAAGGTTGATATTTATATATTATTTAATGTGTCTACTATCTGAACTTAAATGACTTAATTCATCTAAATTAACAAAATATATAACCCCCTCCTCACTTATTGTGATACTACATATTTGGTTGAGTAATTTCTTTTCATTGAAAAATTGATTATGTTGGTACTGTATAACTATCATATCATAGTCTTACAGTAATAAGACTTTACAAATAAAATGTACTAAGATATTTCATTCTTAAAGAAGAATATTCAACTGTGTTTGAAGGTGAAGATAAATTCCAGTGACTCTTTTCATAACAGCACATGAAATTCATTCATCAGTTCCTTAGGGGACAAATGTTTCCTTTTTGTGTCCAAGGGTAATAGACCTGAATAGAAAAATAATGAAATAGAAATTGCTTTGTCCTATAGCCAAAAAAGACCTTCAGAAGGTATGTAGCGGATATCACCAGTGCTGGAAAAACACACAATTAAGGCCTCTTCAGCATTTGAGTCTTTGGTTAAAGGTTAAAAAGACCTTTAAAGATCTTCAGAGCAGAAAACCCTGCAGAAGCCTGTCCAGATAATCATATTTTTGTGTGTTTTGCTTTGTTGTCACTGTTGTTTTTTGTGTGTGGATTTTAATATCTCATACTACACTTAAACCATAATTACTCACGCTAAATTGTCCATATCACCAGCTCAAGAAATATAATCTGTTTCAGAACTTAGAAAACAATACAAAGTATCATACAAACCAATCTTGACAATGTCATCACCTCATTACCAAACTGAGACTGAATTCTCAGTTATCTTACTAGAGCTATTGGCACGATTTTCACAATTGATCCCTTCTTATTTCATGCACTTTCTTCATTTGGCTTCCTGGATACCACAGTGTCCTTTCCTTTCTCCCAGCACTTCGGGTACTTTTGCTCATTCTCTGTCACTTATTCTCAACTCCTTAACTTCCAATGTTGGTGCAGCCATAGTGCTAACCTCTTCTCTCCCTTCACTCCCTCCTTTGTGACTGCAGCTACTACCATAGCTTCAGACATCATCTGTGTGCTGATGACTCCCAAATGTATACCTCTAGCTCAGAAATCTCCACCATAGTCCAAGCCCATATGTGTACCTTCGGCTTGGCACCTCTGGTTATTATTCAATAGACATCTCAGAAAACCACCTGACATTTTCTCCACCAAACCTGCCTCCCACTCTCCCATTCCCAAAGTCTTCTTCATTTCAATTAGTGAGAACTCCATTCTTCCAGTTTGCAGGACAACCCTAAGAAATAGCCTCTACACTTCTTTCTTTCACACATACACAATCTGTCCACATATCTACTGTGTTGGTTCTACCTTCCAGTGAGACTTACAACCCAATGGCTTCTCATCACCTTCCATCACCTTGTACAAGCCCCTCTCCAGCCTCACCTGGATCATCACATTAGCTCCTAACTGATCTCTACTGACACTGTTGCTACGCTTTCCTCAGTCTATTTTCAACACAGTGTCAAGTCAGGTCAGGTCCCTCTTCTAAGCATAATCCTCCATTGTTTCCTATTTAATGCAAAGGAAAAGCCAACACCTATGGTGATGCCCTCCAAGGCCTTATCTGATCTGCCTTCCTCACCACCACTCCCCAGCTTGTCTATGAACCTCTGTCTCATCATTCAGAGAAAATGACTTCTCTCCTATTCCACTCATCTCCAAGTTTCCCTGGTTTTTCATACTTTTACACAAATACAAACACAAGGAAATGTTTCTCTTCAATGCATTCCATGGAGTTTTAATACCCACATAGCTTGTTTTTCTTTTTCTACATTGTATTCTTTTAATCCAGTGAGATACTATACATTCATCCTTTTTTAATTTGACCCAAGCACGTTTTTCTGTAAGTACTACTGCAGTTTTCCCAGGGTACCTTGAATTTTGTGTGTCTCTGCCTAGGGGTTTTTGTCCTCTTCTTCACACCCTACTCCAGCTCTTTGGTTTCAACTGTTGATCATACAAACCACTCAGAACAACACGTAATAATGATGGGAAAGTGAAACAAAAAAAAAAGTCAAAATTTCCAACAGACAATATGGTACTTAAAAGCAAACATATAATGGTTACTATAAGAGGATAAAAAAATTAGCTTTGACTCCCTAATATCATTGTAAGGGAAACATTTGACTAGTTAGGTCTTTCTAATTTTCTTACTGTAGAAGAGATGTCTGTATTCAAGATTAATTTTTTTTCTTATATTTAGCACTGATATTCTGTAGAAGCCACATCTATACTCAAGGTTTATTTTTTCCTTATACTTAGCACTGATACTCTACATGTGATATTTAAAGGGAGCTTTAACAAGCAGCCAATGAGATTTATCATTGTGTTTGTCTCAGGAGTGTTGAGAATGTCTCTAAAGGCATTAGACAATAGAAGACGTACATTGTTAGTATCATGATAGTTCTTACTCTTAGGCAATAGTTTTGTTTTTGTTTTTTACAATACGGGCACTGTAAATATTGTACCTAACCAGTTTCCATATTAGCTTTTGCTGCAATGAAGCTTAAAGACAAATTTGTCAATCCTGTCTAATAAATATATAGTATTTCATGGCATGGTAATTCTACAGAAAATATATTTCCCCCTCTCCATTTCTGCTCTCAATTCTGAGTAAACTATAATTGGATGCTTTACTATGAAATATCTTGTTCTTCTATATTATTTTTCATATTTTATCTCATCTTGTCATGTTTGTGTCTTGTAAGTTGTCTTAAATGCTTTCAAAAATATTGGAAAAAAATACATAAAGAGACAGCAAATAATATGAGGGGTCTTCAAAAAGTTTATGAAAAACAAAATTAAAAGATAAAAATGAAAAAGATAAACTTTATTTTTCAACATAAGCTCCATCAAGGTCAAGACAGTTTTGTAAGTGATGATACCAGCCATCTAGTCCATATCTAAAGAGCTGAGGGTCCTGGGAATTTAACCATATCAATGCAGTCTTTGGCACATTATTAACTGAATAAAACTTGATGTTCTTTAAAGTTTTCTTTTAATTAGGAAACAGAAGTCACAAAATGCCAAATTAGATCTGTAAAGTAGATGTCTAATAATCTCCCATGAAAACTCTTGCAAAATTGCCCTTGTTGGATGAGAGGAATGAGTAAGAGCATTGTCATAGTGAAGAAGGACTCTGTGGTGAAGTTTTTCTGGGCATTTTTCTGCTAAAGCTTTGGCTAACCTTCTCAGAACACTCTCATAATAACCAGATGTTATTGTTCTTTGGCCCTCTAGAAAGTCATCAGGCAAAATGTCTTGAGCATGCCAAAAAACTCTTGCCATGATCTTTGTTCTTATTGGTGGTCCACTTTTGCTTTGACTGAAACATTGCCATCTCTAGGTAGCCATTGCTGTGATTGTGCATTGTCTTCAGCATCATACTGGTAAAGCCATATTTCATCTCCTGTGACAATTCTTCAAAGAAATATTTGGGGATCTTTATTACACTTGTTTAAAATTTCCCTTCAAAGTTCTGTTTTTGTCTGCAGCTAATATAGGTGCCACAGTTTCAGCACCCATGGGGTGGAAAGTTTGCTCAACTTTAATTTTTCAGCCAGAACTGTGTAAGCTGAACCTATTGAGATGGCTACGGCCTTGACTATTGTTTTGACTGTTAATTGTGGTCCTCTTCAATTAGGACAAACAAGATTAATTTTATCTTCACGAATTGATGTGGATGGTCTGCCACTGCAGGCTCATCTTCCACATCATCTCATCCCTTCTTGAGTTATCCATTGTTAAACTGCTGATTTATTTGAAGCATTGCCCCCATAACTTTTTTGTAAAGTATCAATAATTTCACGTTTTGATCCAAGATTCACCATAAATTTGAGATTAGTTCATGCTTCAATTTTAGCAGATTCATGTGACTCTTTTCAAACTGATGTCTTATCGTTCTCAGTGCCTCAGACTAGATCTTGTTCAGATATGTTATAGCAAGTTAATATGAGTTTATTTTAGTGAAAAATAATTTTGAACCATGCATAGCTTTTTAAATATGCATTTTCCATGAACTTTTTGAAGACCCCTCATAGAAACAATTACACTATTTCAAATAATTATACTCATGCATTTTTTAGATTTCTATAGTTTCATCTTGATCCCAATTCTCCTTCCACCTAATTTAATTGTTCAATAAATGCACCCTCAATTAACAAACAGATACCCAACAATTTAATTGTGTTTAACCTTGTATGTAATTACCATAAAGGACATTTTAAAGTTTGAGAGTCAATATAAATTTTATGAGACCCCCAATACCCATAAACACACTAAAACTTAAATGCTGATATGCCCTGAAAATATTTATATCCTTGAAGTCACAAAATCATCATATAAGAGGAGATCCTATCATCACCACCCCCACTAAAAGTTTTATTTCATACAATTTTAAAATACAAGTCAAAAGTTAAAGAGGCCCCAATATCAATGTTCTATTTGGTTATTTAAAATAAAAAAAAGATAAATATTTGATTTTCATTTATTTTTGTCACTAAATGGTTTAGGCCTCATTTTCCTCACTCATTACGTGAGCATTCAAACTAAATAATTTCTAAGATTCTTAAAGCATACTTGAAGGTAGAGAAGTAGTATGAAGGAAAGTGCAGTGTTAATATTCTTGGTCCAACAGATATGTTTTCAGAGTTTAAAGTCACATTTTAAACTCAATTATTCTAATTTCCTTTTAGAAAAAAACAAATGCCATCCATTATAAACAAAGTTAATTTGTGCAACTTCTACAGAGATCAGAAATTAAATCTCTACAAAACATTTGGGCTGCAAAAGAGGCACCTAATCAAACCACTATACAATCATAGAAGAGCATTCAAATTTTTGAAAGATCTTCTATGTAATGGAGAAGATTTTCTTATTTCTTAAAATGGCAAAAAGCGCATGAGCCACTTTTTTGTTATATATTTATCTCTACATATATCTGCATACCCAATTTAATTAACATATTTACAATGGAAAAATATGTGTCCATATGGAAATTTATATCAATTATTTTTTAAGTAGAAATGATGTGTCCCCAAACTTCACTGAAAACTTATATATTGGTAGTTCAAGTAGTTTCCAGTCTATTTTGAAATAAGCCCTTTAAAAAGTCACTGGACTATGGTAAGGCATATATTGCCTAACAATCCACCAAATAAAAACAGATATCCCGTTTTTGCCTACCCAAAGAATAAACATGCAGGGTTTAAAGATGGGAAGATAGTATGTAATTCTCTGTTCTATACTTTTCATCTCAACTACTAACTCACCTCTGAGGTTTGGAAAGTTCCTGATCCTTTCTTCCTTCCTGTATCTTGGTGAGGCCCAACACTGAGGTAGTTTTGCTCCTGTTGTCCTGCTTGTGGGTGAGTACAGGGATCCGAAGAGCTGGTGGTGCCTCTTATCTTCCTATCCTGAGAGTCACTCAGCTTCAACTTCTCTAGGGAACCCACTACTGAGAAACATTTTGCAAGCAGAAGCTAATTGGTTCTTCTGTTTGTCTGATACCTAGATAAGTAAATCTTCGTTTGTTTCAATATTTGCAATATTCATCATGAATAATTATATTTCATAGGGGTTTCTGAGTTAATGATGACAACTGCTTCTCTCTTCGACACCCTAGAACTTACACAACAGCATACACTAAACTCAGGAGCAACTCTGTCCTATGATATCTGAGACGTGCTCATGTAGAGTCCAGGCTTCTCTGCCCTGTGAGACTCCATCCATGAAATACTCTATTATAAATCTAACAGCTTTTCATTTATAATTTAGTTATGGTTCATAACCTACCTCAAAGAAACAGCATGAAATTTAATGAGATCAAACCTAGGGGACGCTGTGAGCTTCATAGAAGACAGACAGCCCATAAATACTGTACCAAGTATTAGAATGATCTCCTGAGTTTTCAACCCATCTTAAAAAAAAAGATAGCTTCGAAATCAGAAATCAGTAAACCATCCTCAAAAATTCTTTCTTTTAGACTTTGCTATTAATACTTATACATATATACTTTTGCAAAACTTTATTACATAATACTGATAAAGCTTTTTTGTATATTTTTACTTATATTTATTTATATAATCAACATTTTGCTGATAATCTATTATATGTTAAACATTACCCTAGGCCTAATACACAGAAGAAAGGAAGGAAAATGACGTGATTCTAGTTTCAGGAGAGACTCAATATAATGGAGAAATGCTAGTGATAGCTTTATTTAGATATAATTTTTGCATATGAAAACACTTTATCCAGTTATAACCAGTCATCAGAATTACTCTTAATAGTCACTGCTTATGATTGTGCAGAATTGCAGCACATGCTTGAAAACTAGAAAATGTGAAACTCAGAATGCTGCTGTAAAACTGCTAAGTCCCATCTTTAATCCAAATAAATAAAAACAGGAACACGTGATTGTAAGCACATGCCATTAACAGAGCAAACCAATTCAATACAACATAAATGAGTCATGGGGACCTGCTAAAAATATTGGATTCTCTGAAGAAGCACGGAGCCACTGCGAGAACAATCAAACATCTGTTATTTACAACAGGTTTACAAGCAGAGCTTGTGTGAGCTCATCACAAAGGTTTACCAACACAACCACATTTTTCAGAGATGAACAGCATAAGAGCATATTTTTCTTCCTTATTTCAACAGTGTTTTCTGTCGATGTTCATGTGATCGTTGTAGTAACTAAAAAATAAGAAAGCAGTGCCTTGGCTCTTTTTTGAAGAAAAGCTAAGTGGAAGTGCTTTGGAATATACTGCAAGTCAGAACAAACGCAACTGCAGAGAGTCCTATTTCAGCAACCACCCTCCCACTTTCTAACACTGCACTGTTTTATTATTCTCTCTGGGTCACAGAATTATATGGATAATGATGCTGCAAATCCTCACTTATGAAAGCTCGACTCAACCGAAATGATGTTTGGAATTATTTAGCTTCACTCTATAACTTTTAATGATTCACAGAAAATGCAAAATAGTCACTCTTAAATACCTTTAGAAAATGCATCCTTTCAACTTCACGACATCTACTGTTGCAGTGATATGTTTATGCTTTTAGTTTAGAGTCACATTAAAATTACTGAAAAGGTTAGTAAGATCATCTCCAGAGAATTTGCTGGTGTGTGTAAAGGTGAATTCATTATACAGAAGAATGTACTAAAACAGACATCAACTAGGTGAATTTAAATGTGGCCTTACTGACTAGTAAAATAGTCCTACCGGTAAAACTGTTCTTTTATATACGCTGCACACACAAACATGACACGCAAGCACACACACACACAGGCACACACATACAAGAACTTAGGAAGGGCCATAGTATCTCATTGATCTTATTTTCAAGAAAAGGGAACATAAGGTAAGGGACTTAAGACCTCTCAGAAAGATGGGCTAGAGTTAAGTCCCCTTTTCTCATGGAAATCAGTGATAAGACTATCTTTTCTCGAGGCTATAATAGTAAATGAACTACAGTATGTAAATGTCCAACATCTCTCCTGAGACATGGAAGGTGTTAAATCCACAGAGGCCGGATATAGCCTGGTTGTTTTGTTTTGAGACTCTTTACTATCATTGTCATATCCCATGGGCCACGTATAATTTCTTACCAGCTCTTCTAGATTACAGGGCCCAGATCTGTTCAATATTCTTCACAACCACTGATGGTATTCCTTGTTACGGTCTGAGGAGCATTTATAACACAGTGCTGCTCATATTGAGATTACAGCCTAAAAACCCTAAGACATTTTCTGAAAATTATTGTTAAGCAAGGTCTCCTATACTTGCTTAAGAGTAATACCCAGTGCTGGTAGAGTTAAAATTTGGAAGTGAGATTTCCATCTACATAGCCAGTCAAGACATTTTTGGGTCTTGAGATTCCATTGTCTAGCCTCTTCTCCATCCTTTCAAGTTCTCTTATGGACGATACACCTAGGATCATTTCCCAGCTCTGTTGATTTTTAATTCTGTCACTTTGAATCAGTCATTGAATCTCTCTTATGTGCAACTTCCTTATCAATCGAAAATGTTGTATGTTCAACTCAATTTTAATGGAGTAGAACAAAAGTGAATATAATTTTCACTCAAATTTTATAAAATTATTATTTAAAACAATGAATAATAAGTACTTAAAATAGTGAAGAAAATTTGAGGAACATGGAAGTGGCACTTTCTTAAGTAATAATATATCTTGTGAACTCATAATTAAAATATTGGCACCAGTAAATAAATGGGCAGAAAGATCCATGATAAAGAATACAGATGATAAAAACAGAAAGGATTACACAGGGGAGTTTTTCATATAATAAAAATATATTTAAAAGCAGAAGGAAAGATTGATTATTCAAAGTTGGGGCTGGGACAACTGGATAATCATTTAAGTATGAAAAAGTCAGATCTATAGCTCATAAGCATAGTCTCTTACACTGCATTAAATTAGTAATGTAAAAATGATTGGAAGAAAATCAATGTACATAGTTTTATGTAAGTTGTATGGGAAAGGCCTTTGGAATCTAATATCAAAGGTAGAAACAATTGCACAAAAGACTGATCAACATTATATAAAGTTTAAAACTTTTATATAAAAACATACTTTAAAAGTTAAAAAGTAAATATTTGCCACATATAGGTGAACAAAAGACTTTCTATTTTGGAAAATAAATTAAATATGGTAATATACAAGACCAGAAAACCCACAAAAATAAAACAACTAATGACAAATAATTACACGAAAAATGTGCATGCACAGTACAGTAGTGAAGCAGCACAGGTTAGGCTGATGCAACATTTCTTGTTCAGAAGACTGTCCTATGCCTGGAAGAATATACATCAAAATGTGAGTAGCTTCCTGTTGATAGGAAAGGTGTTTTTTACTGTAATTTTCTAAGCTTTTATTTTTCAAGAGACATGATGGTTTTTATAATAAAAACAAAAGAAATCCTACTTCTATTACAGGGGTAAAATTGCCTTGAAAAAAAATCTACCTCATTGGTTCGTAAGAATGAAAATCAGAAAAAGGCTGTGAAAGCCCTAACATGTTCAGAGAACGTGAGCTCTCTGTTTTCCTGGACACTCCAGGGTCCGCATGAGCAGGTATTCACCAATTAACACTCTGTTGAGTTCACCAACCAGCTATGAAGCATCTTTAAGCCTATTATCCAATCCACTTCTCTCCAATCCTTCCATAAAGGTGTCATGAGACTTTCTCAAATAGCTTGCCGTAATAGAGGAAGACTGACTATTATAGCTGTTATACTTCCTTTTTTTTTTTTTATTGTGACACTTGTTTCATATATTTATATTTTTTTTACTATTGATTCTAAAAAATTCAAAAAAAACATTTGCCAATTCTTTGCACTTGAAAATCCCAGACTCATTCTTTGCCATAGTGTTTTTTTTTTTTTTTTTTTTTAAATTATATTTAGGTAATGTGCAGGTTTGTTACATATGTATCCATGTGCCATGTTGATTTCCTGCACCCATTAACTCATCATTTAGCATTAGGTGTATCTCCTAATGCTGTCCCTCCCCCCTCCCCCCACCCCACAACAGACCCCGGAGTGTGATGTTCCCCTTCCTGTGTCCATGAGTTCTCATTGTTCAATTCCCACCTATGAGTGAGAACATGCGGTGTTTGTTTTTTGGTCCTTGCGATAGTTTACTGAGAATGATGTTTTCCAGTTTCATCCATGTCCCTACAAAGGACACGAACTCATCATTTTTTATGGCTGCATAGTATTCCATGGTGTATATGTGCCACATTTTCTTAATCCAGTCTATCGTTGTTGGACATTTGGGTTGGTTCCAACTCTTTGCTATTGTGAATTATAGCTATTATACTTTCAATCTAATAATATCTCACACATATTCGTCAAGCCGTTTACCTTTGAGAAATTGATGCAACATGTATTGTCTTAGAATGCTGCGGTTCAGATCTTATCCATAGAGTCTAGCATAGGGTAGCACATAGGGCAGGTGCTCCCTGTAGACATGGTGATGAAAACACAGTCCTAGTATCAACTATAGTCAGGCCTGCCTCATCCTCAGCACCACTGTGTAGAAAGAAAACTGCTATCAGAGAAGATACTGGGCGAGAAGAGAGTCAAGGCTGCCCAGCTGGGAAACTTGGTTATAGCTAACATAATCCTTAGCGGAACAGGCAATTATTGCCTTTTTAAAATCTGTGATTCTTTCACACTATTCCTTTTCTCATTATTTCAACAATTTCTTCTCTTTACTATAATCATCACCAGTATTAGCAAACAGCAATTCTGTCAATACTTTGACTCCTTCACAAACTCCCTACTTAAACTCCAGTGACCTAAGGTGATTTTAAATTATCTGAGGTAAAAAAAATTCTCCAAGGTCACTAGTGACCTGCGAACTGTGTACTTTGTTGTCCTCAACACGATGCTCATCAATGTTCGGCATGACTTACCACCTCACCATCACCTTTTTTTTCTCCCTGCCCCCCAGCCCAATACCTCCCTTTTCCTTCATTGATCCTTCCTTTGTTCCTTCACATGGAGATATATTTATTCCCCCAAATCTAGATGCTCACTTCTAACTCAAGAGTGTCAACAGCAAATGCACACCCATATCGAACAACAAAGGTGCCTATAGCATGTACACCAAAAACACCTTTTTAGTTTCCTTTCTGTATGGTGCGGCTGCATGTTTGGGCTTTGATCTTGTGTTCTAAGGACTTTCCAATAGCTTATTACTAAGCCTTCTTTTCCTTCCCCTTCTCTTTCCTCCTTTCTTCTCCTCTGTTGTTAAAGGATTAATTTAATGAGCTTTAGTTCTCAGGGGAAATGCTTTAATGAAATTAGTAGAGGAAAATAACCACAAAATAGCCTGATGCACCTCACCCTTCTTGTAGCCGGGGATTGGAGCTTGTCCCAGGGAAGCAATCCAGTTGCTGTCTTCTGGAAGGTGGAGGGGCTGTTGTGTTTACCACAGGAGAAGTTTAGTGATTATGCCCAACTTGACAATATGGTGCTATTCCTATTCTCTCAGGATCAAGCTATGAAAAAGAATCCATGAGCTCAGATCATAGCGTTTTCTAACTAAAATAAATAAATAAAAATAATCAGGGAGGGGAAGAGCTTTGTTAAAGGATATGCAATTGCAGCTAGATAGAAGGAATCGGTTCTATGTTCTACAGCACTGTAGGGTGACTATAGCTAGCAATAATATCTAGTTTCAAACAGCTAGAAGAATAGTTAATGTACTTGACACGAAGAAATGATACATGTGAGATGACGGAGATATTAATTGCTCTGATGTGATCACTATACATTACATGTATCAAAACATCACTAGGTACTCCATAAATATTTATAATTACTATGTGTCAAAAATAAAAAATTATAGTAATAATGAAGAAGAAAATGAGGTGAGGGTCACAGAAGATGTCATTCAGTTGTACTTGTTGGATCTGGTCCACTTGAAGAAGCAGAAGGCACAGATGACTTAAGCGTTCTCCCCACACCAAGGGCCAGCTCCACATGAGCTGGGCAGCAGCTATTAAGTGTCCTCCAAAACACATTTACAGTTCTCTTTATTACTGGCCCAAAGACAAGAGCAACACCAAACCATCACTTAATTTTCACTTCAAGTTCCAGCATAGATTTTAATATCTAATCTGATTTCCTGGCTTTGCCCGCTCTTTAGCCCTAGTGTGACCAGTGGAAAGGTTAAAAAAACAGTCTAAACAAAATCCCTGCCTCCATGTTCTCTGCTAGCCTACTGTCCTGCATTGCAGTCCGGATATAACCCACAAACAAAATAGGGTGCACACATAACTTTTCCAAAATCTGTCTTATAGTAAATTCTATTATCCAAAACATAAGCATGCCATCAAGCATCTTAACCAAACCAAACACTCCAGCCTCTTTTCCATTTCATCCTGAGTGCATACTATTACTTAGCCCTCACTGGATCACTCCTGGATCTTTGAATATGACCTGTGCTTTCATGACTATAAGGTTTTGTTCATGCTGTCCTTTTTTCAATGGACTTCTATTGGGAGATTGGCATTTATTCATTATTTTTTCTTAAATAGCATTTATTGAGTCCATTCTACTTGCCATGCAATGTGGTAGGCCCTGTGCCTGTCCTCAAGCGGCTGAGACTCCAGGCTGGGAAGAGGCTCATTAAGGAAACAATCACACATCTACAATATACACTACAATACATACACAGACTAAGGCAGAGACCTGAAGGGACAATGCAAAACTTCCCTTCAAATATATGCAAGACCATAAGACACCATTTCAAAAGCATAGAAGAGGAAGGGCTTCTCAATTCAGAGACCAGGGAAAAGTCCAGGGTGGCAGAAGTGAAGGTCAAGTTGGGGAAAAGTGTGTTGTCGAAATGTTTCTTTCTTGCAGTCTCACTCCCTCTCCAGCAACTCAAAGGTCAGATCCTGTTGGAAGCTTGGAGCTCAATGATGTGGACTATTCTTAGCCTCAATGAGGAGGCTAAGAAGTAGGTAGACGAGGATGTTTTGATAGGATTTGTTACAAAGTGAGGACGACGCCTTGAGAGAGGCAGGTTAGGGGTCCCCTGTGGTACTGTACTCAACAGATAAAGAGGCCAAGGAATTGGGACTGGTGAGACATTTCTATGCTTTTTTAAAGGCTCAATTCAAATATCACCTTTCATGTTAGATTTTCACTTCCCAAAGGAAACTGACATTCTGTGTACCATTTCCATGGCAACTTGCTCATCCTTCTGCTCTTACATTCCTGGTATTTGTCCCTGGATGTTATCAGCAGGTTTGAGCTTGCCCCCCACTGGGCTGGCTATAGGCTCTGGGGCTGCTGGCTCATGTCTGGATCCCAAAATTCTCACTGTACCTGCGCACAGATGGCATCATCGCCCAGAAGATGCTTGTTGAAGAAATGCGATTAGAGTTGTTCTAGAGGCTTTGCTGGGGGTTAGGGGGGAGGGGAGGAAATCTTTATGTATCTGTTAAAAATGTTAAACTATCTTTATCATGTTGCATTATAACTTCTTTATCTCTTGTTTCGTTTTCTTGAATCACTAGTATTTGAAACTGTATCTTTAATCATATTGAAGTCCTCAAATAAGTGTTTTTGTTTCATTAAATGGTTTGATATCATGTTGGCATTAAATAGGCTGAGTCTACTGTGGTCAAAAGAAATGTGTACCTAAGGTTCTTTGCCTGGGGTTTCTATCTCCCTAGCTACTGCTGCCTGGTTCTATCACCAACATTTTAAATACTGGTATTAGCACATGTCAATTCTTGTCCTTGTACACTTTTGAATTACTTTGACAAGGAATACCAAGTCACTATTATAGAGCCAATCCAGATGAGGCAAGGAATGTCACTCATACATGGGGATCTAAAAAATGCATTTTCCATACCTTCTTCTTGGCTCCAATTGAAGGTATGGAGGAAGGTAAGACTTCCCTTCTCAGAGTGAGGAGCCACTTGCTACCAGATTTCTAGAGAGCCTCATCGGAAACTGTCAACCACAAGCAGAATTCCAAGGCTTGTGAAATTACAGGTCAACTGACTCCCATGCCAATTCTCCTTCCTTCCCCAAAGGTACAAAGGTCTTCATGAAATTTCACCTGCTAAAACAAGAGCCCTAGAAAAACACTCAAGCCTGCTCCAAGGGGTCAATATTACTTATTCCTTCCCTCCCTTGAAAGAGTATAATCAAATTAAACAAATGCACACTATGACCAAATGACCACTCCAGACCTTATAACCTTTCTAGTATATTTGGCTTAAAAATACTACTTATTCAGCCTTCCACCAACAGAGTCATATAGACTTAGATCCGGTGCCTAAAGATGTCAATGGGGCATCCAGCATTCTGGGAATTCTTGTGTGAAGATTTGATCTTTGGAGAGTCTAGATATTCAAGTGGAGGAATCGTGGGAAGAAAAATCCACAGCATGCTTCCTTTAGGCATAGGACATAGTATAAAAATATGTGGCATATTTAGAATATGTAAAATTACCTGTCAAAGCTAGAGGAATGGGGCTAGCTTAGGAGGGCTGCCAGGCCCCATTACAGACATAGCCCTTTGTCATGCAGACAAAACACTGTTATCACAGCATTTTATGAGGGGACTTCTATGTGTATCTTTACTTTAGAAATGCAATTCTAGCTACAATTTACAGAAAAGATGAAAGGGGAAAGTATTTATCTTTGAAATATATCTGTACATGTATATACCTCACATTTGACATTTGAATGCACAAATACATACACATATATTTTTTAAAACTGGTATAAAATGGTACTTATGTTTATTTTTGTTGTAAGCCTATAAAATTATTTGACTTTAAAAATCATATAAATCATCTCAATAAAGCCAAAGAAACGAAGGAGAAGAGAATAATAAAATAGCAAAAGAATTCTGAAATTCATCAGGATACAAAATATCTACCTGCTAAACCACCCTACAGATTTATGGCTTTGATGAGACACTGTCTCCACTTTGGGGGTCAGAATCATATATATGACCAGATAGAATAAATAGTCCTTGTTTTTTTGTTTGTTTGTTTTTCTAATGAGAAAGAGTCTGGCTCCTTCGCCCAGGCTGGAGTGCAGTGGTGCAATCTTGGCTTACTGATACCTCCGCCTCCCCAGTTCAAGTGATTCTCATGCTTCAGCCTCCTGAGTAGCTGGCACTATAGTCACACATCACCATGCTCGGCTAACTTGTGTGTTTTTAGTAGAAACAGGGTTTCTCATGTTGGCCAGGCTGGTCCCAAACTCCTTACCTCAAGTCATCTGCCTCAGCCTCCCAAAGTGCTGGGATTACAGGTGTGAGCCACCGCGCCTGGCCAATAGTACTTCTGAAGCCACAGATGTGTAAATGTGCATAAACACAATTGAGAAAAACAAATATTTATCAGGAGCCTTAATAAGGTTAGACACTCAGTTTTGTAACTCTCTTCCTAAAATTCTGTCACAGGAATAATTAGAATTGGGCGCAGAACGTATAATCAATTATGCTGAGCACATTATTATTTACAATACCTAAAACTCAAAACTAAATTTAATGTTCAGAAACAAGAGAATAAAATATGTCACGGTAAATTCACATAATGGAATATCAGACATTAAAATCATTTCTTATGAGAACATGTAGAGATATAATAAACTGTCAAGTGAGAAATGAAAGACAAAAAGCATAAAATATGATCAAAATATTGCTTTAACATTTTTTATCATCCACCTATTGTTTTTTCAATCATATTATTCTGTCAATGTATCCACAGTCTGCGATTATATTGTAAATAATTAAAATGTAGATTGTGAGATAATGGAAGCAAACATAAACAAGCAAACAAAACAAAACAGTAGAGACCTGTCATTCAGATGGTTGAAGGAAACTTGAGTTAAATTTTCTAGAATATACACACCTGGGTTTAGAGAGGCAGCTTCTCTTTTTATTCTGAAACCTTTAAATGTCCATAGCATATTTCTGCCATGGTATATTTTGAAAAACGTCTATACAAAGCCATGCCCCAAAATCTTTTCAGTTAATTTATTTATTTTTGGATTTCTTAATAACCAGGCCATAAACAACTACAGAAATCTTAAAGTCTATCCCTTTTGTGTGTCAAAATGAAAAATAAATCTGGCTAGACTATTTGCGAAGTCAGTGACCTTCTTTGAAGCATTTACTTTTAGCTTTACGAGCTTTCTCTTTCCTTCCAATGACCCTCACAGACAGGAGGACATTGTGAACGGGAGGGATGAACTGTGTGCTCAGCCTACGGCCAGCAGGAGGTGTGTGAGGGCCACGAGGGGGAGGGGAGATGGGTACGAATCTCAACGTTTCAGTTACACACACACAAAAATCTAGAATGACCTACTCATCTATATAAATGTTTACAGGGCTTCTGTTCGCAAAATGCCATCATTATCCACAGACATAGTGCCTGAGAAGTGAGCAGGGGTGTCCAAAGAAACAGAGCTGTGTCCTACACCATCCTAGGGGCAAATCCAAATCTCTGTGACCTCAAGCAAGTCACCAGCTTCCCTGAACACTGCTTTCGTCTGCGGTTTTGTATTAGTTCACTTTCATACTGTTACAAAGAACTGCCCCAGACTGGGTAATTCATAAAGGAAAGAGGTTTCATTGACTCACAGTTCAGTGTGGCTGGGGAGAACTCACGGTGGAAGGTGAAGGGAAGCAAGGCAACTTCTTCACAAGGGAGCAGGAAGGAGAAATGCTGAGCGAATGGGGAAGAGCCCCTTACAAAACAATCAGATCTCACGAGAACTCACCATCACGAGAACAGCATAGGGGAAACCATCCCCATGATTCAGCTACCTCCACCTGTTCTCTCCCGTAACACGTGGGGATTATGGGGATAATGGGAATTACAATTCAAGATGAGATTTAGGTGGAGACACAAACCCTAACCATATCAGGGGCTTCAGGCGGCTATAGATAAAGTGTTTGGCAAATAACTGGTAGTTTGAGACGTATTTGTTCCTCTTTCCGTAAAAGGTCTTTAATAAGGCCACTTAAATGATTGTCAGCTGTACTTTTCACTCACCTTCCATTGTTCTGACTTTTCTCTCTAGGCCCACAAATTTTGTATAATCTGGGATAGCCTCAGTTTCCTATAGTTTAAATATGTTAAAATATGATAATTAATTGCATCTAAAATTTAATGTATAATTTTTCATAACCTTGTAAATCTTCACATCAAAAAAATTATGGCAGGAAAATATGCATTTCTTTCAAAAACCATTTTCTTAAGTTTTTTTTTTTTGAAAATGTGAAAAACATTAACTTTAAACGTTCCTATGATAGGATACAAAGTGTTTTTCTCCTTATTAACCCCCGCTAGGTACATCTAGGGCTTAGCATATAATAATTGCTCAATAAATATTTGTCAAAGAAGCGAATGTTAGATCCCGGGGGCTGGGTGAGGGAGGGGTAGTTACAGAGCCAGACCTCACTGTGCAAGTGACATTTATGCAGGAGAAAGCAGGTTAGAATCATAATAAACATTATAAAATGTAACTCCAATTCCTTTGAGAGGACATGGGCTCTGCGCCCTGAAGGAGGGCATGCACCTTCCTCAGGACCTCCTCAGCGCCCCCCACGGGGTGAGGGAGGTGTCACTGCTCGGTCCAGAGTGTCCCCGATCCAGGAGGTCCTCAGCTCCCACTGTTGTGCTGCACCGTGGGCAACCTGGCCTTCCCTGGTGTCTCTCCATATTTACAACATCGAGCAACTTCTAGGGGGAAAAGATGGATCTTTCCATGGAAGCTCCACCCAGCCCACTGCCACTCCATTCCCAGGTGTCTCCATTTAGTTACTGAAGAATTAGGTGTCTTAAAGCCTCAAAGCTTTGCACCTGGGTGTATTTGAATCCACTGGCTCCATGCAGCTGTTTCTAAGAAGCAAAAACATACATTCACAGCTCTTCTTTTGCTCCCATTCTTTTAGTGAAGAGACATGCTTCCCTCCCTCGACATCCCCAGGACATCTGAGTGTGTCCCCTCGGCGGCCATCAGAAGGGGTGGGAGACCTCCCAAGCATGGCTGCTTCAGAGTCCCTGCCTGAATGCCTGGGTGCCCATGTGCCCAGGTGACCAGCTGCAGGTACCCAGCTGCCCAGGTGCCCAGCTGCCCAGCAGCTGTGCCCACACAGGCTCTGCATTGCTTTCAAGAGGAGCCAGTGTTGCCAAGCTCATCTCTTCCCACAATTTGCCATTTGACTTCCCACAGAGAGGAACTGTTCTCTCTGTACAGGGTGTGTGTGAGAGTGTGAAAGTATGTATGTGACAGTGTGTGTGTATGTGTGAGAATGCAAGTGTAAGAATGTGTGTGTGTGCATGAGGGTGAGTGGTGTGAGAGGGTGTATGAGAGTATGAGTGTGCATGAGTGTGAGTGTGTGTGTACACGTCATGTCAGTTAATTTTTCCGTTTTTTGCCTGTTTTTTTTTAAGTACACATTTCGCATTTTGCTAAAGCTGAGTGAATGTCTGAAGGCTTGTTTTCAGCAGTCACTGACAATAACGCCATTCCCGATTGACGGTCTTTCCCCCTGCTGGTGCCTGACCCTATGTTACAGAGCAAAATACCTGGCCGTACATGTGTGACATTCAAGAGACGAGTGGTGCTAACACCGGAAATGCGTCTTTGAAGCCATGTGTCTTTATCAGCAACATAAAGAATGTGACAGAATCAGGAGCCCAAAATAGTTATTTATTTGATTGTTGGTCTGTGTATTTTAATAAAGATTGGCCACACTGACTTCAAATGAAATAAGTGGGCAAAGTCCAACACGTGAATGAGATGAAAGGGTCACTGGTCTGGTGGAGCTGGGGCTGGAGGACGGGCTGCCTGATTCACCCCCTCTCGCTCCCTAATTGCCCTGGGGTGCGTCTGCCAACTCTATGGTTTCAGGGAGAAAAGTTTTTTAAAAATCACTATTTCACATAATCCCTATGCCCAGTTAACCTCTACATTTTTAAATTCAAATACCAACCTGAAGACATCAGGGGAGGCAGGACTGTCCATGAGGTGAGCTGGGGAGACCGAGTCAGATGAAATGATCGGAGTGGGCTGTCCATTTCCCCAAGGCTGGTCCAATCTTGTGACACTTAATGCCGACATCTGGATCCTGCTCTCATCCGACGGCTGCAGGTGCCTAGGGGAGGCCATCCTCTCAAGGGAGCCCAAAGGACAGCAAATCCCCCTCCTTCCTCCTGTCACCAGCCCTGACACTGTGCTTGTTCCAGAAGCCTCAACTATTTATAGACGCAGAGGCTGAGAAGCAGCAAAAGAGAGCAAGCTGAAATGACAGAGTGGCCTTGTTATTCCTCCTCCTCTCCACTACCCCTGAACAAGCTTCCCAGTCGGCTCTTCTCACTGTCTGTCCCAGGAGCATGTGCACGTTGGACTCCTGTGGAAATCCTACAACCACAGTGCACCCAGATGACCTCCTGGTCTTTTATTTCACTAACAGACATGAATAAACCATGCACTGGAAACATATCAAAACATAATTGCTGGACAAGTTACAAGGTTGAAATATGCTGCTCCTCACCAGACCCTGCTTTCTCCTGCGTTGTGCAAACTTCTCTTCAGTCCCGTGTTGATTCCTCTAACCCTCTAACAACTCTGTGAAAAAGACAAAGCATTATTGCTTTCATTTCGAGAAGAAGAGGAAAGACAAATACTCTAATGTGCTTTAAGAAGCCAAAAATAGCCAGCAACTGTGATGGCGATGTCATCTATAAGGAAGGATCCACCCTGCTTGCTCTCTGGCCCGCCTTGGGACTCAGGGCCCACCCTCCTTGCACTCAGCCTGAGGCTCTTCTTCTAGTCCTTCAGATAGGCAACACTCTCCCCTCCTTCCTCAGCCCCTTGCACAGGCTGTTCCCAATGCACTGCCTATCTGCCTGTGCCCCATCCACAACCAGCTCAAATATTTCATCCCTAACAAGGCCCCCAGGACCTCCCACTCAAAATTAGGCTGCACTTTCATGCTGTCTTGTGATTCCACTTTTTTTTCCATTTTCTTTCTCAACACTTTTAAAAATGGGTACTCTTTTGAGTGAAGATGCATTCATTATTTATCTTCCTCTCATGCTGAACTACAAGCTCTGTGAGGGCCAGCCCACCTTTGCCCTGCCTAGGTGTCCTCCTAGGCAGGGGTCCTCCACGAGATGTGCCGCGTCGGGGCATGAATCAGGACGTCTGAGATTCACACTGAAAGCCAGCTCAGCTCACGTGCAGTCAACTTTCCAATGGCCTCTGCCATAGTATGGCCCCAAACTCTTTCAGAAGCCTATGTTTGTTTTAATTATAAATGCAAAATTAAATTATGTTTAGCGCCAATTTTAGTAACATATTGTTCTTTATTCAAATATTTAAAATGGGAGGTGGGCACGGTAGTTCACACCTGTAATCCCAGCACTTTGGGAGGCTGAGGAGGGAGGATTGCTGGAGCCAGGAGTTCAAGACCAGCCTGGGAAGCAAAGTGAGACCCTGTCTCTACAAAAAAATTTAAAAATTAGCCAGGTGTGGTAGAGTGCACCTGTGGTCCTAGCAGTGGGAGGATTGCTTGAGCCAGGGAGGTCGAGGCTGCAGTGAGCTGTGATTGTGCCCCTGCACTCCAGCCTGGGTGACGGAGTGAGAGCCTGTCTCAAATATAAATACATAAATACCATCAGTAAGTTGAATAGACATAACTGCAGACATAAGAAAGCATAATTTTATTTTGTTTTCCTACCACCTTTAAACAAAATCTGATTTAGTAATCTTTCTCAGACATTGAACAGATCTTCTGAGAGAGTTCCAATGCCATATCTGCCTATATGTTGTCAAGAGACAGACTTAGGGTCACTTTATACTGCAAAATAATCTTAATTCTGTGATTAGAATCTACATGTAAAGATGCGCTTCCAAACTCCAGAATTAACCGAGCATTAGGTCTTCCTGTTTTCCACAGCTCATGGAAGGAAGCCTGCAGTGGGGATGGAGAATGCAGTTCTTTCACTCCCTACGCTTTGCTCCATGTGGCTGCTTGGTGTTGTCCTTTCTTAGCTGTCAAGTTGAATGCTGGGGTCCCCAGCGAGGCCGTGGCATGACTGAAGCTGACTCTAACTCAATGCAGGGCCTCTTCAGAGCTCTCCTGCTGGGCTCCTCTCTCCTGGATTCCCTTATCCTGCACAGATGCATTTCTGTTCTGGAAGGGTCACTTGCGATTTTGTCCTCTGTCACTGGACTCCCAGTGGAACACATCCTGTGAAGGTCTCCTGGACACCTGCTGAGGGGACCCACATCAACCCAATACTGACTTTTGCCTGTATGGCCCAGATCTCCTTCAGGAAAAGCACTCAAATGTCCTTGCTCCACAAACTCTGGCAATAGGCCAACACTGGAGCCACCTCCAAAGCATACTTTCATCCATTTGTTCCCCATCTCAGCTGCCCAGGACACTCCGGATTCAGGGCACTTGCACCTCAGGCCACAGCCCTCCTGACGTTCCAGGCAAGGGCGAGCCACCAGCAATCTGTGGCTCCCAAACACAGAATCCACCTCACAGCGCTCTGTTTTACCAACCTCCAGCACCCACAGGAAGTATTAACCCCCAGCTCATCACTTCACAAAGGGTGCAGGGGAGCACCTCGATCCTTTCTGCGTCTTCTTTCTTATCCTTGACCTTGCTAAGGGATCTCAGAAGAGTTTCTTGATGCCACTCCCTGTGTAAATGTGAAAGGTGAGGAAGAGGAAACAAGTGTCATACTTGCTTTGGCATTTGGCAGCTTCACATAAATAGGAAGCTGAAAGGATCTCAGTCTCACATTTTCCTACAATCATTTAAAGTCAGCTACTATAATATTAACATGATCGTCCTCAGCAATCCTAGATAAATATGATTTGCTGCAGGAGGGATGAGTCCCAAGTGGAATCAGAGAGTATCCAGGAGGACTCTGGGGATAGAGTGGGCCAGGAAAGAATTCTCTGCCCAATGTTCCTTTCATCCCAAACTTAACTTTGGAACACACGTTTCTAAAATAGAATACTGTCAATAGACTCTCTGGCTGGTGGAACCCTTTTAACTGGAAAGACATGAAAAAAACCTATTATTTCAGTTCAGTTGTCTCTAGTGAATTACTTAGCTAACAACAATGAGGAATTTTGGGAAAACTCAGTACTTATCAACACGCACAGATGTTGACAAATATCTTCAATTTGGTGTAAAGTTCCTAATTAAAATAACACCTATCCCTCTCTTTGAGTAGCTAGCAATATTAATCCTGAAGGTTCCTTAACACCCACAGATGCCTTTGCCACCTAGTTACACCCTTTCCTTCCCACTGCTAATCAGGGCTTCATTTCCCCAGGACTCCGGTGAGTCTGGGGACCAGGTCATCTACCATAGTTACTGGTGACCGTCTCATCTTCCTTCCTAGTTAAAAACAAGAAGACTGGGTGCGGTGGCTCACGCCTGTAATTCCAGCACTTTGGGAGGCCAAGGCAGGCGGATCAGGAGGTCAGGAGTTTGAGACCAGCCTGGCTAACATAGTGAAGCCCCATGTCTACTAAAAATACAAAAATTAGCCAGGCATGGTGGCGCACACCTGTAATCTTAGCTACTCAGGAGGCTGAGGCAGGAAAATTGCTTGAACCCAGGAAGCCGAGGGTGCAGTGAGCTGAGACCTGTGCCACTGCACTCCAGCCTGGGTGACAAGGTGAGACACCGTCTCAGGAAAAAAACAAACAAACAAACAAAAACAAGAAGGCTTTTTAAGGATACAAACTCCCACTTTAGCATTTTTGTTTCCACAATACTACCAAAGGTAGGGTAGGGGAATGATGAGTCTTTCTGAATTCGTTTTAATTTAACAAGATTATTGTTAAATAATTGATCATTTTCAAATAATTAAAAATTATATAGTAATGAATAAAAGATAAAACCTTTTTTTTAAGTGATTAAAAGATTATATAGAAAAACATATGTTGGAATTCAAGCACAGAATGCTAGTAACTTGAAATGAAGAGCAGTCTTTTATGACATGGAATACATTGATTTTAAAGAGAAAATTTTATCTTGACCAAAGTTGAATTTTGTTTCAGCAGTAGCTCTTGAATGGATCCATGGATCTCTAAATGTGCTAAACTCAGACCTAATAAACAGCAGCAACATGGAAGGAAAAGGGGTGATTGATACGTGAATGCAAAGTGCAGAAATGCAAATGATTAAATTCCCCTGTGGATTCATGTTTTGAGCAGGATATTTTGAGCAGGGAGTCTCTACGGACTCTGTTCTGAGTCCTTGGTGTTCCGTGGTGTGTATGTTGATAGGGTTCCTCTCGAGTACAAGACTTACTTTCTAGATAGGAGAAGAGCAGAATACAACAAACAGATAAGCTACAAATATCATTCACGATGGTGCCATGAAGAACGTAAAATAGGCTGATGTGAAGAAGTGGCAGGCAAGCAAGGGTGGAGCAGCTGGGCGTCGAGGGGAGGACGGCAGGGGCGGGGGGCCAGCCTCTGAAATGCTGAGGGTTGAATGAGGACCACAGGAAAAGCCAGGGAAATGTCTGGGGAAGAACTTTCCAGAATGGTTTCTCCTGTAGTTGTATAGTAGAAGCAAGCTGGGAGTATAGGGGAGACAGCAAGTGGGTGACAGGTTTCAGATGAAGGCAGAGGGTAGGGGAGCGCCCACCTGGTAGGCAGTTCAATTTCACATGATTGAAAATCTCTGAATCTTCCCACAGTATAATCAAGCAACTGTATGTTTTTGTTTTAGAAAATAGGTCACATTATTATTTATTTATTTATTTATTTATTATTATTATTTTTTGAGACGGAGTCTCACTCTGTCACCAGGCTAGAGAGTGCAGTGGTGGAATCTTGGCTCACGGCAACCTCTGCCTCCGGGTTCAAGCAATTCTCCTGCCTCAGCCTCCCGAGTAGCTGGGACTACAGGCACATGCCACCACACCTGGCTAATTTTTGTACTTTCAGTACAGACAGGGTTTCACCATGTTGGCCAGAATGGTCTTGATCTCTTGGAAAATAGGTCACATTATTAACATTAACAGGTACCTCTCCAAAGAAGACATACAATGGCCCACAATCATGACAAAATGCTCAATATAACAATCATCAAAGAAATGCAAGTTACAACCACAATGAGATATCATCTCATACCAGTCAGAATGGCTATTAATAAAAAGTCAAAATAATAACAGATGTTGGTGAGGGTGTGGAGAAAAGGATACACTTATATGCTACTGGAAGGGATGTAAATTAGTTCAACCCCAGTGGAAAACAGTATGGGGATTTCTCAATGAACTAAAAATAGATCTACCATTTGACCCAGCAATTCCACTACTGGCTATCGCTCCAAAAGAAAATAAATAGTTTTAATCAAAAAGACACCTGCAATCCTATGTTTATTGCAGCCTTATTCACAATAACAAGATCATGGAATCAACTTAAGTGTCCATCAATGGATGATTGGATAAAGAAAATAAGGTGCATATACACCATGGAATACTATGTAGCCATAAAAAATGAAATTACGTCCTTTGCAGGAACATGGATGCAGCTAGAGGCCATTTTCCTAAGTGAATTAATGCAAAAACAGAAAATCAAATGCTGACTGTTCTCAGCTATAAGTGGGAGCTAAACAGTGGGCACACATGGACATAAAGATGGAAATAACAGACACTGGGGACTCCAAGAGTCTGGATGGAGGGAGGGAAGGAGGGAGGGGGAAGGGCTGCAAATCTACTTCTTGGGTGCTATCTTCACTATTTGGGTGATGAGTCCAACTGAAGCCCAAACTCCAGAATCACTCAATATGCCCATGTAGCAAACCTGCATATGTACCCCCCTGAATTTAAAAAGAAAGAAATTCATCCAGCGCACGCACACACACACACACACATCACCTGGGAGCCAAAAAAGAAAAGAAAATGGGTCACAAACTGAAGTGTAGGGAAATTAATTACAATGATATGTCTTATGTCTTATATATTCTTATTGAATTGGGATAATAATTTTACCTACTTTAGCAAAACGAGTTACCTACAGCAACAGTGTTCAATACTGTGGGCACTAGTGACATGTGGCTATTTCGGTTTCTCAGATGAAATACTTTGTGTAAGTATCGCACACACAGCATTTATACTAAAAAGTGAAATAAAATCAGAAATTCAGATTGTCGGTTGCACTAGCCATATGTCAAGTGCTCAGCAGCCACATGTAGCACATGGCTGCCATGGACACAGAGCATCTCCATCAGTGCAGGGATGTCTTTGGAACAGCACTGGGAAAAATGCCTGAAATCCCAAAACCAAAAATTCGGCAAAAATATATTTAATTTTCAAAACGATAACATTCTTCAACAGAATACTGGCATAGAACTTTTAACATTTAAAAAATAAAGTATAACAATATTAACTAAAAAAATTCTAAACACTAGTACTATTATTAATTATAATAGTGACTAACAATTATGCATTGCCTTGTATGTGGCAAATGTGTGCTAAATGTCTTAACCACATTCTCTTATCATTTTCACTTAAATCTAATGACACAGGCACTGTTATTATGCGCATTTTATGGCTATGAAGGTGGAGGCTCAGAATAGTTCATTAACTTCCCCAAGGCTAGAGAGATATTACACGTGGCCCCAAGTGTCAAACCCAGGAAGCAGACTCCAGAGTTTGTTTTCCCAACAATTTTTCCCACCTGATGTTACTGTAAGTTTAAAAATCTTTTACACGGACATATGGTAGGATTTTACTCTGAGTACTGACAAGCTTAACATTACTAAATTCAAATTATATGCCATTTCTGTTAAATTGGAGGAGCTTTAAATAATCACAGAAATACCAGCTATAGAAAAATATATAACTATGTTTTAAACAGTATAAAATGCCTTATATGTGCATGGCAAAGCACTTTTCAATTGTTTTTAGAGCTTAACAGGGAAAAGAAAAAAAGGATGAGGAATGAAAATTCTAAAGCAGTTTTCCAATAAAATAAAACCAGACTTCTTTTTTTCTATATAAGAAAGATTTTTCAGGGGAAAACCCACAGGGGATGTCAAAGACAGTGTATCTCTGTGCCATTCCAGGGTTCAGGTCCAAGCAGCCTTACCTCCGACGGCCACGGACCTATTGCCAGAGAACTGAATCAGAAATGTCAATGCATGGGCGAAATCCCTCTCTGAATACATAGAGGTCAGAGGCAGAGGTTGGCAGAAATGTGGCTCCTGGGTCAGGTGACCGAAATGCATTACCTAATGAAAATGACACCAAAGTGCTGCAGACAAGAGTCTTGAAACGGAGGTCACTGGCGAGGATGATGGTGATGAGAAGAAGCAGGAGGGCACATTTTAAATGGAGTCGAAGGACAAATGGCACGGAACAAAGAGACCCAGCTCCAGGAGTTCAGGATTCTGCTCTGTCATGGACTGGACAGGAAGGCTGATCAGACAGATGGCTTCCCTGGGGAGATATTTTTTGTATTCCCCTTGACAACATCAAGGGATAAGTCACCCTGCCCGGAGTCACAGCGGTGCAAGAACCAGCATGTGCACGCTAGGAGGCAGATTCTCAACCCAACCCAGCCAGTACTTCTCACCTTCTCCTCTGACTCTGTCCTTCATCTGTTCTCCCTCTTCCAACTACCTTGTCTCCTTCTTCTTTTTTCTCTTCTCTTCTCTCCTTTCCTGTACTGAGATGCTACCGACTACATTTTATGATGACAGTTTTTAAATAATTGATGTGATAAAATCCATAATCTTTGACGACTTTCGTTTTAGGATCCTAGTAAATCAAGAATCACACTGGAGTTGAATTTTTGTAGTTGCTTTCTGAGAAATGAAATTAAAACAGTTTTGGTAATAAATTGACACTGTAAAGAATTATACCTTGGTTATATGGACCTTGGTCAAATGGAGTTTCAAGAGACTGTTGTGTGAGCCTAAATTTGAACTCTAAAAATAATAGTATTGAAATACTTAATTTTTAAAAACCAGACATCAGAGTCATGGCAGATATTTTTGGAAAAAATATAATTAGGGGATTTTCAAATTATCCATGTGAATCTGGGAATGGGACAGTGATGCCAATAAAAATATGTTTTTCTTCTAGAAAAAGTCTTAAGATTCTTGATATGTGTAAGTGAATGAGTTATGGCAACTTTGAAAACATTCCAGGCTCTGCTTCTTAGTTTAGTTTTATTTATTTGTCTTCATTCCCTTTGGCAAATTGAAGACATAATCAAAAGTAACATCTCATAAAGACTTTAAGTTACAAACAATATAGCTCCTTGCAGATATAACTAGAGCTTAACTTGCACCTTTTTTATGTAATTACCATTTAACTTTAGCATTTAAGTAAGTGAAAGTGAACAAATTATGCAAGAAAGTTTAAGAAAAGAGCTAAATGTATATTAATTGCCTTTCACTGTTAAATTTAGCTGATTTAATACTTAAAGCAATCCTTGCAAGTAAGTCTTATTGTCCCTATACTTTTTACACATGAAGAATATGAAAAAAGAGAAGATTAGAGAACTGTTTGAGAGTTAGAATAAAGAAGAAACTGCATTGAGACTCTTATCCAGTTCTGCTGTGTTCCTAACTCCATACTTGGCCATGACATTATGCTTTAAGGGTTAATGCACTCGAAGCTTCAAATGAGAATGTTTACAATTCAAAAAGAAAAGAAAAAGAGTTACAGTGTTTTGTTGGCAGAGAAAGAATGCAAATTAGGGAACATCACATTCTTAGTGTGCAATTAACAAGTTCAGTAACATCTAAAAGTTTCCAGGACTTGACTTCCCCAGGGAGAATTCAATGTAGGACATCTGAAATGATAGACTTTATGTTTGTTCAGAGAGTTAAAGTGGTTTTTGCATTGTCTCCTGGGGAATTAGTGAGTGATCTGAACTACAGAATGCATTCAAATTTAAAGTTTTGTTTAAGTGGAACAGATCAACTCTATACACTGAGAATGCTCATCTTAAAATGTAAGAAATGAAAGCTAGAGAGTAATGATACTATCTCAAGGTAGGATAGAGTGTTAATGGAAATCAAAATATCTTTTAGACTAGTTTACTAAATATGGTCAGAACAAACACTTTGAAGGAGATGGGAGAGGAGTGATTGATGAGTTTCTGAATGATGTCTTAACCAAAGGATCGAATGGTGCACTGGGGAGGATGAAGAAAGAATGAGATAAATTTAATTATTCATGCTGTAAACACTTGTGCTGAGTTTCTAACAGTCATGGAGAAGGTACATTCAAAACATGATGGCAATAATAGAGTTCATCCATGCATTCTTACAGTGGTGTGGAAAATCTATTTAGCTTTACATAAATCTGAGCCAATATAACTCATGATCTGTTATGGGTTGAATTGTGTCCCTCCCCTAAAATTAATACGTTGAAGAACCTCAGAACTTTAACTTACTTTGTAAATTCAGTTAGTCAAGGTATGATAAGGTCACACTGGAACAGGGTGGGCTTCTAATCCTTTATAACCAGTATCACTTATAAAAGGGGAAATTTGGACTCAGATGCATACACAGTGAGAATGTCAAATGAAGATGAAGGCAGAGATTGGGGTGATGCTTCTGCAAGCCAAGGAATACCAAACATGGCCAGCAAATGGCCAGAAGCCTGGAGAGGGGAGTATCACAGATTCTCCTCACGGCCTCAGAAGGAGCCAACCCTGCCAACAACTTGACTTTGGACTTCCCAGTCTCCAGAGCCACGAGACAACACATTTCTGTTATTCAAGCTACTCAGTTTGTGACACTTCGCTACAGCAGCCTAGGAAACTGATAAAGTATCCCAGCACATACTTTGCTTCTGATGATCGATACAGACTGAATCAGATTGTAAAGATACGGCCCACACACCCTTTGCCTTTGAGATCAGAATCAAAGTAAAAACAAGTCATCTTCCTTCTCACATGCACAGAATTCAGTTTTTCTTAACACCATATGTTCAAAGTCAAAGAGGACAGCAACAAATTAACAACTGAATATTGACAGGAGCAAGTATCTAAAATCCATTTATACTGTGCAATTTATTCTCATATATTATATATGAATGTTGTGCTTTGATGGTTTTTGTGATATATTACACTAATGTGAAAATAATAAAAAGGTTATATGAATAAAAATAATAGTCAAGAAGAGTGCGAAGATTCTGTAAAAACAGAGAATAATGTACAAAAATAACAAAAAGGGTATGTGAGTAAAACAAACAAATGCAGCTTTAAACAAGATTTGGAGAAGATGTATGTTTTCTTAAAAACTGTTTAAGCCACAACACTAAACTCTCCATTATTTTGTGGAACAACTGAAGACATGACATATATCATATCTATTCTTTTTATCTTAATCTCTGAGAACAGACATTAGTATATTGTTCTTGTTCAATAAATGTTTCTTAAATCTCTGAATGAATGAACAAATGAAGCAAATAAAATCTTATGGACAAATGAGCATACGACTCACCACATCAACCTTAATTACTTACATTAAGAAGAGATGAGCAGATGAGACGTATTAAGATTTATGGAACATTCTTTTTTTTTTTTTTTTTTTTTTTTTTTTTGAGACGGAGTCTCGCTCTGTCGCCCAGGCTGGAGTGCAGTGGCGCAATCTCGGCTCACTGCAAGCTCCGCCTCCAGGGTTCAAGCCATTCTCCTGCCTCAGCCTCCCGAGTAGCTGGGACTACAGGCGCCCGACACGACGCCTGGCTAATTTTTTTGTAGTTTTAGTAGAGACGGGGTTTCACCGTGTTAGCCAGGATGGTCTCGATCCCCTGACCTCTTGATCCGCCCGCCTCGGCCTCCCAAAGTGCTGGGATTACAGGCGTGAGCCACCGCACCCGGCCAGAACATTCTTATTACTTAAAATCATTCATTGTTGATTTTGAATATGAAAAGTTCAAAAATAAATTAAAAGCCTAATTAATCTCTTTTTAAATTAGACTCTAGTGAGAATGGGTTGCAATTAATGCCAATTTTCCTATCTGCCTTTGATCAACATTGAATACCTGAATTTAGCACATCTAAAATAGAATGGTAAGTTTTTGAAATATTAGTTCTATGTGAAAAAAACGAATTTGTTAAAGCAATCTATGGGGAATTATATTTTGATACAGATACACAATGTAGCCAAACACAAACTTTTTCTTTCATTTAAAACCTCAATTTTCTTGAGAAATCAAATCTAAATTGACTTTATATTATGCCAATCTGGCCCAGCTTGAAGCAATCTAGAAATTACTTTAATTCTGGCTATTTATGGATTAAAGTCTTATACTTGCTGCTAAAGAAACCCAGACTATGTGATTCTTAATTGTTTCTTCTGGGGGGTCTCAATCATAATCAAATAAAAATGTGAATCTGAAGCCAAAACTATGCATTATAAGTAAAAATTTTCTCACAAACCTTGAAAAAGAACTGTGCAGCTGACATATTTAAAAATAATCTTCTTAATTTGGTATATATTTATGGCTATGCCAAACGAACAATGTCTACTCACTGTGGTTGTATGACTAGAAATCTCCCCATTCACTGTCTGCCTGAACAACTAGAAAAGCAGGAGCAGTTATTAAATGAACTTTAATTAAATTTCAGAATTTAGATAAAAAATAACAGTATACTTGGGTTGGTTCCAAGTCTTTGCTATTGTGAATAGCGCCGCAATAAACATACGTGTGCATGTGTCTTTATAGCAGCATGATTTATAGTCCTTTGGGTACATACTCAGTAATGGGATTGCGGAGTTCTAGTGGTATTTCTAGTTCTAGATCCTTGAGGAATCGCCACACTGTCTTCCAGTGGTTGAACTAGTTTACACTCCCACCAATGGTGTAAAAGCGTTTCTGCTTCTCCACATCCTCTCCAGAATCTGTTGTTTCCTGCAGGGACATGCATGGAGCTGGAAACCATCATTCTGAGCAAACTATCACAAGGACAGAAAATCAAACACCGCATGTTCTCACTCATAGGTAGGAATTGAACAATGAGAACACATGGACACAGGGCGGGGAACATCACACATCGGGGCTTGTCGTAGGGTGGGGGGTGGGGGGTGGGGGGGATAGCATTAGGAGAAATCCCTAATGTAAATGACGAGTTGATGGGTGTAGCACACCAACATGGTACATGTATACACATGTAACAAACCTGCATGTTGTGCATATGTACCCTAGAACTTAAAGTATAATAAAAAATGAAAATAAAAAAACAGTATACTTCTGGAATAAACAAGAGGTAGGAAAACACTTTTCAGTCACAGGTGCATGGAATCCCTGCCATGCTTATTAGGTGAGGCAAGGTTATTTTAGAAAGGCATTTTTCTTATTTTTTTTTTACCTTTATAATGGCGGTAAGGGAAGTATTCATTGCACCTAGTTCATTATTGTTGCTTATTTAGTACTTTCTACTATATCGCCATTCTAATTGCCACAGAACTTTGACCATACAAATGGAATATGTATCCCCCTCAAAAAGATGTCATAAATGTACACACTGAACACAAGACAGTCTCAGAAATGCTAAGATATGACTCAGATTCGGAGGCCATGGTCCCTTCTAAGTGCTGGGCTACTTGTTTCACACACTGACTTCGTGGTTTGCTTACATGATCTTATTAGGTAAAAATTATCACCTTCATTTTGCGGAGGAAGAAACTGAAGAGAGGGAAGCATTAAATCGTACATGTAACGTCACAGTATTGGGGATGGTGCCAGCCACCCCTTGATCATAACACCTGACTTTGTACTTTACCATCAGAAAGACAGAACTCTCCAGAAAAAGACTTTTGGCTGCAGGTAGAATTACTGTATGTAGTGACCTGTAGCAGGATGCAGTACTTGTTAGAAACACGGATGGGGGGTTTTACAAACAGCTGTTAAAGCTAGAAAAGATTAGGAGACACCATTTCAAATCCTACTCAAGTAAGGAGTTTCTCAGCCTCGATCCATCTTTTCAAATCAATTGGCAAGTTATCTTTCACTTTCTACTCCTCCATAAGCTCAATACTATTCTACCTGCTTTATACATATTTTTTTCTGCCTCTCTCCATTGTTTTGATTTGACAATTTAGTAAGCTAAGGAAAGGCAGACTGCATTTGCTTCTGCTCTCTCTCTCTATATATATATTACATTGTTGAAGTCCAAATCAATTGTCAAGCCAATGACTGGTTTGCATAGGAATGAATTCTTGAAAAATCTGATATATTTTGTTTTACTTGGGGTGGGAGGTGGAGATCTGCATATAACAGAGACTGGGACCCAACAACAAAGTATTTAGGTACTGTTAAATCACTGACAACTTATTGACATTTGAGATACAGTCATTTTGTCAATTTTTGAAATTGTGTTGCTCAAGCCTCAGATCAAATTTTATCAAAATAGTCCTGATTTCTTAAGCAAAAAATACTAATACTGCATATATCAAACTTCACTTAGAAAATAGATTTATTTTCCCTCCTTTGCAACTTCTCTGTATCTATGACATTATTTTGAAGTCAGTTCTTTTTTTTTTTTTTTTGAGACAATCTTGCTGTGTTGCCCAGGCTAGAATGCAGTAGCACAATCTCGGTTCACTGTAACCTCTGCCTCTCAGGTTCAAGCAATTCTCCTGCCTCAGCCTCCTGAATAGCTGAGACTACAGGCATGCTCCACCATGCCCGGTTAATTTTTGTATTTTTAGCAGAGATGGGGTTTCACCATGTTGGCCAGGCTGGTCTCAAACTCCTGGCTTCAAATAATCTGTCCACCTTGGCCTCCCAACACGCTGGGATGACAGGCGTGAACCACTGCACCTGGCCTGATGTCAGTTCTGATTATAGGTTCTACTCCTCAACTAACTTGAACGTTGAGAAGTTCCTTACCCTCCAAGCCTCAGTTTTCTCACATATGATATAGAACCTATAACTACATTTAAAATAGAAGGAAATAAAATCGGAAAAGCACCTATCCTATGTCTCAAAGTCAGAGAAAAACTAGTGCTCAAGACAGTTGACAGACAGTGATCATTACTTTAGATGTGTAAAGTAGGATAATTTTGGTAACATAAATTTAGCTTTGTAGAAACCAATACGCATTAAAACAAACATAAGTCGACCATAAGTTTATGGTCACTGTGACACAAGAAAACATTCAGTGACTCCCCTTTCATGTATTTTTCTCAACAGGTTAATACATCACTTTAAAGGCAGATTCATGGTTTTATACCCAGATGATTTTGCTTATTCCTTCCTACTTAGACACCTGCCTAATTTAATTTTTGTGCTTGTTCAAAGCCCAAAATGAGCTCTTAATTTAAATACAGAAATTTTATTTGGGGCTTTTGGAGAACAAAATAACACAGGTACAGAGAATGAGCAAATAATACCATTCTCCCCGGTTCTAGATGAGTACTCTTTCTATTATAGCATGTATCCTTGCTTATGATATCTGTGCTCCTCTAACATATTCTTGTAACAAGGCTTACACGATTAAGCACACCTTTATCAAAAGCATAAATAATATGCAGTTTTCAGCACACTGCCTGGTTCAATCAATTTTGTCCAATGAATTAGTACAATTCAATAATGGAGAATATGAGTTATGTCTGCTCATCTATATTCTTTTTTTTTTTTCTGAGATGGAGTCTCACTCTGTCACCCAGGCTGGGGTGCAACTGCACAACCTCAGCTCACTGCAACCTCTGCCTCCTGGGTTCAAGCAATTCTCCTGCCTCAGCCTCCTGAACAGCCGGGATTACAGGCATGCACCACCACGCCCAGCTAATTTTTGTATTTTTAGTAGAGATGGGCTTTGCACAATGTTGGCCAGGCTGGTCTTGCATTCTGATCTCAGCTAATCTGCCCTTCTTGGCCTCCCAAAGTGCTAGGATTACAGGCATGAGCCATTGCACCTGGCCTATAAATTCTTCTTAATATAAACCCTTTATTTCCTAGTCATCTTTGAGATTGTGAGACTTAAAACAATAAGAAGCTAAAGATTGCCTCTGGTAAAAGATATACTATTGTAATTTACATTTCAAAATTTCCAACACCTTGCAAATGTTAATCATAGTGGACATCCATTTGATAAAGGGTGATTCAAATCTGATTTCTATTTCATAACTGACAACGTTACACAAATGGGAAACTGTATAAACACAGGCAGACAAGGGTAGCTTTAAGGACTTGGGAGTCAGACATACTCAGTCTCAAATACCAACTCTACTGCCTACTAGTTAGGAGTATGTGAGTGAAGTACTTCACATCTCCAAGTTGAGTGTGTGTGTGTGTGTGTGTGTGTGTATTTCTCTTATATACATTTGTGTGTATATACACAAAATATCAGAATTAATAATGTTTTACAAAAATGTTGGGGGGGACTTAAATTAGGTAGTGCGTATGTAAAAGAACCAGTAGCGTTTGGTATACACAACGCTCAATAAATAGCAGCTATTATTTGAGTTTTCTAATTTAGATGGTGTTTCAATTTGGAAACATTTGCATATCTTGCGTGATTTTTGCTTTTCTAATTGGCCTGGGTTTTGTATTTTGTAGATTGCGTCCTTGCCTGTATCCTACCCTACATGCATACTTTCACATTCATATATATTCTTATATGTATCATTCCTTAAAATTATTAGAATGTTATATTATTAGAATTAGAATATGTATAATTGCTTAGAATGTTCCTCCCCTATAACCTGCTTTCTTTTTTATTTTCTTTTATTCATATGGTCAAGTAGCTATTGTGTTCAATGATCAATTACAAGGCATAAAAAAAAAAAACAAAGAATTTGGTATGTTAAGATAATTTTGGGAAGTTTTAGAGAAAGTCTACATAATGATTACACAGAAGTCAAGTTACTGCCTAAGGTCACATATCAAGGCTATGGAAACTGAAATAGGAAATAAAACAACCTAACGACTCATTTCTAAGTATCTAACATTTCAAAAGAATGGCTATTCACAGGACACATATGTATAAAAGAGTTCTGTATGTTTTATATGACTCTGCTAAAAGATTCTTAATAGCATTGGATTGTGAATACCTCCCATGAAGATTCTAATTTGCCAAGTATCTAATTTAAGTGAAAAAAAAAATCAATTCCAAGTGTTAGAATTAGCCCAAAACATTAATTTGTAATCTTATCACAATAATTTTATTTTGAACTTTATACCTTAATATTCTAAAACTTTATTTGTATTGTACAATATTTGATTGTGTTTTTCACCTATAATTAGTTTCCTACATTAAGCATTTTTATTTTTTAGGCTTACATAAAATTTTCTAATTAAAAGTTGTGTCTTTTGTTTGGTCCTGAAAATTTTATTGGTTTGAAATACCTTTTATTTATCAAGTAAGCTCTCTACCAAAATGCTTATCAAGAAAGAAGGAAAAAAATTCATTTTTCCAACTATCTATACACAAATATGAAAGTAAAAAGAATCAAAATTATTAACATTGAAGTTGCACATAAATTAAAAACTTGTTTTCCTTTGCATTTTATTCTTGACTCTGACTAACACTTTGTACTTAAACCATTTCAACCTTTGTTTAGCAAACAGCCAACTTCTTTCTAAACTATCTTTAACATAGTGGCAAATTTAAAATCTCAAACTAAAGTACATATGGGGGAAAGTTCTCCTCACCTTTAATCCCCTTGCACCTACTTTTGTAGTTTCCAATGTGTAATACACATGCAACTGAATTATGTACATTCCCATTTTTATACCAATAGTAGCAACACCATACACACTGCTCTACATTTTGTTCTTGGTGTTTTAAATTTATTTTGGAAATCTCTTCATGACTGTTGATAAAGACCGTCTTCATTCTTTTTACTGACAGCAATTACTTGCTACTCCTTTCTATAAATTTATCTTAATTTGTTTAACCTGGTGATAGAAATTTAAGTTGTTTCCCATTTTTTGTTACCAAATAAAAGTAATATAGTCAATATCTTTGGGCATATGTAGTTCTCAAGTGTGCTAGTATGTCCAAATTGTTGGTCAAAAGGATATATGCTATCTAAATTCAGGAGGTACTGCTAATTATTCTCAAAGTAATAGTGCCAATATACACATCCAACAGCAATTCTAATCTAAGCTTTATACTGGTGCTTCCGGTTCAGCCAGGGAAAATCCTCAAACTGTTCACCATAGTACTAACTAGTGTCACTTTTCTGTTTACAGAAGCTTTGTGCTTTAACTATAGCTGTCTCCCAACTACTCCTATACGCCATATAAACCACTGCATTATATATAGATTTACATGTATATAGAATATATATTTCCAGTATATGCTCTTTACTGATTACTTATTTGTTTCATGACTAAAATGTTCCCCAAAACATTTTTGAATATAAAATATCATTCTCTGAGATCAAGACTACAAATTGACTCCAATTTGTTCATAGTGATTGGGATTTTCAGATGGACACAACAGTATGCAGAATAAGAACTACATTTCCCTGACCACTTTATAGCTAAGTGTGGCCCTGACTCTAATGAGATATGAGACAAACTGTATCCACTTCTGGGTCTTGCCTTCAAAGGGGGAGTGTGCCTCTCCTTTTTTTTTCTGTCAGACATAATGCTGATAGAGTGGTGACAGACATCTACGGTCATGAGCATTGGGAATATCAGAGCAATAAGATTCAAGAAGTCTGGGATCCTGATGACTTCATGAAGTGCAGTTGCCTTAACCACTTGTATTTTTTACAAGTGGGAGAAGAAAATAAATGATCCTATCTTACTCAAGGAGCCTGTCATTGTAGGTCTTTGCCATTCATAGCTGAGCTTATATCACAACAAATATCCTTTCCTTAGCAGTTGCAGAGAAAATACACTGTTACAAATTACAAAGTCAAGAATTATGGTTACTATTTTATGGAAGTAATGTTAATGTGAACTTTTTGGTTTGGAGTAACACTAATTTTTTTGTCCTCCTAACCCAATATTTATTGAATCTTTCTCAAATAAATACATCATTATACTCAATATAAAAAAGAGAGACTGTACTTGGAAAGATACATTACTGAGAATTGGACTCTGTTTTGATAGAGAGAAGCAGAGAAAAGAAAAAAATATTACAGAGGACCAAGTCTTAAATAGAAAATGGGTATTCCATGATATAAAACTCAATTATTCTGAATTACCTTGAAAAATGTATTCCGGCATCCTTTCTAAAACAGGCAACTGAAAGGACTTTCTCTGTCCAGCAACATTTATGCCAAGCAAGAACCCCCACAGACAGTGCAAATATGTTGTCCCAGTAAGAGTAGTATGAGGAACAGAAAAACAAGGGGAAGAAATATTTGGAAAATCTTCATTTGTTTTTATGTCCAGTTGAAACTGGCACTCATTACTATTCAACATAGTACTGGAAGTACTAGCAAAAGCAATCAGACAAGAAAAAGCACTAAAGGGTATCCAAATTAGAAAGGAACAAGTAAAATTATCTGTGTTTACAGATGAGGTAATTCCACATGTAGAAAACTCCAAATACTCCACACACAAAACAACTGTTAGAACTAACACATGAATTCAGTGAAGGTTCAGAATACAAAATCAACATAAAAAAAATCAGTCACATTTCTACACACAACCTACCTGAAAAAGAAACAATCCCATTTATAATAGAATCAAAGCAAAAATATTAATTATGAATAAATTTATTCAAGTAGGTAAAAGATTTGCACACTGAAAACTATAAAATATTGATGAAAAATTAAAGATGCAAAGAAATAGGAAGATATCCCATGTTCATGGATCAAAAGAATTAATATTGTTAAAATGTCCATATTACACATATAATATACAGATTTAATGCAGTACCTATCAGAATTCCAATGGCATTTTTCACAGAAATAGAAAAAAAAAGCCTCAAAATTTATTCAGAACTACAAAAAGCCTGAACAGCCAAAGAAATACCGAGGAAGAGAAACAAAGTTGGAGGTATCACAATTCCTGGTTAAAAATTGTATTACAAAGTTACAGTACTCAGAACAGTATGGTACTGGCATAAAAATAGAAATAAAGACCAATGGAACAAAATAGAGAGTCCAGAAATAAACCCAAACATATATATAATTTTGAGAAGGATATCAAGTGAACATAATATGGGAAAAATAGTTTATTCAATAAATGATGCTGAGAAAACATGATTTTCACATGCAAAAAAAATTGAAATTGGACTACCATACACAAAAATCGACTCTAAATGAATAAAGGCTCTAAATGTATGACCATAACATTCCAAGAGCAGATAAGGGAAAAAGCTCCTTGACATTGGCCTTGGCACTGATTTCTAAGATATTACACCAAAAGTTCAGTCCACAAAAGTAAAAATACATGAATAGGACTACAGCAAACTAAAAAGCTCCTGTGAAGCAAAGAAAATAATCTACAAAATGAAAAATCAACCTACAAACTGGGAAAAATGTTTGCAAACCTCATATCTTATAAGAGGTTAATATCCAAAATTTATAAAGAACTCTTACAACTCAACAGCAGAAAAACACAACCAAAAAAAAAAAAACAATTTAAACATGGGCAAAGGACCTGAACAGATATTTCTCCAAAGAAAACATAAAAATGTCCAACAGATATATGGAAAGGTGCTCAACATCACTAATCAAGGGTAATACAAATTAAAACTCCTATATCACCCTAAGCCCATTTGTATGGCTGTTATCAAAAAGACAAGTCATAATAAAAGTTCGTTAGTGTGTAGAGAAAAGAGAACCCTAGGACACTGTTATTGGGAATGTAGGTTGATACAGCCATTGTGAAAAGAAGTACAGAGCTTCCTAAGTAAAAGAAAAATAAAACCACCATATGACTCAGCAATCCCTCTTTGGGGTGCATACCCAAAGGAGATGAAATCACCACCTCATAAAGACATCCTTCACTCTCATGTGCATTGCGGCATATTCCCAATAGCCAAAATATGGAAACAACCTCAGGATCCACTGAAAGACAAATAGATAAAGCAAATGTGGTATATATAATACAATGAAATACTATTCAGCTTTTGAAAAGGAGATCCTGCCATTTGCCACACATGACTGGACCTAGAAGATATTAAGTGAAATAAGCCAGATATCCAAAGAAGATATTGCATAATCTCACTTCAATTTGGTATCATTTAAAGAAAGTTTAAATACACAGAAATAGAGAATAAACTGTGGTTACCAGGTATGAGGGCAGGAGGAGGAAATGAGATAGATGTGGGTCAAAAGACACAAACTAGCAGATATGTACTGGGGTGGGGTCACAGGAGAGGAAATGGGGAGACAGATGTGGGTCAAAAAACACAAAGTAGCAGATATGTACAATAAATCTAGAGCTCTAGGTACAACATGAGGACTATAGTTAATACAACTGTATTGCATTTGGTGTTTTTGTTAAGTAAGTAGATTTTAGCTGTCTTCTCACAAAAAAGTAACTATGTGAGATGATAGATATAGCGATTTTCTTCACTATAGTAACCATTCAACTATATATAATTATCACATAACATCATTTTGTAAGCCTCAAATATACATAATAAAAGTTACTTTAAGAAAATAAAAAATAAAACAGGGTTTAAAATGAGCTCACTTTGCCGGGCGCGGTGGCTCACGCTTGTAATCCCAGCACTTTGGGAGGCCGAGGTGGGCGGATCACGAGGTCAGGAGCTCGAGACCACGGGGAAACCCCGTCTTTACTAAAAATACAAAAGATTAGCCAGGCGTGGTGGCAGGCGCCTGTAGTCCCAGCTAATCAGAGAGGCTGAGGCAGGAGAATGGCGTGAACCCGGGAGGCCGAGCTTGCAGTGAGTGAGCTGAGATTGCACCACTGCACTCCAGCCTGAGCGACAGAGCGAAACTCCGTCTCAAAAAAAAATAAAAATAAATAAATAAAATGAGCTCACTTTAATGCGCTTATCATATTGGCTGGAAAGGGGAGGGCTTCTGAAATTACACAGCCATCTGGAGAAAATAAATCAAAAAATCACAACTTGCTACAAAGTATAATAAATGCATTGACAAACTTAAATGGCCAAATGTATCTTTGAAAGCAAATAATGCTACACTATGTACTAAAACAGAGAAAGAGTAAATGTAGCTATACATATGTGGAATTGTTGACAACCCTGTGTAATATTGACAGTATGGAACTTTGGTGTCAGACAGATCTGATGTAAATTACGGTCCTTTCACTTATTATTTGAGTGACATTAGCAAATTTATTAAACTTTCAGGACTTCTGGTTTCACTCTGAAAAAAAAAAGTTATGAGTAGCAATTACTGAAATTAATACAAGCACTGGAAAATTTAAAATATCAATTTCTATTACAAACTTTTTATGAAAATGTCCCCTATATACCTCTTCTTAAAAACCAGTCACGTTTCTCAGAAGCAACCTGTTTTAGATGTTTCTCTTGTATTTAAATTTATATTTACATATAAAAAGAGTTCTTATATAATTCTTGAATTATATATTTTATAAATTTTCTACTAGTTTATTTTTAAAGAAGTTTTATAGTTTTATGGTGTTCTGTTTTTTTGGTCTGCAACTTTTATTTTAAGTTCAGGGGTACATGTCAGGATGTGCAGGTTACATAGGTAAACTTGTGCCATGGTGTTTGCCGCACAGACCATCCCATCACCTAGGTATTAAGCCGAGCATCCATTAGCTGTTCTTCCTGACGCTCTCCCTCCTCCCATCCTCACAGTCCAACAGGCCCCAGTGTGTGTTGTTCCCCCTATGTGTCCCTGTGTTCTCATCATTCAGCTCCCACTTATAAGTGAGAACATGCAGTTTTTGATTTTCTGTGCCTGTGTTAGTTTGCTGAGGATAATGTCATCCAGCTCCATCCATGTCCCTGCAAAAGAATGATCTCCTTCCTTTTTATGGCTGTATAGTATTCCATGGTGTATATGTACCACCTTTTCTTTATCCAGTCTGCCACTGATGGGCATTTAGGTTGGTTTCATGTCTTTGCTATTGTGAATAGTGCTGCGAGGAACATATGCGTGCATGTATCTTTATAATAGAATGATTTATATTCCTTTGGGTATATACCCAGTAATAGGATTGCTGGGTCAAATGGTATTTCCACCTCAGAAATGTTCTACTAGTTTTCTATTATGGTGTATGGGTGGATATTCAGCCCTGTCACTCTTCTTATTTACCTACTTACCCATTTATTATCTTCCTCCAAATAAATACTTTACACCAATATCTTAGTTAAATTAATAATTAGCTTATACATTTTCTAACTATTTAAATACTTTTTCCTGCTGTATCCAAATAATATGTTTCTTCTTTGAACAAATTTTGTTTTCCTTAGATTTGACAAATGCCTTGTATGTGTTCATTTGCTTAGTTTTTCTTTTTTTGGACGGAGTCTCGCACTGTCACCCAGCTGGAGTGCAATGGCACAACCTCTGCCTCCCAGGTTCATGCGATTCTCCTGCCTCAGCCTCCCGAGTAGCTGGGGTTACAGGATTACAGGTGCACATCACCATACCTGGCTAATTTATTGTATTTTTTGTAGATACGGGGTTTCACTATGTTGGCCAGACTGGTCTCGAACTCCTGAACTTGTGATCCGCTCACCTCGGCATCCCAAAGTGCATTTGCTTAATTTTTTAAAAACTCCACAGTGAAGTTACCTCAAATCAGTAAAAGCCCTATCAGTTCTAATCCATTTATTTTCAAACGCATCTGGAAACTTACTTTTCTTTTCTTCTTCCCCCGGAGTCCTTCAGTCTGGAACTTTACTAAACCTGCAGCATATGGAACCTCTCTTTCCTGCCCTGTCCATGGAACCCTCTGTTCCCTACATTTCTTGCATTTTCTTTCATGGTTTACTCCATAATTTTGGTATCACATAGCATCTGTAGCTTCATAACAAATATTGAAACAGAGGTAAACATTTATTTGATATTTTACATGGCCAAAATGTTTTGGTTCTTTTTTTCCTCTTACTCTTATTCATAGTTTGGCTGTCTATCGAATGCCAGGAAACATGTCCATTTTCCTACCTTTGGAAATGAAAAAGGCATTCCTCTCTGTCTTCTAGAGTCCAGTGCTGTTCTCAATGCATGTAAACCAATTTGATCAATTTGCATACAGCTTTTTAAAGAAATTTTTGGTCCTTGATCTTATGTTTTGCCATATAAAATTTTATTTTAGTGTACATTTGTGCGAGTTCCCCACTACCCTCCGTTCATTGTTCCAGGTGCTTCATGGTCCTTTTCATGCAAAGATTTGTGTTCTAATACTGAAATGTATTATTGAATTATTTATTTCTTTTATAATATTCCATTTGTTTTCTTTTGTTCTTTCTTTCTGAATTCTGAATTGTTAGATCTAAGACTTCCTGATTATTTTCTCTCATTCACCAATCTTTTCTATACCAATGTCTATCTCTTTGAATTCATTACATTTTCGAAAAATTTCCTCAAATTTAGATTAACATTTTTCTGTTAATTTTTTTCAGCTATTGTGTACTTAACCTCCCAAAGTTATTTTTCAGTTCCCTGGCAGTTGATATTGGTACCTCACAATGCAATAGTGTTTATTTTGAGCCAGTTTTATACATTGTGGATTCTAACACTCCAGTCTCAGTATCTTTTGTTTGGGATTATTGGGTTTATCCTAAAAAGAATCCTATAATCTCCAGCTTTTGGAACTATCCGCATGGCTACAGTCATTCTCAGGTAAAATAAGAGGACAGGGAACTCCACCTTGCAGTGTGTAGAATATGAAATACTCATCGTGTTTTAATTTCTACACTTTACCTTAGAATTGAGATGCCCTGAGTCTCAATTTCTCTAGCTCTCTATTCCACCGGTTACACCGCGAGAGAGTGTGGGAAAGGGGAAAGAATGCTCCCTGTCTGTCTACTTCATTACCTGTTTGTCTAACTATTATGCAAACAGAATTTCAATCAGTCTTTCTATTATTAGTCTCATGTTCTGCCTATATAACTTATGGAAATATGTTCTTCCAAATTCTAGGCCTCCTTGTCCACACGATGTGCCAGACTTTAAATACATTGTCTCATTTCAACTTTATATCAGGCATATTAAAAAGTACACATATTACTCCCTTTGATATACAAGAAAATAGAGGTGCTCTTAAGTACAGAGGTACTTCCCAAGACACACAGATGTAATCTCAAGACACTGTAAATTGGTGGGGACAAGACCCAAATGCAGATTTGTCCAACTAAGAAGTTGATACCATTAACTTCTACATGTCCTGCCTCCCTCACAAATGTGTAGTACAGATGTGCTTTGCCACAGTGAACTCCCAGTGCAGGATGCAGTCATTACTGAGTTTTAAAAAGAAACTTGAATTGAAATAAATGAAAATCATTTACTGCAGTTAGTACCAGCAAAGTACTTGTGAGACAGCGTGCACACAGATGTATGCACTTGCTTTTGAAATATTGGCAAATTATATAATCTAATGCAATGAGCTGCAGAAGGTTCATATGCTAACTCTAAAGATTTTATATATATAGATATATAATAATCCAAGTTGTACCATGCTTACACAGTGATGCATAAATAGAAAACAATACAGATTTGTCATTGATCACAAGGTTATTATTAGACATAAACAAAATACTGGCTTAGGAAGAAGCACAGTGAGAAAGTAATAAAATTATCCCTATGATTTGTTCCAAAGCCAGGATTATAACATAAAAAACAGGGTGAATTAGCTACCAATCTCTGCTGAGGACAAAACAAAAACAATTATGCCTTTCAGCAAAGGAAAAAAAAAAAAAAAAACAGATGCTTTAGTGAACAAAGTGTGCAAATTTGGGAGGCTTCGCTTTTATTATTTTTTTTCATTGACAGCTTATATTTTGTCATATATTTAGAGGCATAAGAGAGGAGTTAACTAGTATTTTTCCAGCTAATACATACTGCAGATATTTAAGAGAAAGAGAAACAGAAACTCTCTGAGCTTAGTGGTGCAGTGCTTTAAAATACTGAAGGACCTGTCAAAAGCTTAACTCAATAAAGAATCAGTTTTATCTCTAGTATCGCCAATGACTATAACTTAGACATCCAGATAAAAGGCACATTATTCAGCTTAAGTACACATGTTCTATAGCCTGCTAAACTGCACGGAAAGGCAAAGCTGGATGGCTGCAGTATTCTGAAACAATAGGAGTCAATCTTTGGTGGCAATAAAATGTCAAAAATGCTTTTCCGCAACTCCCCACATAAAGAGGAAAGTCAATTATTAGTCAAAAATGCAGGCAGAACTCTGATCCTTTCTGGACACTATACATTTCATCTTTTATCTTCTATTTCTGTTTCTTAGGAATACATATTATTTAGAATATGTGGACACGCAACTCTGGAAGACAGATTCTATCAGCATAGTTACTTCACTAAGTCTAGTAAGACATCATAGTATATTAAGATTTCTCACATTCATTCTTTTTAAGAAGATGAGTTTTATTCTAAAATAGATTTTCTTATATTTATTTATTCATGTCTAATCTGCCTGTTCTTCACGCCCTAGAACTGTTCTCAGTGCAAATTAAAATTTGGCATTAAATGCAGTCTATTTCATTTGATAACTTAAAAGCAGGATCAGTCTTGAACAAAGCATTGCCACTCAGAGAAATAAAAGATTGGATTTTTAAAATAGAATGTAAGCCAAATCCCCACTCACATAAAGTAGGCTGTACTAGAATGAATGGATATACACAGACTGGCTCAATGATTGGCTACAATGATTCAATTCTTCCGCTGTAAACATCCTGCTTTCTAACTTAAAATACCAGTAAGAAAATATTTTCTGTTAATAATTCTAACTTCATTCATAGTTGAATACGACTGCTTAATTGTTGAAAACATATAGGGAGAGGGTTATGCCTGCCAGTTTTTAGATCAAGGGCATTCTTATGATATTATGTCACTAGACCCTTCAGATAGGCTGAAATAAATCCAATAACCTAGAAGACTTTAATTTCTTTCTTGAGTCATAAAAATGATGCATCCAATATAAGTGGTAAAGGGATTTAAGTAGATTTTATGTGTAATGGGACTTATAAAATTGTTTTGGCCGCCCCACTTTGGAATCCCTTTTCATGTTGATGATGTCTCCTACGTCTAGCAGACCCCAACCCTCGGAACTGAAATGGAAATTCTCAATACTTCCTTTTCCATCCCATCCCACAGCTAGGGCACAGGCATGTGACTTAGTCTCTGCCAACGACAAGCACCGACTCCCTACTTTAAATAGGCAATTATTGAGCCAAGCGGGCAGGAATGAACAGACCAGTTGTGGTCACTGTGTGCAATATCAGGATATCAACTGTCCCTGAGGTGGAGATGGTACTATCCTACCTGGCTAGATATTTGGGGGTAGACTTCATTGCTCATAGCTATATAGCCTTCACGCTGGGTTAGCTAGCTTTCTGAGAGTTTCTATTAGCTACCCAAGAGCCTTAAATGCATTTCACTTTTCTGCTTAAATTAGCCACACAATTAGCCAATGTCTTTTGCTTGCAAATAATAACTCTTACTGATACTCTATATTTTCTGTTTACTCTAATTTTTCATCTTTGGGACTCCCAGACCAAAAAGACACACAGTGATCTCTGCTTTTTAAACGCATGCTGTTCTCATATAAATAGTTACAATCCACCCTCCCCCCCACCCCACCCCAATTGTTTGCATGAATAGGTGTATGTGTTTTCTGGATAGCACCAAAGAAATAATAAATACAGTCAATTTTCTATCTACAAAATGCTCATATAGTTTTTTCTATCAAGGTAAAAGCAGGGACCTTTGAAAATCACGATAATCTAGGGAAGAGTCAACCCTTGCTCTATTGCTCACATTTTTTCTCCATTATGTCTGAAATCAGGAAACTCTTACCAGGCAAGAAGAATGATCCTTATTTAGAAACTACAACTGTCCCTTTAAGTCATCAACTTTTTTTTTCAGCCATAATTATACTTATGGATGCTCCCTCAGTTACCGATGTCTTACCTCTACTGGATGTCCTGAAATGATCTCCACTCCTAACAAATGCAGTCACAAACGTTAGGTATAGCAGGTGCCACATAAGGTGCTAAAAGGAAGGGGACAACTAAGTCACAGTCTTCGCCTTCAAGGATCTTAAATATCTAGGGTAGGACTAGTATATAAATAATATTGATAAAAGACAAGCTGTAATTATTTTAAGAGAGATATAGGTCAAGTCTCACTGTGGTTTAAAGAAAGTTCTCAAATTTCATTTTTGAAAATCACAGAAGGAATCATGGATATCACTCTAGACAGAGTTTACAAATATGCTATTGTTGAAAGAATTTCAACCACCAATTTGACGTAACCAATTTAACACCAACCAACTACTTTATATCTTTTCTTTTGTTTTCTTTTTTTTTTTCCTTCAACTTTTAAATTCAAGGGTACATGTGCAGGATGTGCAAATTTGTTACATAGGTAAACGTGTGCCATGGTGGTTTGCTGCACAAATCAACCCATCACCTAGGTATTAAGCTCAGCATCCATTAGCTATTCTTCCTGATGCTCTCCCTTGTTTTTCATTTTAGAAAAGTTTTCTATTTCTAAGTAAAATGTGTTTATCAATAACTAGCTCATTTTTCCATTTATGTTTACCAGAAATACATAATCAGCAGAGCTTTGGGGACAACACAAAAATAAGCGTCATACTAATACCAAATAACCACAACGATAACAACAGCAATGGTATTCTAAAGTAAAAAATAAACAAAAATTCAAAAAGTAATGTCATACTTTAGAATATTTGTTTCAGTTGTGTTGAAAGAGAACTCATTTGCATTATAAAATGTTAAAAATAAAGTAGTGTAGAGTCCATAAATATCACTTCCAAGGGCTCAGTGTCACGTATATCTAGATTCACAGGTGAACTCAATTTCATGAAAAAATATACTTGTGTGTATTATAACAAAAAACTAGGTTGGTATAGTTAAATTTTCTATGGCAGAAGAGGAGATGAGGCATAGGCATTTGTTCATGCATGTCAGCACGGTCTGAGGAGCTGAGCTGACTTTCTGGTTACCAGGCAAGGTATGCTCTGCAGTGAGAACATGGATAATTCATGACACTCTCTGTCAGGCCTCCAGATCAGACTCATCTAAAAGCTTTCAACTCATTGCATGCTAACCAACCATCTACCTGACCACAAATGTGCTTAACAAGGAAACTAGTTCTGGAAAGGAGATAGTCTAGATTGCAACCGTATCAATGTAGCTGCCGACAAGATGCCACCTTTACAGAAAAATACTTTTTAAAATTCTGGTTTATCAATCAGTATCTTCTGTAATTGATTTCCATCAGTCAGCAACAGAGTTGCATCAATAGTCTGAACATGCATATGGATTTTAGAAACTTCTAAGCAATTTATCTCACCTTTTAGGAAGCCCAGACTAAATATTCAACAAACCTTTTCCCACACAATTTGATATAATTACAACAAATAATTACAATGCTAAGATGACGATCTCAAACAGTGGTTGGCAATATACCATGGCACATTCTCCCACATTTATGGTCTATTCCATAGCTCTCAGTCTCAAATATAGAATATTTCTAAAAGTTTTAGCCAAACCTCAGATTTAACTGGAAAGAGCTCAATATAAGTTTATGCACTTGAGCCAGGAGGAGCAGTGTGCAACTCTAGTCCCAGCTACTGAGGAGGACGAGGTAAGAGAATTGCTTGAGCCTGGAAGTTCAAGGTTGCAGTGAGCTATGATGGTGCCACTGCATCCAGCCTGGGCAAAAGAGTGAGACCCAGTTTCTTAAGAGAAAATACAAGAAAAGAAAAGAGAAAAAAAAAAGAAGACAAAGGAGAAAAGAAAAGAAACAAGAAAAAAAAGAAAGAAAAGAAAAGAAAGGAAAAGAAAAAAGAAGCACCAGTATCTATATTGCAGACATACCAAACCTCTCGGTATCTACTCCCTGATTTAAAGAGTTGGCAACAATTGCCCATTAGATAACAAGAAACCAAAACCAGACTGGCTCATTCTTGCTAAGAAATTCATATTCCATCATCATCATCACAAGCCCATAAAGAATCCCCAGGAGACCAAATGTTCTGGATTAGGGCTTGTGTTAGTTCGTTTTCACACTGCTATAAAGAACTACCTGAGACTGGGTAATTTATGAAGAAAAGAGGTTTAATTGACTCACAATTATGCATGGCTGGGGAGGCCTCAGAAAACTCAGAAAATCATGGCAGAAGGCAAAGGGGATGCAAGGCACCTTCTTCAGGTGGCATCAGGGGAGAGAGCGAGAGGAAGTGCTACACTTTTAAACCCTCAGATCTTCTGAGAACTCACTATCACAAGAATAGCATGGGGGAAACCATCTGCAGAATTCAATCGCCTCCCATCAGGTCCCTCCCTCAACACGTGGGGATTACAACTTTTATATATATACATATTATATATATACATATATATACATATTATATATATACATATATACACATTATATATATACATATATATACACCTATATATACATATATGTATATACATATATACATATACACCTATATATACATATATATACATATACACCTATATATACATATATACATATACACCTATATATACATATACACACATATGTATACATACATATACATACATATACACCTATATAGAGAGCTATATATATATATACACTATATAGATACATATATAGGTGTATATATACATATATATACATATATGGTGTATATACACACACATATATAGGTGTATATATACACCTATATATACATATGTGTATATATACACATATACATATAAGTGTATATATACACATATATACAGGGTATATATACACATTTATACAGGGTATATATACACATATATACACGTATATACAGTGTATGTATACACTGTATATATATACACGGTATATATACACCGTGTATATATACACGTATATACACAGACGCATATAAATATACACAGATATGTGTATATGTATTTATACACATATATAGACACAGACACACATATATATTAATATATATACACACACAAACATATATATACACACATACATTCCTAGTAGTTATGTATCGATGAGTCTTATTTGCTTGGGAATGACTGAATTCAGGTGTTAGTAATCATTTTATGAACGACTGCTTCAAATAACATCGATTTATCCTACAGTCTCTTTATACCTCCAACTAACGTGATTTCTCCTTCTGCAATGCTCAGTAACTGACCACTCACAGATTTATTTTAGAATTACTCTTTATTTACCTCATCTCCTCACTACCTTGTTGGCAACCTGAGAGAAGAGCATGCATCTTTCATGTCACAGTGTTACCCACACGCGCCAAAAGAGTGCCCTTTTTCCAGTAGAGATTCCAGAAATGTTTATGAAATTGAATTATGCATCATATTGTGATACTAAACCAAACTCATGGTCCTTGTTTGTTTATTTATTTATTTATTTATTTATTTATTTATTTTTGAGATGAAGTCTCGCCCTGTCGCCCAGGCGGGAGTGCAGTGATGCAATCTCAGCTCACAGCAACCTCCACCTCCCAGGTTCAAACAATTCTCCTGTCTCAGTCTCTGGAGTAGCTGGGGCTACAAGCACGCACCACCACGCCCGGGTAATGTTCGTATTTTCAGTAGAGACAGGGTTTCGCCATGTTGGCCAGGCTGGTCTTTATAGTGTTCTCTTTAACCTAGTATAAAGTAGATGCATTAGCAAAGGAAGAACCAGTCAGTTATACAAAGCACCCAAGAAAAGCACCTGCCTTCCTTAGCACGTTAGGGATATCCGTGTTCCATAAGGTTTGTGTGGTAGGTTTTCTAAGAGGAAATATCTTATGAATCTATGACAATAGGGTATTCAGCAGAAATTTCAAACAGCATTCTCAAGACTACTTCTAAAAACTACTACTTCTAGAAACGGAAAGGGAGACAGGCTAAAAATGTATGTTTTTACTGTAGCTATTGATCTTGTTTTTTATCTTCAATTAATAGGAAACATGCTCGATAACAACAGACTATTTCTAATGAAAACTGTACTTGAAGGCTGCTGCTGTAATATAACTACATAGACATCAGGCAAGTTTAGATTGTTTTCTCAGCCTGAGAAACAGGTTTTTATATGGATTACTTAAAATCACACAAAGTCCCAGTAAGAATATACAAATAAAACCATGATTATATCAAATCCTTCCACACTAAAAAAAAAAACCTTTGAGTTGTTAACCTTAATTAAGTAGTTGCATTTTAATCCTACAATACACACACACATCATAAATGTTGCCTCAATTTGGCAATTAGGATCTAAAACATTGTCCTAATTGACCAGTGACTCCATTAAACTCAGAAGTCTACATTTGAATTTGGAGAGACCTCAATGACTATATTCTTCCTTTTTCTGCTCTCTCCTAAAAGAGGTATTAATAAACAAAGGCATTTCCAGAAAGAATTAAAAAACTGGAAGGAATGAATGCAAAACAAACAGGCAGTAATCACCGCAATAAAACAGAAGACAACGCAACCCCCAGCCTGAAAAAACACATTAGATGTGAACAATAAACACAAACTGAATTTTGAGAGACTGAATTAAACTGAAGCCCAGGATGGTGCGTGGAAGATTTACAAGACACAGAAATTAATATAGAAGGTTCTCCTTTCAAGATTTGATTAAAAAGTGGAAGAGACAGCATGGGGTCACGCAGATGCAGAAAAGCAGACCCACGAACCACAAAGCCCAGCCCCAGCTTCGTTTTGGGGAGAATGACAGTCTCGCCAGACAGTGGACTGCTATACTCATAATTTTACTGTAGCATGTGCTGGAAGGATAAAATAAAAGAAAGCAGTGAAATGTCACGCAGTGTGAAAGGCGCGTATGAAAAGGTACAGAGCTGTCTTTCAGCAGACAGTCTACAAAAGCTTTTCAAATTGTTGCCTCACAACAGCTGCAGTGGTTTGAGTCCCTAAATTCAAAAGACTTTCCTCTTGTGTGTTATCAAAGACAGAAGCTGACTTCGCTAACCCACAAGGAAAATAGACACTGAGTCTGAGGGTCCACCAGGTTCCCTTTCCACCTGTCCGGAGGTGGACTGTGTCCAGCATGTTAACCTGACACTGGGGAGCAAGCCCTTCTCCTTGGCTCCAGAACAGGACATTCAGAGTTGAGGTGTCCCTGCCTGCAGCTCCAGAGAACGCCTTCCTGACCCACATCCACAGGTCGGAACCACGTCCACACATCAGGGGCTACGGCAAAGCAGCAGCAAATTTTCTTTGGAAGTAGCTCTCTTAAATGGATCTTTTAGCTTAATTATGTTCTTCTAAGCCCCCTCTCCCTTCAGTAAGTAGAACATTTCACATACAGATTATCCTCTGCAGGAAATGAACACAAACAAATGTTTTTTAGTCTTTCAGAGCACAATCATATACTTGGGCATTGTTCCATTCTGAATTCATGACACTTTCCCTCCATTCTGTTTTAAGGGCTCTGATATTTTTTACTGAATATAATGATATCAACGTGTAATAATATGGCTCATATTTATGGCTTGTGTACTACATGCTAGGGGCTGTGCCAAGTGCCTTACATGAATGATTTCCTACAATCCTCACAATAGCATTGTATGGTGGACACTGTCATTATCTACATTCCATAGATGAGGTAACTGAGGGATAAAGAGATTATATCATCATCTGAGGTCACATCGATAGATTTAAGAGTGGATTTTACAAACTGGCGTCCTTAACATTGTGCTGTTATACTCTTACCTCAATTTGGCAACTCAGTCCCTGTTTTACTTAGTAAACCATGTAGTATGAAGGCAAGAGAATGATAAAATGGAGCTGAAAGTAACCAGCACATACATATGTGCCATATATTTATCAGTAATTTATCTGTATCTGTTTTATTTAAAAAGGGGTCAATTCACAGCATCACCCAATATCCTAATCCTTCCTAATGTGCAAGTACAGCTCTGCATGATTAGAAACAAAACCTTGAATTTTAAAAAATGCATTACAGGCAGTATGCTTTATAGACTGAAGGAGAGAAGTGTTATTAAATGATTAAATAAAAAGAATGAAAATAGATGAAGGAAAAGAAAGAATAGAGTAGAAGAAAGGGGCTCATGAGAAGCCTTGGATGTGAGTCCTGCTTTTAGCTTTCACCACCAGTGAGGCCTGCTACAAGCTACTTCAACTCTCTGATTTCAGTTGACTTCACCATATAATGAACAGAAAATCAAAATTCAAAAACTTTCACTTGTATGTTATCAAAGAAAGAAGCTCTTCTGTGATGACATATGTTGATATAAAGAATCTTTTTCATGACAAAGATTCCATTTATGGTTGAATATGAGACATAAGTGCATTTGTATAAAGCTTAGAATTCACAAGGTGCAGCGCTGCTGTCCTTCAGATCACTTCTTGGCCTCTGCTTCCTGGCTTCACACCGTGAGACTTGACACTATGAAATCCCCCTAAGGCACCCCTTTCTCAAAACATTAGGAAACCAGGCCAGGCGCAGTGGCTCACGCCTATAATCCCAGCACTTTAGGAGGACGAGGTGGGCAGATGGCTTTGAGCTCAGGAGTTCGAGACCAGCCTGGGCAACATGGTAAAACCCTATCTCTACAAAAATATAAACACTAGCCAGGTATGGTGGTGCATGCCTGTAGTCCCGGCTACTTGGGAGGTTGCAGTGAGCCGAGATTGCACCACCGCACTCTAGCCTGGGTGACAGAGTGAGGCTCTGTCTCAAAAAAAAAAAAAAAAAAAAGGAAAGAAAGATAAAATTGGGGAACTTTTTAATCTGAACAGAGCATTTCCTCTTTTGTTTGTGCTCTGTTTTGACACTTAAGAGTTGATTTCCTATGAGTTTGATATAGACGTGTTTGTGGCATTGTTTTTCCTACACAGAAATTCTAAAAAATTAGGTGCCGTATCCATGACATCATGTTCCACCTATGTTTTCTGTGCCTGAGTTTCATATTTTGAATTATTTCAAAAATTAACCTGGTTATACCATAAAAAGTAGTGCTATTCCAAATGTGGATATTAACAATTAGTTACTATTCCTAGCAAGGGAAGAAATGAGATTGAAAGTGTTTAGAAGGTATTTTTTTTTTTGCATTTTCTCTCATTTTTGAATTTTTTTTTATTTTTGTGCTTATATAGTAGGTGTATATATTTATGAGATGAATGTGATGTTTTGATACAGCCATATCATGTGTAGTAATCACATCAGGATAATCAGCATTTAGCATTTCTTTGTGTTTGAAATATTCCAATTCTACTCTTTCAGTTATTGTAAAATACTTTTATAACAATTTCTTTCTTTCTCCTTCTCTTTTTTTTTTGAGACAGAGTTTCACGCTTGTTGCCCAGGCTGGAGTACAGTGGCGGGATCTCAGCTCACAGCAACCTCCGCCTCCCAGGTTCAAGAGATTCTCCTGCCTCAGCCTCCTGAGTAGCTGGGATTGCAGGCATGTACCACCACACCTGGCTAATTTTGTATTTTTAGTAGAGACGAGGTTTCTCCATGTTGGTCAGGCTGGTCTCGAACTCCCGACCTCACGTGATCTGCCCGCCTCGGCCTCCCAAAGTGCTGGGATTATAGGCGTGAGCCACTGTCCCCGGCCTTTTTTAACAATTTAGTAAGGCTATGGAGTTCTTGTGCCTGATCAGGGAGTTGTTTTGTGGAAGAGGCTATGGCAGAGTTGGAGTGGTTTCAGATTCATGTGATGAGCCGCCTGTGGTGTGAGCTTTGTACAGTCACGTACGGTAGAACCTTGACAGGTTGCAATGCAAGGGGAAAAGTGAGCCCTTCAGCAGAGATGGCTGCGAAGCACGACACCACGGTGTGCCCTTCTGGCACGGAGGCCTCTCGCATCTTTACGCTTGCCAATGTGTTCAGCCCCATATGAGCACAAATAATTATGCTGGATTAGCAATAAGTAACTTTTTTGAAATGTTTTTAAAATGAAAACAAAAGTTCAAAAGATTGGGGTGCAGGGTTTCATAAAGGGGGATAGAATTCTTTCCTTATAGTTACATGTATCGCTCCAGAGAGAGGGAAGTAAAATGGAGCAGTTAAAGAGGATGATATGCTTGCTGTTTTTTCTGAGTTTGCTAAGTTCGATGCATGGAACAACTTCGGGAAGCTAAAAAGGAAACTTAGGGTGTTAAACTTAGGGTGTCCATCTCAGGCAGTAATTCAAACCCATTTATGTCACCTTGAAAGGCAACATTGATACCTTAGATCCCCCATCAATGCTTCCATCAAGGCCATTCAGATGTTCTCAAAGGCGTCAGACTCATTTGCACTTTCTAGCTGGAGTTATTACCAAAGATGAGAGAGTGCTGAAAGGTTCAAAATTCAGAGTCTTTGCATTTGGAAAAGAGAACTTTCAACCACTCGAGAGCAGTGCTCCCTGATTTCAGACAGGTGTAAAATTCACCCAGGGAAAAACGTCTGGGCATGTTTTGTTTCCCAGTGCCATATATTCCTCTTTAACCCGCCCTGCAAAGTCTTCATCAGTGCTTAATGCCTAATACAAGAGAAAGGACCGCCTGATTAGCTTTCCCTCCCAATCTCATTTTCAGTTCATCCAGGGTCACAGCTCGATGTGGGAGAGAATCTCTGCACTTAGATTTACAGACAAATTTTTTGGGCCACTGCTTCCCTCACTGTCCATGTAGGCAGGTGACACATTTACAAATCTTTACAGGACATTATACTGAAAATACTTCCTTCTCCAAAGTGGATATGCAGTGTCCAGCTTAGCTGGAGACAGGAGATGTGACTATATTTAAATACAGGATTTTTCATTACATGAAGTGTCTTTAATGCCTGATAAGGTTATCACACAGCTGTTGCATGCCTCCCTGGAGAGTGTCATAAATGTTGAATTTGGTAGGAAGGGCGCACAGACACCAACTCTTGTTACTGACAGCAGTGGTAGAGCAGTGGAATTACGAAGAGAAACAGATCTTTACGCCTTTTGTGGTTGTTATTTTGATGGTGGGGTTTCTCTAAAGAGAAGACAGCCTGGGATACTTTGAATAAAAATGCTGAACTTGGAAAAGCCAAAATCACTGACTCTCAGAGTTGGGAGTAAACTTAAAGATCATCTCTTCCAACTGCATACCCATGCTAACACCTGCTACAGTGTGCTTAGCAGGTAGATATTTCAACTGTCCTCAAAGCTCACCCACATTACCCGCATATCCCGTGTCAATGCTTCCTCTCTTTGACCTAGGCTCTTTACGTTGTGCCAGTAAGATTTTCCTTTACCCTTCCCTCGTTAATTCTATTTCTATCCAATGAGAATAAACATGAGTAAAATCTATCTTCTAGCTGACAAACATTTCGATATTTGAAGCAGTCTGTCTAGCGTCAATTCAATCCAATAGGTTTTTAATCTACAAGTTCCCCAAGTGTAATGCCCCAACGGGCAGCATGAGTATCACATATGGACATATCAGAAATGCAAATTCTGAAGTCCCAGCACATACCCACAGAATCAGAAACTCTGGGGGTGGAACCCCGCAAGCTCTGCTTTAACCCGTCCTCCAGGTGATCCTGATGCACACTGAAGGCCAGTAAGCTGGAAAATCATTAAAAGTGAAAGAGGAGAAGTCGAGAAACCTGTGGGATGCGGAATAAGAATGTGTTCATTAAGGTATCTCAGAGATGTTAGGTAAAAAGCTATGTCCAGTGCTCAGGGAACTGCAGTTCTATAATCGAGCTGAAAAAGAAAGATGCATCAGTCTTAATCTACACAGAAAAAGACTAATTTTCAAAACGAAAAGGAAAATAAAGAAAGGTTTTTACCTTCTGAAAGCCAGGAGTGGGGAAAGTAAGGCAGCACCCTCCTTGCCTTCCTTCTCTTTCTTCCCATCCCAAATCCCCAATCTTAGCCTCTGTTTATCCTTTCCTGATCTTAGTTACTGAAGCAGCCACAATTAGGGCACAGAGATGATTGGGATATAACGTGTCTAGATCTGCTTCAACCTTTCTTTTTTCTTCGCCAAGTAATTTTTAGCTCTTTCTTTTTTCAGATCCCCAACTCGCTGGTCCACAGTGCTGCTAAGCTTACTCACTCTCAATTAGACCCAGCCCTCCACCTGCTGTTGTTCCAGCTGATAAAACTGGCTTTGGCTTTTGGTTCCTAAATTCTGGCAAGGAACCAGATTGGAAACCAGGTGTCTCTTCAGCAAACGCGTATCCCTCATCCTGAGGCGAGAGCCCTGCTGCTGTAAACATGTGTCCTGGATGGCACTGTCTCCCTGCCTGACCCCTTGTAGAGTCTTTCCCACTCTAGATTTCTGACCTTGATATTCTTTCTCTCTGTTATGACCCTATTGCTCTGTCTCAGAAGCTCAGTTGCAATGCTTTATGCAATTCCAAATAAGATTGTTGTGGACTTACGGGCAGTAGTCCCCAAAAGTCAGAATCCTCGTCATACCATCACAGTCAGCAACTGCACCAAATCAGCTCCCACAGAACCTGTCTCATTAAAGGAAGAAGACTCTCATCCCACTTCCTCCCCACCTACCTAGTGGCTACCACACCTATGATTATCCTAGCCAACTGTGTCCTCAGATATTTTTCCTGGAGAGAAAATCTGCTCAGCTTGGCTTGAGCAAAGAGAAAAAATAATAGGTAGATTTTGTGGACTAGATGAGGAAAAGGCAGTTCTTGAGAGGAGTATTTAGAGCTTTAAATGAGCACCAAACAAAGAATTGTGTGAAACTGGTGAATAGCTGCCCCATGTAGTTGAAAGAACACAGTCTTTGAAGCCAGTGTGATGTAGATCCAGCTCTGGGTTTCAATGGACTTACTCAACAAATACTTATTTCACTCCTACTCTGAACCAGGCCCTGCGCTTTCTAATATGGTAGTCAATAGCTACTTGTAGCTATTCAAGCTTGAACAAGTTGAAATTAAATAACACTAAAAATTCATTTCCTTGGTCACCTTAGCCACATTTCAAGCACTTAATAGCCACATGTCCAGGGGCTACTGCATTGGACCAGGCAGATATAGAACATTCCCTTCATCTCGGAATATTCTTTTGCACAATGCTAGGTGCTAAACCTTTGGTGGTTTTGCATAAGCATCTGATCTTAAATTCTTCATCTAAATAGAAGCATGGTTTCAACTGCTTGTATTTGAATTAAATGAGATAATTTACATAGAGCACCTGGGTCCCTAGTAGATACCCAGTAAATGATCATTATAATAATTACTTATATTCTGTTCACCAAAAAGATTATTCAATAACCATTTTATTTCCATGTGATGTCCTCTCTGTAACTAATGAAAATCTGCTGAATATCACAGAAATTATCAATCACCTTGTTGTTTTCTAGTTAGCAAGGTTTCTTGAATTTTCTAGTATTTAATCATTGCCCCCATGTAATCTCTCTAGTCTCGTGTTTCTACTAATCTATCATAAATGTTCACCATTCTGCCTTCTACAGTTGTCCTTTCTTTTTCCACTGACAAAATCGTTCTTCCCCTTTCAATAGTCACTTTGTAAAGAAATTCCCAAAATTTATCTATCCTTTCCTGACTTCATCCTCAGCTCCAAATCCATACTTCTACTTGGACATCTATAGTAGATGTCCAAGTAGAACTCAAAGCAAACAACTACAATGAAACCACGGCTCTTCTCTCACTTCCAACTATTAATCACTGTGCCTGTCCTCTGAATATCTCATTGCTCATAATGGTATGCTACCTTAGGATCCAGGCTTGAGAGTCCGTATTCTACTCTCAAAGTGATATTCTACTCTTTTCCTTTTTCCCCCAACATTGATTCCCATGCTTCTGTCTCATTCAACCCTTCATTGCCTCTAACCCAAATAATACCAACAGTCTAATGGGGGCTCCTGGGCTCCCCTTGCCGAACTTCATTGCAAATATGACTGCATGGCTGATTTTCCTGAAAACAATGTCAATCATATTTCTCTCTTCTTCCTCAATAATCACCGTTCCCTTTGCTCATGTTTCTCTCTTTGCTTGGAATGCCCTCCCCATCTCCACTCGCTTTGTCACCACCCCAATATACTCCCATCTTTCTGGCTTCTCTTATTTGTCACCACCTCCACGGAGCCTCTCCTGCCCACATGCAACTAGACAATACTTTATCCCATAGCGTTTTGGTGGCCTCCACCCTATGAACTTGCCACTCATTAAACGTGTACATGACTTAACTGCCTTAATCTCCTTAAAGACAATAATGTGCTCTATTCAATTTTACAATAGGCATAGTTGGCTGGGCACGGTGGCTCATGCCTGTAATCCCAGCACTGTGGGAGGCCAAGGCGGGCAGACCATGAGGTCAGGTGTTCGAGACCAGCCTGACCAATATGGTGAAACACCGTCTCTACTAAAAAAATTCAAAAGTCAGCCAGGTGTGGTGGCACACACCTGTAGTCCCAGCTACCTGGGAGGCTGAGGCAAGAGAATTGCTTGAACCCAAGAGGCAGAGGCTGCAGTAAGCCAAGACTGTGCTACTGCACTTTATCCAGCCTGGGCGACAGAGTGAGACTGCATCTCAAAAAAAAAAAGAAGCATATTTCCCAGAATAATACACAGTGAGTATTGTATGGAGTCCGGTAACATGTGCAGAATTAAGTTTTTAAGCTCTGCATTTGACCACCTAAACTATTGAAGCAGCCAATTAGCCAAATCAAATAAATAAAATAAAAGGAACTTAGCTAGGGAATCAGATGGAATTTGTTATTTTCACAAGCATTACCCAACTGCCTGCATTGTAGTTCTAATCCACATCCTTTTAATGACCGATCACTTTAGAGCAAAATCAAGCTGAGCTGAAGGTAGTGATTACTCCTTCCTTCTGGATAAACACAGGTTGAAACACATCTGTTTACGCCCAAGCTTGCATATATGCATTTTTATCCATGCTGGCAGGATGATCCAGCACATTCTATTTGTGTACAGTCGCATCTGATCTGAACACTGAGCTAACAAAAACATTATTGCTAAATCCATTTGTATCCATATGGATGTCAAGGCTCTCTGTGGGCATCGTGGATATCACATGAACGGTACATTGGAACCTGAGAACTGAGTTATTCACTCCAAAACAGACAGTAGTTTAAAACTGGTTGTCATCAGATCTCAATACACACACACACACACACACACACACACACACACACACCCCTAATGAAATAATCATAAGTCTCATTTATGGAATAGACACGAAGGACAGGATTGTGCGTGCTCTGTGTATCATGCACCAAGTTGTATGAAATGAAGTTAATACATGTAAAAATGATACCGGTTCCTAGGGGACAAAAACAACAGTGAGCTGGTCCTGCATCACCTTCCGCCAGCACCCAGCAACAAGGAATATCCAGTCCTCACAGACCAGCCCCTCCACTGTGACAGTCCTTCCAGAACACAACTGTTGCTCATTTTGATATGTAAGCTGTGCAGGGAGGCAGAGTCAATACCTACAGATGGATTTCCAATGCTAAGCTACATTTTTGAATGGAGCAGGTAAAATTATTTCAAGTTCTATATGTTTCTGAAACAATATGCGGACTACAGCTCTCTCCACGGTGTAGTGCAAATCTGGCTTTCTCTCTCTCCGCGTGGCCCCACGCTGCAGGAAATTGCAGGCAGCCTCATCAGTCCCCTTTGACGGGATTTCCCTCTTCTGGGACCTGCCCAGAATGTACACTGGCTGTTTTTCCGGCAGAATCCAAACACCTAATTCCCAGGGAGGGATGGACGCTGCGGAGATCCCCCATTTGCATTTCTGCTTCTCATTATAATGATCGTACTGCCTAGCGGTGTCAAGCAGAATATATAAAATCCTCTGTTCTCTCCTGGAGGAGAGGGAACTGCAGCGCGGTGAGGAGATCTGGTGATTTCTGATGTCTGATCATCACAACACATCCCTACCGCAGATTCATGACTATTTTAAAACTTTTTTGAACGAGGCTTTTGGCTTGCTCTGTTTATTCACACACGATCGCTAGTGATAAATAAGAAACATCATTGAGGGTTCCCCCCTCCCTTGCCTTTGAGTTTAAGACCATTATAAACTTAAGACAAAGCATTCAGCAAGTTAGGAAATAGAGATATCCTGGTAGAATTCTATGCAGAAAATGACCTAAATCCAGAGAGGAGGAGGGAGGGAGAGAAAGGAGAGCAGATTAAAAGTTCAGTAAATCTACCTTAGAACATATGGTCTTATCATAAAGCAAAAAGCAGTATGTGTCGCCCATATCCTTTCTGTATTCAGAATCCAAATTAAAGAAAACAAGGAGAAACCTAAGTTTCTCCCTTCTTCAAGGTAGAAACCCCGAGAACCTAGATCCTCTTCACATGTGTTAACTTCATTTCATATAATTCGGTGCGTGATACACAGAGCAGTCGCAATCCTTGATATCTATTCCGGAAATGAAAGTTATAATTATTTTATCACCAAGAAAATTGGATGATCTGATGGTTCATATCACTGAAAATGAGGAGCCTCAGGTACATCCTTCACTGCTCTGGCCACCTTGTCTTGGGTGTTCTGGGCACAGGAACAGAAGCAGTGCCACCCTGACTGGGAGTGGCACAGGAGTGCAGCCTCTCCTGCCAGTGCCCCCCTAGCGGGCCCCTGGCAACACTACCATGCTCCTTCTGAAAACCGTTGCCTATCTCTCCTAGGACAGTGTGGGAGAAAGGCTTTGGATCCAGAGACCTTAAATCAAACCTGGGCCTATCTCCACTCGGTGGGTCAGGGCACCTCTCCACCCCTCATTTCCATCTGTAAAATGGAAGTAATCAAATGTGACTTCAGAGTTGCCATAAGAATCACAGATGCTGCAGAGAAAGCACTCAGCCCAGTCAGCTCAGATTGTCACCACATGGATGGGTTTCAGCGCACACCTTCCCCCTCACTTGGGTCCCACGTGTAAGGCATTGCTGTACGTGGCGGCTCTGAGCACAATGCCTGGTGCAGGCCCTAAACAGAAGCTATCATGACTATTACACAATTTACAATTAGAAAATGTAGAATTTTCCATGTATTTATCAAAATTTTTCAAAACTGAAAAAATATCTTAAAAGCAATCTAGTTAGAATTCACATCCACATCTTAAATTCCTTGGGATATATCCTGATTAATTATTGGCTTCATTCATCACATTCAGTCAGTGGGTTGGGCCCCAAGAAGATGAGAAACTGAGCATGCGATTCCTGGGATACATGTTTATGATCACTCAGTACCAGAATCCCTTGCTGCTTTTGTGGTTCCTGACTTTTCTAGATATCTTTTGCCCTGAGATTCCAATTTCTAGATGTGTTGGTGTGGTCTACACTCTAAAAACTCTGAGTTCTATTTTAAAAGTTTGACCTGGCTTGCATTATACACTTAAGACCTGGCAAGCTCAAAGATTGACTACCCAGTCTAAATTGTGTTCCTATAATTTTTTTATGTAACTTAATAGTCTTATCATCCAATTCATACACACAGACACATACAGTATACACACACATTTTTATTCAGTAATTATTTGCTGAATGAATGACAGCATGTGACATTTAAAGAGGGTTTTAAACCAAGTACAAAAGATTATCATACTGAACTTGGGGGCTAAAAGGAAAACAATAAAAATAAGAAAAAGTCATCAGGAGAGAATATTGCAGGCCAGTGCATACTATATACTGAAACAGGAAGTGTTTGAGTCAACATATGACTGAGGGCAATAGGGCCCGATAAACTTTTTTAATGACCTCTTACAGCTCACATGCAAACGAAGTAGACTTGTGGAGAAGGAAGAAAATAAAAGGTCCAACTCAGGTTTAAGAAGGTTGGATAAATCATGGAGTGAAATTGTTGTCTAGTTTACAACTTTTATCTAATTTTTTCTAGTTAGATCAATTATTTCATCTTGTTTACCTAATTTTAACATGAGAAACTGTACAAAGAGCCCATATATTCTTATATATTGTTATATTTAACAATATTCTTTAATTTTTCATGCAAATATTTGATTTTTACATTGATAAAGATATGTTCCAAGTTAAATTTTAAGCTAAATAATTTAAGTTAAAATAAGGGATTCATCTTTTCATAGGAGAAAGATGGTTGCAAATTAATTTGCAAAGACATAATACTGCTTACAAAGAACACACTCACAGAAAATTAAAGATGAAAATAGGAAGCTTGTTCCATCTTTTTTTAACGAATAAACTGAAGACTATTTTTTTACCCCCAATTTTCAAACACTTCTGCATCAGTTGCTTTTCCCTTTTAAGATCTGTTTTTGTCAAGGTTTCAAATTTTGCTCTTTTTTAATTCTTCACTTTTATTGTTCCTAGTTTGAAATTCATGCCTGCTTCACAATGTTAACTCCATATTGCTCAAGTTCTACCTAATACAAAAAAAGATTTAAAAAGATATCGCCTTCTAGAAGAAAAATACATAATCCTGATTTTTATCTTATTTCTTTTTAATGTTGTAAAATACCTTGATAAAACCTAGAATAGAATCGTTCATTTATGAAATGATTTTTCTCCTCAGTTTGTCTGCTTCAAGATTTTGATTGAAATGAAAAACAATGTAGACAACACTCATATTCCATCCCTCCCTCTCTCCCTCCCTTCCTTTTACTTTGTTCGTTTTCGAGATAGGGTCTCACTCTGTAGTCCAGGCTTGAGTACAGTGGCATGATCTCGGGTCACTGCAGCCTTGACCTCCCAGGCTCAAGCAATCCTCCCACCTCAGCCTCCTAAACAGCTGGGACTACAGACATGCACCACCATGCCCATCAAATTTTTGTGGGTATTTTATTTTATTTTATTTTATTTTATGTATTTATTTATTTATTTTTTTTTTTTGCAGAGATGGAGTGTCACCATGTTGCCCAGGCTGGTCTCAAACTCCTGAGCCCAAATGATCCACCCACCTCGGCATCCCAAGCTCTGGGATTACAGCCATGAACCACCGTGCCCGGCGCAAACCTGTATTTTCTAGGAAGTCCATTTCTAGCTCTATAAACAATGAATATAACTCAGAGGTTCGTTTCACTGGTACTTCTCATTCTAGCTTCCATGAACTCACTCTTAAGATGTTAACCAGAGATGGAAGCTAATAATTTATTGATAAATATATTGTGTTTGTCTTACTTCTGGAGGAAAATAAGAATAAATATAATTGACTGCTGTTTCACATTTTAAAATTTTTAAAACAAACATTTCCTCAGCCTCATGATAATCAGATTTACTTTTGTATAAAATACAACTCACTTAATAACTTAAGACAAATCCTTCAAATTGCTTCCTCTATATTCTCTCTTTAGAGAAATGTTTGTGTTTGGGATCAATTTTATAAACACATTAGTTTTGTGGACTACATTTTAACCTACTAAACTTTTGTTTTTAATTTCTAATTGCCCGGCAATTATAAGAATATCTATGATGTCTTGTAAATTGTGAGGGAAAAAATGTAATTTTTATTCTTGCCAAAATGGACAATTGCTAAGAGTAGAAAAAGTGAAGTAGGGCTAGGCGCAGTGGCTCACGCCTGTAATCCCAACACTTTGGGAGACCAAGGCAGGCAGATCACCTGAAGTCAGGAGTTCGAGACCAACCTGGCCAACATATAGTGAAACCCCATTTCTACTAAAAAATACAAAAATTACCTGGGCGCAGTGGCGCACGCCTGTAGTCCCAGCTACTTGGGAAGCTGAGGCAGAAGAATCGCTTGAACCAGGGAAGTGGAGGTTGCAGTGAGTCAAGATCACGCCACTGCACTCTAGCTTAGGTGACAGAGCAAGACTCTGTCTCTAAAAGAAAAAAAAAAAAAATGTGAACTGAACTGCCTTAATTCAACTCACTGACATACTGCAGCCCTAGCACGTGATTGTATTTGGTAGACAAAAAATAAAGCAGTGGATACACTTTTTGTTTAACCTGGTATGCGTGGCCATAAAATTCCAGACTACGAGGAAATTCAACGGTTTTGGTTTTGTAACTTTTTTTCATATTGCTGAGTATCCCAGGAAAAACCCATTCAGGTGGGTGTTTCTTTGATTATAAAGACTTTGGTATTGAAGAAAGAGAAGTGACAACTGAGTAGACATTTTTCGCGTTCTGTGACCACCTGGTGGACCCATGCATCTACTAAGTGGGGTGGATGGCTGTGCTTGCATGTGGCCGCATCTCTGTCTCTCTCTCCCTATGACCTATTTCTCTGTCATCTAGGGCTTACTGCCAGTTACTCAATCTTAGTGATAATTAATACAAAGACACAAAGATTGACAATTTTCATTTCATTCTATTAGTTTCTCTTCATCTTTATGCTTTTGATGTGCAAAAATGCAACTCTCTTATGTTTTTTATTTTACCAATAGTGACAAGAGAAATGGGTCCTTTCATATTTACCAAATAAGTCAGCCAGAAACAAGATGAAGTGGGACTTACATTTCAGCATCTCTTCTCATTTTTCTTCTTAATCTGTGATGGAATATTTATGTCCTTGAAGCCAAGTAAATTATATTATGCTGTCTCACAAAACCAAATAAAAAATCCTTTTATTTGAATAAACTGAGTTCACACTAGATACGTGACACTAAGGTATTCAAATTCAACATGAAGCTATGTGATGTAAAGAAAGGCTCTTGCCCCCATTTTTAAAGTTTTGTGAAAGTACTGCCTCTTATATGTTTCTGGATCCTATGCTATGTAAAGGCAAATTTTTTTTTTTTTTTTTTTTTTTTTGTGAAATGAAGTCTCGCTCTTTTGTATTTTTAGTAGAGATGGGGTTTCCCCATGTTGATCAGGCTGGTCTCGAACTCCTGACCTCATGATCTGCCCTCCTCGCCCTCCCAAAGTGCTGGGATTACAGGCGTGATCCTTTAATGATACAAGAGACTGCCCGTGGTAGTAAAGGATATGGCATATTTAAGGCACAGACTTGAGACCAATGTGTCTTTTGCTAAAAGAGAAGCCCAAGGCACAGCTTGCCATGAAAAAAAAGTGATAATACACATAAAGAAACAAACTAAAATAATCTTGTAAGAATGTCATCTGAAAACATTAAAATGAGTAAGATGCATTATTTCCTTATATCTATGTGACATTCTTTGAGTTATTCCCGAAAAGTCTCCAGGAAGAAATTCTGAGTGTGGTGGCACTTCTCATGAGAGTTCCATAAGCTGAGGATTTTCAGAACTTAGGAGCTGCTGTACACCCCTCTAGGACCTGCATCGCATCATACCCCATACTCTGTGGACAATAAGGAAAGATAAAAGGCTTCCTTGAGTCCAGCAGTGGGTCTCTACTACAGTCCTTGCTTTTGGCACCAGTTCCTGTAATTTCATCAGCTTCTAAACCTGAAGAAAACCTAGGCAATGCCATTTAGGACATAGGCATGGGCAAAGACTTCATGACTGTAACACCAAAAGCAATTGCAACAAAAGTCAAAATTGACAAATGAAATCTAATTAAACTAAAGAGCTTCTGCACGGCAAAAGAAACTATCATCAGAGTGAACAGGCAACCTACAGAATTGGAGAAAATTTTTGCAATCTAACCATCTGACAAAGGGCTAATATCCAGAATCTATGAGGAACTTAAACAAATTTACAAGAAAAAAACAAACAACTGTATCCAAAAGTGGGTAAAGGATATGAAAAGACACTTCTCAAAAGAAGACATTTATGTGGCCAACAAACATATGAAAAGACAAAAAGCTCTTCATCACTGGTCATTAGAGAAATAAGAATCAAAACCACGATGAGATACCATCTCATGCCAGTTAGAATGGTGATCATTAAAAAGTCAGGAAACAACAGATGCTGGAGAGGATGTGGAGAAATAGAAACGCTTTTACACTGTTGGTGGGAGTGTAAATTAGTTCCACCATTGTGGAATACAGTGTGGCGATTCCTCAAGGATCTAAAACCAGAAATACCATTTGACCCAGGAATCCCATTACTGGGTATATACCCAAAGGATTATAAATCATTCTATAAAGACACATGCCCATGTATGTTTATTGCAGCACTATTTACAATAGCAAATACTTGGAACCAACCCAAATGTCCATCAATGATAGACTGGATAAAGAAAATGTGGCACATATACACCATGGAATATTACGCAGCGGTAAAAAAGTATGAGTTCATGTCCTTTGCAGGCACATGGATGAAGCTGGAAACCATCATTCTCAGCAAACTAACACAGGAACGGAAAACCAAACACCACATTTTCTCACTCATACGTGGAGTTGAACAATGAGAACATGTGGACACAGGGAGGGGAACACCACACACCAGGGTCTGTCAGGGGGTTAGGGGAAAGGGGAGGGACAGCATTAGGACAAATACCTAATGCATGCGGGGCTTAAAACCTGGATGACAGGTTGATGGGTGCAGCAAACCACCATGGCACATGTGTACCTATGTAACAAACCTGAACGTTCTGCACATGTATCCCAGAACTTAAAGTAAAATCAATAAATAAATAAATAAAAAAGAAAAAGAATCCAGCCTTGAGGAGATGGCAGAAGAGATTTTCCTCTTTGAACTGTACAAGCTGGTTTGAAATGGAGAAAATGCTCTCTTCGTCAGAGGCTGGCATAGCTGAGATGTCAAGTTCGAGGGCAAGATAAAGGCTCACGGCCAGTAAGTCAAAAAGACATCTGCTGGCCGGGCGCGGTGGCTCACGCTTGTAATCCCAGCACTTTGGGAGGCCGAGGCGGGCGGATCACGAGGTCAGGAGATCGAGACCACGGTGAAACCCCATCTCTACTAAAAATACAAAAAAATTAGCCGGGCGTGGTGGCGGGCGCCTGTAGTCCCAGCTACTCGGAGAGGCTGAGGCAGGAGAATGGCGTGAACCCGGGAGGCGGAGCTTGCAGTGAGCCGAGATTGCGCCACTGCACTCCAGCCTGGGCGACAGAGCGAGATTCCGTCTCAAAAAAAAAAAAAAAAAAACAACAACAACAAAAAAAAAGACATCTGCTGAACTGGCTACAACGAGAAAGAAAGATAAAGCCATGCAATTCTTGGAAGACATTTTGACTTTCTTGAGACTAAGAAGTTGCCCATATTTGATGTATTTGTTCATCATAGCATGGAATGGCAATTTAAATAACTTTTTAGGGGATGCAGCAAATAGCCTTTGAGGAGAAAGCATTCACTCTATGGACCACCAACTACACACTGAGTTTGGTCAAGTTGGCAAACTACAGCTCCACGTCTGAATGCATCTATTTTTGTACAGCAATAATCTAGGAATATTTTTTATTTAAAAAATGTATAAAAATATACTTATAAACAAACATAAAGAAGAATATGTGAAACAAGCAAAACAATGTCTGCAAAATCTAAAACATTTACCATCTGACAATTTACAGAAAAAGTGCCAATTACTGACCTAATACAAAATTTGGCCTATTAAAAGTCTCCTTTTCTGCTTCCTCCTTTAGCTCTAAAATCTGTAAGAGGATGCTGTTCTTTGTTGTGACACTGCAGAGTGCCACCGAAAAAAAATAATAAATGTGGAAATGTAATGTATAAAGTTGCTATTAAAATGTTAGGTATTGATGCTTTTTTTTTTTTTTTTTTTGAGACAGAGTCTTGCTCTGTCACCCAGGCTGGAATGCAGTGGCGCGATCTCAGCTCACCGCAACCTCAGCTCACCGCAACCTCCACCTCCCAGGTTCAAGCGATTCTCCTGCCTCGGCCTCCTGAGTAGCTGAGATTACAGGCGCCCACCACTACGCCCAGCTAATTTTTTTGTATTTTTAGTAGAAACAGGGTTTCACCATGTTGGTCAGGCTGATCTCAAACTCCTGACCTCAGGTAATCCACCTGCCTCAGCCTCCCAAAGTGCTGGGATTACAGGCATGAGCCACCGCGCCCGACCCTTTGATGCATTTTTAATTTAAAAAATAGTCCTGAATGAATGAAACTAACTCAGAGGGTGTAGCTGCCATGGCCACATACAGTTAGTTATTTACTAGATGGACCTTGATAGATATATGCCTAGAAGAAATGACTTGGTCTGCCAAAAATATTTATTGAGTGTCTCCTCTATGCAATGTAGTAAAAAATATTACATATTCTAGATCTATAGAACTCTTGGCCAATATAATAAAAGTCACTTCTGCTGATTATCAATAACATAATCTATCTCTACAACATCTCTTCTCTAAGTCTGCTATGAAATTTGCTACAGGGAAGATCAAAGATCTGTCTGTAGCAAGAAAAATGAAAGGGCATAGCTACAAAATAGGCTTCTAAATACAGAACCACTGTCAAGAATCATTATATTATTTGTATTATTGCTACTTTGCTCTAAATAAAGTGATTTCTTTTCCCGGAATTATTGAAAATATTGCATATACATGAATGCGTTTCCCACACTTTGCATATCACAGTGGGATTCAGGCTCAATCAATACTCTCCTGTCTAACAACCTAGTCTTATCCTCTATAATACAAAAATTATACAGGACTCTGCTTCCCAAATTGGTTTCCATTTTTCTGGTGACTGACATGAGTGGCTTAATTAAAAACAATATCTAAGCACAATGTAAATTAAACTTGAGACTTTAATTTAATATAATGCTTTCCCTGTACTTCTGTGTTCATTGATTTAATTTATTGGCTGGAATTGAAATGAGTCTCTAATATTTCCTAATGTTCCAACCTAATACTTGCTTTTCTAAGAAGACATTCAGTATTGCGTTGTATTCAGCTATGATAGCTCAGAAACAATTTTTACATCACATGGAAGTCATTTTCTATGTACTTTTCCATTAAAAAAAAGTCACACTTCTTTAATGTCTTGGGGGTACCTGTTATGACTGCATGAACTTAGGCAACCATCTCCAAATCAATCACCACCAATTACCTTTTATTATAATTGAATAAATGAGTAACACAGTCTCAAATAAGTGCTAGTGATACTTCAGGAACGATGCAACATACTTCTGTCTGACAGCATATGCCGAAATCCCTGACTTGAGTCTGTATCCCATTAAAGACAACATAGCATATAAGCACTGAAAATTACCCCTAGGTTTTCAGCTCAGACAAGGGATAAAGTGCTCAGCATTACACTCCATCTGGGTGCTACGGGAATGTCGATCTCCGAGAGAGATTTGCCTGCCGAAGATGTTGAGTGAGCATGAAAGCTGTTCAGACAGTATAAATTACAGGAATGGGGATTGTTAGAGCATTAGAGCATTATGCAATGTTGTTTTCGCTGTGGTCTTTCTTAGGCAGCTAGTATGCTGATTAGCTTTCCAGAAAACGAGATGTGGAAGGAATCTTTGCACAAAAGTGTGGAAAGCATCTCGTATCTTCACAAAGAGATGATTAAAATGGTATCTTTTTGTACTAAAAGGAAATTTCACTTCAAGTTAACATGGCAAAAATATCATTTTTTACTCTCAACAGTAGCCTTTTTATGTATGTTCATTCACAATAAAACATTATACTTCGGGGTAATAACTGAGGAAAATGTACTTGAGAATCCACAATTAATTACTTTTTAACTTTTATTTTAGGTCCAGGAGTACATGTGCAGGTTTGTTATATAGGTAAACTTGTGTCAGAGGGGTTTGTTGTACAGACTATTTTGTCACCCAGTATTAAGTCTAGTACCCAATAGTTATTATTTTCTGTTCCTCTCCCTCCCATGCACCCCCAACACTCAAGTAGGTCCCACTGTGTGTTATTCCCCTCTATGTGTCCATGTGTTCTCATCACTTATCTCCCACTTAAAAGTGAGAACAGGCAGTATTTGTTTTTCTGTTCCTGCGTTAGTTTGCTAATGATGACGGCCTCCAGCTTCATCCCTGTTCCTGCAAAGGACATGATCTCATTCTTTTTTATGACTGCGTAGTATTCCATGGTGTATATGTACAACATTTTCTTTATCCAGCCTGGCATTGATGGTCATTTAGGTTGATCCCATGTCTTTGCTATTGGATAATCCACACATTAATTTATGCTACAGTAAATTTTAAAAATTCTTTAAAATCTTTCTCTGCTGCTTCCTTTGTCCTACAGAATTCTCCATAGAGCTATTCTAGATTTAGAACTGTAGGAATTTGTATGATGAAAAACAAGCAAAAAAAAAGTGGGATTAAAAATTGTTGGGGCCCTGCTGTTCTAAACTGACTTAGTCATGTAGGTTATTAACTTCTCACATATTATCACCCTCATTTCTAGGAATCTTTGACTCTCTCTCAGCCCCCTGGGCAGCAGCTTTGCTTATTCTTTTTCATGAAGTTTCTCTACATTGCATTCACTTGAATCTTAATACTTACTATATACACTATGTATAATATATACTGTATACTACATGCATCCTCTATATACTATATACCACATATATGCTGCACTCTATAATATGAATACATATATATAAAACAGTACACTCATGGTATCTATTACCTATACATATACATATATGGTTTGCACTCATTTCAGTTCCATTTAACTTGATGTCTACATGGTGTACAAGTGTACACAGTGGGTTTTCATTTGCTGGAAGTGCAACACGAGAACATGAAAAAATGCATTAGCTACTTAAAGCCAAACTGTCTAGTCTAAGAATAGCCATGCTTTCCTGGACTTAGAGGTGGCAGTACCTATGTCCTTCTCTCCATGCAAGCCCTAAGGCAGTCTTCCCGTGGCTGTTGAGTATTTCTCATTTCCTCAGAAGTCGTATGGGAATAACCACATCATTATTCACCCACATATCTAGGGCATATGTGTCATGAAAGTGCAAGCAGCTTCTCATAGGTATTATACAGGACTAGAGAAGACAGGTGAATCTGTGAATCTCATAGTGAGATTTGTAGGTTTCTCTTATATTTTACCTACTTTCATTGCTATGATAGATAAGCATGCAGAGTAACATAAACCTATTGCAAAGTACACACAGACATATAATATATGCAACAGGTCCTAATCATTGAATCTATGCTTCATTTTTCACTCTTCGTCCATAAAGACACCTATGGACAAACTTGTGTATAGCCCACCCATCTGGTAAAAAGAAACTTGACTTTTTTAAGTTAATGATTTTAAGAAAGTTCCGAAAAAGGTAAGGGGTTTGGGGTGAGGGCACCATTGTGGGTAAACATATTGTGCTAATTTCATGGATTAATATAAAGAATGTATGAAATAAATCGGCACCCTGGAAAAGAAGGGACACTTGGATTAAAAGAATCTTCACTCAAATCCTGTAAATATATTGGACATTTCTTTAGGTTAGTAAGTTATTCTAGTAGGATTAAAAAAAGTGCCACTAGCACTAATCCACTATTAGCATTTTAGCATTTATGCCTTATGCCAACTTAAACTGTCTAGTCTGAGCCTAGCAACCTAGGGAGAAGTGAGAGGCTCCAGCAGTGACAGCAGCACATTGCAAAAGCACTTTCTTTTTCTTGTCCTAAACAGACCCCACCTATTTCTTCTCTGGACACTCCAGAATCACCACTATCAAGAGAGTAAATTCACACTGTAACAATTGTGAGGGCCCCCGTGTATTCAGAATGACTTAAATCTTAGTTTTCTTCTTTTTGAATTTCTATAGGGCAGTGACAGAATTTTGGCCATATGGAAGATTTCAACAGCTTACAACAGTAGTTTTTAATCTAGATGTATCTTTAAAAAACAAAATTATACAAATAGTCAAAGAGAGTAATACATCATATATCTATTACAGTTCTCTAAAAATTGAGGCATTTATTAGTATTAGTGTAAAATAAGGAAGTAATTTTTATTCATTTCTAATCTACATAATGAAAATAAACCAATGACAGAAATAACTAGTAGGAATATCTCATGGCATTAAAAGCCACTAGGGTCATTAGTAAATCTTAATTTATTTAGATGTCTTTAGATATCATGTGATAGCAAAAATTGTTGCTAGGACACAACTTATATCTATTTCCTGGAAGAGGAAAGCATAAGAACAGAAGAGATACTCATGCATTGCTTAAGAAGGAGGATACGAACTGGGAAATGGAACATTTTGTCATTGTGTAAACATCATACAATTTACTTACACGAACCTAGATGGTACAGCCTACTACATACCTAGGTGGTGCAGTATAGCCTGTTGCAAACCTGTACAGTATGCTACTGTACTGAATATGGTAGGCAACGGTAAAACAGTGTAAGTATTTGTGTATAGAAACTTATCTAAACATAGAAAAAGTAATGTGTTGCACGACGGTGTTATGACGGCTATGATGTCACCAAGAATAGGAATTTTTAGCTCAGCTCCATTATAATCTTATGGGCACACCACTGTATATGCAGACTGTCCCTGACCAAAATGTCATGGGGGGGGCACACGACCGTCTATGATAATGAATCTGGTCTTGCCACCACATCACTTAATTATGCACCTCATGTGGTGGTATCAGCCGGTGTTAGCCAATGAATTCTACAATGTAAATTTGGGAAAGGTCATCACTAGGGATCATCTGCAATGTTGCACTGAGGCAAGAGAAAATCTATGGTATTTTTCCTTTAAAAAAAAAAAAAACTCAATGGAATTAAGGAAAGAACCCAGAATTAGATGCAGAGTCATGAAAATATATTTACTTTCCTCCTGCAATACCAAGAGTCTTTTATAAATAAGTCCTCCTAAGAGTTATTATTTTTAAAGCCATGGTACATAGTAAAATCTGTGGCATAATGGAAACAAGTTTTGTCTCTAGGAAGATGCATTTTCAAATCCCCGTTCTTTCTGATAATAGATGGGTGACTTGAATAAGACGTTTATGTCTTTGAGCCTCGGTTTTCTCATTCATAAACTACAGATAATGCTTATTTCATGTGAATATTGTGAAGATGAAATAAGATAGCACCCATAATGGGCTCCCATTAATAAGGATGATGATGAGAACTACCATTGACAGTATACGCACCATATACTAAGAATTTGTATGAATAAAATTGTATTAGATACCCCAAATGAGTTCTCTTTTGCTCGCCTTTCTCCACTGTACTCCAGCCCAATGTTCAGACATTGCTGTGAATCCCCTTCTATATGTGGAAGTAAATTGGTGGCTAACCAGTGAAATAAACTCCACTTAGGAATGTATGGGATCAAAGACTACTGCTCTTGGGAGGAAAAAAATAGAGCTGCAGATTGGAGAGCCTGCCTTCCCACCAAGAATACAATATTCCACCAGGAAGCCTCGTGGGCTGAGAGCCCAGAAACACTAAAGACTTGATCTAAATCCAATTGCATGGGCCTGTGGTGAAAAATAGTAACCCAGACCACACAGTCACTTCAGAGTCCCAGGAAAGAGGACTGTGATAATAAATTTCTGTTTTGTTAAGTTGTACTCCACATATGACAACCAAACCTGGGTAGTAAAGGCATCCTGAAGCCAACAGCCTCTGTGACAGACTAAATGACGAGTATGTCCAAATTCCAGGTGATCAGGAATATAACGTGGTTGGATGAATAAAATAATTAATTTGCAGAGAATGGCCAAATGTTTTCAGCCAGGATTTGAGTTTTGGCAGCTTGCCTGTTTCGGCTGGCTTTAGAATGCTGACTAGCTCTCTTTATCCAGGAAGGTACTATAACATCAGAAAAAACTCACCTGTAAATTCCCCCATCTGCGCACACATATGTTTAATTTCTCTTTTCTCTGAGATTAAGTTGGAAGAGGTGTAAGTGGCAAGAAGTAAACAGAAATGTGATATCTGTACCACTCCAAAACAGACCCCTTAAGGAGCCATGATCAGAAAAGAAGCTTTTGGACTGAAATACCCAATCGCTTTAGTAAAAACAGTAAATATTGTACAAATAGCTGCAGTTTTATAGATTTGAATTTACATTATTAACAGATAAAGGTAGTTGCCTCTATTTTGGCATCCCTTTACCCACCAACTCTTCTTAGTGTAGGGGTAATGGGGAAATACCGCAAGCCTTGGCCTGCAAATTACATCATCACAGCTAATAAGATACTTAAGGCAGTCTTACCAAAGAATGGGAATTGTGCATTTTTGAGCTTCTAACTTTTTTTAGTAACTTTTCTCTGCTCTGAGTTCTATACTTCTCTTATGGCATTTGCCTCATTTTATCTTGTCTGACGTTATTTTATGTTGATTTTATATTCCTTGCTAGACTATAAAGACTTTGAGGCTGAAACAGTAGACATGTGCTGACTGGATCAAAGTTATGATGTGACTTACAGCCCAATAAAATGTAACAAAACAAAGATGATATTTTCAAGGCTTCTCTGACAATTGCGCCAAGATGCATACGCATGCATACACACACACACACACACACACACACGCCTAATAAGCTGTATCTAAACAGCTGCACTGTGTTTGTTAGAAACGTGGGCACTTCTGTAACAGAGTGCAGTGGCAGCGGTGGCATTTCTTAGGTTGCATAATGCTTTCTTGTTGGAGTTTGCTTGTTGAATTGTTCATGCAGGTTGATTACACCCCTGTTGCTGCTGCTGTCAGTAGGTTTCCCTGAAAATAAGATGCTGCAACTCAGTAAGTGGGAATAAATCAGCACAAATAAGCAGCACACGTACTCATTCCTTTGTGCTTAAAATACTTAGTTATGAATCTCTATGAAACCTACATACTGTTAGTTCTCGAAAGAACTCCAAACTATACAGCACAGCACCAAATTATATTTTACACTCCCACTGTTCAATTTGGGTGTTATATTAGCATTCAAATGTTTGGGGGTTTAAATGGTCTCTTCTTTTCAGCTCAATCCTGCTGCCTACAAATTCTAGTCATTGAAGCTAGTGCTTTTAGTTAACAAGTTATGGAAAAAGCCAGAGTGAATCAAAGACTCATAGCTAATTTGGGGTGTATAGAGGCACTGATAGAGGAGAAAAAGAAAGGCTACAACCGAACTGCCGAAGTAGAGAGCAGCAGCCTCCTTCTCCAACATGTGAAGCAAAAACAAAATGAATGCAGCTCCACCATATTAACACTGTTTTCCCTAGACTAACTTGGCAGGGGATTCCCACGCAGCAAGGAAACCTTAATGACCTGCCAACCATTGGAGCAGTGCTGCCTTTCTAATTACACACATTTCCATGAATTATAACTGGGTGTTTTATCTGTTCAACCAATTTGGAAGACAGCTGAGAACCACATCAACTTTTCCATGTTCTTCTTGATTCTGAATATTAAAACAACATTATTAAGTCTTTGTAAATGGCATTATTAATAGCTGCATGAGTACAGGATACAGAAACACCAGTGTCTTCTTAGTAGCCATTATATAATTTCCAGTTTTTTATGATTATTATTAATGATTTCATGAGACCATTTCACAGCAGTTGGTGGTGGTTCTTTCTACAGTCTAGCTAACAATAAACAAAATTCCTAGGTCAAAAGTGAAGATGTTTATAAGCTTACTAAGCCAAATTATTTTAAATAGTTTTATTAACATTCCAATGTGATGTGGAATGCCTATTCACTGAATCCTAAATGGCATCAGATATTCTCACTTGAAAACTAATTGATTTTTAAAACAAATTGATGGGAAAATTGGAAGATGACTCATTAGTAGAATTTACGTTACTTTGGAAATGATAGGTGATTATTTCCTGTGTTTATTAGCCATTTATATTTTTTACTTTACAATCATTTTTTCTTAATCCAAAAAAAATTGCTGGGGTTCCTGGAAAAAGGAGTCAAAGTAGAATGTAAATTTTATGTAGTTTCATTGCATACTTTTGCATAACTAACTTTCTGAGAAGCTCAAGGGATGAGAATAGACACAAATTTCCTAATTATTTGTACATTTACTTCTGCATTTTGTATGAGCACATCCGTTAGCTATAAACTGTTGAAAAATTACCCATTGTATTGCAGAGTACCCTGCTGTCTGGGGTTCTGTATGCCTAATAAAAACAATTTTCTTCTTCCATTTATAACATAGAATCAGAATCATCTTTCCGAAGAATAGAAAACGCATCCACGTACAATTCGGGCAGAAGGGTATTAAAACATGTGAAATCACTTGGAAAATACATAATTTCTCAGAGTCATAAGTACAAGCATAAAAAAGCAGCAAAGATGGGTCTAATTCAGTCAGTTTGATACTAAGACACAAAACTAAAATATTTAAAAACACGGCTCTTTGCAGTCAGCACTACTTTACTGCAGAAGGAGAGTGAAATGAAACAAAAGTCACCATTGGTCACTTATCATCCGTCTCACTTACGTGTTTGTTTCTCAGAATAACTGTGACATTTTTGGGAATGCCCATTAAAATTATTAATAGGATATCCAGTTCATTTATGTCTTGCCAGAAAAAGGAGGTGACTGAAAACACTTTCTAGAACGTTCCCCAATTGATATTGATTCATGCCTATGAGAAGTTTCTTCTGGATAAGAGGTCACCACTTCCTGTTCTAAGTGGCATTTATGCATTCTGTGGACTCATGATCTTAAATCCATTGGTCCAATTCAACTATGTTAGTCTCGTAAGATTCCAATCTTAAGCCTGGACTTCACCAAATAACCCATTTTCTCCCCGTTCCCTTGTCCCCAAACACTTTCTCATTCTTCTAACAGTCAATTTGGATCAAACAATTAATAACCTGAGAATAAACAAAGAAATAACTACAATATCACTTTATGTAATAAAAGTAGATTATTAAAAACTTTCCCCCTACCTTCTTAGAATGGGTCAATAAAAGGACAGTCAGAAATGAAATCAATACATTCTCAAAAGAGTTCAGTAAAAATTTATTTCTTTTATTTTTGAAATGGCGTCTAGCTCTGTCACCCAGGCTGGAATGCAGTGGTGTGATCTCGGCTCACTGCAACCTCTACCTCCTGGGGTCAAGTGATTCTGCCTCAGCCTCCTGAGTAGGTGGGACTACAGGTGCCTGCCACCACAACCAGCAGCTAATTTTTGTATTTTTAGTAGAGACAGGGTTTCACCATGCTGGCCAGGCTGGTCTCGAACTCCTGACCTCGTGATCCGCCCGCCTCTGCCTCCCAAAGTGCTGGGATTACAGGCATGAGCCACCGTGCCCAGCAGAGTTCAGTATAATTTTCAAAGAGAAAACTGAAATTCAGTTTTATAATCAAAGAGCATGTTTGCTGGAAGCCATCATTCTCAGCAAACTAATACAAGGACAGAAAACCAAACATAAGTCATGTTCCACTCATAAGTGGGAGTTGAACAATGAAAACACATGGACACAGGAAGGGAAACATCACACACCAGGGCCTATCAGGTGGTCGGGGCTAAGGGGAGAGAGAGCATCAAGACAAATATCTAAGGTATGCGGGGCTTAAAACCTAGATGATGGGTTGATAGGTGCAGCAAACCACCATGGCACATGTATACCTATGTAACAAACCCGCACATCCTGCACATGCATCCCACAACTTAAAGCAAAATAAAAATATATATATTTCATATATTCATATATAATATATAAATATATAATAAATAAGATAAAATATTACATATTATATATTTATAAATTCATATATAACATATAAAATATATAATATTATATATTATATATATGTATATATAAAATATGGCTGCGGAGTTTTTGATCTATACATTGAACAAATTGTCTCACCTACTGTTATTGACCCTCACTGATTCATCAGGAACATACAGTAACAAATACACAGACAATGACTAATGCCATGGACAAATACACAAACTAATGCCATCCCGAACATACAAAGTATAATGTGCTATTTATTAGGACCTCAAGAAACTGAACTCTATAGTGGAGGAGTCCCCAACCCCCAGGTCCATAAGAACGGGGCCACACAGCAGGAGGTGAGCAGTGGGTAAGCGAGCGAAACTTCATCTGCATTTCCAGCTGCTTCCCAGTGCTCACATTACCGCCTGAGCTCTGCATCCGGTCGCATCAATGGCGGCATTAGATGCTCATAGGAGCGCAAACCCTATTGTAAACTGCACATGTGAGGGATCTAGGTTGCCTGCTACTTATGAGAATCCAGTGCCTGATGATCTATCACTGTCTTCCATGCCCCCAAGATGGGACCACCTAGTTACGGGAAAACAAGCTCAGGGCTTGCACTGATTCTACATTAGGGTGAGATCTATATTATGGTGTAATAATAATAGAAATAAAGTGCACAATAAGTGTAATGCACTTGAATCATCCTGAAACCATCCCCCTCCCCCAGGCTGTGGAAAAATTGTCCACAAAACTGGTCCCTGGTGCCAAAAGGTTGGAAATTGCTGCTGTACTGCACTGAAATCAGTATAACTCAATATATACATTGCACAATTTATATTTGAGAAATATTTTTGTTAATCTCAAGTTAAATTATATTTATATGAACATATAGAAAACTAGGCATTTTCCCATTGGAAATAACAAATGCAGAATGGGGCCACCTTACTACAAACAGAAACAAAACCATAGAAAATGTAATAGAATCAGAAGAGATACAGTCTGTGAGGCATCTGTTGATAATATTATACCTGTCCTCTTTATCTTTGGAGATTAGAAGATAAAAATTGCAAATTATTATTTTTGCTTTGGGGGGATTTAGTATGGAAATACTTAAAAATCAACTAAATATAATTTACACTGAATTTCTTGAAATTACATAGCATCTATTATTAGATTATTCATCACAGTCTTTCAAACTCACAGGCAAAGGATAATAAAATAAACACATGTAATAGAAAACTAAACGTGTTTACCTATTAATTTCAGCCATGTTTCCATAAATCAAATTATTAGTAAGCTAGGACACTTCTAGATATTCCTGAATGTGCTCACTTTGTTTCTATGATCATTTTATAAATGGGCATCATTTTGCATGCTTCACTGGCTCAAGAATGGTTTGCCAAATTGGTGGACTACTTTGCCAATCCTTGCCAGCTTTTTTAGAGATCAGAAAATGAAAACCCTGCTGGAATCTCCATTGGAAGGAATAAAATATATGCTTTGGAATATGTACAAGAGAAGGATAAGCTATTTCTGTTGGTTAAAGGAGGAGAGAAATGAAGGCAGTGAAGAACAACTTTAAATATCATTAAATTCAACAGCTAGGGGGCAGTGATCATGATGGTTATTCATTCATGTATTCATTTATTCAGTACACATCACTGTGGTCCTACTGTATACCAGGCATCACATTGATTCTTTTGTTTGGTATCAGTAGCATTTTGTGAATTATAATACAACAAAATAAAATCAGCATTAAGACAACTAATTTGTGACAATATGTCTGGGCTCATCAAGAGCACATTTGACATAAAATTCTGAGACCTATTATTTACATTTCATTCTGGTGCTAATTGGATTCTGGAATTCCACTAACTATGCAGACCTTCTCTCGGTGTTGTTTCCCCAAATAGCAATGTAGCAAAAAGTATTTTCTACCCTAATTCAGCTTCCCCTAGGATAAATATTTGCCAGGGAAAACAATGATCAATGAAACAATCAATTTATTGTTAATTTACATATTGTCTTGTGGATAAAATGAAGATATATAAAGGATAAATGCTTTCATTATTAATAAGAAATGCCTACTGAGTGCTTACCTTAACCCATTTACTATCTTATGTAGGAGCGATCAGGTGAGAAAACTTGAATGATGACAGGTATTTAAGCATGGATCACTGAGAAAATGATGGTACTATAAACAGGAATAGAAATATCTTGCAATAATACAAGGGAACTTTTAGCACTTCTAAGTTCATTTCTGAAACACTGCATTTAGGCATTATTGGCACTAATAATGTTTCATTTCTGAAACACTGCATTATTGGCATACTGTCCAGTTGGAATTGACAGGTGTAGGACCAACACGCAACTCAGGAGCCAGATCCAGGAGTCAGCTCCAGGACCCAGATGGTACAATTAAGAGTGACTGAATGAGAAACTGGCTGAGATAATTTGGCTCATGAGACCTCTGAAGGAGAGAAGTTAAAGCCAAAGGTAACCCAAGACCTGAAAATGGGTTATTCTCTAGTTTATCAATGAACAGAGCAAGTTTCCAGAAAGACATGCATGTGGATAGCTGTGACCACCAGCTTGAGGTAAGGAACAGTTCTCAACCTCATCACTACAGAACTTTGGTCTTATGTGGCTAATAATAATAACAATCATACATTAAACATTAAGTTGATACCACAGATATCCATCACATATGTTTACAATGTGATTTCTTTAAGTAATGGTGCACCACGTTCTCAGGAAACAGCACGAGAAGTGGATGGGAAGTCAGGCTCCCCTCATTCAGTGGGATCCAGTGCCTTAGCCTTTGGAAAATGTGTGGGTCACATGGCCAGCTCCTGCAATCGCCTTTTCCTTTAATGGATCACTACCACCCCGGCTGTTCATGTGCTGCCTCTTTCTTATTCTAGAGGTCTCACCTAAAACATCACTTCCTGTAGACCAACCAACCTACCTACAGTGAACATCTCTCTGTTCAAGTTTGTTATGGTTTGGCTGTGTCCCCACTCAAATGTCATCTTGAATTGTAGTTCCCATAATCCCCATGTGTCCTGGGAAGGACCCAGGAGGAGATAATTGAATCATGGGGGTGGTTACTCCCATGTTGTTCTAGTAATCCTGAGTGAGTTCTCACGAGATCTGATGGCTTTATAAGGGGCTTTGCCCCCTTTACTCAGCACTTTACCTTCCTGCCGCCATGAGAAGCATGGATTTACTTCCCCTTCCACCACAATTGTAAGTTTTCTGAGGCTTCCCCATCCCTACAGAAATGTGAGTCAATTAAACTTCTTTACTTTATAAATTACCCAGTCTCAGATATGTCTTTATTAGAAGTGTGAGAATGGACTAATGTAAGGTTATTCCCCTGGTTATTTCCTTCAATGATTGCAGACCTTTTCTCACTAGAGTGTGGTAAGCTCTACGTGAGCAGATGCTAAGTCCATTTTGTTCATGGGTTATACTCACAACCCCCAGCAGATGGTCTGGCACCCAACAGCCACCAGTGTTAAATGAACAAATAAATGAATAAATGACACCATGCTAAGAATTATGGATGCTACAGAGAATGTAGAGATAAATCTTCAAGTCTTTGGCCTGGAGGAGTATGGCAGTCGTATCCCACACCAATTTCCTCAGCACACAGATTTCTCAAGCACACCAAGTGACTCTCTGCCTGAGCATGTTTGGTGACTGCTGGACATGCTCAGTCTGTGCTGGCTAGGGTGGGAGGCCTGGGAGTACTTTGACAGGGAGTGCCCCTCAAATAGTACCAGAGGGAATTTAGCATGTCGATATCCCAACTTCTTCCCTAGCTGGGAGGCTAGGACGTCTTACAGAGATTCCCAAAGAGATTGAGTCTCAAGTTTTCAGAACATTAACTTGCCCCTTAACACACATCCCTTCCTTCCCTGTCTCCTTCCTTTCCTGCAGTTTTGTATAAGTGTATAAGTGATTGGCAAGATCAGTTCCCAAACAGAAACCATGTTTCAGTATCAACTTTCAGATGAATCAGCCTGTGACAAGAAACTTACTTTCTGGTAAGAAACAGCATGCTTATATCGCTCCAGCATAACGTTAAAGGTAATAAGGGCCATAGCAGAGCATAATGTTAAAGGTAATAAAGGGAATAAGAATGAAAGCACAAAGCAAGGCTGTGGAAACTCAAGAGAAGAACTGTACCTACAAGAATCCGTTAGAGATGATATTTAAAGAAAAACAGAAACATGCATTATATACACAACACCTTCCCAAGTCAGTTGCTACAGTTTACACCTCACTTGGGTTAAGCTGAGAGAGAAAATTTGAAGATAGCCATGAAGCAATTCTTAACAGGAGGATATTCCTCACAGAGTAAACAGTATAGCAGATTTGTATACAGAACACAGTGAGTGCTTCTGTTTGCCTATGCCGTATGCCTTGCAAAAAGGATTAGTAAGAGGATAGGTTATACAGGAACTGTGAAGCTAGACACAGGGTAAGCTGTATGTCCAACCAGGAATTGTGATTATTTTGCACAGGCAATAAGGAGTCTTAATGATTTCTTTAAAGGTAAACAGCATCATCAGAAAGTGCTTTAGAAAAAAGTGATCCTTTAATTATGCAAAATAGATTAGAATTGGGAAAGGGGGTTGTGAAATCCTTGTAGAAGACTAGTCCAGTAGTCCAGGTAACAAATAATGACACACAGACAGACTTCAGAGTACGGCAGTCTGGATGAAAAAGAAAAGACAGAGGTATATATGAGATTCAGCCTGGCTGACTGCGAGGAAAGAAAGACACTATAAAAATCCAGCACAGAAAGTACAGCAGACAGAGAGACCTTTGAGTCAGACAGACTTGGGCTTAATCCAGTGTGAGATCTTGCAAGCTGTTTAAGCCCTCTGAGACGCAAGAATTTTCATTTGCAAGAAAGGGAAGAAGACATAGCCCACAGGCTTGTGATGCTTCAAACAGATAATGCATTTAAAGTCCAGCAGAGTGCCTCAAGAATTTTAAGTGTACAAATAATTGATGGTGGTTACTGTCATTGTTGTTAAAGGACAAATAAGTAAGTGAAGTGTTTTAAAAAAAAAATGATATCCCCAAGCCTTAAACTTAGCCAAAGGTATTAATATATTAAAATAAAGAATTGACTAATTGGAAGATGTATGCGGTTTCTCAGCCTGGAATTAGCCATTACAGAAAGAGGACAAAAGACAGATAGGTGCAGCCCTATAGTGGAGTCCAGCACCTGAGTCTATAGAAATCATGTGATTTATGCTCCTTCCTCTTTGACATGACCTCAAAACAACCTTGAATCATATAATTTGATTTCCCATGAAGGTCTGTCTACAAGGACACAAGACGCTGGCCATGCCAGCTTAAGAAATGTGCTTTCTACGAAAGTGATATTTTTATTGAAACATAAAAAATTCTTATTTTAAATTTATACAGGTTTTTTTGACATGGTATAACATAATTAAACTCTCAATAGTAAGATAAATTCAAGTGTCCAAGAGTGAAAACCTTAACATGAAACTCTAGGTTAAAAAGAATTAACCAAAAATATCTGTTGATTTATATATTTCATTCATCTCAGTCATTCATCTGACTGTCACACAGTGGACTTTGACAGTCCTGAACGTACGACTCTACCACACAAGTTTTTCATTCTACTCCACTGATATTCACAATCAGTATCAACACGAAAGTTAGAACTATTATCAACCCGAATAAAAGCTCCTTAGCAACTATGATAGAATACATATTCCATCCCACGGTGAGGAAAGTCTGTAGCACTAATACCTAGAGAGGACATAAACACATTTTTAACTGCAGCTAAAACTTAAACAAAATAGAAACAAAATAACCCAGATATTTTTATTGTTTTAAATAACTTTTGAAGCACCTGTAGAAAGTGACACAGAAGAAGAATGAAGGTTGACCCTGTTACAGAAGAAAAGCACTGGATCAAGAGTTAAGAACCAAGAAGGGGGACTGGTCTCTTGTGTTTCCTGCATTAGCCTTGCGATATTAGTCAAATTATAGACATCCCCTAGCTGAGTTTCAAAAAATGTTCTTAAGATTGTTGGATTAAATGATTACAAATGTCTTTAGCAGTTCTAGTATGCTGCCTGAAACTGCTGTTAGCCAACACAAATTTGATCCCATCACTCAATCTTTTTATTTCATAATGGGGTTTACACAGATAAATAATAAAAAATAAAACATTTACAGTGACCTATGTTTATTTTTCTGTTGTAAACACTCAAGTCAAGGAGTTCTTCTTGCACTTGGTTCCAATATTTATTTATTGTTTATCATGGCCAGCAAGGCAGAGCAATACCATAGATCCAGGGTGATATGGTTTGGCTGTGCCCCCACCCAAATGTCATCTTGAACTGTAGCTCCCATAATCCCCGCATGTTGTGGAAGGGACCTTCTGGGACCTCATCATGCTGTTCTCACAATAGTGAGTGAGTTCTCATGAGATCTGATGGTCTTATAAGGGGCTTTTCCCCCTTTGCTCAACAATTATAATACAACAAAATAAAATCAGCATGAAGACAACTCATTTGTGACAATATGTCTGGGCTCATCAACAGCACATTTGACACAAAATTCTGAGACCTATTATTTACATTTCATTCTGATACCTATTGCAATCTGGAATTCCACTAACTATGGAGACTTTCTCTGAGTGTTGTTTCTCCAAATAGCAAAAAGTATTTTCTACCCTAATTCAGCTTCCCCTGGGAGAAATATTTGCCAAAGCAAACAATGATCAATGAAACAATCAATTTATTGTTAATTTCTATATTGTTCTGTGGATAAAGTGAAGATATAAAAATATCTTCTGTCACCTTGTGAAGAAGGACACATTGGCTTCCTCTTCTACCACGATTGTAAGTTTCCTGAGGCCTCACCAGCCATGTAGAACTGTGTGTCAATTAAACCTCTTTATAAATTACCTAGTCTCAGGTATTTCTTCATAGCAGCATGAGAATAAATTAATACACAGGGTTTAGCCCAAGGTGCTTAATAAATATCGGTAACTGAACCTACATATATATTCTGTTGGAGAAAAATAAAATCAGGTTTCTTTTCAATACATTGTGGAAAACATTCCATTGCCAAACATGATTTTTCACTGTTTAGTACTCTGTTTTCGCATAGGCATTTTTGAGATCAATTGTCCTTTAACTCATTCACAACTTTATATTAGCATATAATCTGTTACATTTATCTTAAATAGGAATTTTACTATCAAGAAACATCTGCATTCTTAAGCAGTTATTTTCTGCATCTTTGCTGGAGATGCACTAAATGTAGAAGCTTCTTTTCAGTGTTAACAGGAAAGGAACACTTGGTTTGATAACACTTTTAAAAGGGCCTTCAGCTGACTATAAATCAGTGCACGTATTTCTGACCCCACTTTCCTATTCCAAGAACATATAACAGAGAAAGGACAGTCTTTTCAATAGATGGTGTTGGGAAAACTGAATATCCACATGCAGAAGAATGAAACTGGGTCTGTATCTCACTTCATATACAAAAATGTACTCGAAATGGAATAGAGACATAAATGTAAGACCTGAAGCTGTAAAACTCTTAGAAGAGGACACAGGGAGAAAGCTTCCTGGCACTGGTGTGGCCAGTGATTTTTTAGACATAACCCCAAAAGCACTGGCAACAAAAGCAAAAGTAGACAAATGAGACTGCATCAAACAATGAGACGCCGGAATAGAACACCAGTGATGGAGCCCACATGCGTGTACGTTATTGAACACAGACTGGCATTGTGCATTCTTGGGCAATCTTAATTTCACTGCCAATTTACAACATGACTATCATTTCCATTTTGGGCCCTGTTTCCTTGCATTTCTTCACAGCATTATTTGCTATTCCTGATGGTGATTTATGTGTTCTCCCTCATCCCTACGTGTTTGCAAGTTTTCTTCTCCATCTCTATATTTAAAAGCCTGCCATCTTGTACAACTAACTTCAAATGGTGCTTCTTTTGGGATGCTCAATCTTTCCACCAGATGGGATCTTACTTCCGCTAGGGTTCTCGTCCAGTAGTTAAGAAATGTACATCTGTCCTTTATCTTAATTCTATGCATGTTGGTCTTACCTCCCTCTGTCTCCCATTGTCTCAAACACCTACCTTAGTAAAGATTTTTACAATCGACTCATCCTTTTGCATAATGGCCAAACTCTGGTGTAAATCTAATGTTTGACAGGGAGTCTTGGGAACTAGTGGAGAATCACATGGCCACACTCGGTAGTCTGTGTGTATTACATCTTTCACTTTTATTAGATATAGATAACTAAATTCTGTCATGTAATAGTCCTCTTTTCTAGAAAATAAGTCTTCGATAAAGAATTGTATTTACTCAAGAAAGGATCTGGGCTTTGTTGTTTTTTTTTTTCTTTTTAAATCAAAGGACTCACAATTAAAATGTATAAGACTAAGACTCCCTGTAATTGTAAACACACACACACACACATGCACATACACATACGCACAACTTAAGGTAAAATATTTCATACTAAATTTAATTATTTCTGATCTGTCTCCTGTATGCAATCAAGAGTACATAGGATAATCTTACGTGTCACCAAATATTTTCCCCATTGTGATTACTAATGAGGGACATCATAAGTAAACTATTTATAACTGAAAAAGCCCATGTGATTTCTGTAACTAAGGTTTTTCATTCTAATGTAACGACAAAATTCAATCCCAACTACAATAGTCTAGCTGCCCTTCCTCGGCACAGTGAAAAGCATCCTCAGTTTCCCTCTTTCTCATCAGGAATCAAATGGCATGTTATACGCTAAATCACTCCAACAATTGTAAAAAGGACAAGAAAATGAAAAGCAGGGAACTCTTACCAAGTAATAGTCAATCTGCTTTCTCAGTAGGCAATTTTATATTCTTTATTAATTTGAGTTGTATAAAAATAACTCAATTGCAGTTTACAGCTTATAAGACAGAAAATTCACTTTTCTTTAATGTTTCTTATGAGCAAATTGTTGCTTTGCAGTTCCACATAAATCACTGTGTTTAATGTAAGGAGAAAAAAGTCTCAAAATAATAATAAATGAACTAGTCTTTATACCACACTGGCATTGACTAGTTTTGCTACATGTATGGTATTTATTAATGAACACGATTATTCTCCATGAGGTCAGATTATTAAATTCCATGTGTGCCTATTACTGACGAATCTCCAGTGTCCAAAGCACAATTGCTTGAACAATGTAAACTCTCAATAAATATTTATTAACTTACCTGACAATTAGTACCCATTAGTCAACAATAAATTTTCAATCAGTAGCAGTGAGCATACTCTGGTATTTAATGTAATGTCTTGAATATTTAATTGAAGCTAGTGATAAAAATTAAATATGTTTAGCATATGGAAATGCAGGTACTACACTGGGATAGGGATTTCACACACATTATTTGATTAATTATATTATTTGGGTTTTACCCACAAAGGATGAGTCTGAAAATGGGAGAAAGGATGAGAGAAGGAATTGGAGGAAGCTAAAGCTGGAAAAGGCCATTTAGCTGTGGGGAATGGGCACCAGATAGCCTGAGAACACACACAATACACATGAGGAATGCTGAGAGGTCGTGACGCTGGTAATGTTGGAATAAAAGATGATCAAAATAATGAGTCACACAACTATCATTATGCTTCCCCAGTTATGATCCATAGAATGCTATTCCTGAAAGATGTTCCTTGGGAAATGGGTGACGAGCTAAAATCAATTTAGGAAATGACTCAGAGTATAATGTCTATAATTGTGTGTGTGTGTGTGTGTGTGTGTGTGTCTATGTGTCTGTGTGTCACATATTAAAACGCTGAGAAACCTTTCTAACTTTAACTTTGTGAAACACATATTTTTGAAATTTCTGCATTTTAAGGCAGTTTTCTCTTAGTAAAATGCAAAGAAGCTAGAGAAAAATTTAAATTTTGTGAATATCCGCTGCCAAGTTCACTTTTATGAAGAGAACCATCACTGTCTCCTTCCATGTGAATCATCAGAGCAGCCCCACCTAGCAAATGCAGTGCAAACCATATAGGCAAGTTTAAATGTTCCAGGTGCCACGTTAGAAAAGTAAAAACTAAAAACAAAAAAGGTGAACTTAATTTTAATACTGTATTTTATTTAAACCAGCCTATCCAAAATCTATCATTCTAGCATATAACCAATATAAAAACTATCCTTGAGATATTTTACATACTATAGTATACTATGTAGTACATATAATATACTATATACTATTTTACATACTACAATATACTGTAGTTTTTCATAGTATATCTTCAAAATCTTGTTCTTTACATTTACAGACGATCTTAATCAGACGCTAAAGTTTCAAGGTCTAAGGCAAATAAGGTAAATATAGTCCTAGCAAATCAATAAAGGAAACTTGGTATGAAATTATTTTTTACTGTATCAGTTTGGTTTTTGGTTTTTTTGTTTGTTTGTTTGTTTTTGAGACAGAGTCTTGCTCTGTCTCCCAGGCTGGAATGCAGTAGTGAGATCTTGGCTCACTGCAACCTCCACCTCCCAGGTTCAAGCGATTCTCCTGCCTCAGCCTCCCAAGTAGCTGGGACTACAGGTGAACGCGACAGTGCCCGGCTAATTTTTGTATTTTTAGTAGACACAGGGTTTCACCATCTTGGCCAGGCTGGTCTTGATCTTCTGACCTCATGATCCACCCGCCTCAGCCTCCCAAAGTGTTTTTAAATTTTCATTGATTAAAATTAGACGCAATTATTTAAAGCATTGCCTCAGCCTCACTAACCTCACACCCAGTGCACGGTCACCACTTGCCCAGTGGCTACCACACTAGGACGTGCAGACCTAGACACTCAGTGTGTCCCCTGCACCGCTGGAGAGCCAGCTCCACACAGGGCATCGTCCCTGACTCTGGAACACAGAATACGGTCTTCAAGCTGTCAAAGCGAGTGTCTTTCTTGGTGTTGCCTACAGTAACCATGGGAAATGAGTTCTCAGAAAATACAGGAAGATATGTAATCAATGTTTAACTCATATTCAACTGAGCTGCATAACCATTTTTAAATCCACATATATTACAATTGTCCTGAAATTTTATATCTGGATGTGTTTTGGAATGAAAGTGAATCATATGAAAGCATGCATTTAGTTTTTTAAAAGATTGAGAAAGAAAAAGAAAAAATAGAAAAATTATAATTGATGTTGGATTTTATTGACATGAAAAAAAAAAAACGAAGAAGAGCAATAAATGAAACAAACCCACAAGTCACAATGTGATAGTAACAGGTAACAGTACACTACAGTCACTTAATCCAAAATTCTAGTGAAGAGTAGCAGATGCTATAAGATGTCTTTACACTAAAATCTCTAAAATAAAATACTAAAAATTAGAAAATAAACTTCTTGAAAGGAATGTTTTAGCTATAAAACTAACAGATGTTAAAGTTGAAATAACTAAATTTTTCATGTGCTCTGTAAAGCACACTAACCTCCAACTGCCCTCCCCAACCCTGCCCCCACAGCCCCCCGCCAAAATAAAACACAACATAGAAAGTGTCACTTAAAGACTCCATGCTGGTGTACACAAATGAAGGTTGGACAGGTGGAAACCTTAATTTGGAAGCCTCTTGACTGAGTGATAAAACAGGCCAGAAATTGATTAATCTCTTTCAACTACAAAACGGAGTGCAATGTGCTATTAAGCATATTAAAGCAACAATTTCATTTCCTCCGGTGCAAACTAAGGAGGAAAAGCTGCTTTTCCAGAAAATTATCTGTTTTGTAGGCATAGGAGGTTTCAGTTGAGTGACCTGCCTTACCCTTTTTTGAGTGGGTAAATTATTGTAAGACTCACAACAAAACATCCAAATGTGTTCCAATGATATTTCACATAGCTTTGCCCACGGTAGAGGTAAACAGAAGTCGCATTTCTGCACTTATGGAAATCTTTCTGTGTTAAAAATAATGGGAAACTGACCTTGAAGAATATTTGTGCCTTGTAAAGTGTTACAGAATATCATTTAGGTAAAATAGTTATAGCTACATGATGTCAAACAGCTGGTGTTCCGACCAAACACAAATAACTAACTGGCTTGACTATTTTTCTTCAGAAACTTTTATCAATTAAAAAGTTAGGTCAACTCACTGCATACATGCACAATTTACTGAACTAAACAAATTAGTTATTCCTTAAAACAGAACTAATTAATGTTAATGGACTTTTCTGCTGCATATATATAAATATATATTACCTGCTGAATGACACTGAACATGTACAAATTGAAGCCCTATTAAGATACTACTGGAAAATAATGCCTGTAAAATAATGTCTGAAATGCTAAATCCTGATGAGGAATGTAACACAGAAATTTATACAGCTTACGTTCTGTAACTGACTGCTTACTCTAAAACAGACTTACTAGAAACCCAAGCCTAGCCAATGTTTTACTATTGACTACTAGCAACATACATGTGTGCACACACACATATATTATAGGTATTCAAAATTTAAAATAATATCAAAACAAATTCATGTCATCAAGGTGCTTAGAATTTTACCTCTGCTTATATTAATAAAATATAAATTTTACATATTGCAAAGCATACTCATTTTTAGTATTCTATCAAATTTCAAACATATTAATTTTCAAATTAATGTTTTAGAAAAACATTAATATATGTAGGAATGATTGTATCATTTTTATTTGGTATACATGAAACAGAAAATATTAAATAATTTAAAAATAGTAACATATTGACATGTCAGATGCCTTGCCTACCTGTTGAATGATGTATCCATTACAAAAACTACACAATACTATCTTCCTTTCTTCTACAATAGATTGCCAATTCATTGAATTTTCTGTCTTTCACCACTGTATTAGCCAACATTTAGATTTTGGCTATCACGTGAGTATTATAGTTTAATAAGATAATGTTCTTTACTGAGACTCAGAATTCCTTTTTAAAATTTTAAAATATTTAATTAACAAATAAAGATTGTATATATACAAGGTATACAACAAGAAAATTTGATATACATATATTGTATAATAAATATCACAATCAAATTAATTAACACATTCATCACCACCCATGATGTTCACTGACAGATAAATGGATAGAACAAAATATGGTGTGGGTGTGTGTGTAATGGAATAATGGAATACTATTCAGCAATTTAAAAAGGGAGGAAATGCTGTCATTTAAGATGAATCTGCAGGGCATTATAAGTGAAATAAGTTGGACACAGAAAGACAAATACTACATTATTTCACTTATATATGAAATCTTAAAAAGTTTCTTCTGAAGGTCAGTCTACTTTATTTCTAAGCCCTTCCAAAGAGACTACAGACTCTTAATAATTTGTTCACAGTAAACTCATCACCTTTTAAGTAAATGCTCAGCACAAGAAGGAAACTCAAGTAAGTTATTGTATAATTGGACATTAGATAATTGGCAAAAGCACAATAGGTAAACCTGTTTGTGCTTTTCAAATAGTGAATCTATAATTATACGTATAAAAAACAGAAAGGAATAGAAAAGGAACCATGCTTCTGATCACTCTCCCCCACATTAGTACCATGCAAAAATTCCAAGTAGACTTGTGTTACGAACTTAGTTGTTATGAATTATTTTGTTCCCAACACGGATGTTTAGTAACATAAATATATGCGTTGTGTCTTTGAAAACCAGGGTTGTGAGTGTCTTACACAGAGGAAAGGAGAATGGTTAACGAGCAATTAAAGGCATGTCCCTGCTTTCCTCTCTAATGCTCCTTGCAGCCCTGGGTTTGGCCATCTGCCCTTTGCTTTAGATATCTGTCCACTCATCCACAGGCCTTTCCTACTATCTTGAAAGATTCCAAACTTCTTCAAGTGACTACTTTTCTAAGCTTTTATAGTCAATTTTCTCACTTTTAACTGGTGTATGATGAGAGGTTCTTTCATTAATTTTGCAATAAGGCTTCAATCCACACAGGTTTTCTGAGATTACAATGAATTTTTTAATTTTTTTCCCTAGCTCTTTCTGACTCTAAATTACTTGTTAAATTTCTGGCAGTGAAAGAACAAATCTTCTTTGTTGTTGTTGTTGTACTAATGTAAATAGTGTGTTTGGTCATAACAAAATCAAGGCAGTCTTTTTTTTTTTTTTTTTTTAATCTTCAAGGGATGATGACAAAATACAAAGCGATGTTTGCAAAACCTCAACCTCGGAGACCTTTCTTAAAGCACATAAAACTCATTTGGTTTTTATTCACGTCAAGGCAAAAAGAAAGGAAATATTACAGATACACAGAATACTTTCTGCATGCGATTTTATGCAATTCTCCTCTCATTTTTTTTGAAAAGCTGAAGACACTGAAAGTAAACTTTATAGGTATACGTCATTATTTTTAAGGTTCTCAACAGAATGCAATACTGGGCCAAAACTGAAAAGATGAAGTTGAACAATGATCCACATATAAAGTGTAGCTTTTAGGTTCAAAAAGCTAATGGTAACAAATAAATCTGTGATGCAGCAGGACTGGGAGTTTCCATTTGGTTGCAGATGAGAAGAGAGTGATAACACGGACAAACAACAGAGACTGCATTGGAGGGTGCTGTGCTCAATTCGTATCCCACATGCTAAAAAGAGGTACTGACAAAACAGAGGTCACATAGAAGAATGCTTCCAAATGTTGGGCAGCTGAAAATAAAGCGATTTTCTCTAATCCATGGGGAATAAAAGAGAAAAATAAGGACTATATTCTGTTTAGGTTTGCTAGGTGTGATACAAATAAGTTGTCATATAGGAACTCTTTCATTCTGATATTACTTTCTTCCTACTTTTAAGTAAAATTTATATTTGTACTTATTCAGTAAAGGTGAGATTAGTTAGATGGCAGTGATGTCTTTAATGCAACTCGACAAACCTTTCATTTGATTTGATTTTAATCGTCCATTAAATTCAAAAGCCAAAAAGGGAATACCAGGTTACCTAGGAATTGTATTTTTGTACATTGTAAACACACACACACATACACACACACACACACCATATATGGAACCGCTGTGCAATCTGAGCACATTTAGCTTAGAAAATTTCCAAAGAGAAGCATGAAAATTATCTGCGAATCGATCTCAGTGGAAGGAATGAAAGTGTTTTTGCCGTGTGGCAAAGTGGGCAAACATGTAGGTCACTAGATGGCTTTTTTTTTTCCTTTAAAAATAACTTTCCAAAATCTGTCTTGAAGAGTTGAATAAAACTGTCAATACACGAGTTTAAAGAAAACCGGAATAAAAACCCGAAAGGAAATAGAGAGCATTTCTGTCCTTCGTATGAAAGTTGGAGAAAATGATTCTCCATGTTTTCACTGTAAGATCACATAATTTTGTAATTTAACAAGTTTAACAAGTGTCTTTCCACATTTGTCTTCTAAATTCACTTAAATACTTTCATCCACTAACATTGGCAAGAACAATGCCTTCACACACTCACACTATTAGAAAGGAGAGAAGAAATTGTAAATCCTGTGGATGGGGTAAGTACAGTTTTAATCTTCAATGTTTAAAACTTTTTTTTCATGTTTTCCTTGAATTTATTTTATTAAGAATTTCAGTTGTTATAGTTAAGGTCTTCCGGTAAATTGCATGTGGTAGTAATCCTGTGTCTCCTTCAGTAACTGTGTAATAAAATTTCAAACCTCAGCTCTAAAATTGTTGATAAATTGAGAAAAACTGCAAAGGCATAAGGAGTTAAAACCTTTAAAAGTACAAAACAATTGTTTTTTTTGCTTGTTGCCAGATTACTTTGCTACGGGCTCAGTTTAGATTCCATGTTGCTCCACACACAGCCCTGCCTAAGGCTCCCTTTTATCTTGTAAATGAAATTTAAAGTTTTAGTTTAGCATTTGACATGTAGAAGGCACATCTTCAAATTATCTCCATTCGCCCACCACTTCACTCTAGCTGCATTTCTCCTCTATTTCTTCTTCATGCCTCATAATTTTTGGTGTTCTTACCTTTGCTCACACAGCTTCTTCCATTTCAAATGCTTTTGCTTGTCTCTCCATGGTGGAGTGCCATGTATCTTCAATGTTCAATTACATACGAGTTTATCCAAAATGTCTTTTTCATGAGTCCATCTAAAAGTAATCAGAAGCTCTTTGGTTGAATTTTCACGCCGAAATTATTTCTGTTCAATTTATTTTACATACTAGATTCTAAAAGCCCAGAAGGCAGTAACTGTTATACATTTATCTTCTCAAATGCCACAACTCCTATAATGAACATATGTTGATAGATAAAACAATCAGAGCTGCTCAAAATTAATTCTACATATGTTTGATTGCACGTGCTTCACACACATACGTACATACATGCAGAGGAAAAGCTACAATCTACCGCAGACTTGGAGGTGACCCAAAATTTCAACTAGCATCATTTGTCTCATAACAGAAAATCTTGAACACCAGAACCAGGAGCCCTGTTACTTCAGGAGTGAAGAAAAGCAGATTCAGCAAGCTTATGTGCCCTCGTATTTTATTTACATACAATCTTATGGCAGTCCTTTAGATTTCTACATGAAATACAGATGTGATAACTAATGACACAGAGGTCATTAAAGAGAAAGAACCAACTTCAACTGATACCTAAGCTTGGTATATTCACAGCATCTAATGAGGTCTTGCTTCCTAGGTTACTAAAGACGTTGTGTCTAATGTTTCTTTGTTATATTTTGTTTGGGTGACTCCTACATGCAATCTCCATCTGACAGGGAAGAGAAGCTAGAAGAGAGAATCTTTTAAGAGAAATACTAAATTATTATTTCTACGGGGCTTTCACATCCCAAAGATAATGGCAATGTTTCAAAACCAAATGCTAATTCATGTCTACAGGGGAAGGTGTCTTTTTAAAATTCAGACCTTGACTCAGTAGTTCAGAGTGACATCTGAATTCTAGATTTTTAACAAGCTCCCCTGGTGATAGCAATGTGGCTGGTGCACAAACACCACTTTGAAGAGCAAGGATGTAGGGTAGAGACTAGTATTTGAATCAATCACAACTAAATATTAAATAAGTTTAATGGTTATATATATATGTAAAGCATAAATACACAAATGCATGTAAAACATAAATACATAAATCTTGGCAGAGACTTTACATTTTAACATAAAATAAACGTTAGTCTGGGTAGGACTGACACAGCTTTTCTATTGTTACAACTATCATTTTAAAATTTTTATCCTTTATTAAACATGCATGCTAAATACCTCCATGGATTTGTCACCACTTAAATCATCCCTTATGGCCCCCATACCATGAATATCAACTCTCCTAAGCACGTCACGGGTCGGAGGCCATCCTCTTACAGCGGTGCAAAAAAGAGGGTGTGTGCTCAGCGAAAGCAACAATTAACCCTCAGAACCAGGACCTAACGCTTTCCCTTTCACACAATAAACAAGGACAGAAGACAAATTGCTTTGAAAAATTAATTGTTTGCTCACATAGAAAAGTTTAAGGATATGATTTTTGTTCATGGGTGCATTATTGTTATAAGTTCATATTAAAGGCTACAAATTAACATGTGTACTGACTCCCAGTTTTCTTCATTGCAAATATTAGCTCGAGGATACTTTGAAAAAGAAAAAAAATTATATGCAGATGTGACTCTGGACTAAAGACTTGTGTTAACAGATACAAATCTTGCTCATACAAGCTTCCGATGAGATGCAAGAAATGACCCATGCCTTTAAACAAGGAACGAGGCAGTGATTGAGGCAGTATGTACTGCTGTGCAGCAACTAAACACAGGAAGGTGTGAAAAGTGTATGATATGTCTGGCAAAGTGAGGTCAATTCTATACTAACATAAGGAAGGAAGACGGAAGACATCCCATAAATGTTACTGGGGTGGGATGGAGAGGGGGAGATTTGTGGAAAGAATGGACATTATTTTGGAGAAACAGTAATTTTGGAGAAATGAAGAGTAACATTATGGAGAGCTTCACATTCTAGTTAACAACACTGGCCCTCATTTTTTTTTTTTTTCAGTCAACAAGTACTATCGAAAGTCTATGTGAATGATAAGGGGCTAGAAATCTATACAAATGCAGGCCACAACTACGAAAAAGTAAATAGTTTGATAGACAGTAAGGAGCCATGGTTAATATAAACAGTGGTACAGATCATGAATCCCAAAATATCTATTTCTATTATTTTGAAAAACTTAGGATAATATGTGGTTATGTGTATACACACACACATACACACATACTTTCTCCTTGTGTAACTGATTAAATTCTTGATTTTTGTCACTGAAGCATAAATCTGTCTGTCCTAAGACCTTAAGAAAACTCTTAGAGTTTTATTGGCTAATGAGTAAAATAAAGCATCTATCAAATGAATCCACTTAACTAATTTGAAGTTTATACAGTCTGAATATTTAGATTTAAATAATTTGAAAAATTCTGTCAAATCTTCTTGAGTTTTGTAATTATATCATCCTTAATGGTTATTGATAAAAAATTATCAATAAGCTTTTATTTTGAACATTATACATTGTATTACATTATTTTCCACTATCAGCTGTTCAGGGGCGGATGGGAGAGACAGATTATCTCTTTATTTGGCTATTTCTTTTATATATCCAACTGATGGTAGCATCTCTCCAACACCACCCTTCGAACGTGACAAGAGAAAAGTAATATCAAAATATATCTCCTCTATTCTGTTACTGAGGCAATGCAAGTAAAATGTCCAATGGAGAAACTGATTAGAAAGATCAAAAGAACTGTGATTGCATTTTGACTTCAAGTGTACCTGCTTATCTCTATTATTCCTCCATACATGACTATTTCTACATAAGTGTGGGTGTTACGCTAACTAAACTGAAAATTTCTGGAATAAATGTTTATCCATGTATGTATCCCCGCTTACTATAAATCCTAAATCAGCAAAGCTATAAAACAATTCATTTTTAATTTTTATATATGAATAAAACCACATGCATTATCATATTACAGATCACTTGCTGAGTCCCTAAAAAGCATGTATGGGCTGGGTGCAGTGGCTTACGCCTGTAATCCCAGCACTTTGGGAGGCCGAGGTGGGCGGATCACGAGGTCAGGAGATAGAGATCATCCTGGCTAACATGGTGAAACCCTGTCTCTACTAAAAATACAAAAAATTAGCTGGGTGTGGTGGCAGGAGCCTGTAGTCCCAGCTACTCAGGAGGCTGAGGCAGGAGAACGGCGTGAACCTGGGAGGCGGAGCTGGCAGTGAGCCGAGATTGCGCCACTGCACTCCAGCCTGGGTGACAGAGCGAGACTCCGTCTCAAAAAGAAAAAAAAAAAAAAAAGCATGTATAATTGCCATACTTTTGGCTTTTCCACAAAATACAAGTTTGAAATAAGTTCTTATGCCCAATGGATAAAATGTTTAGGTATAGCATTGTTTTATTCAGAATCTCAATACAGGTTTTATGAGAATGCACCAACCTAAATAACAAGACCACTGAAACCCTACCTCCAAATGATAAGACTCTCTGAAGCCAAGCTAGATGATCTAAGCTGAAAGAGTGTGAAGATAACTCTACAATCAGTTCCAGTTGCCTGGCCAGGAACCACCAAGATCTCAGGGTAGTGGTGTATAAGTTGCTTGTGGGTTTTGTAATAGACTTCTCTCCTCATGTATCCAAGAGTCAATGGGTTAAGAAGAAATGGCAAACAGCAGGGTCAGGAGAAAGACCACTCACTGTCTTTTAAGGATATTCCTGTATCTTGGTAGAAATGGGTTCATTTGTGTCTCTGATTTCTTTTGTTTTTGTTTTTGTTTTTGTTTTTTGAGACAGTCTTGCTCTGTCACCCAGGCTGGAGTGCAGTGGCACAATCTCAGCTCACTGCAACCTCCGCCTCCCAGGTTCAAGCGATTCTCCTGCCTCAGCCTCCCAGGTAGCTGGGACTACAGGTGCATGCCACCACCCTGGGATAATTTTTAGTATTTTTAGTAGAGGCGGGGTTTCACCGTGTTAGCCAGGATGGTCTCCATCTCCTGATCTCATGATCCACCCGCCTCAGCTTCCCAAAGTGCTGGGATTACAGATGTGAGCCACCACACCCTGCCTTGTGTCTCTGATTTCTTGCACGCACGTGCATCTGGTTCTCTCGGGTCCAGACCCATATTCCATCTAGTCCAAGAGACTGACTGGTTTTGTTAGTGCCTGTCAGGTTTGGTGCTAATTCCAGTTTCAACATTCACAGAACCCATCAGCCACCACTGTGTTCTCCCCTTACCTGTTTGGAGCCTCAATTAGCTATCTTCAAATGGTATTTACTTTGCTTTTTTTTTTTTTTTCTGGGACTTAGTTAATTGAAATTGCTGATCTTTTCCCAGAGAATCTGTTATTCTTACCAAATGTTTTCCCCCCATCCTCCGGCTGTGTCATGCTGGGAATGAAGAGCCCATCAAGACAGCACCATGTTCTTCAGGGTACGTGAAACCAGAGCAGGTTATGATAACTTTTTTTGTCACATTCAACGTTCAACAGTGTGAAATATCTATCTAGTAATAATCTGTAATTCTACCAAAATACCAAATTAGTTTTCATTCCAATATACAGCCAATCATGGCTAAGGTAGGAATATAAAGTGAATGTAATCAACATAAAATTCAAGCAAACCTTAGCAAGTTATGCCAGCTTTTGCTGTCCAAGCTCAGGACATTTTGTGAAATATGTATAGAGTTATTGCATCAAGGTAGATTTCTCCTCTTTTTCAGAAGGATATGTTTGATTTTCACATGTATACATGCACATAGCAAAGGGAACTCTGGATGCCTAAGGAGGAGAAATAATTCATCCTCCATGGATCAAAGAAGGAGAAGATTTTAAAATCAACATGATGCTTACTGTGAAAGAGAAAGAAAGGACAGACAACACGAGGAGGAACATCAGTAGAAGGAAAGCACCACCCCTCCTGATGAGCCCTGGAAAGTCTCGACTGATGTCTGCTATTCTAACTCAATTGAACTTCCCCCTTCCACTCTCAAAAAGGTCTTTGTTAGACGATGAATTATATTTTCACAGAACAAGTAATCTGGAAATCTAATTGCTAGTTCTTAAGTGGACCCTAACTATTCTTCCCTTCAGCAAGTCACTGAGGCTTTTGTAAAGTGGGAATTGTAATATCCTATGGTTTCTCTCAAGATCGGTTATGAAACAAAAATGGTATCAATGATATGACCACGCCTTTAAAGTTTTAAATATTACTCAAATACCACACATGTTGTCATAATTCTAGCAAGGTGTTAGCATTCGGTAACAGGATGTGTTTTCCTCTGAAATTTGTGCTCTTCCTTCTTCTATAGCTTCTATCAATTATACCCCATTTCCTTGGCAGCCATTATAACATGTCTTTGACCTAATTTTTTGTAGTAGTTGAGTCTGACTTGCTCTAATTAAGGGAGCCAAAAGAGAAGAAAGGAGCTAATAGTTACTGAAGATCTACTTCATTCGAAGCATGAAGTACCACACTAGGCACAGATGATGACAGTAATGGCTGTCATTTATTGAGTTTTCACTAATAGACTTCTGTCCTCTTGTAGCCAAGAGTTAATGGGTTAAGAAAAAATGGCAAACACCGGCCAGGCGCGGTGGCTCATGCATGTAATCCCAGTACTTTGGGAGGCCAAGGCGGGCAGATCACGAGGTCAAGAGGTTGAGACCATTCTGGCTAACACGGTGAAACCCCATTTCTACTAAAAATACAAAAAATTAGCCGGGCATGGTGGCAGGCGCCTGTAGTCCCAGCTACTCGGGAGGCTGAGGCAAGAGAACAGCGTGAACGCGGGAGGCAGAGCTTGCAGTGAGCTGAGATCGCACCACTGCACTCCAGCCTGAGCAACAGAGCGAGACTCCGTCTCAAAAAAAAAGAAAAAAAGAAAAGAGAAAAAAAATTGCAAACAGCAGGGTTGGGAAAAATACATGCACCTGTCTTTTAAGGATATTCCTGTATCTTAGAAGAAATGGGTCCACTTGTGTCTCTGATTTCTTGCACATGAGTCTGGTTTTCATGGGTCCAGACCAATATTCCACCTAGTCCAAGAGGACTCACTAGTTTTGTTAGTGCCTGTCAGATTAGGTGCTATTTCTAGCCTTAATTACCATTAGGAATTAGGGTAATTCCAATTAGGCATTATGCTAAGCAGCTTGCCATGGATTGAAACATTTAATGCTTATCAGCCATCTTTGAAATGAAATCATTCATTATAAATAAGGAAGTGGGGTTCCAACACAGCAAACAATATTTCATAACAGGACTTCATATTCAAAGCACCTGATTCCAACACTGGTTCTGTTACTTATGAACTGTGTCACCTTGGACAAATCACTTAATATCCCTGTCCTCCTAACACATCTGACAATGGACATAATCATAGTACCTACTGCAAAGAGTTATCATGAGGATTAAATGAATTAATATAAGGATTTAAATATGCCTACTACATAACAAGTGCTATGTAAATGTCAGTGATGGCTGCTACTAGCACTGCTATTATTGCTGTAATAAATATTTTTATTGTCATCATCATTATTATGATCTTTGTGTACCCAAGGGCACACAACTTGTAAGTGACAAAATAAGATTCAAATCTAGGTATTTTGAGCACTGACCCAGTTATTCAGGCAATTAGTACTTCTTTGGTGTGTGCTATGGTGCCAATAATGAAATGATGAGCAAGACTGGGAGTCCTTGATATGTAGCTATTGGTTTTGGGTTTTGGTTTCAAAGGCTCACATTCTATCAGAAAAAAAAAAAAAAAAGGAAAGTTAATTTTTGTGATGGTTGGAAATAACAAGGTGTTGTGTCAGACCACATATTGGGTGTAAATCTCCCACTCTAGGAACGCCTTTTAAGTCTATATCTGAAAGGTGAGTTATACACATGTAACAAACCTGCACATTGTGCACATGTACCCTAGAACTTACTTTAAAAAAATTAAATTAAAAAAAAGAAAGAAAATAATCACACAAGGGGTCATGGGAGAGCATCTCAGGCAATGAGAAGGATGTGAGTGAAGATCTGAACCGGGATCTATGACGGGAACTAGAAAGACATTGTGTATGGAGGTAAGGCGGAAGGCAGGTCTTGAAGTGAGTTAGAAAAATCAAACAGGAGAGCAGGAGTCAGATCAAGGAAGTTTAGGGAATGGAATGGTGGCTGCATGGGCTGGAGGGAGGAAATAGAGAGTTGTTGTTCAATGGGTACAGGGTCTCAGTTTTGCAAGATAAAAAAGTTAAAGAGATCTGTTGCACAACAACATGAATACACTGAACACTAAGAACAGTGCATTTAACAATGGTTAAGATGGTAACTTTTATGTTGTATCTGCCTTACAATTATTTTTTAATATATTAAAAAAGAAAGAAGAAGTTTTAATTTTATCTGGCAAGTGATGAGAAATAATTAGAAGCTTTTTAGAGAAGGAACTGACATAACCAAAATAGTTACAGAATTTCCACCCTCTGGACACCAGCTTTTGTGGAGGCTGCAAGGAATAGCAATGCACACATCTGTTTGATACCTTTTTTTTTCTAGTGGGCCACAAATTTAAGCTGAAAGAAAGAAAAATAAATTCATCATTTTTCTGACATTAAACAAACTTTTTGAAACCATTTTATATAGTTTGTAAAATCTTTTAAAGTAAACATGATACGCTAGAAATCACAAAAATGAGAAAATCAATATCCCCACAAGTAAAGGATATCTGGTTAAAGTGCTCTTCAACCTCCTCCTCCCCAAGAATTAGTCACCAATCAAACCTTAATGGGTAAAAATAGTAATTCCAGTAAATTAAATATCACTAGATGCTATTCTCCATATAATGTCCACTTATAGCCTTAAAATAGTTACTTAGGGCCGGGCGCGGTGGCTCACGCTTGTAATCCCAGCACTTTGGGAGGCCGAGGCGGGCGGATCACGAGGTCAGGAGATCGAGACCACGGTGAAACCCCGTCTCTACTAAAAATACAAAAAATTAGCCGGGCGTAGTGGCGGGCGCCTGTAGTCCCAGCTACTCGGAGAGGCTGAGGCAGGAGAATGGCGTGAACCCGGGAGGCGGAGCTTGCAGTGAGCCGAGATCGCGCCACTGCACTCCAGCCTGGGTGACAGAGCGAGACTCCGTCTCAAAAAAAAAAAAAAAAAAAAATAGTTACTTAGTTGTCCTGTTATTATTTTCTTCAGACTAAATCACTAGTTCTCAAATGATGTACTTTCAGAACATCTGGGATCTATACTGCTGTGTTTCATATTAAAATTCAAAAAAAGAAAAAAACATGTCAAGCCTTTCCAATTCACTGGAGATAAAAATAGTAGATAAGACTATTTCCACATTAAATGCCCTTCAAAAATTTTTCTTGAAGCTTTGGGGCCTGCTTTTGCTTGTCTTATACAAACAACATTAATGAAAAAGCAGCATATAGATATTGTAAACCTGAAAATAGCTGATGACTTCTGTCATTGACTTGTGTACCCATGGTTACAGGGATACACAATGCAAACATATGATATATCTACTAGTAAAATGTTTACTGTTTTGTATCACTGAATTAATACATCAATATTATACAAAGTTATACAGACAGGACTACCAGGTATACAACGATCTGGATGAGATTTCCAGCCATTGGCCTAGGGGTTTACCATAGCTAAACACAAGCTGTCCTATGCTGTGTCACCCTATCCTAAGTGTGTCACCTCTTGTTTTCTTCCTGTTACTTTGCATTATATATCTAAATTGATTTAACAGTCTTGATAATTTGATCTACTTAGCTTGGTCTGAGACCCTTTCTATTCAATGGCTGGCCTCTGGGAAAGTCGGCCAGGCGTAGAGGTGTCAAAATACGAAGAAAATTTATCACTGGTCACCCTTTTATTTTCTTCTACTTCTTACAACGAGGGTGAAAACATCATGGAAACTGGTCAAGTTTGACTAGGAAATAGAAAGGCAACATATTTAGATACTGCAACATATTTAGGCCAAAGTTTATTACTTATTTCAAAATTAAGTAGGTGATGTTTGTACATATGATGTTACATAATGTTGTAACATTAGATACTGTAACACATTTAGGCCAAAGTTATTACTTATTTCAAAATTAAGTAGGTGATATGTTTGTATACATGATGTTGCATAATATTATAACATAATACATATGTTGTATGTGTATATATTATATATGTGTGTATATATAACGTGTGTGCATATATAACATGTATACATTTGTGTGTGTGTGTGTGTGTGTGTGTGTGTATGTAGACAGAGAGAGAGAAAGGAAGACTTTGGCACGAATACATCAATATCTGGTAAAGTATTCTAATGAAGGGATTTTTGTCTTATCCAGGTGACACTAAGGTAAGACAAATCAATGAAGGGAATACTGAATATATCTGACTTTGTAAAACCAGCACATACAAATTCCTGGGACTACATCAAGATGACCATTCTGTGTTGTCAAGTGTGGAAAGCATCATGGTTAATATTTCTCTGAGAAGTCTCTCCTACCATAAAACTATTCATCAGATGACCATGATCTGTATGATTGGTGCAAACAGTGCCAAATGTCCAGTGATGGATTGGGATTCACTTTACTGGAGTTTACAATTTTTTCAGCAAGATACTCTTTGTGCTTAGGTCAACTATATGATCTCAAGTCAAGCTCTGCAGATGGCTGCATTCAATTAATAAGTTTCCAGACACTGAACTGAAAGAATCAACTCAGATTTTAAAGTAATTTATCTTACTACGTGGGTTACTTTATGCATGGAGGACATCCAGTCCCTGCTTTTCAAGTCACTGCAAATTACAGCATCCTTGCTAAGTCCTCTCTAAAACAAGAGCTGCTCCTCACCCACGGAAAGAGACGTCTAGTAGATATATTTGTCACTTCTCTGAATGATCGTTACAACTGAATGGAAAGAAAATATGTTGCTAGGATTAGAATATCCCAGGAATCCCCCCACCACACACACAGCAGCTCAGCCACAGAGATACTGAAATCTCACCACTTTCTTCATTTTTCAGCTTTGTTGTGTTAATTGCAATTTACAGATTTTTCATTGCACCACAAATGTTCAACAAGCCATAAATACCCAATTCAAAGAGCTGGGTCTCATCAGAATCTGTTCTGAATGAATCCAGTCCAACAGGCTTTCTAATTTTCTCTTTAAAATATTTATCCAACAAGAAAACTCCAAGCCTCAGGAAGAGGTTAATGTGCATGGGACAATATTATAGAGTTATATAAGTAACAGCATATGGAAATGCCATTTTATCTTGATTATCATGATATTATATAGCTCGGCACATAATCTTGCAAGCCTACTTACATAATATTTGCTTATTTCGTTCTGTTTATGTGTGGATGTACACAATTGTATATGTACACATTTACCTATTTAATGATAGATCTAAAAGTGAAATTGTTTTCATCTTTAATGAAACCATTTAGTAAATAAGATCCCTGCCCACCCATCCTTTATAATAAATGGAAATAGATAACTTGCTTGCATCATTTATGAAACCTGGTCTCACTGAATAGTTCTGAAATATTGCCTTAGTTTATTTAAGCTACTAAGTAAATAAATATTTAAAGTAATAAAGGTTACCTAAATTGTGAAGATCCTGAAGGGAATAAAGTATTTAGAAAACGCCTACTATTAAACTTTTATAAATATTTGAGGAACATGTCTATGACAAATCACATCCTTTAGGGTGTAATCAACTAGCTGTTTTAAATTCTCTTTATCTAGGTCACATTGCTCTCTTTTTAAAAAAATAGCTAAGTTTTAGCTGTTTCTGTTCCTTTGTTCACTGTAAAAATAATAAGCATAAAGAACAGAAAATCATCTATAATAGCTCCATCGAAGGCAACCACTGTTTACATTTGATGATTGCCTTTCATACTGAGTTAGGAGGTGAATGTAATTACAGATATACGTGCAGCAATAATGAGGCCTTGCTACAGCCCCATTAGCCTGAGAAGCTTAGCAGGTCTCTCTGAGGACAGTTCTTGTAAGATAAATCTGTACCATCCCTAGCGATCAAGTAAATACAATAGATATAATTCATTTTAGACAGCAATCTAAAGCCAACAGGGACTTAGCAGCTGCGTGAGAAATGCTGCTTTGCAAAAGAATAAATAACCGATAACAACATGCTCAGAGAAACATTTTTTTTAATCAAATGAATATCAGACAAAAAGAAAACACAGGATTAGGTCACTAGAAATTAATTTCCTTTCAAGGGAAATTTTACTACAAGATTGACTGAAATGCAGAACTGTTAGTAATAATGGCGATGGGGCAGAACTTAATTGAAGTCTGTAGTGAATTTATTGTCTCAAATATCTGCTGGGTTAATGATCATACATATTTAAGCATATGGGCTAAGTGTCAAACAGGATATTTTAGAATGGGTTTCAACCTATGACAGAATTTATATCTGTGTATGTAAAACATTTTTAGAAATCCTTAAAGCAACATTCAGTCAGCAAATTCAATTGAAAATGCAAGAAAAATTTTATTAAAACAAATTCAAAGCAAGAAAATTTCTAACTTTTAGATCATCACAGTTGATTTAAAGTAGTTCACAGAAAGGCAGAGACTGTGGACTCCTGCTTCAGTCTTTGTTTTAATGCCATCTGACCCACAATAAGAAAGCTACAGAAGTAAAACCAATTTTATTCATATTTTCATGTTAAAAACAAAGCCTAAAAACCATTCAGAGTGATTTGTTTATAATTTTATTTTATATTATGGCTAAAGGAAGCAGGCAACTGACAACACAAAGACTTAGACATGCCGAGGAAAAAAAAAAAACCAGGGGTAAGACAGAGTCCGAGAGAAAAACCTAACAAAAGAGGAAAAAAATATAGAAAAGGAAAGATGGATTTACATGCAGAAAAAGACAAGGACACACCTCATGATGTGTTTCCCTCAGAAAGAAACAAAATAAATGTTTCATATGGGAAGAAACCGGTAAATCATTAACAACATTGAAATCCACAACATGTGACCTTCTAGGAGTTTTTCTAAAGTTAAAGTCACATTGTGCTTTGTGACTGGATGTATAATTGGCTTGTCACTTCCTGTCACTTGCCTCCAGGGCCAGATGAAATTAAGTCAAGGACTCAGGATTCCCTCCTGCTCCTGTATGTCCAAGTGTAATTGGCAGCAAAATCCGACTGTCCCCTGCCTTCGTGTTCTGTTGCAGTAACTGGTTATTCAACGCAATCCCACTGTCCTAAAACGCTCTAGAATGTCTTACAAGGATTTCAGCTGTTGGCTCACATCAGAATATTCTAGGTTACAGGTCTACATGTAAATTAGAAGACGACTGTATACTTTATGAGAAGAATCTTAGAACTGCAATTGTATCTTGAAGTTAGGGGAAAGGTTCCAAATGTATCATGTGTTTTCATGGGATAATATAAAAGTTACAGGTATGCTGCTAAAGGTCATTTTTCCCCAATATATTTCATTAAAGTATCACAATTAGGAAACTCTGGGAAAATTACTATGACACTCTGGTTTGACTTTATGGTCCATTATTTTTTAATCTTGCCCTTTTTATAATAGAATTTTCTCTATTTATCTATGATAGCATACACTGCTCTAGTATATACTTGAGGCCATTGCTAAATCTTTAAAGAGCATTTTTCTCTTTTCATGTTTTATATGAGAAGAGACACAATTAAAGAGTGGGGAGAGATGTATGAAGTAGAGACATGTTGAAAAAGCAAGGACTACCCAGAATGATCCCCGGGCAGTCAATCCACAGATTCCTCCTCAGAACCCGTGTATGGTGAAGGGGGAGAACAGAGCTGGGGTTAGATTGATGTGAATGCAAATCTCAGCGCCCTCACTTAAGAGTCTTGTGTTCTTTGGCCTGTTACTTCAATCGTCTGAGTCTCGGCTTCCTTAATTAAAAATGGACTCCATGATACTCCATTGATCCAATGCCTCATAGGATTATTATGAGAATGAAATGAGACAATACATGCACAAGGCTTTGAGCAGTATCTGGCACATAATAAGCACCCAATATATGAATAGTAATTTGTTTCTAAAATTATGGCTCTGACGTGCTAAATTCTGTACAATTGTGGCAAGTTATTTCAATACTGTAATCCTTCAATTTTCTTTCACAAAATAAAAATAAACATATTTCCTAGAAGTGAGACCCATTTTAAGGATTAGAAATATTTGAAAATATTCTAATATGATGGGACACAATAAATCGGTTAACAACCCACAATAGCTTTTATAAAAATTTGGAATGTGAACTAAATCTTGAGACTTATTTTTTTCTACTAATTGAGATTTCCAAAAAGCATTTATAAAGAACAGGATGAACAACTGGAATCATTCTCGGAATAACTTTCCCTTCATCTTTAACATCTAATAAGCAAATGGAAGAAAACGGACTAAAACCTTTTTTGCAAGTAAGGGCATACAAAGTAATACTACCAATAACATTAATGAACAGCAGCAATTCACTGGCAGATATAGCAATTTCTTCAGAGTTTAGAAATAAGCACAGGTTTTAATCCTAAAAAAAGGTTCCATTAACTCTTATATAATCCGCCAGTCCCTGATTAAATCACCAGCTGTGGAAAGTTTTGCTGTCTGAGCCTAAAGTATAATGGGTTACCATCACCACTTAGAGAATTCCAACAATATAGACCCTCCAAATACATCAAACTTCAAAATTCACTTTTTGTTGTGTTTTGTTTTGTTTTGTTTGTTTGAGACGGAGTCTCGCTCTGTCGCCCAGGCTGGAGTGCAGTGGTGCGGTCTCAGCTCACTGCAAGCTCCGCCTCCCGGGTTCACGCCATTTTCCTGCCTCAGCCTCCCGAGTAGCTGGGACTACAGGCGCCCGCCACCACGCCCGGCTAATTTTTTGTATTTTTTAGTAGAGACGGGGTTTCACCGTGTTAGCCAGGATGGTCTCGATCTCCTGACCTTGTGATCCACCCGCCTCGGCCTCCCAAAGTGCTGGGATTACACGCATGAGCCACCGTGCCAGGCCCACTTTGTTTTTTTATAATAGCGATAATCTCCAACATTAGCCAAAGTTATCTAAGCCATTCTTTTGATTACTTAGGCTGTTTGGAGCTACCTAAAATTCAGAGGTAGTTGTTTAGTTCTCCTCGAAAGTGTAGATGAGGGGTAAAATGTCAACTCTAAATTGTCAACTCTTTTGCATGCCTAAAACTTGTAAATGTCAAAAATTATTTAATATTATTTATGCCTAACAAATTATTCATAGAATATAGAAACGTAACTCTATTGTTAAATAAGAGCTCTATGTTTTAAGGAAAGATACAGTTCATAAGTATCTACAACTGGGCTTTCACTTCTGAAACAGACTTCAAATACCATGATTTCACAAGTAAGTAATATGAACCTTCTTATCCAGTGATCCTTCTAATCACTCTCAAGCCATTGTCCAAATACGTTTCTCCAAAATACAGGGTTTACTAACAGCCTTTTGAGAGTTGCCTCTTATGATCAGGAAGACATGCTAACGGCCTGGGTGAAACCTCAATGGGCTCATAGTAAATGTTCATTTGATGGCTTTGTTCTCATAGACTTTGTACTAGTCAATTAAATCTTTAATGACCTGACTTACATTTTTCTCTTCCCTTTTGAAATAACTTGATTTCCTTTTTCTCTGTGTTTTCTTTGCTTCTGGCAATCTTTTGGTTGCATTATTCCTTTTGGCCTAAATAGTCTTTGGCCTTTAGCAGACCTTGTGAGTTTCTTGTCTTTTTCCTTCCTAGGAATGAGGGAGCATGGGTGTAGCTCCTTAAATAAAATCACCTGACATGTTTCCTCAAGGGGACATAAAACAATTTCATTTGAAATTGTACGTCAAATATCGATCTATCTATGTATTCTATCTTGCAGATTAAATTTGCATTATGTTAAGTACTAAATTTAAAAAAAAACTTACCAAAATGTAAAATTAACAGAACTTTTAAATTTTACTTTCAGGATGTTTCCAAATCCTAAATTTATATATTGGTTTGAGATGTTATTTTAACATGGTGTGTGTGTGTGTGTGTGTGTGTGTGTGTGTGTGTGTGTGTGTGTGATAATTACTTGAAATCTGATTTAAAAAAAGTTTTACAATTGAAAATATAAATAAATTGTAGAAGGCCTATAATTATCATCATAATCAATACAGAACATACTTAATGGCTATCAACTGGATTGCATGTCATTTTATGCATACACATATATAAAATATTTGTTTTGTTTTCCTTAACAGCATAAATGTATATATATGTGCATATCATAAACATATATAATACAATATATAAAATCTATAATATGTAATACAGTATAATATATAATATATATTATGCCAGAGGCGTTCGAACCAGAGCGACTCCATTTTGAGTCAGGGCTGGGAAAATGACGCTAGGAGTTGCTGGGCTGCATTTCCAGAAAGGCATTCCTAGCCTGTAGATGTTTACTGTTAAGTGAACAAATTAGTAATGTTTACTAAATAGGCTCAGACTTGAGAGTGTCCAGATATCCTGATATCTGGAGAACAAAAGCATTTCTTTTTTTTTTGACGGAGTCTCGCTCTGTCGCCAGGCTGGAGTGCAGTGGTGGGATCTCGGCTCACTGCAACCTCCGCCTCCCGGGTTCAAGTGATTGTCCTGCCTCAGCCTCTGGAGTAGTTGGGACTACAGGCATGTGCCACCACGCCCAGCTAATTTTTGTATTTTTAGTAAAGACAGGGCTTCACCATGTTGGCCAGGATGGTCTGGATCTCCTGACCTCGTGATCCACCCGCCTCGGCCTCCCAAAGTGCTGGGATTACAGACATGAGAACAAAGGCATTTCTAATTTTGCTTTAAAAATAATAATACTGATTCTTGCAAAATACAGTAATTAAGAAAATTAATCCTCTATCACAAACCCTTGAAGCAGAGCACATCTCCCCATATGTACAAGTATTGTATCTAGGGTGGACCCGTTCTTCCTCTTACTTTCAGGAACTCCTACTCTGTCTATGGAGTAGCTACACTTTGGCTACTTTACTTTCTTTTTTTTTTTGTTTGAGACGGAGTCTCGCTCTGTCGCCCAGGCTGGAGTGCAGTGGTGCGGTCTCAGCTCACTGCAAGCTCCGCCTCCCGGGTTCACACCATTTTCCTGCCTCAGCCTCCCGCGTAGCTGGGACTACAGGCGCCCGCCACCTCGCCCAGCTAATTTTTTGTATTTTTAGTAGAGACGGGGTTTCACCGTGTTAGCCAGGATGGTCTCGATCTCCTGACCTTGTGATCCGCCCGCCTCGGCCTCCCAAAGTGCTGGGATTACAGGCGTGAGCCACCGCGCCCGGCCTGGCTACTTTACTTTCTTAATAAACTTGTTTCTACTTTGCACTGCGGACTTGCCCTGAATTCTTTCTTGCGCGAGATCCAAGAACCTTCTCTTGGGGTCTGGATAGGGACCCCTTTCCTATACCATTAGTAGTGAAATTTTTTTAAAATATTGAGGTAAGTGGACCATTTGTCTGATCTGTTATGCATTATTAGAGAGTTTCCATATTTCATGTGAAAAAAACAAAATCCTGTCCTGGCACAAACAATACAATATGTCTCTATTTTTTTGAGATAAGTTCAATGGAAAACATAAATTCAGTGAGTTCTTTCAGGAGTTATACAAATGCTACGTGAAAAAAAATCCCTAACTAACAACGTAGGTAATATATCAGTAAAAGCTAAATTAGCCATTGTGAGATTTGCTGCATCATTTACAGCAGGCTTTTCTAAACTATTTCAATGAGAAAAGAAATTCTGGGGTGAAATATTTGTGTAAAACACTGTGAACTATATCCCTTCTTGGGTCACGGCCTTGACTATTAGCCTGTTAGAAGCCTATCAAAAGCTCTGAAAAGCTTAGGTTCCTATGTGAGAGAAACACTTATTAAAAATCTCTGAAAGCAGTTTTCCATGGAACAGGTTTTTTTAATGCCACATTTTAAAATTCTGTATAAAATCTCTAGCATGTATGATTATTTCCCATTAAAAAATAATGTTTAAATTGCATGCAATATCAAATTTCAGGATAGATCTTTATTATCTATCACATTTGAAAAGAGGGTTTCTTTTACATTTCATATTTGTTTTATTTAAAGAAGATTAAGTGAGTACAGTGTACCTTGCGACGCACAAGCAAGGTAACATGAATAATTTACAGTTCCTTTAAGAAGCTCAACGTCATTAAGAAGGTTAAACAAAGTACTACTAAGGTAAGCAGTATATTGGCCATGTGTTTTTAGAGGCTAGTTGACTGTACTGTGTTTTTCATTCAAAGTTTGACATATTTTGCCTTGATCATATTCCAGTTTGATGGATTACTTTCAATTTTCTCATCAGAAATATGAACTGAAGCAAAGATAGTACTAGCAAATGTGAAACTATCTTGATAAACATGATAAATCATACTTCAGAGTTATAAATCATACTCAGAATAAACAAGCTCAAAAATAGTGCAGAAAAGACTAATGTCTTTGTTTCAAGCTAATATATGGCTAGACCTCAAGTTATTATGGGATAATCTTGTAATTACTTTGCCATGGGTTAAATAAGCTAAAATTCTGAAAAAATAATTTCAAGGATTGATTTCTTATTCTTGTCCTAATTCTATTCCTCTATTTTGAATAATTTTTCTAAAACCAAGTATTATTCTACAAAGATCTCTTATTTTTAAAAACGGTATGGGTTTTAGGCTTTGATTTCCTTATCATTTAAAAATAATGAGTGTCCGCATGTTCTCACTCATAGGTGGGAATTGAACAATGAGAACACACGGACACAGGAAGGGGAACATCACACACTGGGGACTGTTGTGGGGCGGGGGAAGGGGGGAGGGACAGCATTAGGAGATATACCTAATGCTAAATGATGAGTTAATGGGTGCAGCACACCAACACGGCACATGTATACATATGTGACAAACCTGCACATTGTGCACATGTACCCTAAAACTTAAAGTATAATAATAATAATAATAAAATAAAATAATGTGTCACTATTTTGTATAAGTGTACAATCAACTATATTGTAAAGATCATTTTGTGTTTTTGATCCTGCTGAAGATAGATTTCCCCCTTAAATGATCAAGTATTTTAAACTATTAGTTAGTTAAGTCAGCCTGTTATGTTTCTATTCATCAAACATTAATTGTCTCTAAGCTCCAGAAACTGAGCTAGGAATTTTACTTTTTCGTGAAGGTGAGAAGAACAGTCAGTTACTTCAATCATTTCTCTCGATATTTCCAATGGATTTAAGAAGACTGATACACAGCAGCAGTAATCCGGTGTCAATTTAAATATTTATGTGCATAGGTGTGTTACAGAGCTCCAATTCTGCATGTCATGCTATACATTTTTCTCAATGGTTTACAAATATTAGTGTCAGCTCTAAACAGATTCAAGGAATTTATAAATCAGCTAGGGAAATGAAGTCCACAGGCAACACCGCCGGATTCCAAAATCAATTTGAATATGATTTTGTTATGGCATTTCTTTCCAATTTAGGAAAAAATCCTAAGAAACTACATTCAGCAATTTTACAGTCAGATAGTACATGTTCCTTTATCTTTTCCTGGCTACATTAACTATGCTGGCCAAATTAAAACTTCTCTGAGACTAAACCGTTTATTAGTGAAATGGAGGTAAATACATTTCTTACCTAACACCAGCATATAACTTTGGTTACTACATTCTCTAAAGTTCCATAATTTATCCAGCAGCCATTTCTATTATGTGCAAGGCTTCCTATTATATGCAATTCCTATTATATGCAAAGCTTCAGTGCTAGGTAGTGGGGATGGAGAACTGGAGAAAATAGGCTCTTTTCTGATCTTGTGGAGTCTCTGGGAATGGATCACTATTAAATTAGCCATGCTATGAAAGAGCTGAAACCCTTCTTTAAAAAATAGCCCTAAATCTCAGCTCTTATGGTTCTTCCTTCCTCTCTTCCGAGTCAGGAGGGCTCTTTCTTCCCTGACATCTCTATATTATGCACATGTGTCTTAGAGATCACATCATACTACAGTTATAGATGTAAATGCCTATGTCTCCCAATGAACTGTGAATTTCACTGAGATCAGAAACACAAAGCTATACTCTAAGCTAAACAACATTTTAGATGCCTTCACATTTTATTTCACTTATTCTTTACAACAACATGGAAAAGTATTATGTTCCCCACTCCAAGATAAGGCAACTGAGGTTTGGATAAGCCGAATAATATCTCTGAGGTTAGTTAGGAAATGACAGAGCTAGGCTGTCAGAGCAGGTTTACTTTTATGCACCTGGCCTAACAGCCAAATGGTGATATCACAGTCCTAAAGTGTCCTAAAATCACCCTAAAGTGAAAGTTGACCTTGTTTTTCTCTCAAGTCAACTGTACAACTTGCTGGCTTCAGCAGCAAGAGGGAAAGAGGACATGGCATGGCCATCAGCTGTAGCTTTTGAAAGCAGTCGGGAGAGAACAAAACAAATGTACAAACTGAGCTAAATCTGGAGCATTTTTAAAATCATTACTATCATTAGACACATTGATTTGGCAGAGGCAGAGGCAATAGAGGGCAGTGATGAATTGCCTCAGCTATGGAGTCAGACAGGCTAGGTTCTAGTCCTGCTCCATCTCTCATCAGCTGGGTAAGTTTTCTCGGGTAAATTTTTTTAATGTCTAGGTACTTTGGTTTCCTCATCTATGAAAAGGGATTAGTCGCTGAACCTATCTCAAAGGGTGGCAGTGAGAAGTAAAGGAAAAATTGTACACCAACTGTTTCTGGCATATGGGAAGCTTTCAGTAATAATATCATTCTTAACATATAAAGAACAGGTCACGGATTAATACCAGCATGACAACGCGATGAACACTATCACTAAACAAGAGTATAGCCTGACTGATGAACTCTCAAACTGCACCATATCCACACTTATTAATTCATCTATTACATTAATTTCACAAGCATGTGTTGAATACCTACTGTGTGCTAGGAATCATGATAGATCTTATGAATACAAAGTTGAGTAGGAAACAATTGCCTTAAGAACATGACAGATTTTAGGATGTACAAAAATGGAAATGCATACTTAAAATACACATGAAATGTGCTTTGATGTAAATGCTGCAATATAAATTAATACCAGTTTTAGTGGTGGCTTAATAAAAATACTGAAAGTTGACCAGACATGTTGGCTCATGCCTGCAATCCCAAAACTTTGGGAGGCCCAGGCAGGAGGATTGCTTGAGGCCAGGAATTTAAGACCAGCCTGGGCAATGTAGGAGGACCCTATCTGTACACAAAATCTAAAAAATTAGCCAGGCATGGTGGCTCATGCCTGTGGTACCAGCTGCTTGGGAGACTGAGGCGGGAAGATCGCTTGTGCCCTGGAGGTTGAAGCTTCAGTTAGCTGTGATCCTGCCAATGCACTCCAGCCTGGGTGATGGAGCATGAACCTGTCTCAAATAAACAAACGAACAAAAAACTGCTAACATTTACTGATATTTCTATATCTGGCAATTTTCCTGAAACTTCACATAAAGTATCTTGCATGGTTGTCACAGCATCCTTATGAGGAAGATTTTATTATTGTACCTATTTTATAGGTAAGAAAATTATGTTTAGAAAAAGTTTAAGATTTGCCCCTGACAGACAACTAGGAGGTGGTACAGCCAGAAGTCTGCCTCTTGAGCTTTATCAGCCAATAGCTAAGAAGTATAAAGAAAGGGAGATACACCCACTGACATGATTTGGATGTTTGTCCCCACCCAAATCTCATGTTGAATTGTAATCTGCAATGCTGGAGGGCCAGCCTGGTGGGAGGTGTTTGGATCCCAGGGACAGATCTCTCATAGCTTGCTGCTCTCTTTATGATAGTGAGTGAGTTCTCGCAAGATCTGCTTGTTTAAAAGTGTGTGGCACCTTCCCCACAACTCTTTCTCTTGCTCCTGCATTCGTCATGTAAAGTGCCTGCTCCAGCTTCTGCCATAATTGTAAGCTTCCTGAGGCCTCCCCACTAGCTAATGCTAGAGCTATGCTTCCTCTACAGCCTGCAGAACAGTGAGCCAATTAAAACCTTTTTCTTCACCCAGCCTCAGGTATTTCTTTGTAGCAATATAAGAACGGCCTAATACAGCCATCAATGCCTTTAAGAACAGAAATTTAATTTTATGTAAATTATAGGAAAGGAAGAAAGTGGCAATTATTGAAACTTGAGGGAAAAAAAAAACTTTAAAAGGCTCCTTTATGTATGTTTACGGAATATATATGTTTAACAAAAGGTAAACATATTTTTTACAACATATTCCCAGAAATGTTCTTCCTTTGCCTTTGTGACATTGTTCTTATTTTCTGTCTTGTTCAAATTCTCTGCTGATTCATTTGCTGATGAATTAAAAATATAATTTAATAAGATAGATTCAAATTGCACATTTTACTTTTTAAATAATTGACTCCAAATCCTGAGATGAGGGAGACCTGGGTAAATGAAATAACGTGTGAAAACACCCAGGACTTCTGGGGTGACTGTTTATTTAACAGGAGTGAACAGAGAGACTGGGCTGCCAAAACTCCCCTGCAAACTGAGGCTGCATGAATGCAATCACAGGACTCAGAACAAAGGAAACATCTGTCTTCCTCCATCCCTTGGTGTAAAGGAATGTATTTGGAGCATCATGCTTAAATCTGGTCACCGTGTTTTAAGAAGGAACTTTATTAGAGTGTGCCCAGAAGAGGCAATCCAGAAGAGTGGAATATCTAATGTGACACTGTGTGAGGAGTGGTTAAAGAAGCTGGGAATATTGAACTTGAATTGAATTCTTAAAGGGGGTATCATCACTGAATTCAAATTTTAAAGACCTGTATGTTGAACTGGAATTGGAACAGATATGACTCTTGATGGCAGAACTCAAGTCAATGGCTGGCAGTTTGTTGAAGGCAGATTTCAGGCTAGGATTAAAACAGGAGTGTTTTGTTTTTCTGTTTGTTTTTGTTTCTTTATTTTTGTATTTGTTTTATTTGAGTAAACTGCCTATGTTTAGAAGGGCCTAAGCACAAGTTTTCAGTGTGGACAGGAGATGGAGGCCATAAACCTTAGGGTCTCTCCCTATTCAAAGGCCCCATGACTCAGTTTCCATGCTGAACCCTCTGTCTTCTCTCCCCGCTCATTCATCAGGTCAGTAAGGGCTCCCTCCATCACCTGTTGTTAACTTGATGATTCTCTGAAAACAGCCTGTGGCTCACAACATCAGTCCTCACTATCCAACTATCACCTCCAAAACCTGTATGTATTAACCATAAACTCTCAGATTTTTCCCAGGATCAATTATTTTTATTTAAAAAGTATTACTATTTAACTCTTCTTAACCTTACCTTCTTTACAGTCAATAGTCAAGTTCTGCTGCTTCTTTCTTTTATAGGTTGAGATTTCTAAGAAGCTAATTATTTCATATTTGGAATATTTTGGCTGAATTACTGTAGAGAGACGAAATATTTTTGCAGCTTTATGCTTTTCTCATGCATACATTTCACTGACCTTTCACTTTTCTGCTATGCATTATGTTAATCTAAATAAGGGATGGATGTGTTTACACCTGCATTGTTATAAAATTAATTCTAATATCCTAGTTTGTGGTTTCCTCTCAGGCCATTTTAATCCTGCCAAAGTTTGCCCCCGCAAACGTTCATGACTACATGTGGAAAGGCATTAGCACATCTTTAAGTCATTTTCTTTCCATATTTCCTTTAAGGAGTATCCAGTTCAGATCCTATACATTATCATCTCTGAGTCACACTTATGATGCTTTTGCTTCCAAATCGGATCCAGTGGCTTTCAAACATTCCTGCATTTCCATGTGCCTTACAATGCTTACAATGAGTAGGGTGAAGGAGATTCACCTCCTATTCCTCCACTTGAAATGCTCTTTACTGCTCACACTCCCTTGGAGCCAAACTATTCTAGCTGACAAAAGTGCGCTGATTCCTAGCTTGCCAAGCACTCATTCTCTACTCTGCCTTTTAAACTAAGTTTGACATTGAATTTTCATACATTAAGCTGAGATCTCTACACAGTTGGATGAGTTAATTAATCCTTTGAAGTTTCCCATTGAATCCCTTCTTTTACCCCTCTTATCTCCACCTTCTTCTAAAACCTCAGGAAACATATTTTTACTTATTGAACCATATACAAACAACTCAATATCCCCTTTTCATTTCATGCTTGGAACCCTGAACTTGGACAGTCTCTGCTGTAAATGTTAAAGTACGCTTCCTGGTCTTAAGCCACTTGGAAAACAAAATTGCATTTTTTAAAGTCAGTATGGAATGTTTATCTTCATACAAATGTACTCTTATTACTTTGTTCTCTATCTCCAAGAGATGCTTTTTTTTTTTTTTTTTCCTGAATGTACTTTACAATCGCTATTGCGGTTTTGTTGTTGTGGTTGTTGTTGTTGTTATTGCAGCAACATTTGTTTGTGGCCCGTGGCAATCTTCTACACAATTTACTGTCCTTAAATTTAAAAACTCCTTGCAATTAGCCAATCTCAATCTTCCCTTACACTCATATGTGTGATCCTTTCACTATTTGTAGTTTGCCTTTCCTTCTTAATTTCCATATTTCAGCTCCCACCCAACTAAACACTTTACCTTTTACTCAGGTTCTCCACTTTTTCACAGTTTTTGCTTGCGTTCAACACTGACATGGGGCACAATTTTTCTGTGCCTTAGAAAAAAAGTCCTGTCTTTGCTCAATTTAACTCTCTGATGTTTAATATAGGAATGATTAAAATCATGGTTATTTCTCACAGGTGTTGAAAGTATCCAATGCGATAACGTATTTGAAAAGAGTTTTAACTTTTATTTATTTATTTTTTTTTTTAAAGACACAGTCTCACTGTCACCCAGGCTGGAGTGCAATGGTGTGATCTCGGCTCACTGCAACCTCCTCCTCCCGGGTTCAAGCAATTCTCCTGCCTTAGCCTCCTGAGTAGCTGGGATTACAGGCGCCCACCAACAGTGGCGGCGGCTCACACCTGTAATCCCAGCACTTTGGGATGCCGAGGCAGGTGGATCATCTGAGGTCAGGAGTTCAAGACCAGCCTGACTAACATGGTGAAACCCTGTCTCCACTAAAAATACAAGAGTTTTAATTTCTGTAAAGTGCTAGGCAATGATGATTATTACTCTGTAACCATTTTACGTGGGCCCCCAACCGACTTCATAATCTTTTTGTAGTGCCTTTACTGATAAAAATCTGAGCTCTTGAAAAATAGAGACCAAGTTTTAATTCATCTTTATATTCTTAGCATTTAGTATATTGCTGATGACATTTTAGATGCTTATTTATTGAATTAGATAATCAATATATGCTAAGTGTTTTATCAGTTGCACAAACTAGAACATAGGAGAAATGTCAAATACTTATCAAATTTATAGTGGATTTGCATCACTTTTTACTGGTGATAATACTAAAAATTTTTTCTTGTGCCAGGAGAAAACTAATCCGTATTGTCTATGCTAATATTATTATATGATTATTACATGAAAAATTTCATTTTGTTTCTATGTTTTTTGAAACCAGAGATGCCTCTGCAAAAAAAGAATGTTCATTTTTAATTTAATAAATCTTTAACATACTAATCATTTAAAGGCAAAACAGCGGGCTATATGAGAGAGTATCTACTTGTAGCAGAGGCTATATTACATAAACCTTAAGAGATTTAAAAATCAACATTCCATTGAAGAAACAGCCTGAGTATAATTTATAGATTTTTTAAATCTGATCTACATTTTGGATCTATACAAAATGTTACTTCAGTTTGCTCCCACCCCTACATGTAAACTCTGTCTCCTTTCTAACTCCAGGGGCTATTTAAATCTATCCACATCTATTCTTCCCTTACTAATAACATTACATATTTGAAATGTGTTTTGAGAGCATGATGTTTGGTCTAATCACTTAAAAATTTATCAGCAACTCTCACTAACTGACAGAATCAAAGATGTGCCAGCTTACTAGATCATATTAGAAGCACACCCCATCTTCAGGACCTCTTCTTTGCAGCACTTTATTTGGTGCATAATCTCATTTTGAGTTAGATGTCACTGCTATATGCCTCTAAAAGCTCTATTCTTTGACTTTGTTTATTTAATTGCATATTGCTGTTGCCTGCATTGACTGTAATCATTATGTGGACAACTAATACAAGTTTTATTAATTACCAAACCCACACTGCCTAGCTCAGTAAAGTTTGTTGAATGAATCAATGAACCAAACACTTTTTTGTTTTATTTTTTGCATTATTGCTTAGTTTGTGACAAAAATTGTAAGGAAAGGCTAAGTTACACTTCTGTGCAATGGTTTTATAAGAAAATCTTATAAAAACTATTTACTGTGAGAGATGCACTCACTTCCTCTTCTACCCAGTACACTTTCAGAGCTGGGCTCCTGGGAGGCAGCAGGGTTACTATGTGCTGATTCCACGCAACCGCTCCCCTCAGTGAGTGACTGAGAGAAGAAATCTCCTTCCAAGAGCCATGAAGAGGTGCCAGCTGTAGATAGTATTTTAGATGCCAAGCTGCATGGGATTTCAGGAAAACTTGTACACAATAGGATCTACATATACTTGTTTATTTTAGAAAAGTAGATTTCCACAAAGACATGCAAAGAGTAGCGAAATAACTACTGCCCTGCTGACTTTGAGTGATGGGTCTCAAGTAGAAATTGTGTTTTTAAACAACCCCAACAGCAGGTGAAAGCACGGAAACCGCATGCTGCAGGTAACTACTGAAACAAGCAATTATCCTGTGCTATCATACAAAGGCATCCACAAATACCAGCATAGCTGTTCCTAGTTGTCAGTTCATAAAAATTTTTCCTAGTAAATTATTCACTTATTTTCTTCTTTATATAGAATAGAAAGCTCCTCGGATTATCTTAAAGTGTCACAGATGAAACATTTTAAGGTCTGTTCTGATCAATATTTAAAGTCAAATTAAAAAGAGTTTGCTCCAGTAAGAACAAAACAAACAAACAAACAATTCCCTCAAAAAGTGGGCTGAGGACATGAAGAGACAATTCTCAAAAGAAGATACACAAATGGCCAACAAACATATGAAAAAATGCTCAACATCACTAATGATCAGGGAAATGCAAAATAAAACCACAATGCGATACCACCTTATTCCTGCAAGAATGGCCATAATCAAAAAATCAAAAAAAAGTAGATGTTGGCGTGGATGTGGTAATCAGGGAATGCTTCTACACTGCTGGTGGGAATGTAAAGTAGTACAGCCACTATGGAAAACTGTGTGGAGATTCCTTAAAGAACTAAAAGCAGAACTACCATTTGATGCAGCAATCCCACTCCTGGGTATCTACCCAGAGGAAAAGATATCATTATACGAAAAAGATACTTGCCACGTATGTTTACAGCAGCACAATTCACAATTCCAAAATTGTGGAACCAACCCAAATGCCCAAATGCCCAAATGCCCAATCAATCAACGAGTGGATAAATTGTGGTGTGTGTGTGTGTGTGTGTATGGTTTTATAAGAAAATCTTACAAAAACCATTTACTGTGAGAGATGCACTCACTTCCTCTTCTACCCAGTACACTTTCAGAGCTGAGCTCCCAGGAGGCAGCAGGGTTACTATGTGCTGATTCCACGCAACCGCTCCCCTCAGTGAGTGACTGAGAGAAGACGTCTCCTTCCGAGAGCCAGGAAGAGATGGTCTGTATGATGGAATACTACTCAGCCATAAAAAGGAATGAATTAACAGCATTTGCCTCAGCCTGGATGAGATTGGAGACTATTATTCTAAGTGAAGTAACTCAGGTATGGAAAACCAAACATCGCATGTTTTCACTAGGTGGGAGCTAAGCTATGAAGATGCAAAGGCATAAGAATGATACAATGGACTTTGGAGACTTGTGGGGAAGGGTGAGAGAGGGGTAACAGATAAAAGATTACAAATAGCATTCAGTGTATACTACCTGAGTGATGGGTGCACCAAAACTTCACAAATCACCAGTAAATAACTTACTCATGTAACTAAATACCACTTGTACCCCAATAACCTGTGGGATAAAAAAGAGATTGCTCCAGTGAGATGCAAAGAAATACCTATAATAATTGTTCCCCTTTACAGACTTTTGGAAGCCTGTACTTTGATGACAGTGGTTCTCAAACCTACAGAAACAAAGAATAATTTTCTGTAATCCTGGTGAACGTGTTATCAATCAGGATCTGACAGGCCACAGAGGACACTTAAACTGGGACGATGTGAGGAGGTTTTATTTACAGAGAGAGAATTGTGGGCAAGAGGTAGGGGTACCATGAGGTTTGGTGTAAAAGCCAGGCAGGGTGTTCCCACAGCCAAGACTCAAAAGACAAGAGTATGGAGAGGGCTCAGAAAGAAAGTCACGGAGTCCCAGAGATAGTTTCTTTTGGAAGAGCAAAGGTTTTGTTGAGGACTTAGCCAGGACAAGGAACCCTCACAGGAAGGAACTCAAGAGAATAAATGGGCAGAGCGCAGTGCTCACGCCTGTAATCCCAGCACTTTGGGAGGCCGAGGCGGGCAGATCATCTGAGGTCAAGAGTTCGAGACCAGTCTGACCAACACGGTGAAAACCCATCTCTACTAAAAATACAAAATTAGCTGAGCGTAGTGGTGCATGACTGTAATCCCAGCTACTTAGGAGGCTGAGACAGGAGAATCATTTGAACCCGGGAGGCAGAGGTTGCAGTAAGCCAAAATTGCACCATTGCACTCCAGCCTGGGCAACAAGAGCGAAACTCTTTCTCAAAAAAAAAAAAAAAAAAAAAAAAGCCGGGTGCAGTTGCTCACTCCTGTAATCCCAACACTTTGGGAGGCTGAGGTGGGCGGATCACCTGAAGTTAAGAGTTTGAGACCAGCCTGCCCAACATGGCGAAACCCTGTCTCTACTAAAAATACAAAAAATTAGCCGGGCGTGGTGGTGGGCGCCTGTAATCCCAGCTACTCGGGAGGCTGAGGCAGGAGAATCACTTGAACCTGGGAGGCGGAGGTTGCAGTGAGCTAAGATTGCGCCACTGCACTCCAGCCTGGGCAACAAAAGAGAAACTCCATCTCAGGAAAAAAAAAGAGAGAGAGAGAATATATGCCTGACCTCAGCCTCTTCTCTCCCTCTCATCTCCTCCCAAGGCAATCAATTTTCTCACCAAAATGACTACGAAACTCACTGAAATCTAACTCACTGATGCTACAGGTCCACTTCCAGGAGCTGAGAGCCGAGCAAAGAATGTTGGAAAGTAGATCTAGTGGGGACAATGGACGCCTGAGATATCTTCATTTCTGAGGTAACAGCACTGAAGTTCAGAGAGATTCATAACCTGAGTGGTAGATAAACCTGAGAATGTTTATATAATCATTTCACGCTATTATTTCATTTAGTCTCCTACGCCTACTCCTGACCTACAGAGAAAATATTAGATCTATTATGTATATCTAATATTACTCTTTTAAGATAATATTAAACTATCATCACTATTCATTACTGAAGATTTAAGAAAATACTTTTAACCAGTTCTTTGTACATCCATAACAGAATATATTCTTATGTTGATGAGAAATCCATATATATGCATAAACACTAATTTTTTTCAATAATCTAAAACTCTGGCCTTAAATTTTTCCAATAATATATGTTTACGCCTGAAAATATTATCATCACAATTATATGATAAGAATGTCTATGTAATTGGTTTATTTAAAGATACAAACCTTATTAGAAGCTCAAAGGTAATACAAAGTCAGACACATGGGTTGAGTCCCAAATATGCCTTCTGTTCTCTTTATGATTCACAGTTTATGTGTCTATAGTTTCACAACCAATGACACCAAACCTATTGTTACGTGCATGGTAAAGCAATTAATTAGCTAACACCAATATTTCCACGTCTTTTTCTGACTTTCACAGAATGGAATTGAGAGCTACCCGACTCTTGCTACATTCCCATAACTGGTATATTATTTATTCTAGTAAATGAATAAGTACAATTAAGTATTTCTGAAGTTATGTTTTTAGAAAAAATTACTACCAGTCTAAAACCTCTTGCAAACTAATACATCTGTCTCATAGAAAATACTTAAAGCCACTCTTTCCTGAATACTGCAGTATATGTGCTTGAATAATAAGTGCATCAACCGATAAATAATAAGGGCATCTACCAATCCAATCTTCCTAGGTAATATAATTCTTTTTTTAGACCTTGATAATTTCATTCATTGTTAGGAACTGAAAGCTTTATCTTATATTACATCCTTATCCCCAGGTTAGATGTGCATCTGTCAACCCACGGTTTGCATGAATTGTCCCTTGAATATCTCAAAGTCAGCATGTCCTGCGTTGACTTCACCATTTCTTTAGCTTGCCCAGCAGAGCTACCATCTAGAGATTTGGGTCAGTCTGTACTTTGGATGTCACCCTTAGCATTTAAATCTTCTTCATCCTCCTTGTTTGAATCCTGTCTATTGTAACTCCTTTTTTTCTATTTTCTTCAACCCATCATCCCAAAATTAGCTTATCCTCCTTGTTTTTCAACTGGATCATTATAACAGCCTCCCAGTTATTATCTGGGTGTCTCATTTTGCCCTCACTGATCTATTCTCCATAATTGGGCCCAAATGTTATGTTTTTTAAAGTCAATCTATCTGATAACAAAGTTTCCCTTTTAAATTTTTCTATTTGGGACATTCATGGTCTGACATCATCTCTCTCTCTCTCTTCTTCCTGCACTGGTGGATATTGTTGAATAAATGCATTTTTCCAAATGTGTTCAAGTCACTACCTTTCTTCCTGCAATATCTTCTTCCTCTCTCTTCCCATGGCCAATCTCTAGTTGAAATTTTGGGTTCATTCTAGCCTTTTCCTCTTCCAGTAATGGTTCCATGAATGCCCAGTTTTTCCTCATGTGTGGAATCTACAGCACTTGGAATCTACCGGCACAAGGCCACAGTCATTACACAGCTCTGCTGAAAATGTCCATGTCACCCACTGCAGGGCAAGCTCCAGAATGCAGGGGCTTATCTGGAGGACCCCAGCAGCTCATTTAGCAGCTAGAATGTATCTGCCAATCAATGAAAGCAGTTTGATTGTATCCTTTTTTTAAATTTTTTTTTTTTTTTGTCACATAGACAGAAGGCTTGCCCAATTGCTGAAGGACACTGGCAACCGGAAAGCATTCGTGGAAAAAAAAAAATCAACAATATATGATAATTATTGAAATTCTGGCCTGGAGGTTGGCCATAATAGAAAGCAAATATGGTTAACCTAGTTAAGTTAATGGAACCTTAATTAGATTGAAGAGAAACTCCAGTGTCTGTCACAAGTGCCATTCTGACTGTGGTGAGGAAACTGTCAGGGGGTGACACAGAGCTCTGTGTGACTTGACCACTCCCTCGGGTTGCCGTGGAGTGGATCACAGGCTTTTCTGAACTGGACCAAGAGAAGAAATAAGAATTAGGAAACACGGTGAAATAACAGATGGAAATTTTGTGTGTGTATACAAGTAAAGGACAAGAGAGATCATGATATTAAAATTAAAATTAAAATTTTAGTGGCTTGGCTTGAATTTATTAAAATTAAATTTTGATGACTGTAATTTCTACTCCACAGTTTAATTACAACAATAAGTACAGAGTGATTTCACAATTTTTGAAAATCTCTTTTGCTTTAAAAAGTACTTCATGAATTCAGTTACAAACGGGTACGAACGTCGTCAGGCAATTCCTGTCTTAAAATCATACAAAGTTCCACCTTACGGTATAAAATCTTTACACACAGATCGTTTATTGTTTGGGAACTATGCTTACTTCACCTTTATCTCATCATTTCTTTGTCAGTCTGGATCATGAGATGTACAGACTAGAAAAAGCAAGAGTGAAAAAGAACAGAGACATAGAGAGCAGTGGCTACACCCCAAACACCATCACATTTTTGTTCTTTATTAAGCATCAAAATCATCCTAAAATAGAAGCAAACATTCTTTTTCCATTTTACAGATAATAAAACTGAGACTCAGACAGATTCTTTTTCAGGGTGATATAGCTACAAAGTGGCCAAATCAGAACTGACACCCAGGTCTCCCAGTGGAATGCCCATGCTCTCTGCACTGCAATATGCTGCCAGGGAGTTGGTTATATTCACCTAAATTCCTGGTCAATTGTAATAATCAGGCCAGAAACTTGTCAACCAACTATTATGTCTTGAATTACATATATAGGCAAGAAGGATAAAAGAAACTAAACTTTTGTTTAGGAAAATTAAAATGGCAAATTGTGCTGTTCAGGACTCATTCACTCCCTTGTACACTGTACACAATATTTGAAAATGTTCAATGGTGCAGGTTTACAGTGCTGCCTCCATAAAATTACTGCTATCTTACAATGCAAAACCGTCAAGACTCATAAACCATAGGCTAATTTAGGAAACTAGAGTGGTTCAGACATAATATTTAAGAATTTTCCTGAAGCATTTACAGAATGGCAGCCATCAATGTTTATTAAGTACTTTATACCAAGCACTCCTCAAAGTCTTTCATGCGTATTTACATATACAACTTGGCTAAAATAAAAAGTATTAAACATAACTTATGACAAAAAACATTTACAGAAAAACGTAGAGTAGTACAGTATATAGAATATGCCAAAATTAACTCTTAAATAGGCAACAAATTGAAGAAAGCATAAAGGGTGGGTATTAAAATATTGAAAAGACTAATTTTATTTTGGAAGCTTAGATGAAAGCATTTATAGAATAAACTATACATTGTCTAATTAATTTAAATCTGTTCTGTAAGTAATCATTTATCCATCATCTCCTATATGATGAAGTTTTACTGATGATGATGAAGATAAATTGAATAAAACAGAGCTGAAATCTTTATGTCAGATCACATACACATAATTCACTAACAGCAACATGAAATGAGTCATGGCAAGATGTGTCTATTGCATAGTTATTAAAATAGCATAGCAATTCTGCATACATTTATGCGAATAAAAGCAGCAGCTGTTTCACCATGTTCATAGTTAACCAAGGAGTGTTAATTTTTAGCCATATATGGGTACAGTATTAAATGGATTTGGGAAAAAAATGCATAGAAAATGGGTGCAGGTTAGGGCCTTATTTTAGAGGTATTTTAGTTATATAATATACAGGGCTAAATAAAAATCTATAAACATAGATTTGTAACAATGTTACATCATATTAAAAATATAGGATTCTTATTCTCTAAAGAGCTTATAGCACCAGTAGGAAAAATCATAAGACAGTATAGCAAAAACGGCATCTGATCCTAAGATAATACTGGAAGGAGATGGTGAAAACTACCCACAAACCTAAAAATGTTATTAGTCTCATATACTTTTTAAAAAGGTTGTAAAGGTGGCAAATGGAAAAATGAAATCCACCTTTTCCTATTTATTTTGCTTATTTAATATAGAAAAATGTAAAGTTACTAATATTCAGGTTTGTTTTAACTACAGTAAGATTGGCGAGAATATAAAATGGTAAAAATGTTTTTGCCGAAAGTTTGTCAATATTTATCAAATATTCCCTAAAATTTGTAACAGTTTAAAATGGCTATGCTGTTAATGGAAACAGCAAGATTAAAAGTATCATCTATATTACAAGCCTGATTTTTTAAAAAGACAAAAACTATGTACCTGTCTATCATATCTATCTAGCTAGCTAGCTAGTAATCATTTATGTCTTCACTCTATAGTGATTACTCCTGGGGAACGGGTGATTATCGTTTTAGACTTTATACTTTTGTCAAGTTTTCCATAAGGGCATGTAATACTTTTATAATTAGATATATTTTTAACGCAGAACCCCAGAAAATATTAGTTTAGGGTATATGATGATCCTTTGGTTCTTCTAATGGATATTTTATTTTTAAAATTCCTTTTGCAGTAAGTCATAAAAAGAAATACATTGTACTCAGAATTGACAAAAATATAATGTTGTGAAAAAATAATAATGAGTTTACCAAGAATCCTTACATTTGAAGCACATAAAACACAGACTAACACTTTGGGAAGGTGAGGCGGGTGGATCACTTGAGGACAGGAGTTCCAGACCAGCCTGGCCAACATGGTGAACCCCGCCCTTCTGTCTCTGCTAAAAATACAAAAATTAGCCAGGCGTGGTGGCAGGCGCCTATAATCCCAGCTACTCAGGAGGCTGAGGCAGAAGAATTGCTTGAACCTGGGAGGCGAAGGTTGCAGTGAGCTGAGATCACGCCATTGCGCTCCAGTCTGGTCAACAAGAGCTAAACTCCATCTCAAAAAAAAAAAAAAAAAAAAAAAAACAGACTCTACAAATTTGCTATGTTTTAAGTTACAAAAAGAGCTGAAGTCGATTTCAAATTAATTTTTATCAATATGCAAATGAGGCACATAAGTGGAATTTTAAAATGTGCAGTCCATCTGAAAACCTATAAACACATTTTTATTTCATTAAGTCAAACTTGTGTTCAGAAAGCTTGTCACTGAGATACTAGCTTACCAATTTAATGCCAGAGTATGTGGGCACTGCACTTACAATGTTGTCCCACTTTGGCTCTGAGAAAGCTTGGGTTGAGCCACAAGAAAGCAGGTCTTACTATGCTCAAAGACCAAGAACCTATCTCAGAATTTTGTCTTTCTTATCAAGTACACTACTAATCCTATTTGATCCATACTAAAACTTTGCAACCTATCATGACGCATATTTTTAAAATCTTTACAAACGTAATGCTAGACATGGATTATTTTAATACCATACATATGACATTTAGTAAAATTATAATAGATTTTTCCTCAAGTCCATGCCACTTTTCAGGAGAACTAAAGACAAAATGTGAAAGTGTCAAAGTGTCACTCAGCAATGCTCACAAGATCCACTTCTCCCCCACAAACAGATCTTTATAAAACACAAATTTGTAAAAATTTATAACATTTACATCTTGGTATCTGAGCCTAGTAAGATCTGCTTTCCTGTGGCTCAACCCAAACGTCCTCAGGACCAAAATGGGACATTGTAAGTGCAGTGTCCACATACTCTGACATTAAATTGCCAAACTACTATCACAATGACAGTCTTTCTAGACACAAGTTTGACTTAATGAAATAAAAATGTGTTTATAGGTTTCCAGATGTATGTTAGTTAAAGCTCATAAAAGAGTGAAACACTTATGTAACAATCACACTAAAGGCTTTGGTGATATCATTTCATGTTTTATAATGTACACAACATTACACTTTTTAAGTTTAATTCTTTTTAATCATTTTGTTTGTTTGTTTAGACACAGGGTCTCACTCTGTCACCCAGGCAGGAGTGCAGTGACAAAATCATAACTCACTACAGCCATGCATACTGGCCTCAAGGAATCCCCCGCCTTGGCCTCCCAAAGCACTAGGATTACAGGTGTGAACCACTGAGCATGGCCTCTTTTTAATTCTGTAGCTCCAATATCCTTAATTTGTAAATAATATTTATGGACATCAGTGAGACTTGTAAATACAACCACAAATAAAACCTTTCTTTTATTTGGTAAGATCAAAAGTATCATGTTTTTGGTAATAACTTATATAGTTTGACATTAATAAGAGACAGTTGAAGAAAAACAGAAAATAATGAGAAAGTTTGTTCTGCGCCCTTTTAACTCAAGGTGATCCAGTTTATTTCAACAGGATAGCAGGGCTGTTGATTTTTTCATACGCTCCATATTATGCCACAATGCCATTAGAAGAAATACTTATCTGTGAATATCTTACGTGTTGATAAGCACTCTCTACAACAACAGTGAAAAATTCACACTGTCAACACTAGAACTGATTATGATGCAAGAATTGTCCCAACATATAGCTAGGCTATGCATTTAGGGTTAGTCAATACCATCTTAATGTATTTATCAAATATAACAATTCCACCCACCCAATACCATGCAAAATGCTATTGTGAACATTTTACTTAATCTATTTTTATAATTTTCCCAAAGACACCAGTTGATGCCAGGTACACATCAAGTATCTCCTGCTTCTATTAAGAGGCAATGCTACTTCAATTAAGAAATAGGTTTATGTCAAACTTTTAATATTAGTATTTCTTTTTAAACCTGAGCTTCAAACTTTCTGTCATTAACATGTCATAAGTTTGAGTCAGACCTAGTTATTCTGAATCAATTTCTACTCTGATTTTGGGTTATAAAGTCTCTTCCACCCACAAAGCCTATTATAAATTCTGGTATCCAGACACAAATAAACCCACTTCAACTTAACTACTTTCTTTAGTCTGTAAATTGACAATGAATCACTAAAAGTTTTTTTTTTTTTTTATTTTAGTCTTTGAAAGTTGCTTGAAATTGTCTGAAGAATAAAATGAGTGTGACTATGAATTTCCCTAACTCATCTTGTTCACTCTTATTTCGGATAAGATCAAGCACCCTCAGGGCAGTATGTCTGCAGACCTATTCATTCTTATTTCACAGCAAGGTAAAACGTAAACCATTCGAAACAGGAGAGAGAATTTCACCGTTTTAAAATATGTTCAGGAAAAGAGTTAAATGTCTTATTTATGTAAATGATTCCCACAGCCAATTTATATGTAACCTACAGCCAATTCATACTTAACCTGGATCCACGGGACTGCAACTTACACCTCATTTCCTGTTCTATGCCCTTGGAGATGAAGAACAAGAACAGCTGCCTGCCACTTTTACATTCAACATGAAAGCCCATGGTTACGTCTTTCACTTGACTTTTCCTTTCCAATCTAAACCAGGATTATTTTCCTGTAGGCTTTTGACTTGTCTTTCTTGAATAATTGTTGAGTCCTTTTTTCCCAGTACTATTAGAATTGCTCAGCCCTTGAACTGGAAAGAGGGAGACAAGGTATGATAATGTTAATGATGATAGGGTAAATCTATTGTTCTCTAACTAGCATGCAGTGTTTTTTTTTTTTTTTTTATTGCAGTAGTTATAATGCTTAACAACATGTCAAAATATTATATTACTGAAAAACAAAAACAACATATTCACCCACCTAAAAAACAAACAAAAAAAGAATCCTATTAAGACCTGATATGCAATGCCAGTTTCTACAAGTATTCTTAAAGTCCACATAATTGAGTTAAAAAAAAACCTACTATCCCCATTTCCTACCTATAGGACATTAGGAATAATGGCAACTCTATTACAGGATCATTGTAAGAATTTCAGATATTGTAAAGCAAACTTCTACCACATAGGAAGCACTGAATAATTATTTTTATCTGTGCTTTTTGAGTTCTAATGTGAATGTTTGTACAATGTAGTCATGTCTAAAGCTACGTTTAAATTACACAAAATAATTGGTTTATGTTAATAAAGGCAAATATTTTTCTGAACAAGTTCTTCTAACGTTGAAGAGATAAGAAAATCTTTTGATGTACTGACTACCTTATTGACTGAGAGTATAATAATGAGGACAAAAAGAAAAAAATATTTAAGAGGCACATTAATGCGTATACACATTAATTTCATAAGATGTTTATTTGCATACACAAGTAATTGTAAAAAAGAATACACATTAAGTAAAATGGGTAAAAATTAGCTAAGATAATGTTAGACACATGCGTTTGCGGTTTCTATTCAGAATGCAAGCGTTAACTACAAACCATGCCTGTGTTTCTGGATAACATAAAATATAGCCAAGCTAAATTTAGGTCAATCTCATTTTCTCATTCTCAGGCAACAACAACCAAAAACAAACAAACAAAAACATCAGTACACATTTTGCAAAGAAAGAGGGGGAAAGCCACTGATCTGGGGAAGGGAAAAACTTTACGAAGCCTCATCATTCACATGTAACTGACTGAGTTAGGTGCTTTTTGTTTTCTTTTTTTTCACCTTAACACAGAGAATGGAAAGTGTCATTAAACAAATCAGTCCATCCCTCTCTAGTTTGAAGTTGTCCTTTCTGCTGGAACCTCACAGTCCTACCATTTTCACAAGTTAGGTCCGAATTGCTGGAAGAAAAGTCCTTTACACTGTTCTGTAAAAAGCTACTCTCTTCAAATCAGCTCAAAATTCAGAAGGTAGAAGGCTTTGTTCTTCCAGGATCTCCAGGTATTCCATTTATTTCAGCACAACGCTGTATACAATAATTATCATTGTTATTATCCTTAATAATACTATAGTTTACATAGCATTTAAATTTTACAATTTGCAAGGAAAGTTATCACAAGTTAATTATGAATGGAAGTTTAACATACATTTCCATTATTTCACTAACTATGATGTCCCTTGAACATACAGGATATTATTCTTCTCTAGTTTCATCTCAGTAGCATTGTGTTATATCAATAGCAGTGAGGAATAATCCCCAAACACCACTCTCTTGCCTTGTTAAACATACATTTTTTCTTTCTTTTCTTATTCTCTGTTTGAATATGGAGAAAAATCACCTATCACAGCAAATTGAATACTACTACGCTTAAGGGATATCAATGTTGATATTGGTGAGTGTCTTATTGTAGTCCTAAGCCACGATTTTTTTAAGAAATCAAATATTGATGGTTAAGGCATTTTTTGACAATCCAACAGGTTTAATGCTAATACAAGGTAATCTTTGTGTGTGGTGATGTATAGATTAATAATCCCCCTTAAATATATTTCCTGCTTCAAATTTAAAGCCATAATTATAGGATTCCATTTCATGTGTTTTATGTAGTTTGGGTCTTCTAACTTCTTGAGCCCTGTAATAAATTCACAATAGTTTTTGTTCACATCAAATAACATCCAATTTGTCAACATTTATCTTTTATTTTTCTGGGATTGCTCAGCTACATTCATTAATTGAATTTTGGAGGCCTTGATGTAATACTTTTGTATAATGTTTTGTTTTAAGATAATCTTTTTGCCTTCATTATTTTGTAAGCATTTTTATTTTCTCTCATTCGATGTGAACAAATGATTGAGATGTATTTAATATCACTTTTCACTGGTCAAGATTTAATTATATTTTGTGATTTCAACTCCATCTAAAATTTCTGTGAAATTTGTATTTCTTCCAACAGTTATTAATTAAGTCTGAAAGTACTACTCTCGCTGCTTTATTGATCGTTTGTGTCGTTCCCCTTCCCTGCATGCCGGTGTTACTTCTCTATGCTGTTAGTGCAGTCATTCCTCCTTCACCAATCATAAAATACCTCCCTGCTATCTTCCCGACAGTCCCCATTCCAACTTATTCTCCATGATGTTATCAGAGTACTTTTCTAAAATATCATTCTGAATTACCAGTTAGGCTTACCTGAATAAAAACGTAAACGACACCCCTCTAATTACAGAATGAAGAAAAACTCCTTAACAGAGAATACTAACCTCTGGCACACTCATACTCTTCCATCACCTTATTTTACCATATTTTACACGTGCCCAATACTTCTGTTATATTCATACCCTTTTTCTCCACAAAACACCAAACTTCCTCAGCCATTTCCACAAATGCATGCCCTTCACAACCTGAAATGTACTCCAGCTGCTCATGAACGCCATGTTTGTTTCAAAGATCATGGCCACCAAAAAGCTTTCTGAGCCAGGAGGTGATCGTGTTTCCTTCCACCAGATCCCCTTGCTCCCTTGACTCTGACAGGTCAGCATGGCCTTTTGTTGTTTTACTTTTACATTTCTATTCCTCATCGCCTCCCATTTTTCTTTTCTTTTTTTTTTTTTTTTTTTTTTTGTATTTTTAGTAGAGAGGGGGTTTCACCGTGCTGGCCAGGATGGTCTCGATCTCCTGACCTCGTAATCCGCCTGCTTCGGCCTCCCAAAGTGCTGGGATTACAGGTGTGAGCCACCACGCCCAGCCCACCTCCCATTTTTCAACCCCAATCTGTATAAACATTTGCTTAGTAAATAACCCACAAATACTTATTAAGTATGTACGATACATGAGTCAGTGTTCTGGGCACTGGGGCTTTATCAATGAACAGAACATCTTCATGGACGTTCCAGTCTGGTTGAAGAATGAATGAAATTCACAAGCTAAAATATTTTTGATTTTCAGATTTTATATTCGAA
>NW_026652279.1:168698017-168918249 GCF_009828535.3 Hylobates moloch
CCTCTCCGAGTAGCTGGGACTACAGGCGCCCGCCACCATGCCCGGCTAATTTTTTTGTATTTTTAGTAGAGACGGGGTTTCACCGTGGGCTCGATCTCCTGACCTCGTGATCCGCCCGCCTCGGCCTCCCAAAGTGCTGGGATTACAAGCGTGAGCCACCGCGCCCGGCCGAGGTAGCAAAATTATTATCATTCGCTTCTTTCCTTCCCTTATCAATCTCTTCTTTCTTTCTCTATCATCTTATATATCCTTCCTTTACTTCAGTTCTTGTGTTTGTGTTCCTCACCTTTTCTTCTGAATTTTGAAATACATTTAAGAAGCAGATTAACAAGTGATATTACAATTTAATTTATTAGAAAAAAAACCCAGGGAATTCAGACCGAAAATTCTACCAGTTTGGAATGTATTTACAGTTTTGTCTTAAGCATTTCTAAATAGAGTTTGACACTATGAGATAAGACAATACTTCATTTGCAGGCTAAGTCTTTCTGGCTAAGTCCTACTTTGAATACAGTCTGTAGTCCATGAAATCCTGGCAATAAGGAAAAACAAACTGCCCCCACATATTGAAGAACAAAACGCAACTTTTTCAAAATAGAAATAACAGTAAACGCATACATCATAGCCTTTTGAGCACCTATATATGTCAGGAATATTATGTTTTCTCTTTTAAGCTCACAAGTGCCTTATAATTAGTCTCATTTTAGAGAAATAGCGAGCCTTAGGAAGCCCTGTATAGTACAAGTCCTGTGGCCTGGAAATTGCAGGCTTACTAGTCCACATTGGCTTGCTCATTCCCCAAAGCCTCTGCCCTTAAACACTGTATATCCGCTGTCTTCTACTTAGTACCTAATCCACACACAGTAGATCAAGGGAAGCCTTGCAAAAATGACTGTGGCGTCAGACATTTGCTGTAGTGATTTTAGCACCTCTGTAGGGATACGAAAGCATGCATTACAAAATCTTAAAATATTATGTCGGTTTAGCCAGAGACTCCTCTCACTGTGCCCTGTTTACGGCTCCTTTTATGACGCTGGCTCAGCAGAAGATCCCTTGTAGGTACGGATATGAATGTGACATGCCTGTAAATGAGGTGATATGTGGGAAAGTGCTCACTGAGCTCAATGCCACCTACATGGTATACACTCGGTAAACACCAGTTTTCTTGAATCTTTCTTTTCCTCGTATATTTGAACATGGGAATGATGAAGTCAGCTTTTCTACTACGTCCCATCTCCCCAAACACCACCATCATTGCTTAGAAGCTATAAGTTTGCACTCACAATTCACTTTTACAAATAATTCTTACATTTTAAAAGGCTTGTTTTGCTCATAATAAATCTTAGGGTAGAAGGATCTATGGGCTGATTATTAGATGCTTTAAGAATAGAAACTGCAAGATGTTAAAATGTTTAAAGCCAAAGAGCAATCAAAAGAATACTGATAATTTGAAAAGTGTATTAAGATTAGGTCAGTGGATGAAAGCAAAAGAGCAACCTTGGGGTTCCAGATATTTTTCAGATTCCCTTTACTTTGTAGAGGAAGGTAAACACAACAGCAGTAACAATGAAAAAAAATCAGGTGAAAAATCTCTAGAATTTCAGTTACATATTTTGTAACTAATTACTGTAGAGAAATAGGAATGTATGAGGAAGCAAAATGGATTGAAGAAAGCTGGAAAAAGAAAAAATATTCAGAGAGGAAGAAAACAAGGATGAAGAAAGAAAAGGAAGAAAGGGCGGTAGGGAGGTGCTAATGTTTATTCTGAAGAACCAAACTATGCCTAATTCTTCTTTTGCAATCTCCGCACTTAAGGAGCATACAGTTGCTCATTGTTGGTGGGTCGAAATACAGAACTAAAAAAGAGAAAAAAGAGAAAGATACAAAGAAAAGGGAAGCAGAGTGTGATCTGAAGTTTTGTCTCAGGTGTCATTTACAACTGCACTTTGCCTGGCTTTCGTGAACATGAAAATTAAAGATTGAGCAAAGCAGACTGTTGAGGATACTTTACTTTCAAATTTGACATTGTGTGGAAAACTAACTTGAATGTTTTTATCATATTTTTAGTGTTATTATTATCATATCACTTTTTCAGGAGCTCTGTCATGATTTACACTCATGGAATTAAGTAAAATGAGTTTAAATATAGTAAACTACACCAAGTTTAAATAGAAATTAAAATGAGTCCCTAAACAACAAATTTAATAAACTTCAATGTGTACCATTATAAACCAGGCATTTGCAACTGAATTAACTAATTTAAGTTTCATAGTAACAAGTGTAGATTACTGTATTTAATATAATATATAATATATAATAAATTATGTAATATAATATAATACTATATAATTATATAATACATATATTATTATATAATGTATAATACATCATGTTGTATTTTATTGGTAATAAAATATATATTATGTATCATATAATACATATAAGATATTATAATTATATATGATATAATATATAATACAGTTTATAATATAGTTTACTATATTTAAATACAGTACAGGTAATTTCTAAGTTGTTAATGAAATAACATCTCCTAAACCAAGCATTACTTGGTTTAAGTTATAGTATGATGTCTCTTGCTCAAATAATAAGCTGTAGATAATTGAGACAAAGCCTTTTATTTGACAGATGACATTCAGAACTTCTTCTATCAATGAACTATCTTATACTAATTCAATTTCCTCAATCGCATTTCAAGGAAATTAGTTTGTATAATTTATCTCACTACAAGTCCTACACAATCTGTCAGTTAAACTATTTAAATGTCCTTAAACAACACTTGCTTTCATTTGCTTTACTTAGTTCAGCAGATTTTTCTACAGATCAATACAAAACACAAAGGTACATCACATAGCGTAGCATTAAGATGTTTGTTAGGGAAGTATTGAGAACTATAAGAGTGCCATTTGCTGTCACAGAATTCTAGACATTCTAGATGATTGAATATAATTATATCATTAGAACACTGTCTCATAGCTAATTTTCCTTCTGAGGTACCCATGCATAGAAAGCATAGCAATAAGACATTGCCCAGATATTTTAGGACAGTAGATTAAATGATGTGCTAGGATGATGTCAATTTGTTTTAAAATATTTATAAGAAAGGTTTTGAATAGTTGAGCAATTACTAAAGGAGGCTGGCATAATTGTAATACAGTCAGAGGCAATGCTCGGGTAGTATTCTTATATATGAGAAATTTCAAAGAAATTCAGTAAAAGGCAATAATAATAAGACAGATGGTTTTGGTAGAGCCTTGGCAGCTGTCAATGGAAAATATAAATCAGTGCATCCATTCCTTACAAGGTTTTCCTAGAAACTGACTGCAGAAAATTAAAATCCTGTCAGGGCCAACTAAATATGTGCCCTATATTGCTGACATAATATTCAGTTGGATATGAGCAGATTTTAATTTCATATCCTAATTAACATTGATAGAGAGCAATTTCAAAAATGTTTCACAAGGATGAACTAAGTCTACTCAGTCGCTCTCTAAAATTGGCCATGAACATTTGCATAAACAGCCTTCCGAGTCGCCTTCTTCCTTCCCCTTTCCTCTTCGCACAGCCAGCGCTGCACCGGTTGAATGAAATGATTCCGAATTACCCTCTGCCTTTCACACATTTCACGGTCTAAATTCTATGACTGTCTGTGTATCAGCAGTTTAAGGAACCATCTTTTTGCCTATGATTTTAGGTAAGAATATATTTTAGAAATTTTTTAAAAAGAAAGAAACGTGTGAAACCTGTTCTATGCAAACACCTCAAGATGAAAGTCTCTTTGCTATAAAAATCCTATTAACAAAAAGTTGCTAAATGTCTCTTCTCTGATAAAGAGAAGACATTTGTGTCAAATATCAATGTAAACCATCATTTGTTTATGTAATAATTTTTGTAATTGCTTTATTTCAATTTGTAAGACTCTCCCTATATTTTTCACCAATTACTTCACATATTATAAGTTAGTTTGCTGTGTAGATACCCCTAGAAAAATATTTTATTATTAAAAGTAGAAATGACGAAATTAGTCTTTCCCAAACATGACTTTGGGATAGTTTTATTTTTCCATTTACAGCCTTTAATTTACTTGTATATATTTCAGATTGTTAAAAATATCACTAAAAATATCAAAATCATATTATTTATAAATTATATCCTTCTAAACATTGGGCATATGTATATTTTCTTCTTGTAATTTGCAATTTTATAAATCTTAGAAAAATTATTTTACGCTTATTTTTTTCCGTAACCCTTTTTAAATTTTCATTTTTCTATTAATCATTTAAAATTTACTGAAGCACAAAACTGCTAGAGACATACAGTTCCCAGAATGGAAAAGAGATGCAACAAACAAGTTCCTTGATGACAAGAGCCATGTTTTTTTAGATATCAGTGTGTAATACCCAGCACGATGCTTAGTAGAGAGTATATATAAAATAAATGTTAGGGTGTAGAAGGATAACTGAACGAATAAATAAAAATTGCTGAATGTGCTAGACAGAATAAAAAAGAAAAAGCCATTTTTATACCATTCCCATTACTAAATTTAATTAGTTTGAATGTTTGCCTTTAAGATTGAGGATGATCATTTACTTAATAGCCCTAAAGAAAAAAATCTCAGTGGAAAGTTGGGTTCACATGAATGGTTATTCAATGACCAGTAAATTTAACTGTGCTAGATGGTCAAGCCTTGGTCAGCACCCTTTGGGTAGAAATGGAAAAATCTCTTGCACACAACTGCCTGAAAAATCTCAACTTTGGTGTCATTCATTTATATATTCAGTTACCCAAAAATACTTCCTAAGCACTTTCTAAATTCTAGCATTGTGCTGCTAGGGAATAACCATCCAGACATAAAAGAAATGGCCCTGCCCTCTCTGAAGGAAGGTAGCTGAGCTGTGCCTATTATTTGAAAGAAGCAAACAAATGGCCTAGAAAACCTGAGGAGACTGGATCCAATAGATAAGCAATATTGATATGAATTCTAGGGGCAATTACAAAAATTTAATGACATTATATTTTTATATTAAATACAACGTGGTCAGTTTTTCTCTTAGGATTCTCGTTGGTTTCCAGAAAATAGTAATGAGAGCCAACTGGCATCTTGCTCACAAGTAATAACTTTATAAGGTCCAATTACTATTTTGTGACCTAACATGGATTAAGAACCTTTAAAAAATGGCATCATAATATTCAGGGTAAAAATCATTAAGAAATATTTGATGAAAACTTTTCATCTTTAAAATATCACGTTTTTATTTTGCTGTTCCCTTTCGCACATAATTGTATCACGTTTTCCAGTGCAGAGCAATTACCTTCCCCAGGCAAATGCTGAACTCTTTGAGCTAAAAAGTTCCCTTAGAAAAGTTACCTCAGAAGTATGGGGAGTTGCCGCATTTATGGTTTTGATTTGTAAAACTAAGTACAAATAAAATGGGTCCCTAAACAACAAATTTAACAAACGTTAATGAGCACCATTATAAACCAGGCAATTGCATCTGAATTAATTAATTTAACTCTAATAACCCGATGGTTTCAGAGGGGGCCGTGCCGTGCCCAAGGACACACAGGTGAAATGATAGTGCCTGATTTAAATACTGGCCCCTAGAGTCAGTCCATGCACCATGGAGCTGCTTCTATTGTTTCGGCCCAATCTCAGTGAATTGCCTAAGACAGAAAATGTAGTTCCATTGACTTCTTCTTCCCTATAGCCAGCATCACAGTCAATTGCCACATCCGGCCCACTCCCCCACCCCAGTGTCACAATTGTGTCCTCTTTTCTACTTTCCTGGAATTATCTTTCCTAAACAGGAACATAAGCGTCCTTTCTAAAATCCCGCCTACAAGTGCCTAACGCACACCCCGGGCTCTTCTCTCGCCTGTCCACCTTGATCCAAGCAGCTACCCTCCCTGAAAGGCACAGTTTGTCTTCAAGACCTTGTTCATGCCCATCTTCTGTCTGGTATGCTCTTTAGTCATTCATTTAAAAATACCTTTAGCATCAGTTTTACTCCAGTGCTTCCCTAGTGCTGGGGAGACAGACAGAAAAAGACAGACACGGTCCAGTTCTCATTCCTTCCCACTTCCCTTTCCTTGAGGCTGGAGCTCAGAGGCCATTTTTTTTTTTTTTTTTTTTTCTCTGAGAACTTTTCTCTGGTCTCTGCCACTATAAACATGTGTCCTATCCTCCTCATACCCTCAGTCTAGCTCCCTGCATGGAAAGTCCTGCACTAGTCCCCAAGCTCCCTGAAGACAGGGACTTCATCCCTCCATCCTGTGGCACTCCTCACCTCGCCAAGACGCAGCATGCAGTGGGTGGCACTCAGCAGGAACTTGCACTGAATGTGTTCCTTTTCCCCATGGGAGAATATCGGCGCACTGTCACACCCTTCTCAGTATGAAGGCACTCGGAATGTCTAGACATATCAGCCATTTTGAAAGATAATATGTGGATATTATAATCTTTAGAATTCAATATGCACTGAAAGATTGTGGTGTAATGAACAATACCAGAGTAACTCAAATTTGTTCGTTTGTCTATAAAAGTGTATATATATATATATACATATATATGCACAGGAATTTTTGCTTTGAACAAGAAATAGAAAACAAAATACTTCTTTGTTAACGTAAGCAGATAAATTGTGCCTTATATATTTAATCATAATTATTTTGCTTCAAATTACATTTACTGGGACTTAAGTAATTGAAGACAATAACATGCATCATAATTTACATACCATAAATATAGCATAATTTAAGTCACTGAATATATATCACTGACTTGGAGGGTGACCTAGACACCTGACATAAAATAATCACTCTCAAGTCAAGCAACTAAAAACAGTAATTGAAATATGTTTACAGAAGTGTAATTATCCTAGGTTTATGTGCTATGAGTCTAATTATGTAACATTACAAATGACATTAAGTACATTATACTGTAAGTAAATTTCATAGGTCACTTCACTGTTTTTTAAAGATTTCTCAGTGCTTACTCATACAGATGATATGCAGTCTCCTTAAATTTGCATATGTATCATCAATAATTGCCCCTCAAGTGAGCCAAAAACCTATCAATGCTATCAGTACTTGTTATTTCAAACATGTTTGTCTATGCATTGTGTCACTTCTATGCTTACGGAAGAAGCATAGATGATATTTTAGGATGTCCAAGATAATTTTATTCCCTAATAATTGTAAAATAAACACATGCATTCCCCACTCTCCCAGGAGCTCTTTTGTTCTGACAGAGGGATAGAAATGGAGGGAATATAATACACTGCAGAGTTTATCTGCCTTCTTATGACCCGTGCTTTATTCCATCAGAAAAAAAAGCATGGTTTCAAAATGTCTAACTTACATGAGTAAATACATATTAAATTGAGAAATGGGATGCTTTATTTAATCCTATGTGCAGTTACCTTCAATTAGTAATCACAGGAGCAAATGTACACAGAAATAAAGTATTTTCTACAATCTTGGAAGTCTTGAATATACATTTTGTAAGTGTCTTCTTAATGAACTGGTAACAATTCTCACTAGTGTTGGTGCTGGCCTTCACCTGTGGCTTCTTCCGCCCAGATCCCTAAAGCCTGTGGGCTGCTAATCATAAAATCACGGAAAAAATATCATGCACCAAATTAAAAGGTCAATCCCAACATCTGTAGGTTAAAAAAAAAGTGAAAACATTGTTGCCTTAAATATTTTCGTACTGTTATTCATAGTTCTAAATAAGATTTTGTAGAATTATATAGAAAGAAATGAAGAAAGATTCAGAAACCTCGTCCCTTTTGTAACAGTTTCAGATTGCAAGCATTTGAATGAAGCATATAAACCTCAAAGTGACCTAGAGAGGAAAAGCAATGGTTGGGAAGGCACATGCGTTTTAGAGAGCTGACCTAGATTCCGATACCAAAGACTCTGCTGTGCTCCTGGGTTCTGTTGCCTACACTTTTAAAATACTCCGTGCCTTCAGGTAATTTAATGTAGTCACTGCTGATGTGGCTTAAATATTGACCTTTTCAATTGTGAGGAAGATGAAATACTTGCAGTATTTATAAAAACATTAAAAGATGGAAATGTTAAAACATTCTAGATCAAATTAAAGAAATTACATCAGAAAAGAACCACAGGAAAAAAAATGAACATTCAGACACATCTATTTTTTTAAAAAGCCGATTACATGTTTTGTCCATTTCTTAATATCTCACATAACTTAGAAATGATAAGAAACTATGATGAGCTTTGAACACCAAGGGACTGTTAATTTATCTTTAAATATGGCGTCAAAATGTGACATCTGGTCAGAAAAGCAAAAAGTGTCTATACATAAGGTTGATTCAATACACTAAGTTGATGAGAAAAGTTGAAATGTACTTTCAGAATAATTCTTTAAAAAGTCACTCCATAATCCTTGACCTAGGATTATGATAGTTTCCAATGAAACTGAAATCTCTGCATTTTATTTACCAAATGTTTCTCCAACCAACTACAAGAAATGGAAAACAGACTTTTTAATGGCCCTTTTGTTTAAACCCCAAGAGTTTCAATGCAATAAATCAATAACATATACTTAAAAACTCCTGATTCATGGGCATCATGCTTCATTTCTTTTCTTTCTAAATCATTCTTATAAATTAAATTACATTTGCTGGTAGACATTCTATAATTCTTCTTCAAAGTTAAAACAATTTTTGGCTGGTTCATCTTATTTTCTATTTTGGTGAATTCTGATGTGTTTGAAACTCTAAAAATATCACGCCAGTAGACACTTATTAAAATACCAAATACTGACATGTACTTCTAAAAGAACATAATAGTATATTCACATTCTTTCATTATTAATCCCTTCATGACTTATCCTTTATAAATTCAACTATAAAATATTCAGTATGTAAATATGATTATATTGATATGAAAATGTGTTTATTCAGCTTCATAAAACAGTTTGTATTGTTGCAAAATATTATTTTCAATATCTAAGATACAATATGCACAACTAAATACAAACTATTACCATGCATAAAAATATACTGTGATGCATTTTTGTATAATATTACTACACCTGGATGATTCTGCAAGAACTGATAAAATCAAAGCAGTAAAAACAAAAAGCTTAATACTTCAAATAAGCTATTTGCAAATGTCTAAAATGACACACCAATATATGAAAATTTTCAATACTGATGAGCATTAGTTTTCACCAACAGGAAAAGTCATTGAGCCAATAGATGGCTGCCAGCCAAGAAGCACTTGTAGATTTTATATTATTCTTTCCACACTGCATTACCTAACTATTGTGATAAAATGGAAAACGTACCAATGATAAATGAACTCAAAATATTTCAATGTGGTTCCTTCTACAAATAATAATTTATGCCAGAAGCAAATGTTATCTGGTGAGTTCTGGGTCTCTCTCATTAACAGGCTGTCTGATTTAGGAAAATTACTTTTTTCTCTTCAGGCTTCATTTAGTTTATTTATCAAAGGGGACCATAATGATTGCTAATTTGCAGGGGTATTGTAGAACGCAAATGTTTTTGCGGTCTAGATATATACCCCATGGAAAACAGCTCACACAGACTACCATATAAATGACTGTACCAAACAATGTTTACAATGAAATCTTTATGATATTTATTTAGATTGCCAAGCCTAAGTAACAGACAGACAGGAAGACTATAAAAGAAAATTATATTTATTTGGAAATAGGCATTGCAGTGGGAATATATGTGAATGCGTTCCAGGAGGTAAAGGGAGGCAAGAATCTTTAAGAGAAAAATGAGGAGGGTTACATAAGTTGTTGTGAGACAATTATACTTGGCTACAAGAATCAACAACAAGGGTGGCATCAGTCCAAGGTTGGAAAGGCAGTTGCCAGGCCGATGCACTCACAGAAGTATGTATCTTTTTGTAAGGTTGCAGTAGCCTTTGTGGGTTATAGGTTTTGCAGAGTCTTTTGTGGCAGCCTTGTTATCAGGCATACAAGAGTGAGAATCCTCTCTTCATAACCTTTCTCGGCTCTGACTCCATTCTAATTCTGACAACTTTTAAAAGATTCTTCCATATGAAAGGAATATCTGTCTATCTTTTCCCCTAGAGAACATAAATTTCACTTAGTTTTTTGCACATTTTTTCCAAGATTTGTCCTACTTTTGGCTTATTAAAATCTGTCTTTCCTTCTCCTGACTTCCTGCACAACAGGGTAATCTTAACTTCAATAGCTCTTCTTGCTATGAACATCAACTATGTACAGAGGCTTTTACAGAAACACAGATGACTCGAGAAAAGAAAGTGTAGCTGAAAGAGGGAGTGATCTTTCTTATCTGTATTTTCCTATTTGCACAACTTTTAGTTGTGATCAGATTTCCACTGTACAGATTAAAAAAAAAATGACTGTTTAGATAGATTAGAACAACATGGAAAGCTATGCAGTAAAAGAAAAGGCAATTTGGAAGTTTACTTCCCGATATCTCACAAAATTTATCTCCCTGCCTCAGATCATAATATTATGCATAACTGGGAGGGAAGTCAAGAAACCTTGCAATGCACATCCAAACTGAAATGCCTTTTCATTAGATGGTCCTATATAGGACCCACTGTCACTCCTGGAAATAAGTTCCTAATAGGCCTGTGAATACGCAAACCTGCTTATATGAACTTCAAGAATAGGGCTAACAAATTTCTGAAATCATGAACTGTACAAAATTTTCAGTGAAAACCTATGACTAAAGAAGAAACAACTCACTCTAGAAATCTGAGCCACCTGAGTCACTTTGACTCAGAGAAGCAGATTCAATTTTAAAATAAGGTGCAGAGCTTCAGATATGGAGTTTTGGGATTCAGCATTTCACCTTTCTCTTCATTTTCTAGTTTGCAAAGAAATAGAACCCCAATCCTATGTTCACTTCTCATACTGCGGTTAATCAGGCCATGACCTAAATATGTTTTTACCTAGACGTGGACAAGGCTGCTTTAACCATCTGTCTTCTCAAGCCACATCATCCCTCCTCTTGTGCAATCACTGCTTTCTTTCCAATGATGTTCCCACCCCTCTTAGTGCCTCCCAACTCTTGAACAATTACTGAGATAAGCAGTTGCCGAAAAGACTCTGTCTCATGACAATATCCAATGTGAAGGCATTTGCCACTTCACTTACACTATATGTACCATAATTAGCAAAATTTCAAACTCTAGAAAAGCCCTTTTCTCCTCCCTCTAACTGACACACCCACTGTTCACATAGGGTGTGCTTTCTTTTCTGCACAGCAAATTTAAAATGCAAACGTTGCCCTTGGCAGTTTTTGGCTAGTGGCCTTTATCACCTTGGAGAATCATGAAATGTGCCCTCAATTTTTGGAAGACTTATTTTTTGCTATAATTAACTGTCTTGTGTGAGATCTTAATATCACACCCACTTTATATCCTCATCATGTCTTTCCCAGATCGAACGTTCACTATAGTCCACCCATACACGTGTCTAAGAAAAGAGAATCCATACTCATGGAGACATCCTTCAGATTTCTCAATCACACCTCACCTTTTTCTTTTATCCTCATTTATCAACTTCATTCTGTCTCAAGGAAGAAATAGTTCTACCCCTTTTAAGGCAAATCACTCCATCATAGTTTTAATCTTATCATGTCTCTCATTTCCATTCTCTCTCTCTCCTTTCTTCTTCTCTCCTATTTTACCACTTTTCCCCCTTGATTTATGCATATACTAGGACCGCATCATACTACTATTTCATCTAGCATTCTTCTCTCAAATTTTTCCTAGAAAGAAATTTACATTTTCTACTTCCTCTTCCTTACCAATCCTCTTTGCTAAATGTGATCAAATTGGTTTCTTTTTCATTTCTCCCTCTCTGTAGAAATTATTTTCTCCAAGGCCAACAACCTCTTCCCAATGGCAAACCCATACTCTACATATGACTCAATATCTCCTCAAATTTGACACTTTTAAACAGTCATGGAATTGCCTTTTTCCTGCCCTTTTATAATGATTCATTAGCACTTTTCCTTCTCTGTCACTAACAATTCATCTCAGAGTCTCTTCACCCCTCATTCAATGACTGGCCATCCTGAAGTCTATCTCTCCCAGATTCGGGCACCATTCCTCTTTTCTTCTTGCTCTCTAGGTTCTTTCCCATAACTACCTGTCATCACCTCTATACAGATAAGCCCTAAGTCTACACATTTCTGTTGATCTCCTTAATTAATTTGATATCCATGTTTCCAATAGCTTCTTTTATGTTTATACACAAATGTCCTGAAAACATCTTAAACTGGGTAGATATAAAGCAAACATTATTTTTCAAAAAATCTTCTTCCATCCTTTTCTTGGTTATTGGCATGATCGTTATTTTTATAACCCAAGCTAAGCCATCATGCTTCTTTAGATTGCTTTCTCTCTCACATCTACTTCATTCCATCAGTCACAAACTCCTGTCAATATGCAGTTCAAAGTCCCTCCCATCCTGTTCTTCTTTTTTGCATGCAAAAAAAGTCATTTTGTGAACTAGATCTTCAAAGTCTCTCCATAGAGATGTTGCTTTCGCATATTGGTCAATCTCCCCATTAATCTCCTGCCTCTCTATTCTATCCTCTTCTCTAGAACCAGATTAACTTCTGTACAATTCTCCACTTATATGTGCAAACATGGATTATTCATAAATTATATATATATTATTCATAAATTATTTATATTATGTATCTAATATATAAATAACGCACAATTATATCCTGTGATCTACTGTGACATACTACACCTTTACTCGGAAATATTTATCTATAGAGTCTGAAATCCTCCTTATGAAACTCAAGAGCTTCTGTTAACAGGCCCTTTTAAGCTTTGCATTATTCTTTAAGCAGCATCCATCTCCCTACAGAACACTATCTAAGCTAAGCTGCAGGCACACTGGATAATTAATTGCTACTGAAACATAGTGTACAATTTCATACTTGTTTTTACTTGTGCTGTTTCCTCAGGGGAGATGTTATTTCTCTTTTGTCCATGTAAGAAATTCTACCAAACCATCAAACCTCAAATTAAATGCCACTGTCTATAAATGTCCCTGATTCCTGGAACAAATAATTGTTTCTTCAACATGATTATGTGCCTTTTAATCTCTAATGTGCCTTTTAATCTCTATGTTACATTTCTATATCTTACGTTGGTTGACATTTTATGTGTATGTGGCATATGTATCCTCTTTATTAAATTATGAGCTCACAGAGGACAGGAAATGCATATTATTAATCTTTATGGCCCCCTAAAGTATGTGTTTGACTTTGGCAAACAGATACTTTAAATGCTTTTGTGTTTTTGCATATTTATACCTGTTTTCGTTCATTTTCTGCTGCTATAGCAGAATGCTACAGCCTGCGTAATCTATAAAGAGAAGTTTATTTGGCTCATGGTTCTGAAAGCTGGTAAGTCCAAGAACATGGCCCAGACATCTGGGACGGGCCTCATCTCATGGTGGAAAGGCAATAACTAACCTACTCCCATGATAATGACATTAATCTCTTTATGAGGGCAGAGCCCTCATGGCCTAATAAGTTCCTGAAGGCCTCATCTCCTAATACAATAGGAATTAAGTTTCCAGCACATTAACTCTAGGGGACACATTCAAGCCATAGCAACACCTTTCATTGTCTTTATTGATATGCAGGGAAGTTTATCATAACAGTTAAAATTTTTCCTCATTTGGTATTTTCATAAGACCTAAGAACTAATGGAATCTAAGAAATAGAAAATATTTTAATGGTGGTTAGTATTCAGTGTTTAATACTTAAACAGAATTATTAATAGCAGCATTTTAAAATTGATCAGATCTTAGTAAAGTTCCATGAAAAACTAAAGCTTCATTCATTTCAACTAGATGTATGTTAAATGAATGAAAAGTCTACAGGTAGCATAAATGCTGTCATATCCAAATATCACAGTTTCATTTTCATTAAGAAATTCTAACTACCAAGTAAATTTTGTCATTATAAATACTACTGGCCTCAAATGAATTAAATGTTTTTATTATAATAGTATTTGTTAACTAATCAAAACAATACCACTATAATATTCGAAAACAGTTTGATCTTAGACTAGTGAAAAAGACCACTTGAAATGGGTTCTTTTGACTTATATGCAAAGAATATACAACATTGACATATTTTATCTTAGGTCTACTTAGCAATGTGATTTTTAGTCAAGTCAATGAAAAAATATTTCTAAAAATAGATACAAAGATTGTATCATAATATTAATATTCAAACTTCTCTGTATTGATGTATATTTTAACCCATAGGTATATACAGAACTTTATACAATTAATTTCATATTTAGCATGTAAAACTTCTTATGATTGTAAGTAGCATTTATTTGTATTTTTATCAAGCCATGAAGTCTGTTTTCAAACAGTATTACTTCCTGAAAATTTCTAAATAATGCTACGATTTCTATCCATGTTATTATGATATTTTGTTGTTGTTTTTCATTTTTTTTTGTTTGTTGGTTGGTTCGTTTGTTTGAGACAGAGTCTCGCTCTGTCACCTAGGTTGGCGTGCAGTGGTGTCATCTCGGCTCACTGCAACTTTTGCCTTCCTACAGGCACACGTCACCACGCCTGGCTAATTTTTGTATTTTTTGTAGAGAGAGGGTTTTGTCATGTTGTCCAGGCCAGTCTTGAGCTCTCGGATTCAAGAGATCTACCTGCCTCAGCCTCCCAAAGTGCTAGGATTACAGGTGTGGGCACCACGCCTGGACAACATGTTACTATGATCTGTTTTGTAAAGCTTATTCTCTTTTGCCCTTATTGCAAGAAGATTAGCAAGTTTCTCATTAGATGTTCACTATGAAATAGGCTTGGTAAAATTTTCATAAATTGTGAGTTACTGAGCTTTGAATAAATATGCTTATTTATATGTGTCATTTCCCCATAGCAAATTATCACAGTGAACAGTGAAACCAAAGCTATAATTAAGTTGATAGAAAATGACTGTTATATTCTGCAATAGCATTATAGGTCTTGAAGGTGACTGGTTTATAAACACAAGCTTAAAACATAAAGAAACAACACATGGAACATATGAACCAGCCTGAGGAAAGCCAAAGTATTTAATTCCTCGTGTAACATTAATTTCATGTTGTAAAGCTCAAAAATAAGTTTTGGAAAACTCAAACTTGTTTTGTTTATTTGTGTGTTTTCCCATTTTCTCATAAGGTTGGCTATATAACAGGTACTATTTATTACAAATTATTATTATATTACACATGTACTAGGTGTTATATATTTCATGCAGGGTAGATACTTGCTGAATTCAACTGGCTGTTAATAATAGAAAATTTCTGTTGAAAATTCTAGCAAAGTGCATAAAGAAGACCAGCAAAATAAAAAAAAAAAATTTCTATTCTGACATCGGGATGGGGCTTGTGGGTTCAAACAAGAAGAAGAAATTATTAAATCAATATAAATCCATCAGACCTTCCATATATATGAATAAGACGGACACTGAATGGACATTGGAGATGCAGGTGGTTCTGTGTTGCTGAGATTCAAGATCATGAGTTAAATTAATTAATTTAATTAATTGCTGTTTTTATTGTTGTTGTTGTTGCTATCATTGTTTAACTATCCTAGTTGGATTTTAGATATAAAGATATAATCAATGTAGGTATCCAAAATACATAGGTTTTTGAGCTTATGGCATGAGAAGATAATAGGGGGAGTGCAAAGAAGGAAACTAGACGAGTGTTATCTTATACCCTGCAAACTGTGGAAAAGAAACACATAAGGGAAACTCAAACAGCAGACCACTGATTCCTATTTCAGGGGAGTATCTTGTGGCTGGACAAGAGTTGTACCTAAGGAACAGGGATGGATTTTCTAATGTTTATATTAAAAGCCACTAGAAGACAGGACTTTCTGATAGAATTCACCTTGCCATGATATTGCCAACTCTCAGTCAAAGGTGAGGAGAGGTATTTTTGGACCATACCCCTATCCATCATCTTCAATCTGTCTATACCACCAGCAAAACCAGTCGCACATGGAGGCTGTAGGCCCTTCCTTTTACTGGCTATCCAGGTCCTGGAAGAGAAGGAGTACTAATATGCATTTTAGATTTTCCAAACTTTTAATGCAGTATCTGCAGGAGACACTTCAGATGGAAAAATACAAATAGTTTAAAAGTAAAAGGGTGGAGAAAGGTATATTATGCAAACAGCAACTACCAGAAACCTCGAGTTGCTATACCGATTTCAGAAAAAACAGACATGAAAACAACAACAGAAGAAGTTACTAGAGATAAAGAGGGATATTTTATTTTATAATGATAAAAGGGTCATCTGATCAGGAGGCCATAACAAGTGGAAAATATACTCGCCTAACAGAGCCTTCAAATACATGAATCGAAAACAGAAAGAATTGAAAAAAGGAAAATATAATTCAAAAACAATAACTGGACATGGCAATACTCTATTTTTAATAATTGATTGAACTAAGCAGAAGATGAATAGGGAAATGGGGGACCTGAACAAACCTATAAACCAACTGGACTTAGCAGACATCTACTGAACACTTCATCCAACACAGCAGAATGAAAATTCTTCTCAAGTGCACATGGACATTCTCCAGGATACATGATGTCTTCTGGCAAAAAACAGAATCCAATAAATATGAAATGTTTGAAGTCATACAAGTATGTTCTCTGATCATACACAAAAATTAACTCCAAATGGATCACAGACCTAAAAAATAAAAGCTAATAATTTAAAGCTCTTAGAAGAAAACATAGATGTAAATTTTTGCAATCTTGGATGAAGCAATGGTTTCTCAGTTATGACTCCAAAAGTCCAAGTAATAAAATTAAAAAAAGATACATTTGATTTCATCAAAATTAAAAACTTTTGTACTTCAAAGGGCACTATCAATAAATCTAAAAGACAACCCAAAGAATGGAAGAAAACATTTGCAAATCATGTAACTGATTTTTTTAAAACTTTTATCTAGGATCCAAAAAGAACTCTTACAGCTCAGTAATACAAGATAAATAACCCAAAAAATTAATCAAATGATCTGAATAGAAACTTTTTTCAAAGAAGATATACAAATGGCCAATAAACTCATGAAGAGCAATTCAACATCGCCAGCAATCACTGAGATAAAAATCAAAACCTAAATAAGATACCACTTCACACCAATTAGGATGCCTATAACCAAAAAGACAGATAATAACAAGTATCAAGGAGAATGTGAAGAGATTGGGACCCTTGCACATTGCTAGTAGAAGTGTAAAATGGTGCAGCTACTTTTGAATACAGTTCTGCAGTTCCTGAAATATTCAAACAGAGTTTCCATTTGACTCAGCAATTCCACTCCTAGTTATACACCTAAGAGAAATTAAAACATATATTCACACAAAAACCTATTCTTGGATATTCACAGAAGCATTATCCATAGTAGCCCAAAAAGGTGAACAACCCCAATGTCCATCAACTGATGAATGGATAAAAAATATGTGGCATAGTCATACCATGCAATATTATTTGGCAATAAAAATGACTGTAACACTGATATATACTATAACATTGATGGACCTTGAAAACATTATGCCAAGTGAAAGGAGTCAGTCACAAAGGACCACACATACTGTATCATCCAATTTATGTAAATTGTTCAAGATAGGCAAGTCTCTAGAAACAGAAAGTAGATTAGTAGGTGCATAGGACTGGGGGTATTAAAAGGAAATGGGGAGTGGCTGCTAATAGATATCAGACTTTCTTATGGACAGAGAAAAATGTTCCAAAAGTGTTTATGGTGATGGTTGCCTAACCCTGTGAATAGAACTGAACAAAACATTAACAGGGAAAGAGGAGACTTGAACAACCGGTAAACTAACTAAACTTAGCAGAGATCTACAGAACACTTCACCCAACACAGCAGAATGAAAATTCTTCTCAAGTGCAGGAGACATTCTCCATTCTCCATGGAACATTAGAACTTACTTTTTAAAAGAGTGAATTGAATGATAGATGCATTAGTCCATTTTCACGCTGCTGATAAAGACATATATGAGGCTGTGAAGAAAAATTGGTTTAATGGACTCACAGGTCCACGTGGCTGGGGAGGCCTCACAGTCATGGTGGAAGGCAAAAGGCACTTCTTACATGGAGTATGAGGAATGAGAGAGAATGAGGAAAAAGCAAAAGCAGAAACCCCTTATAAAACCATAAGATCTCGTGACACTTATTCACTACCACGAGAACAGTAAGGGAGAAACCAGCCCACGATTCAATTATCTCCCACTGGGTCTCTCACACAACACATGGGAATTATGGGAGTATAATTCAAGATAAGATTTGCGTGAGGACACAGAGCCAAACCATATCAATAGGTGAATTATGTAACAGTAAAGATGGTATACAAAGGTTTTTATTGACAACAAAGCATAGATTATTGACAAGCATATAACAAAGTTTGCTGAACTATTGAGTATTGCATTAAAAAAAACCTTAAATTCAATGTACAACAGAGTTATGTTGAATTTTCTTTTCATGCGGAGTGTGTCCACCTGATTCGTAGACCTCTCTCTCTCTTCCCAGTCCGGGAATAGACAGGGATATTTAAAACAAAACGTGGGTCTGCCAAACAAGCAAATACATTCACGAGTAGCACTTCCGACTTCATTTTATCATTTCACCTTTTCCTTTTTATATAGACGGATTTTGGAGAATTTAATATAAATGTAGGGTTTTTTGTATTTTTAATCTCTTCAGAACTTAACTATACTTGGGAGAAAGAGACTGAGCAAAAGTGAGTGTGAGGGAAAGAGCAAGAGCGATGTATATGAACTATAAATACCCATATCAATAAATGAAGAGGCAAATATGTGATGAAAATAGAAGTAGGTGAGGACACAAATAAGTAAATAATGTGATCCTCATTACAAGGTTATCTAAAATATATGTCACTGCTAAAGACAAAAAGCATTCACTTTAATAAAAATGTTGCGAAATGCAGTATATTTGAAATTGTGGTTTGCACAAAATCACACATTTTGAGTATGAAAACAACAATGCATATAGGTGTGGTGTCCTTGTGCTACTTAGAATGCTGATTCTGTAATTTTTGGTAGACTTAAGCAGAGATCTGTGATGTAAGAAGTGTAAGCAAGTGAGGACACACAGCCAGAACCATATAAAGAAACATACTGTGATATCTTCAGAATATTCTTATCTTTAAATCATTCACTCTAGGGAGTGCCGGGATTTTAATCCCTGTAAATATCTTCTGTTTTCTCTCCCAATTCCCTCCTCTTAAAGAAATCCTTGTTTTCCTTTTTAGGGTAAACCATCCATCTGTGCCTTTTCACCTCTTTCTAAAATTTGTTTTCAATTTATCACCAAATATAAAGGACATCCCATCTATCTGCTAAAGGACTCCTGCTCAAATATGCTCAATTCTAAATGGTTTATTTCACCCTTTTCACTCCAGGGTGCTTCCATGGTATGCTGCACTTCCCCACATCACTGCAAGCTCCTCCAAAGGGCCCTCTCTTTGTGAGTCCTAAACCTCCTCAGCACACCATCCCTTGCAATCTGGCTTCCGTTTGCTTTATTTGCATCATGGTAGCACAGGCTTTTGTTTTTATATCCATCCATCCATCCATCTGAAAAAGATTTATTGTCAGGTGCCTGTTAAGATTTATGAATATGCAAAGGAATAAGGCAAGCTCTTTGCTTTCAAGGGGATATTTGTTGGTAGAAACAGACATGAAATAAAAGATACATCCCTATCCTTCTTGAATTTTCCCTTCAGGTCATATGGTAACCAATGCTGATTTTCTTCTATGCTGTCTTCTGTGGTATATGATGGCATCGGAGGGACATCAACAAGCATTTTCTGACCAGGTCAAGTGCATTAATCTTAGGGGAACATCTTGAGGAGAGGTAAGCTTGCTCCCGTTCAGTTAGACACATGGAGGGGCTGTGATCCAGAATAACTCTGCCCACCTGCTGCTTTTCCTTTTTAAGGGATTGGGGAACATCAAAGTGGGAAAAGAGAGCAAAGTTCTCTCTGAGTGCCAAAAAACTTTTGCTCAAGGTCACATGTTTACAGGAGTTTCTGGGGACAGCATCTGGCCAGGAATTGGAGACATTGGAGGAAGTAGGGTCTGCACATAGCTGCTCCTATTGGAAGGGGATTTGTGGAGGTTGAGTCCCAGTCCCAAAGACCTCCTAACCAGGGAGCATGGACCACTTGGTGTTGAGTGGCAGACTGTAGAGTTGGAGTTGCCTGTGTCTTACACATGAAATCAGAATTGGTCTTAGAAATCCAGTTGAGCAAATGTGAGACTTCCAGTGTGAAGGTGAAAAGATCCAACTATGTTCTTGCCGTGTGAGAATGCCGAGGACTTATAAAATATGAGAGCCTGACTACTGAAAGTCATGCTGGATTATTTTCTTTCTGTTTCCCATAAAGTGGGCAAGCTCTTACAGACGCATACTCCCATGACAACCTGTAACTTTTGTAACGTTGACCATGAGTAAACAGTTTATAGCTCTAATTCCTCAGCTTAACCTGATGTCTTGAAGACAGTAGGCTCTGAATAAATATCTACCAAATAAATAAGTAAATGATTTGTAATCACTTCATTGAATAAGCCTCTCTTTTTCATTAGAGCATAAGTAATATGAAGCAGGGTGTAATATTTACCCTGGATTCCCAATGTTAACACAATGGCTGCCACATAAACAACAGGCACTCAGTAAACACCTTTAAGCAAATTAATGATTACATGACTAGTTCTGATTCGTCAGATTCTGCCTCAGCAGCACTTCTGGCAACTATGTCATCTTTTTTCCAAACTTAGGGCACCACCATCTTTTGCTCATACTTCTTAGGTGGGACTCCCCATGCTCTACACACCTCAAAGCTATTTTATAAACTTTGGCCAAATGAATCTTCCACAAGTACAATTCCATTTATGTTCCTTTACTACTCACAAATATTAATCACTTCCCACTGGCCACTGAGCAAGGTCTAGATTTAAATGACTTAAATAATATATTAATTGTGCTCTGCCACTACATTCCCATACAATGAATCTGCTGTCTCCAGCTGGAAATTCTCTCTCTCTCTCTCTCTGGAAATTGTCTCTCTCTCTCTCTCTGGAAACTCTCTCTCTCTCTCTTTCACACACACAGAGCACACACACTTCTTTCTCTTCCTTCCTCTTTTTTTTCTCTTTCTTCTCTCATATTTTATAATCTGTACCTTCTAGTAGCGCTTGCCACTATCTATTTTTTAGGCTTTCTGATATGCAGTTATTTGGTCATAGAGTTGTCTAAATTGGGTCTGGCATATTATCAGTTTCTTCCCCAAAAATGGATTCATCCACAAGGAATCTGGAAGCCAAATCCTGAAGACACAGATTACAGACTTCTTGCTTCAGACACTGCTTTTCTTTTTCATCACCCAGCCCTGTTTCTTGTGACCCAGGAGGTAGAACCCCAAGCACCCTTCTTTCTGCAGGAAGAAGTTCTACTCCTATGCTCTTATTCATAAGCTCCTTGGCGGTTGACTGTTTATTGTCTATATCATTTGTATACTCTACAGTGCCACAGATAGTATTCTGTGTAAGGTAAGAGATCAATAAATAGATGTTTTATGGATGATGCATTCTGTGGTGTTTTGTGAATGCAAGAATTTCCTGTTCTTCCAAAGAAATTTTATAGTCAGCTGGACTCATTGCTAACCATATATTTTCATGAGCATGACTATCTCCAATTGCCTGAATTGCACTCATATTTTTAAAATTGAATGCACACACAGATCTGACATTTTCTTAGGATGGATTATCCCAAACTCTTTTTGTACATCACACAAGCAGACTGAAATTGCCCTCAGCCTTGCTACCTGCAGCTCCTAATCTACCTTGTCAAGGTACTGACATGCAAACTTATTTTTTTCAAAACCTTCCAGGCAGAAGCTTATGGTGTTTAGGGAGTCCAAAAGCCTAAATGACAATTTCCAAATGAATATTGGGAGAGTTAATCTATTTCCTCTTATCTGCTATATAAATCTTTCCTTTGTGCTTAAATGCTTCACATTTTAATGAAAAATACATGTTTCCCAGTCCTCACTATATTGATATTTCTGTCACAGTGCCTGCTGCTTACAGCGATTTTCCAGTTCTAGTCTGTGGCTTAATAACCACAGGAGACACTGATTTGGCAAAATACGATGTTATTTCATGATCTAGTCCATAATCCATATTAGAAACCCGGCAGCAAAATGCCCCTGCCATGTATTTATTCCGGGTATTGGCAAACATCATCCGGCGCTACCCGCATTCTCATATATGTGGACAAAACGCATAGCAATTAATTCTGCATACTCCCTCCCTTAGAATTTTATCCAACTAGAAACACAAGCACGAACTCCAGTCATAATATGCGCATGTGCATCCATCACTGCCTATGCCCTTCAGGAAAAATTGGTCTCTAGAGCTGAAAACAAATGTTTCCTTAAGGACTGAAAGTATTTCAGTGCTTAAGTGTTATTTTTTACTTGTGTATTTGTAGTTTTGTTGAACATAGTTTACCATATTTTGCTTTATTACAACAATATTTACAAGAAAGAGAATTGTCTACCTGATTTGCTGAGGACTTATACCCCAATACCTTTCAACTACTGAAATACCAATGTGCTCAAATGTTTACAATTATGCACGTACAGCGACTTAGCATCAGTAATGATTCCTGCAGTTATATGTCTTTTAGGCAGAAATCTAAAAGTCATGCTACTGTAATGTCACGTTGAGATGACGCACCCTTTGAGATGACACGTGAGGGCTGTAACGCCATGTTGAGATTACGCACCCTTTGAGATGATGCATGAGGAGGACATTTCTTCTCTGCAGAATTCTTTCCAAAAACCCATAACCCTAGTCTAATACGGAGAAAAATACAGACAAAGCTAGAGTCAGAGACATTTTACAGGATGGCTGGGGAGCACTCTTCAAACTGTCAAGTCATGAAAAGTAAAGAAATACTGAGAAACTGTCACAGACCAGAAGAGACTGGGGAGATATGACAACTAAATGCAATGTGGTACTCTGGATGAGATCCAACGACAGAAAGAGTGCATAACAGGGTGACTAGTGTAATCCAAATGATGTCATACCATTAATTATGTTAACAACAAAGTAAGATTTTCAGCTAATCACTGAATGTATTTGTAAAATTCTGTCATTGTTTTTCTTCCTTAAACCTTTAAACAACTTATCTATATTATATAATAATTAATGTTTACATTCAAACATATTTTTGAAGGACTATGTGAATTAATTGGCCATGGCACAATATAATCCCCAAAATAACTTTAAAATTACAACAGATGTGGACAATGGTGATATATAAATGTATTTCCTTTTGTCATACCTTCTATGCTCTCCTGTGAACATAAAATTAATCACAACTATGTCTCTCTCTTAGAAGATATATATGTGTATCATTGAGAAGCATGCATCCTGAGAAAGCTAGCTCACTTTTTACTTAATAAAAGGCCTCTTGTTGTAAAAGTGGCAGAGTAGACAGGAAATAAGGTCATCACACTGACCTTCTGCAGCAAAAACAACAAAGCCCAGTTGGACTTCCATTCCTTTTTAAGAAAATGCACTTGTGTGGTGGAGCTCCCCCATCCCTCCAACCCAAGCTGTTGCCTGATGTCATGCAAAAGTATTTTTTTCTTTTCTGAGACAGAGTCTGGCCCTGTCTCCCAGGCTTGAGAAGACCACCTTTTCCACTACTGCTTCTCAAAGCCTGGCCTCTACACTATCAGCAGCAGCAGCACCTGAGAACTTTGTAGAAATGGAAATGAATGAGAATGGAACTTACTGAATGAGAAATCCTGGAGAGTGAGGTACAGGAACCTATGGCCTAAGGAGCCTGCAGAGGATTCCACTACCCACCTCAAAATGAGAACTACTGCTTTATCATATAAGCAGTTTAATGTGTTACAGCATAGAAGTAGTCAGCCACGTAAAATCTCAGCATTGCAGTCGATAAATCGTGAATACTGTAAAAGTGCTGAGATCCTTCTTTTTATAACCTGCTTCACATGTTTCTTTTTATTCTAGCACTAATGTGATTGAAAATCCTCCAGATTTTGGCACTAGAGTTAAAGGAGTAAGTTGAATTAGCATTCTGGAAAGATATGAAGATTTAGGAAAATCGTTAAATATAAAAAGAACAATGAAAAATTTAGCTTAAAAGATGAACCCAAAGATTGAAATGGTCAGTTAAGCTGCTATAGTTAAACCAAAAATTTATGGGGTGTGAATATTAATTCATTTTTCTGAGAAAGTCTGCTCTTCCTTCAGTTGGGTTTTAATAAGGTGTTTGCCAGTGGCCGTAACAAATAATCGGGTACTGCTGAGGTCTGCTGAGAATGAGAATCTCTGTAAATGTGCTTGGACACGGCTGACCATGGGAAATGCTGTTGTCGTCAAGAGCATTTGTTTAGTTTTGCTGTAACAGTTCAATTTACCCTAATTTCCTCATCAGTATCTACCTCTTTCCACTATTTAGAATGGTCAGTTACCTTCCTCGTTTGTCTGGCAAACCCGTGCGTTTCAGGCCTAGTGTGGCTGCTACTTCTCTGCTGAGTTCTTCTTCAACAGAAAACTCTAATTCAATGAAAAGCTCCATCTTATTGTGGTCACTGAACTGTTGACTTCACCATCCTCACCCTTGCTCACACTACCATCCTCTCTCACCTGGGTAAGTCCAATAATCCCCCATTTTACCTGCCAGGAGCCCCTCTGCCCCTGGCTGACATTTGTTCTCCACGCAAAATCATGCCAACTCCACAATTTCCCGACGTTCTTAGGTTGAAGGCACATCTCTTCACCACGGCCAAGAACCCATGCCTGGATTTGCCTCTGCGTACCCCTCCAGGCTCACCTCTGCCAAGGTCCTCTGTGCTCTGGTCTCACTGACTTTGGTCAGTATCCCCCATGGCCTCCGCTCCCTCTCCAGAAGGCCTTGGTACTCTCTCTCCCTTCTCCAACTTATGCCCTACAAATCCTTCAAAGGTTAATTCTTCAAAGAGGCCGTCTGTGACCTTCCAGAGAGCTTTCATGCTCCTCTCTTGACACAATTTTATATATGTTTGTGTGACAAGTATATACAGATTTTGCAGCCTGACAGCCTGAGTTTGAGTATTGGTTATGCTGCTTACCAGCTGTGTGATACTGGGCAAGTGATTTAACCTGCTTGCTTTCAGTGCTCTCATCTACACAATGGGGATAATAGTAATGCTTACTTCATAAGGCTGTTGGGAGAAATCAATGATTTAATATATGTAAAGTGTTTCTTGTAGTGCTGGCATCTAGAAAATGTTCAATATTACCATTGCTGTTATTGTTATTATTATTATTATTATTGGTCCCCAGCATTCCTTAAAGGCAAAGGCCGTTCCTGTTTTTCTTATCCTATGTACCAGCTCATGGTATATGGATGGCTTTCAATAAATGTTTGTTGAATAAACAAATGAATATTTCCATATTATATTGACCACATATTAAAATAACTGTGGTAAGCACATAATTCCATCCATCTGCTTTCCACTAAATTGCCTGATTGCTAATATAGGGACCATATCAAAGTGGCCCCTAGATATATTTGTTTTGGCTCTAGTGCCTAACATTGCACCTGCAAAAAGTATTTGTGGAAGGAGGAAATTAATGAGAAAAAAAACTATGAATAGATGAATTTCCCTAAAGCTATTTTCTCCCTTAATTTTCTTAACTACCTGCATTTTGGATGATGCATGGTTGGATTTTTAAGGCTGTAACGGAATTCTTTCTTCATCAATACAAAGCCTGGGGAAATGGTCCTCAGATTGGAGAACACAAAATCAAGGGAAGAACAGAAGTCATGAGTCTGATATTCTAGACAGGAAATTCTGGCCTGTACTAATCCAGATTGAGGAATTAGAATAACTGATTCAGACAGAAAATCATTTGTCTCTCAGCTCCATTATGCATGTGTAGAAGATTCCCCCATTCTGTCTATACGAATACAGGTAATCACAAAATTCCAGGTAAAGAAGCCAGAACTGCAAGTGCAGTTCGTTTTTGATGAGAATCCTGATGAGCATGTGGGTGCACGTGGTGTTCAGTGAGTATGGACTGGGCTCTTCCATCACTGTGTAGTCATAAATCATGTTTGCTTTGCACCACTGCTCTTACGAGTTTCAGTTGGCCACTTCAGTGGCCAATGTCAGATGTGTGGAAGTAGAAGATAAAGTACTAAAATGCTTTCCACCTTTCCCGAATACTAGAACATGATCCCAAACCACAAATCTAGTAGCTACGATGCTTTTGTTGTTGTTCAGTTACTTGTTAGTTTATATTCCAATAGTATTTTGGATATTTAGAAAGGAAAGGCAATTCTACTAATAATAAACCAGCTTCATAAAAATAGAACACGATTATCAGTTCTTAAAACAATATAAAGTAAACAAAATTTGGAATGGGTTATAGTTACTAACTAGCTTTGGCTTTTTTTTATGTGATAGGTGATCTAAAATCTACCTTCCAAAATTCCCTCAGCTGTAAAGTGAGAATGTTGGTCTGCTTTGAATGTCTGAGTAAAGGGTATTTTAACTAAAATATCTTGTGTCTCTATATAATTTTCTTCTCTAACCTAACCTAAATGAATAATGCTATTTGATTGGTGAAATGACATTTTTCATATCAAATGTCATATGACATCAGAAAAAAAGTTGATGCTCATTAATTTTTAAAGAATGGATGCATAATCTGTCATCAGAATCTTTTGTCCTTAATCTGATCTCTTGTCTCCATCCATAATTAGGCCTCAATCCTTATGCATCATGATAGAAAAAGCACTTCACAGAGAGCATTCGCTCAATAACTGCCGGAAATATTATTTCATAATAAAAGTGGGGAAGATATGGAAAATAAATAAATTCCTGTACTTGCAGAACATAATCAACTCCACATATCACTAATATAAAGTTCTTCACCCATGAAAGTCTGTGAAAAGAAGAGAAACTTCATAAACCTTTTAATAAGCAGTTATCACAAAGGCCAATAATGTATCCATATTTTGACTATAACTAGTACTATTTCTTGTTTGTTTGTTTTTGTGACGCAGTCTTGCTCTGTCACCCAGGCTGGAGTGCAATGGCAACATCTCAGCTCACTGCAACCTCCACCTCCCGGGTTCAAGTGATTCTCCTGCCTCAGCCTCCCAAGTAGCTGGGATTACAGGCTCCCGCCACTGCACCCAGCTAATTTCTGAATTTTTAGTAGAGATGGGGTTTCACCATGTTGCTCAGGCTGGCCTCAATCTCTTGACCTCGTGATCTGCCCCCCTCTGCCTCCCAAAGTGCTGGGATTACAGGCTTGAGCCACCATGCCCAGCCTTATAACAAGTACTATTTCTTAAAGAGTAAAACTATCCAGCTTATGGTCTTTTAAAGGAAGCCACATTACTGAAGCCTGGAGAAGAATATCTTAGATTGAGGAAAAGCAGAGAAAGAGAGGGAACATTCATTTGAGATCCCTGAAAAGTGGTCTTTCCGAGTTAGTCCATTTCTGTGTAGGTGCCAGAACATAGGTGCATGTATGTGTGTGTGTGTGCATGTGCATGTGTGTGTGTGTGTGTGTGTGTGTGGTTCCTACCAGAGTTCAAAGTCACTCAACCAACAACACAAGCTGACAATTCCTCAGGAATGTCTGCAGTTCAAGAGCTGCCAAGCCCACCCAATAGCATGTGCATGCTTAAAACAGAAGAGAGGGGCATGAAAGAGCAGGAAAAAGGCACCATATGTAACAGTCCAGTATGAAGAGGAAGATGCCAACGGGGCTCCAGGCTGAATGGTGAAGCAGAATAAAAAGTTATTTTTTAGAAAAAGAGGATGCAGCTTATAAACACTTTTCAGTAAGTTTAGCAGACTCCTTTTAGCATTACAATGGGTGATGTCAGAGTGAAATGTGTCTGCATAAAACATATACAAGACCAGTGAAGAAGACCACAGCCAACTCACAAAGAGAACTTTTCCTTCTGAAGAGGAGGCAGGATTTGGATTCAGAAACATTTCAATTAAATATTCTGCTTCACTTCCTTGTTCACATGACCTTGGGGAAACACATCGAACTCTCTTAGCCTCAGTTTTCTCATTGGAACGAGAGGCATCATTGGCCTCAAAGGACTGCTGGGAAAAGATATGGAGTGAATTACGCACCCTGCCTGACACAGGGTAGGTGCTTCATCCTCTTAGTTTATGAGAAAAGCAAGTCCTTATACTAGTGGTAGAAAATTATGAGAGGAGAGAAAGCAAGTTAGCATGTTGAGTGAAATCAGCATGCCTTCGACTACTGATCCATGTACATTCATTTATTTACAAGATTTAGCACCTACTATGTTTAGGTTTCCAAGCTGTATGCTGAACACAATCTCTTGCATTAGGATTTATGACAACAGGCTCCTAAAACTACAAATATTGTAATATACTTGTTTTAACCAATCAAATCAATATTATTTGAGTCATCTTAGAAACGCAAAAATAAACATTTGTGGAGTGTCTGTTAAACATTAAGGCATTTTCTTAAGCTGATACTCCTTGTAGTCTTCTCAACTAAACTTGCAGATTTACTTCACGTGTTTCTTTTCTCTTTTTCTTTTCAACTAGATTATGGTTCATCTGACCTGAAAGATCGGAAGGATTCCTTGTTAATTCATTATTTCTTTCCTTCAGGTCATTCCACCCAGGTACGCAGGAAAAGCATCTGTCAGAGTCAGAGGGCTTGTTGCAGGATTGCTACAAACAGACCCTCTCCTAGGAGCTAAATCCAGTGCTTCCCACAAACATCCCAACATGGGTCTGGCCACTGGGCAGCATTAGAATCCAGCCAACCAAACCCACCTTCCCGGGTCAGCAGGCACCAGCCACCTCTAGATCAATTCATTCTGTCTGCTTTTAAATAATCACTGTTCATTTTTGTTTGTTTTTATATTTGTTTGTTAATATAGATATAATCTTTGCCCCACAAATCAATAATCTAGTTTTATTCCACGAACATTTTATTAAAAACACTCTGCTTTATTTTCCACAGACATCTACAAATGAGATACATCAAATGTTTCTTTGTCAATGTAGTACTGTATTGAAAAACAGCAGTATTATAATTACTGGTTACAATTTTAAGAAAATTTAAGTTGGGTAAATTTTGGAAAGGGCAATTAAAAACATGTCTTCTAGCACAAAAATGGGAAGAAAAACTCTTCTGGGAATATCATACTCTTATATTTTTATTTGTACAAAACTGCAGCCGTCGGCAGTAGGAAGCGTTTTGTCCCTCAGTCAGAACCTACTTCTACCCTGAAGCTGGCTGTGCCAATGTATACTCACAGGTGACAGGGATCTCACAGTTAGAGTAAACCAAAGGGTCTTGTAAGTTCGATTTCACATTATTTCTCATTTGGGCAGTTTTCAGCTTAAAGTGCTGGTAACATTTTTATTAAGCCACACAATCTTATCTTTCTTTTTGAAAAAAAATTTATGAGTAATTTGAGTGAAGGCCCCTTTTAGTAGCACTGACATTCCAAATTTTTGTTATTATCTGGCCCATATCCATGTCACTGCATGCAGTTCTAATCTGTAGTGACTACGGTAAAGTGCATAAACCACGTCACAGAAGCACAGAAAAGGCTTCAGGTCAGGCCCTGCACAACAGCTGCAACTGCATTCATACATCAGTGTGTGCCTCTATAACTCATCTCATTTAATTTGATTAAATCAAATCACTCAGAAAATAGAGTGCTTTTTGTAGTTGAGCCACTGACTTTTTTTTTTTCTTTCAAAGAGGAGAACACTGTGAGGAAATTCAGAATAGGTAGAGAGTCATATTAAATTCTTTCTATCTATCTATCTATCTATCTATCTATCTATCTATCTATCTATCTACACACACACACACACACACACACATCTCCCACAGCAACAAACATGATTTTTATTTTAACTATATTCCAATCCAATATCTCTTTTCAGAGAAGATATATTTCTGCTTGGAGAAGCAAATAATAATGACTTAAATTGTTCACTTTCTCAAAACCTATAAAAAACAGATGTGGATTTGTATTTTCACTTGATAACTAATACCTCAATCTATGCAAATAAAAACATGGTTTCAGATCAGCTTGGGGGGACAGTACCAATTTCACCATTTTGGTTATACATGGATCATTACCTGGACAAGGACATTTCTTTAAGCTATTAGATTATGTGCTCTGTTTTTTTTTTTTTTTTCTGACCCAAAGTTCAATAAAACCTGTATCCATTGTCTATCTTAGAAGAGTTCCAAAAATAGCCTGATCATGAAAATGCCCCCTCTTCTCTGCACTTCATATTATAGCCAGCCAAATGAGCAAAGGTAGACAAGCAAAGGTCAGAAAGAAAGGCATATGAAATATCAGAGAGATCACCTATTATTTTTACAAAGCCCTGTGAAGAAAGCACTTTGGAGGATGTGAGAATGACATGGATGTGAAATAAGTATACCCCTACATCCAGCTTCCATATTTGTTCTACACTATACCTAGGAAACACCAATAGTGAGAAGTAACCAACAAAGTTTCTAATTGCATTGGTCCGTCAAAGCCTGTAACTCTGATCACATATACCACAGACACCATAATAACTATGTGCATGCTTCAGAAATTTTCTAGACTGAAAATACTGTGGAGAACCTGACATTTAAATGTTGACATAATATATTCCCACAATAGAAATCAAATAACTTTGGGATCTCATGATTTTTTTTCCAGTGGTGAAATAAAATCAGATCTTCCAATTCTTTCAGACAAAAGCACTGATATTTAAGGGCCATGTTATGAAGAGAACCTCCTTTTTGCATTTTAATATTATTATAATTAGTAAGAATTAAATTTAAGACAACTATATTAACTGCAAATCTAAGTATTATTGTTGCTTCAGAACAATTTATGAAAAAAAGATCATGAGTTTACTTGTGTCTGAAAATTCTGTGGCTCCATAAACACGGATGGCAGGTTTACATGGTTTTCCTCATCAGTGAAGTTGGCATTTCTATACTTTTTACAATTACTTATTCACAGCAGTCTATAAGTTTTGTATTGTAATAGGAGGGTACATATGATTTTTTAAATTTCTCTTTATGTACTATCATCTGTACCAAAGATGTATACCACTTCCAATTCATTCGTAGTATCACTATGTTGAAAGGATATTGATGTCACATTCGGGCTTAGCAGGAAGTAACAACAAGAAAGTCTGGCAACAGATGCCAACCCTAACTCACAGAAGATTACCTTTTTATAACCCAAGAGTGCCATTATTACCCGCGGAACCCTCACCAAATAAGTAGGAAAACTACACTGAGAAGAACTCGGCCCAGCTGTCTCTGGCCCATTTCCCTTTCTACCGCCTCTTGTGCATCCAAGCAATCTAATTTGATGAACAATCTTCCAGTTGGAAAGATGGGGACTTCACACTGCGAAGACCCAAAGATCTGCCTTCCAAAGGCCAATCACCATTGTATCCTTCGTTCCTTTAAATGTCGTGTTTATTTGAATATATTAAGAATAATATCAAGGTAATTATCTATGTACAAAATTTATGTTTAATTTTTTAGGAACCATCATACTGTTTTCCACAGTGGCTGTACTTTTTACATTCCCACCAACAATGCACAAGGGTTCCAATCGCTCCATATCCCTGCCAACACTTGCTATTTTTTGATTCTGGGACAGCAAACCTAATGGCTGGGAAATGGTATCTCACTGTGGTTTGGATTTGGGTTTCCCTGATGATTAGAAATGCTTCACATCTTTTCATGTCTTTTGGCCATTTGTGCATCTTCACTGGAGAAATATCTATTCAAGCCCTTTGGCCATGTTTTAATCAATTTCGGGGGGGAGGTGGAGGATTCTTGTTGTTGAGTGTTTCCATCCCTCCTCTTTTTCCCTCCAAACACTCTCTCCCTGTGATCTCACCCCTTCCCATCTATTTAAGCTCCTTCTGCACCACAGGCCTCCAAAGGGAGGTCAAAGAATGCGATGCGCCACTGACGCATGTGTGTGTGCAGAGATGTTTTCCTTTGCCTTTTGTATTAAACTATGAATGGAATTAAGACTTACTCATATTTAATATGTGGACTAAAATGGCACCTTCACCCCATCCTTATCTCAGATAATCCCATGTCCTACATGAAAAATGAGAGTCCTGGGGGAAATAGGATGTTCCACAAAGAGCATGGGCTGACAGTGCTGACCTCACTCTGGCTGTGTGGATTAAAGGAGCTCCTTATAACCAGAGTTGTAAAAGATTCCTGCAAAGAAACTGGGACTGAAGAGTGTCCTCAAAATAGAAACACATAAATCAAGAAGAAATCGTAATGCTGACACTTTTCCTACTCTGAATAAGAAATTTTCATTATCCACATTTCAAGGTAAAAACCAAGTATTTCATCCAGACCTGAACAACAGACAGTTTAAAAATTCAAATGATCAAGAAGACGATTTGACCTCTGGATTACATTGACTATTGCTAACAATAAACTTTACCGTACATGTATACTGCACCTTGAGAAACTAAATAAACCAATAAGATTAAAACACTTAAAAAGTAAGCCTCCGCACTTAATAAGATTGGCCATTATTCTTAACTTAAAGAAGTAATATGTTAAAATATAGCAGCATTGTATAATAATTTGCAGAGATGGAATGTAGTCATGGCAACATCTTGGGCCCTGCAGAGTTCCGCTGGTTTGGTTTAGGTCAAAGTACAAATAAATTATTTTTCTTAAAAAAAAAAAAAAAAAAAAGACATGTTCTAAAATTACTAAGTAGTGCTGTGATTCAATAGAAAAAAAGAGTAGAAAATCTGGGACCAAGCTTGAAATGTAAACATACTCAACGGCACTTCTGAGAAAGGTGATTCTATAATGATGAGGTAGAAATGACAGTAACTGATTTCAGGGAAGACATTTAAGCTTTGGAAAGAGCATTTTGTAACAAGATGTTTGTGCATATTTGCAGCCCCTGGGTTTTTGTTGTTGAAAACAATGTATGCCACCTCTCATCTCTGCCCAGACAGAGAACTTTCTAACACATTTCAAAATATTCCGGAGTTTAGCTTCGGTTTAAATTCATTTGATAATAATGCAAAAATTCAACTTTCTGTTAGTTTGTAAAGACAGTTAATTTTAAGGAAGATGAAAATTCAAAAATCGCATTTCAATTGTTTGAGGAAAAAAGTTTTTCATAATTTGTGGACATCATTAAAATGAAGTCAGTAATGATTTCATAAAGTCCATATTGTCCTTCCATTTAGAACTACACATTTTGTGATTATCTTTTAAACTATTATATCCGGTATTGAAACCAAAACTGTGACATGAACTGAACCTAGAAGTAAATTTTCCAAGCACTTTATCCTAAATATTAAACTAAGATTTTAGAAATAATGATGGATATTCAATCCTATTATTCTAACTTTAAGCTGATAATTAACATGTTATCATTAATACAATATTTATTATATTTAATCCATTCTATTTAAGTAAAAACAAAGATATATCATTCATAGGCAAAAATGTTTTTTATTATTATTGTATTTTAAGTTTTAGGGTACATGTGCACAACATGCAGGTTTGTTACATATGTATGCATGTGCCATGTTGGTGTACTGCACCCATTAACTCGTCATTTAGCATTAGGTATATCTCCTAATGTTATCCCTCCCCCCTCCCCCCACCCCACAACAGTCCCCAGAGTGTGATGTTCCCCTTCCTGTGTCCATGTGTTGTCATTGTTCAATTCCCACCTATGAGTGAGAACGTGTGGTGTTTGGTTTTTTGTCCTTGGGATAGTTTGCTGAGAATGATGATTTTAAAATATTGCTTACTTCAGCTTTGTCTCATCTTACGTAAATATTTTGTACATATACTGAATGTGCATAAATATATATACACGCACATTAGTGCTAATGTATTTATATATAGATAATATAAAAATAAAATATTCATATTTGGGGTATATAATGAAGATTTGCTAACCCCACTTGGATCCCACAAGCACCTCAAATCTAATATGTACAAAACTGAACTCCACACCATTGCCCTTCAAAAACCTGTCTGTCTGCTTCTCCGGTCTTATGGAATGATACCACCTGCTGCTCACTTGCCTACATTTGAAGGGTCAGGGTCCTTCGCAGCTCCTCGTTCTTCCTTTCATTAACATCCATAGAGTCCTGTCCATTGTGGCAGCCAGAGGCCTTTGTCCTCTTCCTTCAACCCTTACAGGCCCCATCTGGCCTGGCTTCTGCTCTCCTCTGTCTCGCTAATTACAAGAATCTCCTAAGTGACCTTCCTTCCTACAGTGCTGCTGTCTCCCGATCCCCAGTTCAAGCCGCAGAAGAGTGATCTTTCAAAAACAACAAATCATAGGCTGCATCTTCTTAAGAACATTCAGTAGTTTCCCATTGCCCTTGGATACACTCCAATCTCTTCTTCTTCAGCACACAGCGCCTGCTGGCATCTGTAGCCTCCCCTCCCTCACACTCTACCATGGAGCTAGTCAGCACTTTTTCCATTCTTCATGTGGCCCCTTGCCTCTCTGATGCTCGCACACATGCCCCACCTCCTAGCTAATGGTACCCGCCCTGCAGTTTTCTGTGCAGAGGGCCCCTGCTAGGTGAAGCCCTCTCAGACGGTCCCTGCGCCTCCTTTAACATACCACTTTGAACATAGGAAGACACATCTGATGAATAATTTGAACTGCTTCCAGAACAAGAACAAGGTCTACATTGCTCACCAGGGTAGACTTGGTGACTTGCACAGTGTCTTACCCATACCACACCTTTCTTTAATTGATATGTATTGAATACACATATGAATACTACTGGTATAATTTTACACTCGGTTCAAAATAAGCTCTCTGTTGTCCAATGTGCATTCATGGGATGAAAGTCACCTCCTCTTTTCTTTTTCCAACTATAGGATTATTTTTCGGAAACTATTCCCGCTAGCTGTCTTACACTGTTACTTCTATCTCTTAAAACAGATCTTCTGCATTCAAATCTCCCTATCATGAAGTACCAAATATATTTACTTTCTTGGGTGCCATGTTTAAATGTATTTTTTACTCATGTTCAATGATCATCATCCCCCTTCTCAATCCTTTCCATTAGAAAGGTGTTAAAAACAAGATAATTGATGTACAAAAGCAATGGGGAAACAGATTAAGTCATGAGTCAAAAACTTCTCAACCAATTAGTTAAAATGTTGAAAGAAAGGACAAGCTTTCTGACCACATTACCCAAGGCCACGATAATGCTTCTCATGTAAAGGTATTCCATAACATCCTTTTACTTTTTTTCTAATAATAGTATTTAAATTTCCAGTATTTTGCATACTATCATAATTACATTAAAGTATCTTAAAGCTGTTTTTTTAATTTTTAATAATGCCATTCACTAATATATAAATTTGTAAAACTATGGAAACTTTGAGGAAGGAATTTCAAACTTAATATGGTTGGCCCTCCATATCTACAGGTTCTGTACCCATGGATTCAATTGAGGATCAAAAATATAAAAATAGTAATGATAGTAATCATAATAATAAATGACAATATGACAATAAAAATTAAACACAAATTTTAAAAATACAGCCTAATTACTAGTTATATAGCATTTGCTTTGTATTCAGCATTATGAGTAATCTAGAGATGATTTAATGTACGTGGGAGAATATGCATAGGTTAGATGCAAATACTATGCCATGTTAAATATGGGATGTGAGCATCTACAGATTTTGGTGTCCATGGGGATCCTGGAACCCAATCCCTCTCAAATACCAAGGGACAACTGTGGTCAATCAGACCACTTCTGCATTACATTTGAGCCAGAGAGCAAGAGACTGAATTTTTACGTTTTTAATAACTGCACAGCTCTTACCATCAATGTCAAGAGTATGGGGAAAAAATGAATGAATCATGCCTTTATTTATCAGCCAAGCTGTGAGAGTGTAGTCATCAGAGTACTGGTCCAACAAGGTTGGCAATTAATGATGCAATAAAGGGTAAACAATTAACTAGTGTAATTAAAAAGATTCTGAATCTCATGTCTAAATGTTACCCCGGACAGCTGGATCATTTGCCTGGAGAAAAGTTTACACTCTGATTTTTTTTATAAGAAAAAATAGACTCGATTTTCATTTTCATATTCTCTGTTTACATGATAAAGAACGTTCTCCGGAAAATATACATTAAGCTATTTCAACTCTGTTAAGGTATGGTATGCAATTTAATTTTGAATATTCTGTCAAAACATTGTTCATCTGTAGCATTGCTTTCCTAACTGTGGGACGATAATTTCCTGTGTAACAAATTCCTCAGAAAGGTTCCTAAGGAAACGAGGCAAGAACACCAAACTAATTCCAGGTTTAACATGACAGCAAACGGCACAGAGGAGGGAAGGGAAAGCTCACTCACGGGAGACATGTCATAAATGATAGCCTCTAAAGACTGACTGTGGAATAAGGCAGCTGTCACATACACACTAGCATTAATACTTGCCTTTCTCCTCTGTTTCGTCCTTTCGAGAAAATATGTGATCATGTATCGTCCATGATGCTGTAATATAGGGTTAGTTATATTTTTCTTTTGATGTAGCACCATATTTATTTACAAGATGGTTGTAAGGACATAGCGTCTTAAGGGTTAAAAACAGAGGTACCAGAAGCCTAGAAGAGCATGGATTCACACATACAATGAAACAACAGATTTTTCCTTTCTTTTCTTAGATACCAGAAGATTAAAAAGCCTTATAATGTCTGTACTGTCCTCCGTATCTCCCCTTCCCCAAATGGTGGAAGGATCGATTTGCCTCCCTCTTGGCTCCTAACTCTCACAGACAAGGCTCTTACAAGAGAGCATGACTTACCTTCACTAATAAAAGAGCCATCAGTCTACCAGCCACTCCTCTGAAAGCAGGAGGAATAAACCTCCTTTTAGGGACTGCCCCTTTCCTCAGCTGGTCCTGTCCTGAGAATGAGGAAGTCAGGGCTTTTGTCACTTGAGGCTTTTTTTGTCACCTATTATGAGGCAATAGAAAATACCAAACTACACACTTAGGTATTCAAGTGAGCTTAGGGGCAGGCACAAGAGCCACACACACCGGTGACTCAGGGCTTAGCTAGTTAATAACAACATTTCTGAAGTATATTAATAATAATACTCAAGCAATAGTGACAGGAAATGTGTGAAGTGACAATATTAACTCAAAGAGCTAGTATCCCTGAGGCTTACTCTGTGCCAGGCTGGGGGTTTCACATTCTTATTTTACTCATCACAGAAACCCTCTGAGAACATGCACTCCGTGGTTACCATCTTATAGATGAGGATCGGGGTGAGAGAAGATTAATACATTCCCCACAGTCTAGATCACCAGCAGAACTAACAAATCTTGGGCAAGGACCCAGGAAGCAGAAGCAGAAGCAGCACAGAGCCGGTCTGCCTTTTTGTTTTTTTGTTTTGTTTGTTTATTTGTTTGTTTGTTTGTTTTTGAGACGGGGTCTTGCTCTGTTGCCCACATTGGAGTGCAATGATGCGATCATACCTCAATGCAACCTCTGCCTCCTGACTCGAGGGATCCTCCCACCTCAGCCTCCTGAGTAGCGGAGACTACAGGTGCACATCACCATGCTTGACTAATTTGTGTAACTTTTGTAGAGACGGGGTTTCATCATGTTTCCCAGGCTGATCTCAAACTCCTGGACTCAAGCAATCTACCCCCCTTGGCATCCTAAAGTTCTGGGATTACAGGTATGAGCCACCATGGCTGGCCTAGTCTGACTTTAAACATAATACATAGGTGATTTTATATAAGTTTTAGGAAGCACTTTGCTTTCAAAGCTGTCTTAAATAATTTTTGTGTTTGATACAAAAGGGGCTTAGAAGAGAATAGTAAGCCTTGAAATTAAGATCGTTAAACATTAACATTTTGTAGTATTATTTTGCTAAATATTTCAGTATCATTAAAAATGAGGAATTTCTCACTGAATAAAAAATGGATTAGCCCATCTGCTCACGAGATGGGATTTTTTTAATTTTCTAAAAAAATAAAATTTAATTAGGAAAATAGTAGAAATATTTTGTAACACAAGGAAGAAAAGCAGAATCCAATAATATTCTGAGTTAAGTATTACTCTGTATTTGAAGGGTACTTAACAGTATTTTTCTAGCAATGAAAGTCCTCGCCTGATTTCAAAATATCCTTTAAAATATTCGCTAGCCAAGTGACCTCAGGTGAGTCTCTCTAATTTGTTGCTGACATAACTTATGTGAAAATCTTTGGAAATGGCAAAGCTCTTTATGAATGTTACTAACATTAGGTGATGTTATTCACAGCCCTTATAAGCCCATCAATCTCAACTTAGCATGTAACGTAACGAACAATGGGAGGCAGAGAGGATGACACTAAGGGGAAGAACTCTCCCCAGTTCAAGTTCTGATTTACTGAATGAAAAATATATCTGGGCAAGAACAACTCTTAATCACAGAAAAGGGCCTTTTCTTGCTTTAGAATGAAAAGAATCTAGTCCTTTTCTGCTACGATCTCTTTAATCCATGATAGAGCTTGGATGCATGTTCATACGGGCATGCTTTCCACCAGCTACCTGTCACATGCCACAAAATTTGAAATGTCTTAGAAATGTGTCCCCTAGCCCCCTTTAAACAGGAAGAGCAAACTGATTTCCAAATGCAGGATGCTCTATACAGTGTAACCAATTACAGGAAAAAGAAAATATTGTAGTTGAAAAGGAAAAATCAAAACATTCAATTTCATTTTAATGTATTGTTAAGGAAAAGGAATGCATAGCGGTGCATCTCAGATGTTATTATGTTTGGGCATCCCCTCCAGAGCCTTTTGAACCGTAGATTCTGATTCATGGGATGGCGTTGGGTCTCAGAGTGAAAAAGACAATTCCATTTCTTGACATCAGTGGTCCTCTTCATTCATACCACCTCCCACCATCAGACGAACTGCCAGAATTTTCCTTAGGCATCTACCTGTTAGATGGATTCGGGGTGAGTTCTGTAAGTACAGAGGGCATAATGCACAATGGTCCTGAAAAGAGTGGGGAGATGCTGAGAACACAGGAAAATATCAAAGCTTGAGTGACACAAATAACCTGAAATCATCTGGGGAGGGTTTTGGGACCCCGGATGCCCCACCAGCTGCGCAGACTCCCGGGAGTCAGCGTGACATCTGCTTTCTCTCCTCCCCTGCAGCACTTCACAGAGCCACCCGGGTGTGAGAAAAGACATTTGACGAGGATGATGAATGAAAATGATACTTTACCAGTTCTTTCTGCAAAAAAGCCTGAAATACTCTAAGATCATTTGATGGAGGTTTCCCGGTGAGAAAGCAATCACAACTGACTTACAAGGGAGCCTCCATCAATACAGTACATAGATTAAAAAAAAAAAAAACACGGTAAAAAAAAACTCATCATAGAACCATAAGGCTTCAGAAATGTGCTATGGTTTCATATTTTTCTTAATTAGGTGCTCGAAATGTGAGTAAAAGCGACTACAACTTCTGTTCAGACTGGACTTCCAAATGCTGGAAGCACGGTAAACTCGGCACAAGAAGTACTTGTGAAGGAATGGGCTTCTAAAGAGCCTGCCATGGACCCTTTCCACATCTACTAAGAAGTTTTGGCATTATATGCCATAGGCCCTCTGAGTGTAGCCAGAAACAAACAAACAAACAAAAAGCCAGCATCATCGGCACCTGGGGGATTGTCAGAAAAGCACTCTCAGACCCAACTCCATCCTACGAATCAGAATCTACAGTTCAGCAGGCTCCCAAGGGGATGCCCAAAAACAACAACATCTGAGATGCACCGCTATGCATTCCTTTTCCTTAACAATAAATTAAAATCAAATTGAATGTTTTGATTTTTCCTTTTCAGTTGCAGTATTATTTTTCCTGTAATCGCTTACACTATATAAAGCACCATGCATTTGGAAATCGGTTTGCTTTACCTTCTTAAAGGAGACTGGAGATCACATTTTAAGACATTTCAAATGTGTTGTACATAACAGGTAACTGGCAGGAGGCATGCGTGTATGAACATGCATCCAGGCTATATCGGAGATTAAAGAGATCTTAGCAGAAACAATGGCGATAGCAACAGTTGACAAGTGCTTTAGAGATCTGTTTTATTCAAGCTATCATTTAAATTCATGCCAAACACACCTCCACCCTAGTCTTTCCCTCCAGTGATCTCACTTGGTTTAAAAAAAATACATGCTGTTAGAGGTTCCAGTTACTCCCTGAGCAGGTGGGAGGATGGCACAGAGCTCTTCAATCACTCATCTGCAGAGTTCGGGGATGTTTTGAGTATGAAAGTCATTATACGACAACAAATCCTCTTCTATCACATTTCACTTGTGAGTAATTATTGTGTTCTAGCAAGTGGAGGATTAACAGTTCTTCCTCGCAGTAACAGAGAGCACAGCAGGTGCTTCCCCCTCACCTGCAGGGGCCTCTCTTTAGTTGCAAAATTCTGCCTGTGTTTGAGTCGGCATCTTGCCCTCTCAGACAGTGAGGATACGTGGTGATCTCCTCCACCCGGAATTAAACTAATAATTTCTGTCTTCCTAGAAAAAAATATATTTGCTATGTAACAAGATTAGGGGTAAGGGGCTGATATTTAGCTGGCCTACCGAGTTTAGTGCTTAGTTTAATTCTAATTAATGCCATGCAGATGAAGCCATCTTCCTGCTCTTATTCTGGTCACATCATGTAAAATCGTAGGTGTTATATGAGCAGTGTCCTAACATCTTCACTTTATCCTTCTTACAATCCATCTTTCAGACTCCAATCTTTTATCACCTACCTAAAATCCCAGTTTCCTCATCTAGTATGCTTCTGCTTCCAATTTAAATCACTTATTATTTTAATATACAGATAAAGTCTAAGCTCTATAGCTTATCATGAGAGGATCTCCTTTATAAGAAATGCTAGTTATTTCATATTGTTTGCTGTTGCCAGGCATTGTACAAGCACATTCCATACATTAATGCAATCCACTGTCTGATGTAAGTTCAATTATTCCCCACCTGTGAGGAAATTAAAGGAGAGAAAGTTCAAGAAACTTGCCCAATGACACACAGTCAGAAAGCAGCAGAGTATGACCCCAATTCTGGGTTTAGAGTGGGGAAAATGTGGTGCTGCATAAGAAAAAAAAAACTCTTAAGTGTTGTTTAATTTTTAAATAAAGAGATATTTATGACCCATAAAACATTTGAGAGACAAGGAATAAAGTGGAAAAAGTAAATTAAAATGTGAAATACCACTTTTTATGTCTTGTATGGAACTTAGACTACTCTGTGAGTAATTTAAACTGGTGAAATAGCATAGTATACTATATTCAGTTTGCACTTAAACTTGTATCTCCTTCCCTTTAATATACAAAAACAAGTCACAAACACAAATATTCTACAAATGCATACATACCATGGACTTGCAATGCTCTTATGTAGGCAAAGGGAGATCTACAAGTTGATCCTATACATACTCTAAGATCTAAATATAAAAGAAACTAAAAGAAGTCAACACAGTTGATAAAACGCTTTAGCAATGCCACTGCGATATATATTTCCAGTCATTTCTTCATGCATTCAATCGCTCATTCTTTAGTCAGTTAAATGCAGTCGGCTGTGTACCTAACTCTATACATGGAACTATACAAATAGGAAAGAAACAGAGGATTGAGTCTTTGGGACTGGAAACTGCAGAAGGATTGTGATCTATTTGAAGAGTATGTAGGTCAGGGTTATTGTTAGCTACATATAACAACAAAATCCCCAAAAATAGTGGCTGCAAGCAAATAGTTTCTTACATTTTAAAAGTGGCAGTAGGTGGTCCATACTGGTTTAGGAGACCCAGATATTCATCAGGTCCCCTGGAAATTGTACCAATCTTAGAACATGACATTCCTGGTCAAGGTTCAAGGTGTCTGCTGGAGCTCCTGAACATTACACTTGCATTTCAGGTGGCAAAATGGAGTGATAAAAGGAAAAGGAATGTGCCTTCCATTTAAGATGATCCTTCTAAAGGATTACACCAAATGCACACAGACCTTCAGTGTACTTGGTCTCACTGACACATGCAGCTGCAAATTAGTTTGGGATACTTGGGTTCTATTCCTTGACAGTGAAGAGAGAACGTCTACTGGGAAGCAACTGTCAGTCTCTCATACATGGAGACAAAAGAACTGGACCAAAACCAACTTGAAAAGGTTTTCAGTACATCAAACCCATCAGACACAGTAAGCTCCTTCCACAACACACCCTGGTCTTCCTAGTCTCTGGGTTTTTGTTCTCGGTATTCTGTCTACCCAGACTGCCCTTTTTTCCTTCATATGTTAAGATCCTACTCATCTTTATTATTTGATTTAAAAGCTACTTCCTAACTGAAATCTTTCCTAATCCTTCCTTGCTGAACTTGACCTTTCCTAGTGATCCCTAGTATCCTGGCTTGGAAAATAAATCATTTTAAACAACTCTATTTCTCTAATTATATTACATGCTCTTGAGGGGCAGGGGTCATCATCCACATATTCACTCATTTACTCAACAAACGTGAATTGAGCAACTATTATGGCCACCTCCATCCCATGTTTTGTATATACAAGATATTTTTTTAAAATGTGTTAAATCATGCAGTTACACTTATGCAGATTTGAAATAAAATTTTAACAGCATTCTAGGTTTTACAGTCCGGTGAGGAGTCAAGGCAATAAGGGATCATCTGGGCTTCCATCTGTCACTGCCCAAACTACTGGCTAAAGAGCTTGCATGAAGAGACAGCCCTCGCTATGTGTGCCTTCAAGGTGCCATCCTAAAAGGGACAGAGCTGGTCAAAGACAAAGAGGATTATTTGGCACATTTGATGACATGAAGAAGTGCTCTTCAAGGGTATTTTCCTTTAAGTAGAAAAAATTCATATTAAAACGTTTGAGGGGAAAAAAAGGGGAAATCCCTACCACTGGAATAATGTAGATAAATATTATAAGTCATGGATGTTTACTCCTGTTTAGTAGGTCTTGGTTCTTCCCATGATAGTTACTCTGGGCTTTTATTGTCCATACAAAAGAGAAATGCAAAAGAAATGCTGGAATCTCCTTAAAAAAAAATAAATAAATAAAAATAAAAAGTTTTCAATTGTTTGTTTGACTTTGTTTTGTTTTATTTTGTTTTAACACATCACATTTCACAAAGACTGTTCTTACACTGCCCTAGGGAAAGCATATTGTTTAAATAAGTTACGAAAGAAGTCAAAATGTATGCCTTTTTTAATAATATTTCCTGCATACCTGAAGTATCACTGAAATCCCAAATATTCTTGCAAAAGAATGCTTTCTAAAAATCATATGGAGAAATATGCATCTATATATAATTACTATTATTTTAGAAATCGACGATACGTAGATAAGATACTGAGTAGCCACATATTAAAAATAAAAATATGCTCATATCTGCTTATATTTATGAACTCTTTTAAATTTATTACTTGAAATATCACATTCATTTATACATAATAAATTTTTAAAATTTGATTCCATTTAGAATATTTTAGCCAATTTAACCTCGATGTGAATAATAAGGTAAAACAAGCAATTGATTATTTTATTTCTTTAAAATACCTAATATATCATTGATATAAACATGGCCCAAAATCCATATACTCACAGATATCAGAGTTGAAAAAAAATTTTTTTAATGTTTCATCATTTATTTGTATGAAAATGAAGTATGCCTATTTTATAGATGAAACAATCAAAACTGAGAGAAATCAAATTATTTGTGCAAGATAACAAAGAAATGGTGTGTTTATTACAGAAATTTAGTATATTGCCTTTAAGAACTCCTTCAGTAATGGCTATGATTATAATACAAAACTACAATTGCTTTCAAAATCAAATATAAAGATTAAAAGTAAATTACCTAAAAAGTTTAAGGGTATAAATTTTTACATTAACCAACAAGTAACAGTTTTTGTGGTAAAGTATCTTTAGAGTTTTTTTTATTTTAGTGTCTCAAATTGTAGTGGACATAAGTCCCTCACAATGCCTTATAAAAGAGTTTCATATTTAAATAAGTTTGGAGATTCAAAAGCACATGATATACAAAAGAATGGCCTTTATGGCAGGTCTACAAAAGTAGACCTGCCATAAAGAAAGTAATTAACTTTTTTTAAAAGCTAATAATTCTCTGACAAACGAGCAAAAATTCCTTTATCTTTCATCAGCTCTCAACTTCCTAGGTTGTTAGTCATTCCTCAGCACACTCTTTGGAAAAACTTGAGAGTGATTTAATCCATCTTGGCAAATCTCTGGGAAGAAGACATCTGCCGGTGTGATATTTCTGTCTGGCTTCTTATTTAGGTAACACTAGGATATGGCCCTCTTCCCCAAGAAACTGATGTGTTCTCCTCAACAAGAGGATCATCCAGATGTTTTCCAAGCCATAGAAGCACTCAGGCTCCATGGGTCATGTGCATACTATCCAGGCCACTGATACCTGCCTAGGTAGTAGAAATACATTTAACATTTAGATAACAATGGCCAGCAGACCATTAATGAAGACTCATGGTGGGCTGCTGTGTTTTACATGCAAAGCATATTTTATTAATCTAACAAATACTTCTATGATACTTAAAATGCTCCAGATAGTATTCTAAGTATTTTATTTATCTGAATTTATTTAATCTATACAACAATGCCAAGAGGTAGATGCTATTATTCTCATAACAGAATGAAGCAACTGAGTATCAGAAAAGTTAAGGAAATAGCTTGAAGTCACACAGCTTTTAAATTGCAGGGATGAAGTTTGAGGCTAGACAGTCTGACTACATATAGTTCATGCTCCACTTTGAGAATCATCCACACTCTCTGCTGCTCTAGAAACGCTAAAAGGACCTCCTCGAATCTCCCTTTGTCAATGGTCAAGTCTTCCTGTAATCACCTGTAACACATCATGACCTGGAAAACTCATCTGAAATGCAGATGCTCAGCCCCACCCCAGACCTGAAGAATCAGGCTTAGCATTTTCGCAAGATCCCCAAGTGGTTGCCCTGGTAAAAGTATATGAAATTTACTGGGAGATGAACCTAATCACTCCAATTTCTTATTTCAGCTTTGTTTTCCAGCAGATACATCCTAAAACTTCTGATGTGCACATGGATGACCTCTTTACTGCCTTCTCTGGGATGGAGGCCAAACTGACCAAAAATCAGTGAAAGAAAGAAGAGCCAGTAGAAACATAAGCCATCTGCGAATGGAATCAGTCCAAAAAATAAATTGAGAATGAACTTAACAGCATTTTAAAGATGTTTGGAGAGAAACTAAATGTTAACTAATGATAAAAAATAATATTTTGTAAAATAGATGTTGCCCCAATAGCAAATGCTATTGCTTCTAAAAAGATACAGTGCTGCAAAAGGTTTCATTGAGTTATTCCCACTCACTACTGAAGCATCAAAAAATGCTTAGTCTTTACTTTCTGCATAATTAAATCTGTTATGAGTTAGTTAATAATGGACATTAACACTCACTCTTCTCTTACTCAATCTCTAAAGAAACCTCTTTTTTGAAGGGTTCTAAAAATATTTGATTAGGGTAATTAGAATAACTTAACATTCCCTTTCCTAATGTTTATTACTAGAAATAAAGACAGTCTGTTGAGTAGCAAGTTGTTTGTAGCCACAAATAAAATATAGATGTTAAGGAAATCTAAAAAAATCAGAAACTATACAAGAGAATCTTATGAAACAACCAGAAGAAAACTAATAATAAAAAACACAAATTTAAACTGAAAAGCTGTCATTATGTCAGGGTTCTTTTATATTTTTGCAAGATACTAATAAGAATTTGAAAATTCACTATTATGTAGGTCATTCTTAAGATATACTTCATTGAAGTTTTAAGGAACAAAATGCTTTACTTTTGGATTCAGTTTTATTAAAAGAATATTCCACAATAAGTATAACTGAATTCAATATTCAGTAGTACTTGCTACAGACTAGCTCTTCACAGTTAATCTTTTTATTCATCACAAACCATTAAAATAACTTCAGTCCCTTAATAAAGCTAATCATAATATAGTAATTATATGAATCATCCTTTGATTTGAAGAAATCCAACAACTGATAGTTTGACAATGGAATGAATACATTTTCAGATGAAGAGATGGATTTGTTTAAATTATTTTTTCCCTAGTTCAAACAGGATTTTGACATTGTGATCCAGCATGACTTTAAGAACCACACAGAAAAAGACCATAGCTAAACTGTGCCTAATTTCCTCAAGAGCATGACCTTAGTGATAGGCGTTTCTGACAGTCAAAGCAGGCCTGGATACCCAACAGTTGGTTCTTTCCTTTTTCATATTTATGATACTAAAATTAAATTTTTCCAAGTCAAATATATAAATTTAAAAAACATTTAATGAATACTTAGGTATCAGATATAATGCAAGAATGAATAAGATTTAGAGTTTTGGAAATTTACAACAGCACATTAATTCTAAGTCAGCAATTACGCATAGGAAACAGGAACACTATACACATAGCTTAATAGTTCAAAATATCTGGGAATATGGTGATTTCCTTTATGGCAAAGAAAATTCCAGAAAGATTTTTTAAATTCTTAACTTCGGTTGAATGCACTCATTTCTTTTGTCATTTTGGCATGACCCAAGTCCAGATGAAAGATTGCTAATTCCATTGTCTCCATCAAACATCAATGTAATGCTATTAGGTGGCATAAGCTTGAAATCCTTTTCCAAGTGGTGATGGTGTATTTGTAGTGATCCATTTGCACTTCCTGAAACAATCAGAATTCCAGCGTGTGCTGTGGAATGGGGCTGCCTGATGATAAGGAATAGGTGGATGTCGAGGTGGGCAGGGTAATGGTGAACCTTAGCCTTAGCCTGCCCAATGCCCTAACATGATGCACTCCTTCTCCACAAAATCCATACCAGTCATTCAATGAGCATGAATCCAGAATCTGAAACATTATCCCACAGTGTCTTCCATTTTCAATACAAAGCATTCTATTTTTCTCCACTTATTTGGATAACTTTAACTCATGAAACCATAGTCATATAGAGATAATGGAATTGAGAATAATCTCTCAGATCTTGGGATCCTTTAACCCCTATGCGTTTTGGGAGAAGACTCCAAAATATTGCTAAACACATACCTCCATGCTATCTTCCCCACTCTCTTTTAAACTACTGACATTTTCAAATTACAAGTGAACAAAATCTCATCCATCAGCTCTATCAATTTTAGCACCATAATACTACCCAAAAGGATGCCACTACTAATGAATTATTTGTAACACTTTCCTGAAAAAGGGCAGCTTGAAACCTGGAAGATAATGGTAGAGTTGAATATAATTCAAATTCATGTATATAAATATAATTCAAATACATATGAATATATATATATATTAGAGTATACAGCAAAAAAATAGTACAAATCATAAGCAAAGCCCTGATATGTACAAATCTATCTTCTTTGAGCCCAGGTTCTCTGCATTTTGCTCTTATCCCCGGGTAGATTGTATCACTGCTTGTCACTCATTCCAGGTCCCTCCCTGCTCCGTTGAACACAGGAGTGCTGACATGACTTGCTTAGTCAGTGACAGGTAGCTGCAAGCGTCCTGTATCTCTTTTGAGCTAGATTTTTCAAAGCTAGAGTATGGCCCTGTCTCTCTTTTCTTCTGCCATGAAACCCACCATGTTCTAGATGGAGATTGTTCTGTCAGACGGGAGTCTGGAATGAAAATGTATACAGAGGCATTGCTGAACCACAAAAGGCATAGAATGTTAGCAAGAAAGAAACCTTTAGCAGAAATTGTTGTAAGCCGGGAATACTTGGGGAATGTTCATTAGTCAGGGAAACTTTGTCTCTCCTGATTGATACACCCATCTGCATTTCCAGCCTGCCTCAGTACTCTCATTCCTACCCCACTCTCCCTAGCAAAACCATATAGTAAACAAAATGTGGGAAAATCTTACTTTAAAGTAAATGTGTAATGAGGATAGGCATGTGGAATCTATGCTTTAATGAGGATCAAGGACTAAAGACAAAAGATGCATCTCCTAGAAGAATTAGAAGAATATCTAGCATTCCAGAGTTGGTGAAAATAAATAAATCTGCTAGTAGGGTCAGAATAGCTGAGGAGGAGTTTCCAGACCTCTATTCATAAAAGGCAGTTGTCCTAAAGTGCCTTCGTGTTTATTTCAAATCCCATTGCTGAAACCTTTAATCTGGATTTAGCCTTATGGGCAGCATTCCAGACAAATGAGATTTAGATTGATGACTAAATAGGCATATATGATTACTGCAAGACCTAAGTAAGTCAATCTAATTATGAGAGTTCTAAGTCACCATTTAGAAACTACAGGTTCCAAAGATTTATTAATTTGCTCCAAAATACATTTTCAGGAAACAGACTTCTAAAGCAATTATATGACATTAATTATTCCATAATGACAGCAAATTTCTTAAATTAAAAAAAATTAAAGGCAAACTTTAGAATTGATTTTACACATTGTTTTGGGAAAAAAAAGAAAACTTGAACATGATCTTTTTTTATTTCATTAATTAAAACTAAATTTTCCTTATGCAGAATAATGCCTAATAAAATTTTATTTACCTATTTGCATTTAATAATAGGCGATGGTCTCCTAGATTTACAAATATTTATCAAACATTTCTCTTTGATTTATTGACACCATCAAACAAAAATAAACATGTATCTTTCCTGAGCTGATTTTACAATATGTGAAATTATCTCTGATTATCTAAAAAATAATGTAATGGATGTGCAAACAGTCTTTAAGGTGGGCCTCTGATTTTTCCTCTTGAAATTCATGGCCTTGTGTCATCACCTCTCCTTGAATGTGGTCAGAACCAGTGAGTTGCTTCTAACAAACAGAATACAGCAAAGGTGAAGAATGTCAGACTCATGATGACATTACATAACATTGAAACGTCTGTCTTACTGAGAAACATTCCCCCTTGCTGGCTTTAAAGAAGCCAGCTACCAGATTGTAAGCTACTTTGGAGAGGGTCACAGGCAAACAAGTCAGAGACAGCACATAGACAGCGAACAGCTGAGATCCTCAGCTCAACAGCCCGCAGGGAGCAGGATTCAACAACCACGTGAGCTTGGAAGCTGATCTTTCCCTAGCAGAGCCTCAGATAAGACCCCAGCCCTGGCTGACACCTTGACTGTAGCCTTGCTGAGGACATAGCTAAACTGTGTCCACATTTCTGACCCACAGAAAGTGTGAGATAATAAACGTGACTTGTTTTAAGTCTCTAAGTGTGTGAAAATTTGTTACACAGCAATAGATAACTAATGAAATTCTCTACTTTTTTTGCAAAGCAAGAAAAATAAACTGAACCTGCTTCACTTTGATCTAAACTTTAGGAAGAAATCAAATATAATATTATTCCACTTTTGAAATTACCTGTGAAAAATGGCAACCAGTCTATTGAATCAAAAGTGTATTAAATCAGTCAGAAAACTAATTCATGCTTTCCTTCAGGACAATTCGTTGTTTGCCACTTTCAGCTGTTAGATAATACCTTTTGTTGCTGATTATAACACAACGAAGTTTTCTTTGGTGGTTTCTATAATTGTTAACCTTTAACTGTTCCCGAAATATTTCAAACAAATGAAATGAGCAAATTTGCACTAATATTCTTTACAATGTTCAAAAGTATGGTTGGTAGGTACATGATGAGAGAGAGGATGATTTTAATATGCACATGAAAATGTAACTTTTCTCCTAAAGAACAACAGAAACTCTGACTAAGATGGAATGTTCGATGTTATAAATGCAGAGTAAATGATTCAATTTCAAGAAGAATAGTTTGCTATGGGTTATTAATTTGAAAACAGCAACCAAACATGACTTCAAGTAAATTTCCCAAATAACGCATCCTTAAAATCACTTTTCCCGTCAAAATGCAAGCAGCTATATTTTGATGCTTTAATTATTTGGACAGCTAATTTCCTTGTTACTTGCCACATTGGACACACAGTAACACATATGAGTATAATTCAATGAAAAATGCAAAAAGTGATCTATCCTAAATTGCCTAAGCATCCTCTGTGTCTCTCTGTGGCACTTCATGTTCAGCCTCAAACTGTATCTCCAACCTGTCCACAGGCAATTACCTTTTGGAAACATAATATTTCTCAGAACTCTTCAAATGAAAAATTGTGCAAAATGTCTATCCTGTCATATTTGATACTAAATTATTTAAATGAACAGGCAGGGGAAATTTCTGAAATAGCTTCAAGAATCTACTTACTAGCATTACCGACCTGACAGGAAAAGAAGTCAGTCAAATACATGAGGCCACATAGGTTTCTTTTATTTCAATTTTCATTAATTTTACTCAGTGGAACCTCTCACATAACGGAGAATCATTCATCAAAATATTATGGAACACTGTTCACTTATCTATTGCTGCATAACAAACACCCCAAAATGTAGTTTACAACAACACCCATTTTATTGCATTCTAGAATTTTGGTGGCTCAGGAATTAAGATATTGTGTAATTAGAGCATAATGATGACCATTAGAGATTTAGCTTCTTCCTCATTTTACTGGTAATACTCTATCTCATTTCATAATGTGAAATAAATACAGAACACTGTTTGGAAAGTGATATTTAAAACATTTGCTGTGAGTGATTTGAATTTTTGGAACTGTATGACCTGCCTAGGTGATTTGTCAGAGGTTATAACAACCTTGCTTCTCTGCACATCCTAGGGAAGTTATCTGAATAAGATTGTGTAGTAAAGAAAAATATTGATAGTTCTCTCTAAAGTTTGTAAGACTTTGGGAAGATTTGAAGGGGTCAGTGTGATCTAAATGGCTGGGTGGTAACTTAATCTGCAAGCTTCACCCACATGTCTGGTGCACGGCCTGGGAAGACACAAAAACTGGACTCAACCGAGACTGTATGAAGAAGCCTGCCCAAGGCCTCTCTAAGAGGTTTGGACTTCCTAGCAGTGTGGTGGCCTTGGGCTAATCGAACATCTGACAGAGCAGCTCAAAGCTTCAAGAATACTTGTCCCAGTAAACAGCATGAAAACTGCAAGGCCTTTCATCATCCACCTTGGAAGTCCCAGAACATTATTCCTGCCCTACTCACTCTCAACTGGAAGAGTGTCAAAGAACCTGCCACCGTGTTTCATAACCACCCACCGGCAAGCTCTCTTCTTTTCCTTCTTTCTTTCTTTTCTTCTTCACAAGTGATTAGACAAAATAATTAAGAAACAGCGCCTATCTTTAAGAGTACTCTCCAAATCTAATAGGAGAAACAAAGGCACTGGTATATAATTCATTTTATAGCTTTATCATGTAAATTATTCATGTGTTGCTAGAAATTGTCTTCAGGCTAATACTTGTAGTAATTTATTATTTTCTTCCTTTTCAACAATTTGTATGCAACCTTTGAAAATCAAGATTGTTTCTATACCAAGTAATATGACAAAAAATAAATGTAAAATTGTGTTAAAAAGCCTTAGTTAAGAATCCTGTGCCCTGGGCCTTAGTTTTCTTATCTGCCAAATGGGATAATTATCAGGCCTACTTCACAGAATGAAATAAATTGACCTGGCATTATCACTAAGTGCTAATTGTTCACTACCACTACCTACCAGAGGAAGAAATCTCCCCTCCAGCTTAGGCATAATTTTGCTGTCTCTCCACTTATCAAGTTAAAATAAAAAGATAAAATTTGATTAAATCACTTATTTTAAAAAGACAGAAGAATGTTTTACATCACATATCTTCCCTGTACTTGGGTTGCTGACTGATATTAAACTGTTTTCAAATCAGATGACAAAAGCAGTCATAGTATTACACTTGTTTATATTGGTTTCTATTATAAGTAATAGACTTTACATACACACATACACACGAAAAGCTGAATGATGGCCATTAGAGATTCAGTTTCTTCCAGTAACAGCTTCTTCCTTGTTTTACTGGTGATACTCTAACTCATTTCATAATGCGGAATAATACAGAACAATGTTTGGAAAGCGATATTTAAAACATTGGCTGGCCAGGCACGGTGGCTCACACATATAATCCCAGCACTTTGGGAGGCCGAGGCAGGTGGATTACCTGAGGTCAGGAGTTCAATACCAGCCTGGCCAACCAACATGGTGAAACTCCGTCTCTACTAAAAGTACAAAAATTAGCCGAACGTCGTGGCATGTGCCTGTAATCCCAGCTACTTGGGAGGCTGAGGCAAGAGAATCACTTGAACCCAGGAGGCAGAGGTTGCAGTGAGCGGGGATCACACTCCTGCACTCCAGCCTGGATGACAGAGCAAGACTCTGTCTCCAAAAAAAAAAGTAAAAGAAAAAGAAAAAAAAAATTGCTGTGAGCGATCTGAATTTTTGGAACTATATGACCTGCCTAGGTGATTTGTCAGGGGTTATAACAATCTTGCTTCTCTGCACATCCTAGGGAAGTTATCTGAATAAGATCGTGTAGTGTGTAGTAAAAGAAAATATTGACAGTTTACCCCCATGGTTGAATTAATCTTTCAATTATGTTGTCAAATAGTTTTTCTGTTAAGTGGAATCTTCTCTCTTTCAATGTCATCTGAATTTTTTACCAGACATGGTAACTTTATAGTATCTTTTCAGTGTCTTCCAATTCATAAACTAGGCAGCAGAACAAAACAGTGACATATTTTGCTAACAGCTTCTAATTTGGAAAACAAGTGACATTAGCTTTAAAAATTGCATATCTGGAAAAGTTCGCAGATGAACAGTTTTTTTTTTTTTTTTTTCTTTAAGTGGCCAGATTAAGGAGACACATCCCCACTGCAAGCTATGGAGTGATCACATCACTGTTTATTACATTTCAAACCCATAATTAGCCATAAAGAAGCATGTACAAATAAAATACTGTATTTATATTTCCCATATAAAAAAGACTCTGTTGTTCAGTCACAAAGATATCAAACACTATATTTTATAAAATTAGTATCTTGTAATTATCTGACAGAGCTTACTACATTTTAGAAGAGAAACAATGACCCTTTCATAAGCAAGGAGAAGGAACAACTGTCAGGTTGAAATTGCTGCACTGTCTTAACTTCAAAGATCTGAGTAAAATCTAATTTTCAGTTACAGGTTGGAAGTGGGACCGTTTGAAAAGGGAAATGTGTTAACTAGAATTTTTAAGTAACAGATTAAGATCACAATGCTTTTGGATTAAGGGCTTTACAGGCCCTTTCATTTTTTTTTTTTTTTTTTTGAGACAAATTCTTGCTCTGTCATGCAGGCTTGAGTGCAGCCGGACAATCATAGCTCACTGCAGCCTCTACCTCCTAAGCCCAAGCAACCCTCCTACCTCAGCCCCCCAAGTAGCTTGGATTTCAGTGCATGCCACCATGCCCGGCTATTTTTTTTTTTTAATTTGGGGGGTGTCACTATGTGCCCAAGATGGACTTGAACTCCTGGCCTCAAATGATCCTCCTGCCTCAGCCTCCCAAAGTGCTGGGATTACAGGTGTGAGCCACCTCACCTGACCCATGCCCTTTAATCTTGTTCTAATTAATGTGCACCTAGAAAAAGAAAAGCAAATATTCTTCTAGGTTTTCCATTATATTCTTCTCTTCCTTTCCTTTAATAAGCATCATGTTTATATATAAATGGCTTACATTTTTCCATGTCCATATAGGAGTCACACATGATGACTTATTCCTTTTTAAACTAGGTGCACTGTGGGACACCTTTTATCTCAGTGCCTAAATTACCATTGCCATATAATAACAGCGCTCAAATTAAGAACTGTTTCCACTAAAATTCTATTTTTAAGAAGCAATATTCATTTGTTGCTCTACTAGGTTTCTTTTTCCATATAGTACACAACACTTGTGTGACAAAATGCATTCCCAGAGAAAATGATCACAAATGAAGACATTAAAATGTTTCTTTACGCAGCATCCTTTAATGACGCTGGACAATGATCATATCCTTTGCACAAAGTCACTGTGATCATTTCGAGGAAATGCATGTGGTCTCTTCAGAACTGACAGATCTTGGTCTGTCTGATTCATGTGCTCATTCCACAAGCATAGGCAACCGAGAAAATGGTCCTTCACCATTACTTGAAGAAATCAGAAGAACCAGGTTGAAAAGCCCCTTGGAAAATTATTTTTCATAAGTTTCCATGTTAAGTACATTATCTGTTGTCATGGCATCAAAAAAACACAAGAGAAAAAGTATAGGTTCAGGGCCATACAAAATAACCCACAATGGAGATAGCATTCCACTGATAAGAGAAAATTATTAGAATTGGTCTGAGGTAGGAAATGGGAACTCTCAAACATCACTGTGGTTTCCCTGGCTTATTTGCAGCATCCAGTCAGCCACTTCATCTTGTCCCATCCATTTCAAATGTCAGGCTATTAAGATGAATTAATTAAAAGTCACATTTGAGAGAATATGATTTTTTCCCAAAGCCAGCTCTATCATAGATTAATTTTTCTAAAATTCTTCTACTCTAGTCATCACATGGAAAAAGAGGAAATTGTTGAGTGCTGTATAGCGTCTTCAGCTATGTTGTTTTAATATTATTAATGTTCTCCAGTTGTAAAAGAAATGCAAATTTGCACGGCTCAGATTTTGCATTTAATCTGACTAAAGTTGATATTGTGAGAAAGTTTAACATCCATCTAAATAGGGTGTAATAATGAAAACCTGAGCTTCATTTCCTAATCAGTGATTTACCATATTTCTGAGAAAGATTATTAGCCCCAGAAAATTAATTGACAAAACAATGTTTTAAATCTTTGCATATTTGTATTGTCTCAATTGTAGTTATTTATGGGTCTTAGTTTTCTTTTCTTGTGGACACAGTCAAAAAGGGAACTAGGAAAAACTGATAAGCATTGTAACCACTCCTGCAATTGGCCTTTTGTAAAGTTGCTACTTTTATGAAACAATTGAGGAACACCAAAGATTATCCCCACAGCTTTAAGAACACTTTGAAATTTTCACTATGAAAAAATTTGAGTTCTTAGTATCAATACTGCAATACCACAAACTAAATTTTAAACTAATAAATTTAATTCTAAATGTACAATTAAGGATTTAAGACATAAATATCAATAGACTTTCCTAATGTTCCACAGATTTTGCAGTTATTTAGAAATGAAAAATATATTTACCAAAGACTAAATAAAACACACAAAAATAGATTGGGTACTCTTTCAAAAAAGACTGTAAAACTTCAAAAAATTTGATTTTGTCAAAAAACAGCTCCTTTGACTCACTGCAGTTGAAACAGCATAGAAATAGTTGGATTGTTTCACCCACTAAGTTGTAAGGACAACAAAATACTAAAAAATACTTAAAGATTTGATCAATTATTTTAATCATCTTAAAGAGCTAATTCATTTAATGGAGAAATCCAATTTAGTTGACAGCAAATACTCCATTTTCTTGTCAATGAAGCAAAACTATGCAGATAGGATTTTATTCACTCAGAGCTGAATTCTCTCTTCTTTACTAGAATTTGCAGGCACATTGAATAAAAATGAACATTCGGTTTTAAAAAAGCCAAAGCTGAAATGATATAAAAGAATTCATCTTTTCATAAGTGACTTTTAATATTCAATATATATATTTAGAAACTTTCCGGGATCCACAGAATATATCTGAAACCTGCCATACTTGGCCAAACCTCCAGAAAGCAGGTCACTTGCATTTTCATGCTTGTGGCCTCTCTTTTCTCTCGCTATTTCACTATTTCATCTGGACTGTGGCATGCGGCCATTGCCTGAGAAGGCACACCTGCCTGACAACTTGTTGACTAGTGGTCCCTAACCACCAGTCTGCTGTTCACTACGGCCGGAGATACCCGAATTTAAATGATTTAAGATTCACGTTGACCTTTTTAAAAACATTTACTTCTCTCCAAATTCTGCAGCTATCTAGGGTCACTGTGATTCCTGAGGTTGAATTTATTACCCATGCCTTTTTAAAAAGGCCTATATGGGGTCGGGGGCGGTGGCTCACGCCTACAATCTCAGCACTTTGGGAGGCCGAGGCAGGCAGATCACGAGGTCAAGACATTGATACCATCCTGGCCAACATGGCAAAACACCGTCTCTACTAAAAGTACAAAAAAAATTAGCCATGCACGGTGGTGTGCGCCTGTAATCCCAGCTACTCGGGAGGTTGACGCAGGAGAATTGCTTGAACCCGGGAGGCAGAGGTTGCAGTGAGCCAAGATCGCGCCACTGCACTTCAGCCTGGGGACAGAGAAAGACTCCGTCTCAAAAAAAAAAAAAGAGACCTATCTGGAAACCTACTTCAAAACGTCTGTGAGGCAGTTCATGTGGACTAGCAAAAGGCCAACTTTTGGTAAGAAACCAATTACTGAGATTAGGCAGATAACCTCGTGGATCTTTTCTACCTGCTCAGCATCTAGAGAGCAGGCACAGTGGAGTGTGGGTGAGGCATAGCAGGGAGTGGTCACCTCTTTGCAGAGGCGTTTTGCTGACAGAAAGAAGCTCTAGCCACATTTCACCACACACTTTGCTCCATTGCATCTCTGGGTGCTGCCTTAAACTGGATGCACCAATCCCCATTTTACAGGAACTGGTGAAAGCACCCTGGGAATCAAGGCCTCTCTGACTCTTAAGCCTATGCTCATTCCTTACACCAAGATTGTCCAACCCCCAGCCCGTGGGCCACTGGCAGCCAAGGAGAGCTTTGAATGTGGCCCAACACAAATTCATAAACTTTCTCAAAACACTTTTGCAATTCTTTTTAGCTCATCAGCTATCGTTAGTGTTAGTGTATTTTATGTGTGGCCCAAGACAATTCTTCTTCCAATGTGGCCCCCAGAAGCCAAAAGATTGGACAGCCCCGCTTTACACCAAGCTGCCACAACAACACACATTCTGGATGAAGCAAGTTACATTACCTTTTATGTACCAAAGAATTGTATACTTTATCCACTCCTGCTGTTCTCCTCCACTTCCTTCCCTCTAAAACAAAAACAAAAGAAACAACAGGGCAACCAGACATGGGCAAAACTTGTGGCACAGTGAGCAGTATAAGGTAATAGTGAAGGTAAACCCAAGAGATTAAGAGCCAGGTGTCCCTGGGTTTGAATTCTGGATGTGCCATACTTACCTATGAGAACGTTTGCACACTCTTAACCTAAGTTTTAATTACCGTAATTACCGCTTTGTTACAGAAAACTGAGTTTGCCCATGATGTTGAATTTTTGTGGGGAATGAATAACATACGGATGATAACATTACCATGACAGAACTTGCTTATTGAATAAGTGGAATTCCCTAAGAGCGAGAATTTTATTTTTTTTAGTCAGGTTTTTGCTCTATTATCCAGGCTGGAGTACAGTGGCATGAATACTGCTCACTGGAGCCTCAACGTCATGGATTCAAGTGACTTCCCACCTCAGCCTCCTGTGTGGCTGGGACCACAGGTATGTGCCACCATGCCCGGCTAATTTTTAAAAAATTTCTTGTAGAGACAGAGTCTCACTATCTTGCCCAAGCTGATCTCAAACTCCTGAACTCAAGCGATCCTCCTGCCTTAGCCTCCCAAAGTGCTGGGATTACAGGCATGAGCCACTGCACCTGCGCAAGAGAAAGAACTTGTATACAGTGACTTCAGTTCTTTTGATAATGTCCCCAAAGAATTCCATGTGGACATGAATTACTATGTGCAAAGAAGTGCTGTGACACCAATGGAAAAACGTCATACGAAACTTCTTCCCAGCATCACCATAATGTTGAGTCTTGCTTTGCTCAAGAGGGTTCTTTCAGAGTTTATAATGCTTGATGTGTTTGTGACCAGAAGAGATGAGACAGTGTATATTCTTGACATTAGCAAGAGCAATTACTTATAAATTAGTTTCACTTCCTGTCTAAATCTAGGGTAAGTATATATACTTTATTCATTACTTTTTAAATTATTCTCACTGATAACATGAATAGGAATCAGAGAAATAATTTAAAGTTGAAATTGGCAAGCTTTCCTTTTTAAAAGCAAAGTACTACTACTGTGAGCAACGTGTTAGGCTAAAAAAATAGTTATTTTTTTATGTGATGGAATTTTATTGGCAATAAGTATGATCTCACTATGCAAAGTCACTTCCAGGTGCCTCATCTTATGCCAAAGGATGTTGGAGGGAATGTTTAAAATTATGTAGCCCAACCTGCAACCCATAGGAAAGATGCCCTCTAGGACGGTGGCCGACAGCTCCCATCCCATTTGTGGAAATGTGCTCTTGAGTTCCTCAGACAGCCCTTCCTTTTGTAGGAGATCAGCTCCTTTAATAGAACACTCTTCCCTATGTAGAGCAGAGATCTTCTTGCCAAAACACCTGAACACAGAGCCTCACTCTAACCCCTAAAGCAACACAAAGCATTGGATAGTAAGACTTCCTTCCACAGGATGATTTTCATCAAGTTAAAGAACCTTGCTGTGTCTTCTCTATCTCAGGGTAATCCTGTTTCCATTCATGCAGCACAGCTTCCAGCCTTTTCTTCAACCTGCTCCATCTTCTCTATCATGGCTACCAGGTTTGCCTTGTCTGGTAGCTCTAGTTCGACATCAAGGATATCTGATACCCACTTCATCTCACTCCTCAATCAATAAAAATACTAACTATGGCTGAGTGGATAAATGCCGAGTGAAGTGGAGAACAACAGAGACAACCAACCATAACAGAATACAAAGCTGAAAATCTAGGGTGCAGGACAAAGTTCACACCTTCTACAGTGGAATCTGGAGGCACATGGCTTCCCAATGCCTGAGAGACGACATAACACAAAACGTTTCCCAAGACCATTTCTACCCACAGGTTTACAGGAGATGGAGGATCACTACAATGGTTTCCCCCCTTGTCCTCTCAAAAAGGCTGTGAACCAAAGTGCTCAAGGCCTTTGGTTACGCACCTATCAGGATCCAGTCAATCTAAAATGTAGCACGTGTTAATCTCTAAATTAAAATAGAGAAAAAATTTCCAGCCTTAGGAATGAAACATTTTACTCCAATTGAACTTATGTTTTCCGTTTTTACTCTAGAGTTGTTCATTAATTTAGAGTCACCATTCTAGAGAAGCACAATAAATGTAGGTGCAATAAATCAGAGGATTTTACCATACGATACGCAAAGTCTGTTTATAAAAGTCTTGTAAATCAGTCTTATATACAGAAAATTTATATGAGCGCTCAAGTGAGGACTATATTAATTTTATTGATGTTTCCCGTGGGTTTTGATGAATTGCTCCCATTTATTGGGCATCATCAAGCCCTAGGCAAGGTATTTTCATATGCTCAGGAGTCTCTTAATTTCTTCCCCCTAACCATTGGCATGAAAGAGGTATTCACATCCTTATTTTAAGTAACTTGTGCAATGTCATATGACCAATAAATGGTGAAATTGGGAGTTGAACCAGTCTATCCTCAATCATTCTTTAAACTATTTTGCTATGCTTTCCTATTAGGGTTAAAATTAATTTCTATCTTTATAACTTTCTATTACACATATTAATATTTCTCAGGAAACCAAGAAAGAGCTAGCCATATTTACTTCAGTTGGTTATAGAAATTTGCCATTATATCTCAGGTCAACACATTCTGATAGAAAATAATTTATAGTAATACATACTATGTAATTGTTGCTGATTCCATATTTAAAGCCAATAATTATTTTGTATCATTCGAAAATGAGTTTTCTACTTCATTTAAGCATATTCAAGTTCACAATATGTTTATTTTCAGAAATTCAGAAAGTAAATCATTGTTCCTGTTTAAAATATAAACATGAAAATAAAGGTTCTTAGACGTACAGCAGCATGTACAAGACACAAACTCTCCTCCTCCCCAAGGCAGAGCAAAAAAGCAAAAAAAGAACCCATCACCTCTTCTTTTCCATCTGTTGCTACCATTATTTTTTCCTTAATCTTCTTTCAATCACATACCCCCATCTGGATCTTAGATCAAAGACTACACATATTCTAAAGTTTATTCCATCATAAATCATTTGTTTCTGTAAACTCACATCCATCTTCCCACTTTTTCTGTTCTCTTTCCGTTTCACTGCCAAACTTAGTGAAGAGTGGTTTGGACTAGTCTTTATTTCCTATCTCCAGCTCATTCCTTAATCCATCACATTTTGACATCTCTTCCTACCATTCTATTAAAACTACTCTTGTAAGGTGACCAACACTTACTTGTCAAATTCAGTGACCTATTTCTAGGCTTCATCCCACGTATCCTCTCTGCAATGTCGGACCCTGATGCTGTATCTTGCCTAAAATCCTTACCTAGGATTTCAGATCATCACAGTCTCATGATTCCATCCTTCTCCTTCTCCCTGCTCTCTTTTTCTCTCTCTCAATCCCACCCTCCCCACTCCCATCTCCTGTTCGCATTCTCACTGTCATTCCTTTTTCCTTCTCTGTCTCTTTCCCTTGTCCGTTTTCTGTCAAACCCTTCCCTTAACTGTTGCTTTTCCTCAGGATTTATCTTTGGCATTCTCTTCACATCACCTGTTTTGGTTAAGTCATCTAATCTCTGCCCACAGCTTCCAGATCAAATCGACAAGTGGAGAGTGGACTTCGCACTCAAGCTCCCTGCCCAAGTGGCATACCATTTACTGGACGGCTCCTGCTATCATTATCCGTTTTTTCACCAATCTCAACTTGTTCTTCCTCCTTTATTTCCTATCTCATTAAATGGGGCTTAATGCCTAGGTGATGGGTTGATGGATGCAGCAAACCACCATGGCACATGTCTAGCAATGTAACAAACCTGTATGTTCCGCACATGTACCCCAGAACTTAAAACTGAATTAAATTAAATTAAATTTAAAAAATGGCACCAACATATCTCCAGTTTCACACTTTACAAAGCTTGATCCATATATTCCCTCTAAATAAAATTGGTTACTAAATACTGTAAATGTGAACTCAGAAAGGCTTCCTGAATCTGGCCTTTCTTCTCCACTTCCATGGCCACTGTAGTCATTTAGAATTTTCTGTCCAACATCATCGCCACTAGCCACATGGAGCTATTTAAACTTGGACTAATTACAATTAAATAAAATTAAAATTTTAGCTCCTCATTTACCCAGCCACATTTCAAGTGCTCACTAACCACATGTGGCCAGTGGCTACCGTATTGGACAGGGCAGAAAACAAAGCATTTCCATCATCACATGAAGTTATTCTGAAAAGCACTGATTTAGAAGACCATCCTATTACTCCTAAGAAAGGCAGCAACTTTTGAATTGATCTCTGTGCCATCACTTCATCGTATCCCAACCTATTGCTCTCTCACTACACATGCACAGAGGAAACGCCGCATGAGGACTTGGTAATAAGGTGGCCATCTGAAAGCCAGGAAGAGAGCCCTCCCCAGACACCAAATTTGTCTGCACTTTGATCATGAACTTGAAGCCTCCAGATCTGTGAGAAAATATATATCTGTGGTTTAAACAATCCAGTATGTGGTATTTTGTCACATCAGCCCAACCAGACTAAAAGACTCTGCCATACTGAAATTATGAATTCATAGAAATTATGGCCAATCTCCAAAGTTTACTTCCCTCCCACCAAAACCTTACACACATCCTTTCTCTACTCAGCTCTAAACGTGAAATCAGAAACCTAAGTGTTCTTCTGATCTTCACATTATTCATTCATATTTAGGTTACCTGAGCCTTTGACATGATAAACCTGGCCATCCATCCTAGTTGCCCAGGACTCTCACATTTCTGTCTTCTTTGCTTGCTATATCATCTGAAAAATGTTTTTAATGATAAATTAAAACTAAATAGAGGTAGTAAATATGGCAAAATTCGTAATAATTGTAAAATGTCTGAGACAGTTAAATGTGGGTTTATTATAATAATGTCTTAATTCTTTGGGATGTTTGTAAATATTTCTAATCAAAAGGAAAAAGAAAACATTTACAGTGATGAAGTGACCCTAATATTTAAATTACCCATCTTGGCTGGGTGCAGTGGCTCGGGCCTGTAATCCCAGCACTTTGGAAAGCCGAGGTGGGAGCATCACCTGAGGTGGAGAGTTCAAGTCCTGGCCAACATTTGGAAACCCCATCTCTATTACAAATACAAAACATTAGCCATTTGTGGTGGGGCACACCTGTAATCCCAGCTACTCAGTGGGCTGAGGCGTAAAAATCACTTGAACTGGGAGACAGAGGTTGCAGTGAGCTGAGATTGCGCCAATGCACTCCAGCCTGGGCAACAGAGTGAGACACTGTCTCAAAATAAATAAATAAATAAATAACCCATCTGTTTGACCTTGGGATAGTTAACTTTATGTCCTCACATTCCCCATCTGTAAAATTTGTAATAATACTTACCTCATAAAGTTGATGTGATGATTAAACAAATTAGAATAGTTTCTGATATCTAATAAATTCTGAAGCTTGTTACCTGCTATTAAAGATTGCCCTAGGGCTTAAATTTCTGGGTGATTTAAGTCATTTTCTGTAAGAGTTAATACTTAGTAATGATCGTCTATTTAACATCTTAGTTCAGTTTTCTATTCAAATAAACAAAGCCAGTGACAGCTCCATAAGAAAGAGATCAATCTTTTTCGATGAAGGTAAAGGTACAGAGAAGAAAAGAAAGAATTCTGAACTTTGAGTTTCCCATGGTACACAGGCTCTGGAAATGCAGCTAACAAATGGCAGGAGAGGACCCAGCGATGGAAAGAAGGCACATTGACAAGGAGGAAAGGAAAACTGAGAGGTGAAGAGGCTAAGTCAGCAATTTCTTAATGTTGATAGAACTCATTTTCCTTCTTGTGCAAAATGAAGCAGCTGACATACAAAATCCCCATCTATTTCCAAAGAAATGATTATTGCATTCACCCACCACACATGTTCTACTGCTAAGATCAATAACGGTATCTAAACAGGTATTAAACATCTATCTTTTGCAGGATCTTTAACCATCTACATTAATGACTCAATGTAGAAAGAAAACTTCAAGTGGGGAAAATCAACTACCATATTTTAACACCTTAAAAGCCCAAGAAGTTTAAAAAACTACCCAAGAATTAAATATTTTCATGCATTCCAGTACAATACATCTGTAAGTCATTAACAATTTGTTGACAAGAAAGAAGTCATGTTAACCATCTCTCACTTCCAGTATTAAAGAATCAGAGTAGGCCAGGTGCGGTGGCTCACGCCTGTAATCCCAGCAATTTAGAAGGCTGAGGCGGGTGGCCTTCATTTGAGGTCAGCAGTTCGAGACCAGCCTGGCCAACATGGTGAAACACTATCTCTACTAAAAATACAAAAATTAGCTGGGCATGGTGGCAGGCTATAATCGCAGCTACTGTAATCCAACCTACTCAGGAGGCTGAGGCAGGAGAATCGCTTGAACTCAGGAGGAGGAGGTTGCAGTGAGCTGAGATTGCGCCACTGCACTCCAGCCTGGACGACAGAGCAAAACTCCAACTCAAAAAAAAAAAAAAGAATCAGAGTAAATTAGAGCATTACATTGAAGAAATTCCACTATGTAGATTACAATGATGCTTGATTTCTTATTAGATAAAATTTAAATTTAACTTTATATAGTATCTCATGAATTAAACTTTAAAAATAAAAAAGATGACTGATATTACAACCTTGGCTAAAATATAGAAAATCCACAGTCGCCTAACACAACCTTAAACAGTCAAAACTCTGGCCCTCCACACATCCATCTCCTCTCCATGATCCCTTCTGGCACATTCCCTAACTCTGAGACCCAGTTAGTTCACTTCTCATGCACTTTCTCAGCCTCATCAGTAGAAATTTGTTCCCTGCCCTTGGGCTAGGTCTTACTGTCATTACCACTTTTTAAAAATATCTGAGTTATACTTTCACCAGTTGAGCAAATGGGATTATTATGTACTACTGAGACACAGGAGCTGAAAGGTCATTCTGTATCAATTGTCACTGTGAACCACAATGGTGGCTCCCAACCTTGGCTGCACATCAGAATCACCAGGGAGACTTTGACAGAGCCCAGACCCATGACACCAACAGGACGATAAAATCAGAATCTCTTAGGTTTGGGATGCCCTGGCCTTACTGTCCTCAAAGATTTCCAGGATGTTCCACTGTGACCCCAAAGACCACTAATCTAGAGTATATGTTAACTGAAAAAATATATTTGCAATGTAGATCAATATAAACAACAAAATATTTGGTGCTTAGTCATTGTGAATCAACACAGTGGATAAAGATTTTAAAAGAAACTGAGAAATAAAATTAAAGCAATAGTTCACATCATTCAAATCAAAATAGTCTTTTGTTTGAAACAGTTATCCATAAATTTGTTCTCGCACATTAAATCTGGTAAAAATATATGTTAATGAATTATGATTTACATGTGGAGGAGAATGAGAATGAGAGCATTGCTTGACTTCCTTTGTTAATACTTTAATTCATCATGTATATGCGGACACTAACTTCATCTAATAAAAGAGGTTAAAAACAATATATAACAGCAATGATTTAAACTTTGTGATCATACCTATGTAGCCACTAGTTTGACCCAGTTACAAGTTCAAACTAAAAATATGTATTCCATGGTCTGTGAGAAAACAAGTGTCTAATAATAAGATATAATGTTGGATATCTTTCTATAAAAATAAAACACAAATAATAAATCAATAGTTGTACACTCAGCAAGAAGATAAAAAACATAAACCATAAACTAAAGTGATTATGATATTCTATTCAATCTCATAAATAGCTTTACTAATGGTTAAAGAAATAAAAATATGTATAACTATCATGTATCAATAAAAAAAATTTTTAAGTAGTCATCTGCATGGTCAGACTGATCTTGTAGAGAAGCAATTCCACTATAAAAATTATTTGTAAACACAGTGGTAGAATATTAAAAGGTTCTATTTATAGATGTGTACTCCACACTTCTGAACAGTGACATGATATTACAATAGCACTTAGTCAAGAGCAAAATATTTTTGGTTCAAAATTTAAGTGAAAAAAAATTGTAAGATACTTGATTTCTTCTTAAAAAACTATTTCTTGGCCAGGCGCTGTGGCTCACGCCTGTAATCCCAGCACTTTGGGAGGCCAAGGCGGGCGGATCACGAGGTCAGGAGATCGAGACCATCCTGGCTAATATGATGAAACACCATCTCTACGAGAAATACAAAAAATTAGCCAGGCTTGGTGGCGCACACCTGTAGTCCCAGCTACTCGGGAGGCTGAAGCAGGAGAATCACTTGAACCCGGGAGGTGGAAGTTGCATGAGCCGAGATTGCGCCACTGCACTCCAGCCTGGGCGACAGAGTGAGAACTATTTCTTTATGAATCTTCAGTGTGTGACACTAAAATACATAAGAATTTAAGAAATGCATTTTTTTTCTTTTCAAATTGTACATTATGTAAACCAAACTCTATGTTCTCAAACTAGTTGGGTAATGTTTGTGGGTGATGCAAATGAGCCCTGCTATACATACCTAATACTTGCAAGGTATCCTTTTGGTCAGTGTCTGTTAAATAAAAATAAGCAATATAATCTGCTTTAATATAAGATTGTAAAAATAAAAATGTGAGCATTCATACATTCTTGAGAGAACAAAAATTACAATTTATACTGAGAGAACTAAAGTACAGATGGTACAATGGTTTATTTTGCAATCTAATCTCAAACCCACTTACACTGACCAACTGTTTGAGGGAATAGTAACTAAATAAAGCTATAAATAACTATAGAAGTTTGTAAAATAAAAGTTTATATCCCATAAATTCCTCACTTTTATATTCATTTGCAAGAATTCTCAGGAACTAAAGAATGGCATGTATAAGACAAAATATGTATTTAAGAAAAATCAAGCATGTTTATAATAAATATTTGTACTTTGTAACTTCGAATATTTCATTTTTTTATATTGTCAAACAACTTAAAAATTTTGGTAGCTTTGTCAGTTTTTTATTATGCATCAAAAACATTGTTTTAAATAATACTGTAAACTACAGGGGAAAATTACTGCTGTAGTATTTACTACTCAATTTATGAATGTAGCAAAATGCTATAGTATTAATGATATTGTCAACATCTCGTGTTCTTTATTTATCCATAAATAATTTCCCAGATAAATGCATATATTTACATTTATCAGAATATTTAAAATTATTGAGTGCACATTTTTTCTATGATACATTGCAATACAGAAGTACATCCAATCTATATTTGACCAGCAATTACTATAAGTTTGAGACACTATAATTTTATTAGATCAATTCTAAGGGGTTTCTTTTGAACAATTGGTTAAAAAGCCTTTTAAACAATTTAAATCAAAATGAAATTTAATTTAGTCTTATTTTATATGAAATGTAGCAATTTTGAATGAGGGCAGAATATATAACTAGAAAGTAATAATTAATCTTAACTCTAAAATTTAGAAATCACTGCATTACTCATTTAATTATAAATGAGTATAATAAAGTTAATATAGTTTTTCTAAAATATGTATCCCAAAAATTTGTGGTGCTAACATGATTTTATGTATTATTTTCTCTACAATCTTAATAAATATATTTATAAATTATACATTAAAGCTAATTTTAATGAAAATATTACCAATTACAGAAATATAATACATTTACTTTTAATGTAGCCTATGACTTTGCAGATGCCTTCAGAAAGGAAAAATTTTGCATAGAGCTTCTATCTTGAACAAGGCTCCTAATGATAGTCATTTCATAGGCATAAGTCCATCTGAAATAAGTAAAAGTGTTCAGAAAGAAACTCAGGCACATCTTTCAAGGACAAAAAACATTTTAAGTAATGCGGCATAGTTTATATGTGAATGTGTTTGTGGCTTTTTCAGAATCAAAGAGAAATTATATGTTAAACTAAGAAACTATGCTTCTACTACCTTTCTACATATAATCGATTGATTTGTGAGTCTTAAACCAAGAACACCACACTTCAAATTTGCAACTGTAATTTTTGACAACAGCTATTATGGAATAAATATTTCAAGTTTACAAGAAACCACAACAAAAAAATACCCCACAACCAATAAATGTCTGCAAGACATAACATGCAATTAATTCTCCGTTGTGGTGATAAGAAATCAAGTGTCTGCATTGACTTATCAATGTGAAGACTAAGTTTTTAAAGAAATTAAGGTTTCCATAATGTGCTTTTTTGTGCCTACAGTTAACTTCTACTTTACACAAAAATATAATCCAGAAGTAGGCAATAACGTTATAAATGAGTTAACTTACACTATACTTTATCGCTATGATTATGTAAATGATGTAAATATACAGTTGAGAGGTAATTTAGGTTAAGGGGAAAGAAAACTTTTTAATATATTTACTTCAAACATTTAAACTAAGATGTATTTGGCATGCTTATTTGAAAATATGCTGCAGTCTATTGTCAGTACAGACTGTCTTTTAAATACTGAGTTATACAAATGAAAATTATCAGAAATTAGAGTTTACATGCAGGGAAGGAGGCAAATATAATTATTACAGGGTACCACTCTTAAACACAACTAAACTGAAACTTCTGCAATCCTTTTATTAGTAGTAGAATTAGCAGACATAGAGTTTCCTTTTCTTTACAATTTCAATGCAACATATCTTGTCAAAATAAATAACTAAGCAATAATTGCAGTAGTTATTCATTATTAATTTCTACCATCAAAGTTTTATTCCCAGGCATAAGTTAAAGTGATACGGTTGAAAAACTAGATAAAAAAGTTTAAGATACACTTGTCTAGTGAAGTATCACTCTAAATTAATGTTGTAAATTCAGACTTACTATTTTCAGAGAGCTGTGTTTCTGGTCTTAAAGAATGAGAATAAGGCAAGGTCAGTTTGAGTTTAATTTAATTGTCAAAAGCACAACTAATCCACCCAAAGTAAAATATGGCCCTTCAACTGTGTTCATTTAAAATAGGCATCCCTTAGTCCAGTTCTTTTATCAAAAAAATCACAAAATTATTTGATCTATACCACCCTTGACTTCATTTTCCCAGCAGAATGCAAGTGAGACAGAGGGACAGTTGTTCTGTTTGTATACGGGATTGCGAAAGTAGGAGAGAGAAAGAGAGAATGTGGTGTATTATTTCCCTTGAAAAGCAGTACCAGTTTATTGTGTTGTGTAAGAAATTACCCTTGGAACAAAACATTAAGGCTTATAGAGATACCGTCATTACATCTTCCCTACTAAAGGTCACTGCAGCATCTTCATCTTCAATACAGCTCTTGGGTAAATCTCATTTCAGCACCACAGACAGAGACACTTCTATTAAAACCTGTGCCTATTGTTGCATTTGCATCGACCAATTCTTAAGAAACTTGCACAGGCTTCCCATTTGCCCATTAGTAAGGGTTATATTCTGTATTACACTGAACAGGGAGAGCTTAAATATAATACAGACTATTAAATATTTCATAAAATTTAACTACAGCATCAACGTTTTGCTATTTAATACTTCTGGAAAGCATACTAAAAATCAAGCTAATTATATAGTGTGTCTGATAAATAGCCTATTGCTAATCAATCACTAGACACCTAATTACAACTGTTCGTTCATAGTGAGTCCCAGATCAATAATTATACAAATGTCCAAGAGGAAACAGGAAACTTAAAAAAAGTAAATATCCTCAGGTAGGCCCCCAGACTTTCTGAACAACCAGAACTACCCCTGTAAAAACAGGTAATTTTTTTTTAACTACCGAAGCAACTACAACCACTTTCTCTTGCTCAACCAACTTAATGATGTCACTATGAGAGCGTTCCTGTGTGCAGATCTATATTGCAAACCACACACGCCTGTCTCGAACTCTTCTGACTTTACCTGAGAGCATCAGTGTGCAGTCTCATCGCTATCTTCCTGACAAGACTTTTTCAACTTCCTTTTCTTAAAAGATGTAACAGAGTTTGAGCCAACTGCATGAATGTAAGAAACAGTTAAAGTGCCAGCTTGATTATCTCAGATAACCGGGGACTTCCCTGATCTTCCAAGGACTCCCAGAAGAAGGCATCAGTCAGTCCACCAGCAATCCACCAGGTATTTTCATCTCAAACAGCAAGCCAAGCTCTTAATATCCGCAGAAAACACAAAGTAACAAAACCAGAGCCAAAAAATAATAATAATAAAGTTGAGAAGACACCTCAACCAAGCAAACACAGATAGGAAAGTGCAGGAAAGGGGGAAACCCCCGAGGGTTCCTACCTTACAGTCTTCAGGACAGGATTTCACCGAGTACTCCTCCGACTGTAAGTATTTGTGGAGCACGCTTTCAAACTCTTCGTATTTCTCCTGAGCATGGTGGTCGTAGTCCTGGTAAGCCTCGACGCACTGCCTGCAAGTGGTCATCTCGCCGCCTTCCTTGAGCACCACATCCAGACTGCAGTTCAAAGTGTTGGGACTGGACAACCCCGAGAACAACTCCCAAAGTGTGTAGGAATTACAAAACGAAAGGTAAAAATCCGACAAGTTCCAGAGCGGAGTGGGATGCTTGCTCCTCACCTCCTGCCCGTCTCCCCCGGCCGCCCCCCGACTCCAGTTCCTGGCGCACACCGCGTCCGCATTCTCCACCGTGAAGCACTGGCCCGAGGACGCGCCCTGGGGGTAACAAGTCTCCAGGCGCCACACGGGCTTGGCAGAGTTTCCTAGAAAAAGAGCCTTGCCCCGGTCGTCTTTGCCTCGGTTGCCCTTGCCGCCGCCGCCGCCGCCGCCGTCTCCCGGGGAGGGGGGCAGGGTGGGGGACGAGGAGGCGGAGAGGAGTCTGTGTGCCTGGGCGGCGGGCGAGGACTCCCCCATGCTCGCCAGGAGCGCGGGCCAGGAGGGCTCCTGCTGCCGCCGCTGCTGCTGCTGCTGCTGCCGCTGCCTCTGCTGCTGCTGCTGCTGCTGCCGCTGCTGCTGCTGGTGCTCCTTGTCCCGGGCCCGGGTCAGCTTGGCCTCGGCGCAGAACCACAAGTGATCAGAGAGCAGGACTGTGAAAAACAAGAGAGATGCCAGAGACAGTCGCCATTTCTGAGCCCTCTCGGAATCGATGAACGGTTTCTCGTTCTCTCGGGGTGCTGCCAACCAGATTTTTAAGCCGTCGTCATACTGCCGACACATCCAAGCACCCCTGGTCATATTTTGGGAACGCACAGCCCTGGCCGACTCCACCGTGAGGGCGCCTGTGCCGGTGTCACCACAATATGCATTGACTTAAAGGGTTTAATTTCCTTATCCCCTCCTCCCGTTTCTTCTCTCTCCTCTCTCTCTCTTTCTCTCTCTCCCCCCTCCTCTCTTTCTCTCTCCCTCTCTCTCTCCCTCTCTTTTATCTCTCTCTGTCTCTTTTGCCTACATAAATATTACCAGGCTTTGAAGGAAGGTCTGACTTGCTTCCGACCTAATCATCAGCCGACCCCATCCTCTGTAGAGTGGGAAACAATAATGGAGAGAGAGAGAGAGAGACGGAGGAGGCTGGTGCTGGTGGCCGGTGGCGAGGCTGGGTGCAGGGGGCGATGGTGGAGGTGACGGGGTGGCTGGCGCGGCTCCGGTCACCCAGGCATTGTCAGCGCGCGGGTCCCCATGGCCCCGCGGAGCCCAGCCCGCTCTCCCCTGCCAGGGGCATGCCGCGCCTCCGCTGCCCACTGACGGCGCCCGGAGCGCCTCCCCTCCTCCTCCTCCTCCTCCTCCTCCTCCTCCTCTTCTTCTCCTCCTCTTCCTCCTCCTTCCTTTCCTTCTCCTTCTTCTTCTCCTCCGCCTCCCGCTCCTGCTCCGCGCTGGCTCTCCCAGAGTCCGGAGCCTGGGCTGCCTCCGGCGGGGCGCTCCCCCCCCCCCCCCCCCCCCCCCGCGCTCTAAGTGCTGCCGCCGCCGCCGCTGCCGCAGGGCCGCCCGCGGGCGCCGCTGCCGGGGCTCCGACTGCTGACGCCGCCTCCCGCGGAGCTCCGGGCCGAATCGCCTGGGCTGGGCCTCCCGAGAGCCACAGTCATCTTCAGTCCCCGGGCTAAGTTGCCGCCATCTTCGTCCTGGAGAAACACTTTTTTGGGGGGAGCGCTGGCTTTTGCGTCATCTCCTCCCGCGCCGAGCTCGCTCCATCCTGGCGCAGTGGCGCCGGCTCGGCCCGGGAGGAGGGCGAAGGCGCGCGGGGGCGGGCGGCGGCGCGGCCGCGGTGCCCAGGGGCCCCCGCCCGGCTCCCCGGGCTCAGGCGCCTGCTCTTTCCTTTCCGTCCCCCTGTCCACGATATTTTGTTTTAATCACTGAAGAGAAAAATAAAAGTCAGACTGCGGACGGCATGGCCGGTGCGGCTCCTCGCGGCCGCGCCGCCCGCACGCTCTGGCTACGGGAAGCGTCCGAGTTGCAGGCGCCCGGGCAGAGGTCTCTACTGGGGCGAGGGTCTGGGCAGAGTCCTCTGAACTAAGGACCGAGCCACTTCGGATGGAAGGTGGGGGGTCCGCGGAGGAAGCTCGAATTGGCTAGAGGAGGGATGAGGTGACATTTGGTCTCTGAATGCGTCTCGGATCCCGGACCCCGAGATCCATCGCTCCCAGTGCGTGCAGTTATTCCGTCCTGCTGTGTGACACGGGAGAATGGCGCGCACGCCTGTGCACCTGCATCGACCATGTAGCTGCCGGGGTGACAGCCACCCATTTGTCTATGTTTTCTTTCCTATTCTAAAGTAAACGATTAGAAGTGGCCTCATAGAGTCTTAGGAAGAAACAGTAAGCCTTGCGCCACCCGGGGTCACTGCCTAGCCCTGCCCTCCGCGTGCACCGTCCGCGTCTCCGAGGGCTCCTCCTCGGATCTGGACCCTCTGGAGCGGCTCCGACCCTCCCTCTGCCCCCGCTGCCTGCGTCCAGCCCCCCTCCCGGGTGGGCTTCTCCGAGGACCTCCGCAGCCGCGGGCGAGCTGGGTGCCTGCGAGTCGCCGCCGCAGTCTGAGCCTCTGGTGCCCCTTAGCGTTGGCTCTCGGAGTTCTGAGAAGGGAAGGCGACAGACACTCTGGGAAAATCTGGGGTCACCTCGATTCCGGCTCCTACGCTGGATGCGGTGGGCAAGCATCGGTCTCCTTTGATCTGTAGATCCTGCCCACTCTGCCCCTTGCCCCTGCCAGACCCGCGGGAGCAGGAGGTGGCGTGGGTGCCAGACGCTGCCGGTGTGCACCGAGTGCAGCGCTGACTGGGCTCGCCCCGGGGGTCGCGTGGGACAGCGGTTTGCAGTGTCACCCTCCCTGCGGTGCTTTCCAAGGACCCTCATGCCCCGCCCAGGTGCACATTCACCACATGGGTCTTACTAGGTGACCTCCTTCTAAGTAATATGCATTGAGAAGCCAAAGGGATGGGGCATCCGTATCCATTTTCCTTTAACGAGCGCTGTGGGTGTTGGGGATGCGGGAGAAGTAGGTGTTTTTTTAAAGAGAAAATTGCAAAACCTCTTGGGCAGGATTCGACCTACTAGCCTCTTCTGCTGCGTAATAAGGTACTGTATACACTAAATTTTACCCCTAAAAATGTTCAGTTCTTACCAACCATAGGTAATGATCATCAAGCTGCATCCAGTTTGATGGCTGGTTTACTCAAGTGTCATGCAGTGTTTTAAAAGACGATTTGTGTAAGTAGATCATTCTAGTACTTTCGATTTCAATGTGTTGAATTTCTGAGTAATGTCAGTTTTTCCTCATAATACAGACAAAATTATTATTTATTAACCAGCTTGTTCATTAATCAGGACTGTACTGTACATGCCACAATATTTCTTAACTAAATATGAGTGCATACATTCGCGCTGACATAACTATTATTATACAAGTACAGTTTGCGCATTGTAAAAAAGGTGTAAAAATCACAAGAGTAATTTAAAAAGTCATGGTGAGATCAACACCCAGATATAATCAGTATTTTCATTTTACAGCATCTTCCTAACATTTTTATTTTGTATTACTAATTTCCTGTTTTGTGATATTCACTAGTCCAGCATTTTCGAAGGATTGAAGCAGGGAGTATGATAGAATACACATCCACACTTATTAGATAATATATTTCCCTTCAATAATGCATTAATTTTAATCAGACACAAACATTTTAATGGTGGCTCAGATTATTAGTATCCACTGTCTTACTCTGCATGTGTGATTAAATCAGAAAGAGAATGAAAACTAGGGGAAATAAAATAAATAAACAATATAAATTTAAAGGTTCGTAATTATCAAACAAGGAACCGAAGCAAAGGAGGGCTCTGTGACTTATCTTTTTTTTTTTTTTGAGACGGAGTCTCGCTCTGTCGCCCAGGCTGGAGTGCAGTGGCGCAATCTCGGCTCACTGCAAGCTCCGCCTCCCGGGTTCACGCCATTCTCCTGCCTCAGCCTCTCCGAGTAGCTGGGACTACAGGCGCCCGCCACCACGCCCGGCTAATTTTTTGTATTTTTAGTAGAGACGGGGTTTCACCGTGGTCTCGATCTCCTGACCTCGTGATCCGCCCACCTCGGCCTCCCAAAGTGCTGGGATTACAAGCGTGAGCCACCGCGCCCATCCGACTTATCTTATTACTATTCAGATCTAGTAAAAATCGTGTCTCAGAAGGTGGTTCAGTGATACTTAGTAAAAGTCTTATATACTGCATTAAAATAATAGTGTTTAATCTATTTTTACTTTATGTAACAGACTATAGTTAATTCTTTATTTTTAAGTAAGCTGGGCCTTGCCTTCCTCTAATGTTTCTCATGAATTAGGATATTTTTATAAAAGACAATTTTAAGGACGCAAGCCCACTGAAAGTAAACTGTCGAGAACCAATTTGACTTTTGTTTGTTGTGGGTTGGTTCTAGAATGAACTGTTGGAAGACAGACAAAAGACCATATCTGGCCTCTTGAAGCTTAGTCAAGGGGCAGATAATACTAACTAGGCCAACAATTACAATACAAGGTAATCTGTGAAGATTAGCATGTTTTGAGACTTCAGAATAGAGCAGTAAACTCCAGTTGGATTTTAAGAGGGACTAGGGATAGATAGGAATTGGGGACATTTAATGGGAGCAGAAAGAAGTCTTCTAGGGAGTAGAAGAGGACAATTCAGAAGAACAGAGAAGTTCAAGGACTCAGGAGCTTGAAGGAGCCCAGGGCACTGGTAGGAATACTGACAGATAAGTGGGCTGTGCTGTGTGTGACCTGTATATTGGGAGCGGGCAAGGGAAGAGGCTGGAGAGAAAGGCTGGGGCTCTGTTATGAATGATATTGTATAATTCTCAAAGGAAATTGGCTTTTCTCCTGAAAGAGATAGATTCGTTAAGGAAATTTAGATTGTGACTTTCATGTTCGTTTTCATGAACATCACTGTTCACTAAAATCAAAACGAGAAATATGTTTGGAGAAGGTGTTAACTAGATTAGTAAATGTTGATTCTTGTTAGCTTATCAGCTAAAATATTGCATAGTGGCAAGGAAGAGCAAATAGCTTGGCTGGAATGTAGGTTTCATTTATATCAGGAAAATCAGGCTGTGGAGTCTAGAAACTCCTACGTAGGTTTTACCTAGGAGTGTGACTAATGGAATAGAGAAGTTTAATAGCACCAGCACATTTCAGAAGGCTGCTGAATAGCAGACAGTTGCAAATACATTATATTGAAGGATCTGCTGACAGGATGTACTCTGAACAAGAGAACATTGCAGAAACAATCTACATATATATCATAGCTCCAGGATTACTGTTCAGGGGGTCATTTATGTTTATAACCTTCAAAAATTCAAAGCTCTTACGTTATTTGATCATGCTTATTTTCATGGGAACCAGTGCCTTTGTTCCTATTTAAATGGCTAAAGTTGTTACGCATCGGGAGATGGGTTTTTATTCTGCCTTTATATTATAAAAACAACAAAATGATATATTTGTTGTCTTCTCAAGTATTTATCCTTATCCCTTAAAATTAACATCTGCCAAATAATTTTACCAAAGAAAAACAGGCAAATCCAGAATATCTTCTTATCTAGTGAAGGCCATTGCTTAAATATGTCCACTCCATAAATCAAGTAAATAACAACCCCAAGATATTTTCTTTTTTCACACTGAATGCATCCTGAAAACCCAAAATTAGGTACACCCTTTGTTGTTCTCATATACTGTTTATGTGACACATATAAGTGAAAATGGATTATGCTCTTATATAGACATTAATCTCAAAAAAGACTTTTGTGCTTTTAGAATTCACAGGTAATGTGCAAATTCTTGATGAGCATGTCTACATTTTTCATTTATTTTTGTGGTGGTTGTTTTGAGATGGAGTCTAGCTCTGTCCCCTGGGCTGGAGTGCAATGGTGCGATCATAGCTCACTACAGTCTCAAAATCCTGGGCTCAAGAGATTGTCCCACCTCAGCCTACCGAGTAGCTAGACCCACAGGTGCATGTCACCATGTCCAGCTAATTTTTATTTTTACTTTTATTTTTTATAGAGATGTGGTCTCCCTGTATTGCCCAGTTAGAACTCCTGGCCTCAAGTGATCCTCTTGACTCAGTCTCTCAAAGTGCTGGGATTACAGGCATGAGCCACCACACTGGCAAATGTCTACATTTTTAAAAACAAATTAAACATAAAGAGCTCATAAAGAATAGTCAAAGTTTATTTGTGGAAAAATATAAGACTGATCTATAAGCTTTTAATTCCGCTATAATTTGCTAATGTAAACCTCTCTTGAAGATAAAAGCAGATTCTAGCATCATGAGGTACCTGAGGACTCTAGTTAGTTACCAAGATGGGAAATGTGCCTGGGGCTTTTTGTAATTGCATTTCCACCTTGATTTCATAGGGTTGATTTGGCAAACTAGCATTTTCTCTCTGTGTACTTCCACCATGCTCCAGCTCAGTGATTTTCTAATGTTGGTGGGCAGAGAATCAAGTAGAGACTTAGTCAACCTGGGCCCCTCTCCAGAGACCTGCCTCAGTAGAACTAGGCTGGGGTCCGAGGAAACTGTATTTTTAACAAGACCCCCTTAGTAACTTTGTATAACCTAAGAACGCTTCTATCCACAGTATTGGCGCTGCTGGATAGAGTGGCTGGTGTGAGTCAAATGAGGGTGCATGCTCTAAATTCTAAACCAGTATCAAGATTCATCTGTAGAGAATATAGTGTTAAATAATGTTATTTGTGATTAAGCATTAGCATATATAGAATTAAGTCATGAACACTTTTCATAGAATGCAAACAAAGTATACCCCACATGACATTAAAAATCTACATCATCATCGTCATCATGGAAATTACTATTTGACAAACTGTTTTAAGAACGTGTGTACATACACACCGCTTTGCAAGCAACAAAAGTGACAGAGGGAAAACACTGCACTCAAGATACACAGAACGAGGCCCATAAGGAGAAATGAACAGAAGTTACTGACAAATAAAATAAAAGATTTGAACAGTAAGAAACATCTGCCTGTGTCTAAATAGAAAGATGGCTATTATAAAGATGAAAATTCTCCCTAAGTCAAGTTACATATTCCTGAAAACAAGATGTGATTATTTTTCCTGAAAGAAACTATCCTCCAGAAAAGAGGGAGCCATTTTATATTTGAGTTCTTACAAAATCTCTCACAATATGGGGACCTCTCTCTATTTTATTTCAAACTTCATTTTGGGAAGACACAAAGGCTCTTGAAATGAGAGCCACCAATGTTTGTTTTAGATGCTTATAAAGGTTACCTCATGGAGCTGTTAACACAGCAAGATAAATGTTTTAACAAAGGAAAATTTGGTAAGTATTTCTGGGGTAAAGATTTTACAATAGCAAGTATTATCACTAGACGTTACTTTAAATGTGGATTTTTTTTAAATCATGGCAGAAAACAATATAAAAAGTGTTCATGTGGCAGTTGTTAAGAATACACATCTTCAGGGTTTTTTAATATAAAAAGGGCAAAGAACAGTCTCATTATTATATGCATGGTTTCTCTGATTTGGTACAAAATTTTCCAGTGATGTCATTGTGGAATGATCCAAGTGTTGCCTGTCAGCAGAGATAGGAGTGAAGTTGATGATGATGGTTAGATGGCCTCACAAGGGACTCTAGTGATAGTAAAGGTTCCAGTGGCAAACACACAAGTGAAAAGTTTGAATATAGTTTAATAATGTTTGAGAGTGTAAAAAATTCATTTTTAAATTAATACATTACTTTCTGTACTATTTTAATTAAGTGTGTATCTTAATAAACACGTAAAATGTTGTGAGTAAACATTAGGCTATTTAATTTCATTTCATCCTTAAATTTGGGAAGTACAAACCAACAGGGGATGGTGGCTCAAGCCTGTCATCCCAGCACTTTGGGAAGCCAAGGCGGGTGGGTGGATCACATGAGGTAAAGAGTTCAAGACTAGCCTCGCCAACATCGTGAAACCCTGTCTCTACTAAAAATACAAAAATTAGCCGGGTATGGTGGTGCACACCTGTAATCCCAGCTACTCGGGAGGCTGAAGCAGGAAAATCACTTGAATCCGGGAGGCGGAGGTTGCAGTGAGCAGAGATGGCATCACTGCACTCCAGCCTGGGTGACAGAGCGAGACCCTTTCTGAAAGAAAAAAAAAAAAAAAAAAAAAACTGATAGAAACCTTTTTGGAGTTAGCTTCTGATTCATCAAAAAGTACGGTGGGCTTTAGACCTATATTTGGGCTTGCCTTATATGTGTGCATAAATATGATTTGTTCAGTACAATTTCAATTAAAAGATTTTTTATAGAACCTGACAAATTATAAAGTTTATCTGAAATTATAAATAGAAACTAGAATGGAGCCTCCGTAACCATGGTCCTACGGCAGCTTGCAGCTATCAAGGGAAACATCTGGCTCCATCTTCAGACAGCCTTCCTGGTGCTCTGGCACTAACTTCAGTATGCTCACAGGGAAAGCAGAGTGGACAGGTTAGGTAAATGGTGACTCCCTCATTCCATTAATATTTGATGCAGGATCCAGCCTCTGCCCTCCAGCTCTAAGAGAATTTCCAGCCAGAGCACGGATGAGGCCAGCAGGCAGATCTCAGAGACCTTTCCTGGACATTACTATCTAGTTGGCACTGGTTCCCACAATACAGCACAGAGAATAGCTTTGTGACACTAGCTACAAATTTGATCATAATTTGAGATCAGATGCATCCATGAAAGAGTGGACTCTGATATATTTCTCTCCCTACTTCTCAGACTTCAAAACCCACAGGGATGGTAAGAGCAGAGGTCAGAAGAAAATTAATTGCCAACAGAGAGGAGGGAAAACACACCTAAGATATCTACATCCAAGAGGACAGGCCACCCATTTGGGGAGCATTTCAATGCAGGTGGATTTTAAAGTGAATAAATAAAAGTAATGAGGTGATAACCCTACCAGGTGCTAAAACATATGTTAATGATATAATAATTAAATAAATGTTTAAGTAGGTAAATAGCAGTAAAAACTAGAAATGACAGAAAAAAGGCCTAGTACATGTAAGAATTTAGTACATGATAAAGGATAAAGAAAAGTATTACATAATATATGGTTCTGGGACAATAGTTTACGTAGTGCGATATACGTTCACTTAGATACTTTCTGAAGAGTTTCTAGGCATGTTAAATAATTAAATATTAAAATAATCAACTAAAATAATAGATAAGATTTTTTTAAATGGAAAAAGCACATCATAAATTATAAAATTAAAATTTATAAATCCATACATCTTTTGTTTGTTAAAAGTTTATACTCTGGGGGACAGCCAATGTGGCTGACTAGATGCAGCCAGGAAGAGCTTCTCCCATAGAGAAAGACCAGACCATCAGGTAGACTGGCACACTCCAAACAGATCTTTGGAAATAAGGCATTGAGAGTGGACAGAGGGAGGATGCAGACCCTGGGCTGAAACAGAAGGAAACCGGGGACTCTTCACAGGGTTGCCAAGTAGCTGGACTGGTTCCTGGCCTTGAGCAGCTCCTAGGGGTGGGTGAGTGACCTAGGCATGGAGTGGCCTACTCTTGCCGTGGACCTCCGGGATCCCAGTTGTGGGAGACCCCACAACCCCCAGCGACATCTGAGCTGGCAGGGAGAACTGTCCAGAGAGTTGATAGAGACAGAACTCCAGCCTGTGTGGAGCCCAGAGTGGCATGGGAATGACTGCAGTGGAGCAATGCCATAGGCACCCATCCCCCAAGGCTCACCATAGTCCTGTAGGTGTTTCTACCCGTTGTTGGCTGCTAGACTTGGACAGAGTAGAACTTTCTTGCCCATGGGACAGGACTAATCTGATCTGAGTGACCCTCTCTCTGCTGGCCTCTCCCAGGGTCCCTGCCTGGCCACCACACCTGCTTGCAGCACAGCCTCAGCTTGCCAGTAGCCACTGCCATAGATCTTTTGCAGGCAGACCCTACCTAGTGTCAGAGCACCTTTGCAGACAGACTGCCAACAGTGTGCATCCCCCCAAAGCGTTCCCCTCAGGGGACATGCACACACCCATGGCCTCCCCATGCTGCCCCACCGGCACACATGTGTGTGCGGACCCCTGGCCAGCACACACATGTGCAAGGACCCCCACTGTCCTACTAGTATGCATGTGTGTGGGTACCCACAGCCGCCTTACTGGAGTGCTTTTGCCAGCAGCCCCTGTCAGATTGTTGTTGCCAGCAGACAGGGCACACCTCAGCCAGTCTAGCACAGCAAGTGTTTAACCTTGAGGGGCCAGAGAACAAAGCCACAGGCCTAGTCCCAGCCCCCCAGAGTTAGAACATGTAGCCTACGAGTGCTGAGCTGAGGCTTGACCCTCTGAAATCATCCAGAAATGAAGCCAATCCACTAAATCCAACTTATACGATGGTCATATCCTCGAGGGCATCAAATAGTATGAATGCAAAAAGCCCCATCCAAAAGATAACAATTTCCAAGACTAAAGGAACATCAGTCCACATAGATGAGCAAGAACCCGTGCAAGAACTCTGGCAGCTCTAAAGGTCAAGAGTGTCTTCTTACCTCCAAATGACTGCACTAGCTACCAGCAGTGGTTCTTAAACAAACCGAAATGGCTGAAATGACAGATAATTCAGAATCTGGATGACAAGGAAGCTCATCTACATACAGAAGGTTGAAATCCAATCCAAGGAATAGAATAAAATGATCCAAAAATTGAAAGATGTCATAGACATTTTAAGAAAGACCCAAACTGAACTTCTGGAAATAAAAAATTCACTACAGAAATTTCAGAATGCAATTGGAATCATTAATAACAGAAAAGGCCAAGCTGAGGGAAGAATCTTAGAGGCTAAAACCACTACTTTCAATCAATAGAGGCAGATAAAAATAAAGATAAAATAATTTTTTAAATGAATGAAACCTCCAAGAAATATGAGATTATGTAAAGAGACCAAACCTACAATTCATTGGCATTCCTGAAAGAGATGGAGAGAGAGAAAGCAACTTGGAAAACATATTTGAGGATATTGTCCACAAAAATTTCCCCAACCTTGCTAGAGAGGTTGACATGCAAATTCAGGAAATTCACCAAACCCCTGTAAGATACTACACAAGATGACCATCCGCCAGACACAGTCATCAGATTCTCCAAAGTCAATACGAAAGAAAAAATATTAAAGGCAGCTAGAGAGAAGGTGCTGGTCAGATACAAAGGGAACTCCACTAGGCTAACAGCAAACCTTTCAGCAGAAACTTCACAAGCCAGAAGAGCCTATATTCAGCATCCTTAAATAAAAGAAATTCTATCCAAGAATTTTATATCCAGTCAAATTAAGCCAAATAAGCAAAGGAAAAATAAAATCCTCTTCGGACAAGCAAATGCTAAGGGAATTCATAACCAACATATCTGCCTTACACGAGGTCCTCAGGGAGTGCTAAACATGGAAGGGAAATATCAGTACCTCCCACCACAAAAACACGTTTAAGTACATAGCCTACTGATACTATAAAGCAACTGTACAATCAAGACTACACAGCAACTAGCTGACAATACGATGACAGGATCAAATCCTCACATATCTATATTAACCTTGAATGTAAATGGGCTAAATGCCTCATTTAAAAGACACAGATGGTGGCTGGGCATGGTGGTTTACACCTGTAATCTCAGCAATTTGGGAGGGCAAGGCAGGAAGATTGCTGAGCCCAGCCTAGGCAACATAGCAATACCCCCTCTCTACAAAAATAAAATAAAATTAGCTGGGCATGGTGGCACATGCTTGTAGTCCCAGCTACTTGGGAGGCTGAGGTGGGAGGATCATTTGAGCTTGGGAGGTCAGGGCTGCAGTGAGCCAAGATTGTGCCACTGCACTCCAGCCTGGATGGCAGAGACCTCATCTCAGAAAAAAAAAAGACACAGAGTGGCAAGTTGGACAAAGAAGCAAGACTGAACAATATGTTGCCATCAAGAGAATCATCTCACATGCAATGACAGCCATAGGCTCAAAGCAAAGGGAGGGAGAAAGATATATCAAGCAAATGGAAAACAAAAAAGAGCAGGAGTTGCTATTCTCATTTCAGACAAAACAGGCTTTAAACTAACCATGATTTTTTTTTTTTTTTAAAAGGACAAAGGCATTACATAGTGATAAAATGTTCAATTTAACCAAAAGACTTAAGTCTTCTAAATATACATGCAGCCAACACTGGAGCACCAAGAGTCGTAAAACAAGCTCTTAGAAACATATGAAGAATCCTGGATAACCACAGAATAATAGCGGGAGACTTCAACACTCCACTGAGAGTGTCAGATCACACAGGCAGAAAAGTAACAAAGATATTCAGGACATAAACTCGACATTTGAACAAACGGGCCTACCAGACATCTACAGAATATTCCACTCAACAACAACAGAATATACATTCTTCTCATCTGTACATGGCATATACTCTAAGAATGACCACATGCTTGGCCATAAAGCAATTCTCAACAAATTTAAAAACCTCAAAATCATATCAACCCCACTCTTAGACAACACCACTATAAAAATTGAAATCAATACCAAGAAGATCTCTCAAAACCATACAATTACATGAAAATTAAACAACATGCTCCTGAATGACTTTGGGTAAAGAATAAAATTGGGGCAGAAATCAAAAACTTATTTGAAACTAATGAAAATAAAGATACAACATACTAGATAATATAGCATTAAGAAGAAAGTTTATAGCACTAAATGCCTAAATCAAGAAGTTAGAAAGATCTCAAATTAACAACCTAACATCACACCTAGAGGAACCAGAAAAATAAGAGCAAACCAACTCTAAAGCTAGCAGAAAATAAATTAAGCAAAATCAGATCTGAACTGAAGGAAATTGAGATGTGAGCATGCCTATCAAAGAATAACAAAACCAAAAGTTTGTTATTTGAAAGAATAAATAAGACTTGATAGCTAGCTAGACAGATGTTTAAAAAGACAGAGATCCAAATAAACACAATCAGAAATGCAAAGGTGACATTACCACTGACCCCACAGAAAAACGAAAATAGAGACCATTCAAACACCTCTGCACACAAACTAGAACACCTACAAGAGATGGATAAATTCCTATAAACATACAATCTAAGATTGAACCATGAAAAAAGTGAAATCATGAACAGATCAATAACAGTTCCAAAACTGAATCCGTTATGAAAAAAGAAAAGAAAAGAAAAGAAAGAAACTACCAACCAGAAAAGGCCCTGGACCAGACAAATTTACAGTTAAATTCTACCAGGTGTGTAAAGAGCTAGTACTTCCCAGCCCTACTGAAAATATTCCTAAAACTGAAGGAGGGGGGACTCCTCCCCAACTCATTCTATGAGACTACCATCATTCAGATACCAAAAGCTGATAGAGACAACAAAAACCAAGCTTCAGGCTAACATCCCTGATGAATATAGATGCAACAGTACTCAACAAAATACTAGCAAATGAAATCCAGCAGCACATCATGAAGCTCATTTATCACAATCAAGTAAGCTTTATTCCTGGGATGCAAGGTTGGTTCAATAGATGCAAATCAGTAAATATGATTCATCACATTAACAAGACTAAAAACAAAAATCACATGCTCATCTCAATAGACACAGACAATGCTTTCAATAAAATTCTGCATCTCTTCATGTTAAAAACCCTCAACAAACTAGGTGTTGAAGGAACATACCTCAAAATAATAAAAGCAGTCTATGACAAACGCATAGCCAACATCATACTGAATGGACAAAAGTTGGAAGCACTCCTGCTGAGAACCAAAACAAGACAAGGATTCCCACTCTCACCACACGTATTTAACATAGTACTAGAAGTCCTAGCTAGAGCAATCAGGCAAGAGAAAGAAAAAAAAAAAAGGCTTCCAAATAGGAAGAGACAAAGTCAAACTATCTCTGTTTGGAGGCAATATGATTCTAGACTTAGAAAACCCCATAATTTCTGCCCAAGGGCTCCTAGAACTGATAATCAACTTCGGTAAAGTTTCAGGATACAAAATCAATGTACAACAATCAGTAGCATTTCCATACACCAAAAAACGTCCAAGCTGAGAGCCAAATCAAGAACACAATCTCACTCACAATAGCCACACAATAATAAAATTCCTAGGAATACAGCTAACCAGGGAAGTGTACAGCAAGTTACAAAACACTGCTGAAAGAAATCAGAGGGGAAACAAACAAAAGAAAAATCATTCTATACTCATAAAGAGGAAGAATCAGTTGTTAAAATGGCCATACTGCTTGTTTACAATGGCAATTAGCAATGTACAGATTCAGTGTTATTCCTATCCAATTACCAGTGTCATTTTTTTCACAGAATTAGAGAAAACTATTGTAAAATTTTTGTGGAACCAAAAAAGCCCAAATAGCCAAAGCAATCCTAAACAAAAAGAATACAGCCTGAGGCATCACACTACTCAACTTCAAACCATATACAAGGCTACAATAACCAAAACAGCATGGTACTGGTACAAAAATAGACACCTAGATGAAAGGAACTGATTAGAGAACCCAGAAATAAAGCCTCACACCTAGAGCCATCTGATCAACAAAGTCGGCAATAACAAACAATAAGGAAAGAGTTCCCTATTCAATAAATGGTACACAGATAACTAGCTAGTCATATGCAGAAGATTGAAACTGGATCCCTTCCTTTTACCATATATGAAAATCAACTCAGGCTGGATTAAAGACTTAAGTGTAAGACCTAAAACTAAATAAACAAACAAACGAACAACAACAAAAAAAACCTTAGAAGAAAACCAAGTAAATACCATTCTGGACATAGGCCCTGGCAAAGGTTTCATGATAAAGTCTCCAAAAGCAATTGCAAAAATAGACAAGTGAGTCTAATTAAACTAAGGAGCTTCTGTACAGCAAAGAAACTATCAACAGAGAAAGCAGACAGCTATGCATCTGACAAATAATCTATAAAAAAACTTAAATCAACAATCAAAAAGCAGACAACTCCATTAAAAATGGGCAAAGGACATGAACAAACACTTCTGAAAAGAATACGTGCATGCAGCCAACAAGCATATACAGAATGCTCAACATCACAAATCATTAAAGAAATGCAAGTCAAAACTACAATGAGATACCACCTCACACCAGTCAGAGTGACTGTTATTAAAAAGTCAGCAAGTAACCGATGTTGATGAGGTTGTGGAGAAAAAGGAATGCTTATACACTGCTGGTGGGTCCGTAAATTAGTTCAGCTACTGAAGAGTGAAGTTTGGAGATTTCCAAAAGAACTTAGAACCACCATTCGACACAGTAATCTCATTACTGAGTATATACCCAAAAGAATATAAACCATTTTACCAAAAAGACATACGCACTCATATGCACATCACAGCACTATTCACAACAGCAAAGACATGGACTCAACCTAGATGCTCATTAATAGTGGACCAGATAAAGACAATGTGGTAAATGTATACCATGGAATACTACATAGCCATTTAAAAAGAACAAAATCATGTCCTTTGCAACAACATGGATGCAGCTGGAGGCCATTATCCTAAGCAAATCAACACAGGATCAGAAAACCAAAAAGTGCATGTTTTCACTTACAAGTTGGAGCTAAACATTCAGTATATGTGGACACAAAGAGAGGAACAATAGACACCAGAGCCTACATGAGGGTAGAGTAGGGGGAGAGGAAAGATAAAAGGAACTACCTATCAGGTACTATGCTCACTACCTGGCTGATGAAATCATTCGTGCATCAATCTCCAGTGACCCACAATTTACCCATATAACAACTTTGCACATGTACCCCATGAACCTAAAATAAAAGTTGAAAAAGAAAAAAAATATATAGCTAAACTAAAAAGAAAATAAACTCTTACCTGTTCAAGTATTTTATTAATGGCAGATTAATTTCCTGATACTGATACACGTATCCTCCCCAAGCTTACAAACATAAAGGATTAGAATTCCAAAATACTGTGTAATGTGTATTCATTCATCAGTTCATTATGAAACATTACTTATTCTACAACCACTAAGTATGAAGTAGATGTCTTGTTCTCCTTGACTCAAGGGTGAACAATGTAAATATGTACTTTAACCACATGGTTCTGACAGTCCAGAAATATGGGCGGATATTTTTATACTTTACTTTTAAGGGCTTAAAAATTAAATTTTAGATTATGTAAACTTATCATCATGAAAGAACAAATATGTTACCAATCCAGTTTGCCTTGTAAATTCTGATTCATTCATTGAATTTCAACTTACACATTGATTTTTCCCTGATGTCTTCCTTGACTATTCCAGATCCAGCGAGTTAGTCTTTCATTAATTCATTTCACCAATGTATATTGAATAGCAACTACGTATCTTTCTAGGAACAGAAATATGACCATTTCCTTAACATGTTCTCAATGTAGTTACAATTTTACTACTGACTTTTAAAAATTTGGTGTTTCTAAAATAATATATTCAGTAATTCTTAACCATTTCTTAAAGTATCTCTTTGCTTTTCTGATGACAGCTCTGCACACTCTTTCTGAAATCAGTTTACAGGCTCATACACTCAGTATTTTGCACATAATTTTACAGGGTTCATGGACTTCCTGAAATTCCATCATGGATCATTTACATCAGGTCAACCATACATGCAATAGAACCTTCCATCTTGGCAGGTGCCCATAATTATTACCTGTGTTTGTTTATACATCTTCCCTTTTTCTTCTTTTTTATCTTCTTGTAGGCTCCTCTTGGGCAGTGTGTCTTTTTGTATTTACAGCAGCTAACAGAGTGACAGCACATATCAATATTTATTGAATGAAAGTGGATATGTGTAAAGACAGAATTCAATAGGATCTCACATGGCTTTTATTCTAAAACCTGCTGCATGAAAGTTGCTTATGCCTACATAATTCAATCTCCCCCAGGAACAACTAACCACATAGGGCATCAGTTAGGATTCTTCTGTTGAAAGCAATAGAAAAAAAATCCTAAATAGACTTAAGTAAAGATCAATGTATTGACTCATGTAACGGAAGAGTCCCATGGTAAGCTTTCTTTCAGACATAGCTGGATATGCAGGATTAAACAATGTCTTTTTTTTTTTTTTTTTTTTTTTTGCCAGTGTTATTTTCCAACTCTCTGTTCTGACTCCTGATGTGTTGGCTCTGCTTACACGTGGGTGCTTCATTCACATGGCAGGGTTGTGTCAGCCGCCACCATCCCACATGCTTCAAAATTTAAGACCATTAGAAATGACATTCTCTTCCAGGAGCTCCCACAAAAGTCCTGAGTTTCACTGTGGTTGGAAAGGCTTAAGCCAAGTGCTTACTCTTGAACCAATCACTATGGCTTAGGCTGCCTCAGGTGATCCACACCTGGAGCTGAGATTGATCCACACGCTGGCTGAGTGTGCTGAATGCAGGAGTGGTTGACCTGCATGTGAAAATCTGAGGCCATCGCCAGCACTGGGGGAATGGATGCACAGCTCTCAATGAATGGCAAGCATCCATGTACACTCCTTGTCATCTAAACCCCTTCAAAAGACACAGGTTAACATAAGCTGCCCTCTCCCCTCTACAAATACAGACAACCTCCATGAAGTAGGTCTATTTATTGGCAAATAACAGAAAAGTTACTTAAAACTAATTTCAGAATAGAAAAATGATTATTTTGTGTTCTATTACCAAAACGTCCAGGAACAGAGCCGAGCTGGCTTTGTGTGTATTTATATTCAACTCAGCCTCTCTAATTCCCTCAGCACTGTCTTCCACTGTGCTGGCTTCATTTTTAAGGTCCATGTTGTGGCTTCTGGAGATACACGGTTGAACATAAGTCTCTGCAACTGAGGTATCTTACTCCCACTGAGTCTGCCTTGGACCTAGAGTCCATCCTTGAACCAGTCAGCATGACCAAGAGGATGGAACGTGTTGAAGAGGTTAGTCTGGAGAATGTGTTTTATTCAGAAATCCAGCAGTGAAGTTAGCTTTGCAGAAAGTACATGGGTTGAGGAGACACCACCAAATAAAAAGACGGGGTACTATAATCACGAGGAGAAGGGGGATAGTGAGAAGAAAAAAAGAGTATTTATTAAAATAATATAACCTACTTTTTCATCTTGGAGTCCCAACGTCTTCCTTCATGTCCAGGATCTCTGAATGATGTGCCATAACATTGGGTACAGATGCGACTTCTCACGGTCTGGCAACTAGATATAAATAACAAGCCTGACTACTCCCAAACATACCCATCACAGCACTGTGGAACGTGAACGGCCATTTATCAAAAGCGGAGAAACTTCCACTTCCATTGTTGGAAGACAGGCTTCTTCCAGCTTGGAAAGCCGAATAAAATATAAAATATATCTCTGTGGCAGCTGTGACACACCACGGTAAGTCCCACATTCCACACTGTTCTTCAGGAGCTTGTCAATTCAGAGCAACAGTGAAGAGGCTTTCTAGCTAAACTGAAAGAAGCAACTGTGGGAGTGAGGGGAAGGGAAGTGACTCAGGTCCACCAAAAGGGAGAGACCACAGTAAATATCTCAGGCGTGTAGTCAGGAGCCTCAAACATTTACAGAGTAGAAGAAGGAAAGAGAACTAGAAAAATGGCTGGCGCTTATAAGGTCTGAAGCCTAAATTTGAAGCAGATTGATCCCTGATTAGATTGCGGTGCTCTGTGTCTACCCTAACTGGCTACCTGGTACAAACGAAAACCTCCCATGAGAAATATAGCATCACTCAGATTTTAAAATTATCTCTATAGTGTTTCACATCATCATTTGGAATGGAATAAGCAAATGATCAAGTCTATCAAAAGATACCATAACAGAATTTTTGGAGAAAAATCAAACAATAAAAACAAATCTGTGGAAGATCCAGAAATTGGGCATACAATTTCAGATAATTTTTAATTGGTGTGTTCAAGAAAATAGAAAATATGATGAAAAGTTGTATCAGAGAAACCCTAAAATTGAATCAACCATAAATTCTAGAACTAAAATGACAAAAGTAGAAGTAATAGATGCATGTATAAATATCTAGAGAAACTACTAAACAAGAGTAAATAAATGTGTTACCAAGCTAGTATTTCTTCTGGTCATTTTCATAAGATATTGGCCAAAGCCAAAACTCTTGCTCAGTTGTAATCTCTGAATCTGAAATCTGGCTGGTGAATGTCCATTTCTTTGCTCATGAGTATCTATGCTTAGGCCCGTGAACTGGAGGCATTTAATTAAGCCTGTACAACAGGGCAATATGAATCAATGGCATGAAGTAAAGAGGTATGGGTCTTCCTCTGCCCCCCAGGCTCCATGCCAGCAGCATCCCGACAATGAAGGCAACTGATTCCTCATCTGGTAGAGATGGACAACAGGAGGTGCTGAGGATTGGCCTTGAGAAACAGCATTCTTTCAGGTTCTAAAATATTAGGTTGGTGGAAAAGTAATTCTGGTTTTTACCATTACTTTCAATGTCTGGCTTTTCTTCTGGCCTTTTTCTTCTGCCTTTCCTTCTAGCCTGTATTTTCTCTACATTTAGCTTAGGACTGGACATTTGCTTTTTCTAACCATGCAAATGTCCCAACTATTAGATGTCTAATTCTTTTCCATCACAGGCTGAAAGCAGAAGCATCACTGTTGTCAGATGGGCTAGTTTCAACATCAGCTTGGCACGTGTTTATTCCTGTTGACTGTAAGATCCTGACGTTTTTCTACTATGTTTTTAATGCTTACCTTCCCAGGTGTATACCCTCCCAGGTGTATATTCCTGGGACTCAATATTCACAAGGTTGTGCTCAAGTGTCTACTGTACCTCCAAATCACAAGAATTCCCAACTTTGCATCTTAGGATATTGCCTACCTGGAGAGATAGCCCAACTAATTTCATGATTTAGGCAGTCACTCTCATATTTTACAATGTCACTACTCTTACTTCAAAACCCTATTCTCAATTTAAAATTCAGTATCAATTGGGATTCTTTCACTCATGTAACTAAAATTACTGGATTCAGATTTGTGGGATTCAGGCCACTTGCTTCTTTTTACTCTTATCACTTGGCTCTGCATTCTATTCCACTGGCTCTGTTTTCAGACTGACTCCTGATCACAGGGGCTTGAGCCTCATACTCTCTCAACTTCAGCCTCAGCCAAAAGTTCTACTGTATTTCCTTGACTCTGATATGATGAAGTGCCCATTTCTAAACCATTTCTCTAATGGAGTAAAATTTGGAGAAAGAGTAAAATTTTCTCATTTATCAGGGCTGTCAACAAGTGATAATCATTGTGCTATAGCTAAAGCATAAGAAATGAATGAGCATGGCTCTGACAAATTGAAGTTGTGTGGTTCTCTACAAAGAAATGGAGAATGAAGACTAGATTGTACAAACAAGCATATGCCTGTTTCACCATATTTGGACTTTACTCTGCACACAAGAGAATGTCACTAAAGTAATTGGAAAAATTCTGAAATAACAATCAGATGTTGCATTATAGACATTTGATCTTAGTGGCAGTGTGAGAGAGGCTAGTTTGATAATATCACAGTCAGGGGTATTTGTAGGAGGACATTCTATTCCACAAACTCTCAGAATTATGCATACAGAAATGTCATTTCAGAATTTAGCTTTCAGTGTGTTATCAAAATACACTCTCTTCATGACTGAGGCACTAATTCTTCAGGCTGCAGGGAGCACTGGATACTTTCAGTATTTAGCTGAATTCCTACTTAGGAATTGCCATAACTCAAGGAGAACTTCCTTGCCCAAGGTTATACCCCATTAAATAACTGGTCAGCATGAAGGAATGAAGGATCAGCCCCATTTCCTCAATTAGGGCAATTCTGATGGACTTGCCCAAGTCAAGAGCTCCCCATTGGATTGTCTGAGGCTTCTAACTACAGCACAATCCAGCTCCTTCCTCTGCCCAACCCTGCTTCTCATTTCCTGGAGGTTTTGTTTCAGGGTGCGTTCTTCAATAAAGCTTCTTCACACAAACTTCTCCCTTTGAGTCTATCTCCAGGGACTCTATGTAAGATAAGCCACACCAAAGGTAGTCCAAGGAAAAGAACGCAAAATGGGATTAGGATTTCTGACAAGATGGCTGGCAATGAGGACCCCATCACTGGTGGTAAGTGTTAAACTCTGCGGCAGTACAATTTTAAAAATATTTACCGATGCAAAGTTTGAAGCTGTGGAAATAAATTCACTAACTGATGAAATAGCTCAGGCATTTGAGAAGTATGAGTGAAGCAGTAGCTATTAAGACCATGAAATCGGATGGCCAATGGAGCCAAAACCAAGGGTATTCTGAAACAGTGTGGAATTCAGAGGCTCTCCAAGACAGCCATAAAGAAACTTTATCCCCTGCAACCAAAAGGTGAAAAGACCTGCTGATGACACCTCTATTAGTCCATTCCTGCATTGCTATAAAGAACTACCTGAGATTGGGTAATTTTTTTTTTTTTTTTGAGATGGAGTCTTGCATTGTTGCCCAGGATGGAGTGCAGTGGTGCAATCTCAGCTCACTGCAAGCTCTGCCTCCTGGGTTCACGCCATTCTCCTGGCTCAGCCTCCCGATAGCTGGGACTACAGGTACCTGCCATCATGCCTGGCTAATTTTTTGTACTTTTAGTAGAGACGGGGTTTCACTGTGTTAGCCAGGAGGTTTCAGTCTCCTGACCTCGTGATCCGCCTGCCTCAGCCTCCCAAAGTGCTGGGATTGCAGGCGTGAGCACCCGCGTGAGCCCAGGCAGGCGTGAGCCCAGCCAACTGGGTAATTTATAAAGAAAAAGGCTTAATTGACTCACAGTTCCACAGGCTATACAGGAAGCATGACTTGGGAGGCCTTAGGAAACTTACAATCATGGTGGAAGGCGAAGATTAAGCAGGCACATCTTACGTGGCTAGAGAAAGAAGACAGAGAAGGGGGAGGTGCAGCACACTTTTAAACAACCAGATCTCGTGAGAACTCACTATCATGAGAAGAGCAAGGGGGAAATCTGCTCCCATGATCCAATCACCTCTCACCAGGCCCCTCCTCCAACACTGGGGTTTACAATTCAACATGAGATTTGGGACACAAATCCAAACCATATCATTCTGCCCCTCCCAAATCTCATGTCCTTCTCATATTGCAAAATATAATGCTCCCTTCTCAACAGTCCCCCAAGTCTTAACTCATTTCAGTATTAACTCAAAAGTCCATAGTCCAAAGTCTCATCTGAAACAAGGCAAGTCCCTTCCACCTATAAGCCTGTAAAATCAAAAGCAATTTAGTTACTTCCAAGATACAATGGAGGTACAGGAACAGGGTAAATACACCTATTTGAAGAGGGAAAAATCAGGCAAAACAAAGCGGCTACAGCCCTATGCAAATCTGAAACACAGCAGGGCAGTCATTAAATCTGAAAGCTCCAAAATAATCTCCTTTGACTCCATGTCTCACATCCACACTGATGTGAGTAGACTCCCAAGGCCTTAGGCATCTCTGTCCCTGTGGCTCCACAGGGTACAGCTGCTTTCATGGGCTGGCATTGAGTTCCTGTGGCTTTTCCAAACACACAGTGCAAGCTCTCAGTGGATCTACTGTTGTGGGGTCTGGAGGATCTACCACTGTGGGGGCTGGAGCTTCTCAGAGCTCCACTAGGCAGTGCCCCAGTGGGGACTTTGTATGGAGGCTCCAACCCCACATTTCCCCTCTGCACTGCCCTAGTAGAAGTTCTGAATGAGGGCTATGCCCCTGCAGAAGACTTCTGCCTAGACATCCAGGTGTTTCCATACATCCTCTGAAATCTAGGCAGAGGCTCCCAAGCCTAACTCTTGCTCTCTGCACACTCACAGGCTTAACACCTCATGGAAGCCACCAGGCTTGTGGCTTGCACCTTCTGGAGCAGTGACCTGAGAAGTATCTGGGGCCCTTTTGCCACAGCTGGAGACAGAGTGGCTGGGACACAAAAAGCAGTGTCCTGAGACTGCATAGGGCAGTGGGGCCATGGGCCCAGCCAATGAAACCATTCTTTTCTCCTAGGCTTCCAGAACTGCCACAAAGTTCTCTGAAATGCCTTCAAGTCATTTTTCCCCTTTGTCTCGGCTATTAGCATTCAGCTCCTCTTTGCTTATGCAAATTTTTGCAGCCAGCTTGAATCTCTCCCTGGAAAATGGGTTATTCAGATCCATTTTTCAAACCTTTACACTCTGCTTCCCCTTTTGAATATAAGTTTCAGTTTCAGGTTATTTCTTTGCTGATGAATATAAGTATAGGGTGCTAGAAGCAGCCAGGCCACATCTTGAATGCTTTGCTGCTTAGAAATTTCTTCTACCAGATACCCTAAATCATTACTCTCAAGTTTAAAGTTCCAGAGATCTCTAGGGCAGGGGCACAATGCGTCCACCCTCTTTTCTAATGCATAACAAAAGTGACATTTCTCCAGTTCCCAGTAAGTTCCTCATTTCTCCTAGACTTTATTGTTCATATCACTATCAGCATTTTGGTCACAACAATTGAACAAGTCTCTAGGAAGTTCCAAGCTCCCTCATCTTCCTGTCTTCCTTTGAGCCCTTCCAAATGTTCCAACCTCTGCCCATTACCAAGTTCCATAATCACTTCCTCATTTTCAGGTATCTTTACAGCAGTGCCCCATTCCTGATACCAATTTTGTGTATTAGTCTATTCTCGAATTGCTATAAAGAACTACCTGAGACTGGATAATTTATTAAAAAAAGGTTTAATCAACTATCAACTCACAGTTCTGCAGGCTGTGCAGGAAGCATGGCTGGGAGGCCTCAGGAAACTTACAATTATGTCAGAAGGTGAAGGGGAAAGCAGATACATCTTACATGGCCAGAAAAGGAGGAAGAGAGAGAAGAGGGAGGTGCCACATACTTGTAAACAACCAAATCCCATAAGAACTCACTCACTATCATGGGAACAGCAAGGGAGAAATCCACCTCCATGATCCAATCGCCTGCCACCAGGCCTCTCCATCAACACTGAGGATTAGAATTTGACATGAAATTTGGATGGAGACACAAATTCAAACCATATCAATGCCCAAGTGTTAATTACAAAGTTAGAGAATCTCCAGAGAAGATTAAAATTTCAACTCCAGCAGATCTGCTACACAACTTGGAGGTCTGATGGATTCTGACACTTTGGATAAGAACATCTGGGTCAATGCAACAGAAATTCTGGACCCTGTAGATTCTTCCAAACCCTCCACACTGAAGAATGTGTCCCTGTCTCTCCTTTAAAGGCTAGTGATCCCCTTGCTTTACAATGGCACAGAAGCCTCTGCTTTGCAGACTATAAATGTTTCCTTAGAGTCTATCTATATATACCTGCCTCTTTTGCTGACCACCAGCTTCAGAATTTGGAGCAAATCTAAGCATATTCTAATTGAGAAATTGCCTGGCCTCCAAGGGGAGAAAAACTAGAAAAGCTGTATTGCCTCTGTGAAACTCTCAGGATCCAGGAGCTGAATCAATAGGGGCAGAAAATAAAGTTGTGTAAGGGAGAATTTGTTAAGATGGGAAAACTCTCTTGGGGTACAAGGGTAACACCTTGGCATGATCTCCTGGAAAAGGTGCTAAGCTGCTACTAGTGGGGCTCTTGGAAGCTTGGAAGAAATGGTGGTTGGGTCTCAATGAAAGAAAAATGCAGACCCCTATGGGAGATGATGGAGGAAAGCTTACAGGCCCTGAGGAGTGGGCATGCTAGTGAATACGACACTTGAGGCCAGAACCCCAGCTGAACATAACCCATGGGACATCCCATAGGACGCTCTATTTACCAAGTAAAGAATGTGCTGTGTGGGGGGGGCAGCATTATCAAGACACTTAGTATGGTGGTCCTCTGTGGGAAAGGCTGTGATGGAATGCAGCTCACAAGTAGCAAAAGGAAGAACAGAGTGCTGATTGGTGCATTTACAAACCTTTAGCTAGACACAGAGCACTGACTGGTGCATTTACAATCCTTTAGCTAGACAGAAAAGTTCTCCAAGTCCCTACCCAACCCAGGAAGTCCAGTTGGCTTCACCTCTCAGGAGGACTAAGAACCACAGGCCAAAGCGGAAAATTCTCATAGTCTACAGATTGCTGGCAAGCACAAAAACCTGGGAGGGGGTGCCCTCCAATAACACCTGACTGGAATAAGCCCCAAGAGTCTCAGAAATACCAGCAGGCCCTCTCCTCCAGAAGACAGCCTCATCCCAAGAGAAGACTAGAGAGACAGAGTTCAAAGTAAGCAGAGAAAAAACACTGAGAGCAAGAGTGAGAGAAGGCTCAAAGGGCCCAAAAAGAAGCAGATCCAAGTAGTGTGGGGAAGCAATGAGGTGCCTGAGGCTGGGAGCCTGCAGACCAGGAGAAGCAGATCCAAGAAGTCCGAGGAAGCAATGGGGTACCTGAGCCTGGGAGGCCGCAGACACTGCAATGCCCGTGGGCCTGGGGCTTGGGCTGTGGCAGAAGGAAAATAATGATCTGGAGCGTATCAGTTGGGGTTCTCCACAGAAACAGAACCAATAGGCTGCATAGAGATCGGTAAGAGGAGATTTCTTATGAAAATTTGCTCACACAATCTTGGAGACCTAGAAGTCCCACAGTATGTCATCTGCAAGCAGACAAATCAGGAAAGCTGGTGATGGAACTCAGTCTGAGTCCAAGACCTGAGAATTGGGGCAGCAAGGGTGTGACTCCCAGGGTCAGAAAGCCCCTAGAACAAGGAGCTCTATGTCAGAGGGCAGGAGAAGCAGGATTTCCAGTTCAAGGAGAGAGGGAGAGAACAAGAATGTACCCTTCCTCCATCTTTTTGTTCTACTGTAGCCTTCAAAGGATTGTATAGTGCCCACCCACGCTGGGGAGAGTGAGGTGATCTGCTTTACCCAGTCACTGATTTAACCACCAATCTCTTCTGGAAACACCCTTGCAGACACACCCAGAAATCATGTTTTTTTCTTACCAGCTATCTGAACATCCCTTAGCTCAGCCAATATGTTGTATAAAATTAACTGCCACACTAGTCAAAGCTTCCTTTAGAGAGACCAGAGTGGCCTCTCAGAGACGGTGATGTTATATTGTGAATCCTTCAGGAAAACAACAGATGAGGGAACCCATGAACCAGAAAACCAAGGAAGCTGCTCTAGCCCTTCTGTTTCCCGTCACCTCATGCAATGGGATGACAAAAAAGAAATACACTCTAATCCATAAAAAGCTACTCTGAGGAGAAAAATTAAAGTAACCCTACTCACATGATAACAGATAATGAAAAAACACCAGAAATACAGGGTCACAAAGTGAATGAGCTGTAATCCAGTATTTTATAATGACCTGAAAAAATTAAGAAAACAATCAGATCTCTGAAATAACCAATCAAAAATCGCAAAGTTCAGAGATGATGTGGCTAAATCATACGGATAATAATCTTACTGAGTTATTTTATAAACATGTTCTCTAAAAATTGACTCCATTTTGTTTAAAATTGGTTGGAAATCTTTAATCCAAGTATTTGGTGAATAGAGTGCTAAGAAACTTCAGATTTTGAATAACTGAGTGAACTGCAATTGTTGGAAATAGACCTTGCAAGCAAAAAGACATTGAAAATTACCCTGACAAAAGCAAGGGAGGAACTGAACAAATTGCAGAATGAGAGCTCAGATGGTGCACAGAATTTAATTCTCAAGTTCTATGAGTGTGATCTGGAATATCTTGGATTGTGAGAAGAATTTCTGATGAACTTCCCATTTTAATTGGATAAATTTATGTTCTGAGTGGAACAGAATGAAACGAAGGTCTATGATTTTCCAGCATATAAATGTAAAACATCCAAAAGAATCATAAATAGAATCAACCAATTTTCCATGTAAAAATTCTTTTCAAAGAAAGATGATCTGAATAGAGGCTGAAAAACAGTACCTAAAAAATACTTCGGCAAAATATTTATACATTTCATATTGTTTAAAACGACAAGAAAATCCTCCCTGAAGCAGAATTTTCTGTGAGCCCATTGGGTAATTCAAACCCTGAAAAGAGTATCTTCTCAAAAATACTTGTGTATTCAGGAAACATGGAATCAAGTTTTCAACAAACGTAAAGAAGTTATTAATTATAAATTAAATTTTGAAGATTACAGTAAAGCTTATAACAAATTATACATGATCATATTCAAGAAAAAAAAACCCTTATTTCTGAGAAATTCCAGTGACAGACTCATACAAATAGATGTAGGTAAAAAATAATTTTGCGAATGTTACAAAGATGAATTATTCTGCTTTTAATCTTTGAGGCTGAGAGTCAATTTTTAAAAATTAAAAATTTGCTTTGCTATACAGAGTATATACATTGCATTAATGTTACTTCATTTTTTGGGACATAGTTTCATTTTAAAAAACAGTTTTGAGGGGAATTCTCTTCAGGTTCACCAATAGCATAAAATCAAATTACTCATGAATAAATGAATATTTCTAAAACTCAAATAGTTTGATTTATTGGGCACCTTCTCAAAATAATCCTAGTTTGGAAAATAAATTATACAGTCACCTTGATTATTAATTGATGATAATTATTACAATGTAGAATTTAATAATTGAGATTCATAAAGACCCAAGTACAGGACGAAAGGTCTGGAAACAGGAAGAGATCCCTCTTATATGGGTACCTGGCTTATGAAAGACACAGCCATGCAGAGCAGTAGAAAATCTTCAATAAATGTTTTGACAATTGATTTCTATAAGTGAATGTTTTGGGGTAATTATAATAATATATGATAAAATTGATGTTTGAGTCTAACCTTACCAAAAACCAATTTCAAGATAATTAAAACCAACTGTAAAAGTGAAGATTATAAAACCAAGAACATAGGAAAATAATTTCCTAACTTCAAAATAGGCAGTAATTGTTAAGCAAGATATAGTGAAAACACCACCCCTAATTTGCGTTATTTAGGCAGCAATGGATTAGTGTTATAATACAGAAAAACTTATTAAATCTGTGAAAAAAGAGAGAGAGCACATACATGACAAAGACATAAAAATCAGTAAAAATAAATGTGCAAACCAATGAAAATGTGCAAAAAGAAAAGAAGTATTTTAGAAAAGAGTATATTCACATGGTCAATAAACATGAGATAAACTATTTAACTTCATTACAAATCAGAGAACTACAAGAAATACCACGAAAAAAAGACATTTTTAACAATTATATGTAAACATGTTGACAAAATAATTTTTAAAATCTGACAGTATATGGAGTAAAGATGTAAAGCAACAGGACTTCTCACACATTTCTGGTAGGAATGTACCTCATTACAAATACTTTGAATAACGGTTTGGCCTTAGCTTCTCAATTTAAAAACATGCACATCCTGTGACTCAGCAACTCAGTTCTAGGCATACATCCTAGAGAAATGTGTGCTCTTCATGGAAGATATACGTATGTGATTGATTGCCACATTTTTTTTGCACTAACCTCAGAGTGAAAACAAAACAAAAAAATGGTCTATCCTTACTATAGTGGATAAGTATGGTCTATTCAGAAGAGAGAATTTAATACATCATCAATAACAATGAATAAACCACAAATACAATCAATACTTTGCATAAATCTCACAAATATTGAGCTGAAGAAGCCAGTCAGAACATAATGTATGTTATTCAATTCCATTTATATAAAATCCCCAAATAGCCAATGCCATAGTGTTTAAGGATTCACAGAAGCAGTAACACTATAAGGAAATATAAAAATCTAGAGAGCAGTTGTTGCCAGTGGGAGGAAAGGGAATGGACCTCATCACTCCTACACAGTCCAACATGAACTTCCATATCATCCAGAGGTGAACACAGGACCCAGGCTTGCTCAGTCAATAGCACATCTGATTAGTGGGAGTGATTGTGCAGTTCAAAAAGAACTAGTGAGGCTCAATCTTAGAAAGTTTAGAAACTTCTAGGACGAGAGAACGGTATGTAAGCCCTGAGCTAGCTGTGTTGTCATAAGAAGAGAGACACTCTGACAACAGACCCCTGAAAAGTAAGGCAAGCTTGGACATGGAGGAGATGGAACTGTGTCCTCATGAGAGCTTCTCAAGTTTTGAATCCATAATAGACAAAATAAAGCCTGTCCCTGGCACTGAATGTTTTCTGAGTCAGTAGGTTGACCTTCTTATCACAACTTTGATTGTCTCTTAAGGCTAAGAGATCTAATATTCCATAAGTCATCAAAATGTCACAGCCCACAATTTCATTTTCTAGTATATACAGCTCCAGGATACTGCCTCTCACACTTGCATGTGGTACAAAATTACTGAATCAAATAAGACCCAAATCATTTCTGCTTGAAATGGAGAGAAGCAAAGTGAGTCTTGAACTCAAGTTTTCCTGTAAGTCTCACCTACCTCTTTGACATTCTTTACTAGTTGCATTCACCACAGACGCTAGTCTCATCACACACTACAATTACCTTCCCTTACATTACTAATTTGAAGCATAATTAACACAAGCCTCACATACTTAGTAAAGTTTGCTATGTTATAGCTAAAGTCTGTCTTCGCAGATCACAACATTTGTGACTCATTGCGAGTTCAATAATCAAAGTTCATGAACTCGAGGTGATTGATACACAGTGTCCTCGTCAGTGAACCTGGTGTTAATGTAGTATTTGTTCATAAAGTTATTGTAAGGACTGTATAAAACACTTGCAGAAGCTCATGCTGAACTGGTTAATGGTACCTATTCTGAAGCCACTCAGTGTGTGTTCTGACCCTAGCTATTTCACTACTACCGGTGAGACCTTGAGCAGCTAGTGCTTCAGGGTTCTGACCTGTAAAATTGGATGATAACAGTAGCAAACTTCCAGTATTGCTGTGAGATAATTAGAGTACTTAGAACAGTGCTTAACACTTAGTGATTGCATAGTCATTATTTGCTGTTATTAAAGAATAATGTTTTGGAAAGGGCCTGGCACATAAAAAAAGCTAACTATTAACATTAAATACTATTATTAGTATCAAGAATAAAAGATTAGATATCACTACTGGTTCTACAGTCATTAAAGAATAACATGATAATTTACAAATAATGTTATGGCAATAAGCCTGACAACTTAAATAAAAATGACAAATCCCTTGGAAAACACAACTTACCCAAACTAACACAGTAAGAAATAGAAAGTATCTATCGATGACCTTTAACTCATAATCAGAAACTTTTCCCCAAAGAAAATTCTGGTCCCATATGGATTCATTGTTTTTGTTTTTGTTTTGGGATGGAGTCTCGCTTTGTCGCCCAGGCTGGAGCACAGTGGTGTGATCTGGGCTCACTGCAACTTCAGCCTCCTGGGTTCAAGTGATTCTCCTGCCTCAGCTTCTTGAGTAGCTGGGATTACAGATGCCCACCACCATGCCCGGCTAATTTTTGTATTTTTAGTAGAGACAGGGTTTCACCATGCTGGCCAGGCTGGTCTCGAACTCCTGACCTCAAGTAATCTGCCCATCTCGGCCTCCCAAAGTGCTGGGATTACAGGTGGGAGCCACTGAGCCCAGCCTACACTCATTTTTTGAGGGTTTTCTAACTATTATTAAAACCTGCCAATGATATTGCAAATAAAAATAAAATAAAGCTGCAGATCAAGAGCTCTCGTGAATGTAATAAAACACTGAAGAAATCAAATCAAACAATTTAACTATATAATCCATGATGACCAAATAGATTTATCCTTGAAATACAAAGTTCATTTAACAACTGAAAATTAATAAATGAAGTTCAATATAGGAAAAAAATAAAAAAATCACAGATATCTATCAATACATTCAGAAAAAAGTATTTGACCAAATTTTCGTAATAAAGACTCTCAGCAAATTAGGACATAAGGAAACCATCAACCTGACTAAGGGTATGTGGTAGATTGAATGGCGGACCCATAGAAGATATTTCCAATTGTTAATCCTGAAAACCTGTGATTATCATCTTATTTGGAAAATTGTTTTTTGCAGATATAATTCAGTTAATATGAGATCATTCTAGAATATCTGGTTGGGCCCAAAAATCTAATGAGAAGTATCATCTTAAGATACACACAAAAGAAATACGACACACAGAAGAGGAGGAGGCATTGTCATCGTGGAGACAGGAATTGGAATGATACAGCTGCCAAGTCTGAAACCACCAGAAAAGGAAAGAGGCAAAAAACAGGTTCCTCCTGGGGTCTCCAGAGGGACCATGGCCCTGCCCGTACCTTCATGTCAGAGTTCTGGGAGCCCAATTGTGAGATCACAAATTTCTGTTGTTTAAGCCACTCAGTTTGTGTTAATATATTAATGCAGCCATAGAAAACTAATATTGATCATTTATGAAAATTCTATAGCTAACATCATACTTAATGAAGAATTATTGAATAATGCAAAGTTATCTGAAATCCCCACTGCTACTCATCATTTTAGCTGAAGGTTGTAGCTAGTGCAATAATGCACAAAAATAAAGGCAGAGAAAGGAATAATTAAATTATTTTTATTTGCATAAAATATGATTATCTATGCAGAGACTCCATAATACATGCAAACATTTCTAGAACCAAAAAAGAAATTTAGCAAGTTTTGCAGAATACAGAGAAATATAGAATTATCATATTGTTTCTGTTATATATAAATGCAGAATATTTTCTTTATGATAATTATTGTTATCTGTTATATATAAATACTGAATATTTTTGTGTTAATATATAACAGAAACAATATGATAATTATTGTTATCTGTTATATATAAAGACAGATATATATTTGTGTGGGCAGAAGACCTGCCCCCATGATTCAATTACCTCCCATATCAGCAAAACCACATCAGATGGTAAGTTTCAATATTTATAAATATTAGAAATACTTATATTATATATAAATACTCTGTATTTATATGTAACAGAAACAAATAACTTTAAAATAAATTTAAAATTTTTATTTACAATAACATACAAATATATGCAAAAATAAAATTAACAAAAGACATGCAAGTTTTTTACACTGAAAAAAATATAAAATTTACAGACATTAAAGAAGAACTAAACAAACTGATGTATGTAACATGTTCATAGATTGGAAAACTCAACATTGTTAATATGTAAAATACCTTTAAATGTACCAATAGATTCAAAGCAATCCTAATCAAAATCCCCATAGGCTTTACAAAAGAAATTGACTAATTCTAAAATAAAAAAGGAAGTAAAAAGGATCTAAAGCAGCCAAAGCTAGATGATAAAAGAAATTTGAGGGATATTAAGACTTCATGTAAAGCTAGAATAATCAAGGATGACATGGCATGAGGGAAAAGATAAAGCCATTGAATGGAACAGAACAGAGGATTCCAAGCATAAAGGAAAATGCTTTCAACAAGTAGCACTGAAACAACAGAATGGAGAATGGCTAAAGAAACGAATGAATAAGCAAATTGTGGTATATTCACACAAAACAATACTTTTTGGCAATAAGATGAAACTATTGATATATACATGAACATAGATGAACCTGAGAAACATACTGAGCCATACACAAGAGAGTACATACTGAATGATCCCACTTCATTGAAGTTCAGGAAAACAATGAAAAAAGCCTAGTCTATGGTGATAGAAATAAGAACAGCGGTTTCCTATGTTGGGTAAAGTTTACTAAGAAGGAGAAAATAAAACTTCCTCAGATGGCGGAAATGATTTTTATATTTTGAATAAAGATAGAAAGATGTACTATATGTCAAACATCAAATTTTACAATACTAAAAAATCCACATAAAAAGAGTGAGATGGGAAAAAATATTTAGTAATACAAATACTCAAGGGTAGCAAGAGGGATATAGACCCGCAAAATAATGGGACACAGCAGTTGGCTTCTTGCAAAATTTGGTGGATTGTTTTAGAAAAGTCCTCACATTAAATATATCTCAAAATATTTTTACAAAGGAAAATCCAGGAAAGTGAGATTGATATTTGGCATGATTTTTTCTTTCAGAATATAGATAATTTAGAACCTGCAGCTAAGAGACTTCGTTTTGTCAAAAGTACACAAACACCTAAGAGGCTAAGCAGTTGAGCAGAGCTTTAGGCAGTTGCACAGGATTTAAGAGATAAAAATTAGACATGGTGTAGGACAAATATATGCTTCATAAGACCATCTGCAGAGTTCTTTTTTTTATTTCTAGGACTTACCCTACAGTTACTGAAGTCTTGTAGGAACCAGGTGGTGTTGTGGCCTGAATGTTTGTGTCCCACTGAAATTCAAATGTTGAAATCCTAATTGGATGTGATACTATTAGGAGGCAGGGCCTTTGGGAGGAGATCTGTCATGAGGGTGCAGCCCTCACCAATGGGATTAGTGCTTATAGACAAGGGACCCCAGAGAGCTCTCTCGCTATCTTTCCACTGTGTGAGAGTACAGAGAGAATTCACCAGTCTGCAACCAGGAGGAGGTTCCTCACCAGAACCTGACCAGGCTGGCACTCTGATCTTAGATCTCCAGCCTCCAGAACTGTGAGAAATAAATTTCTGTTGTTTGTCAGTCACCCAGTCCATGAGATTTTTGTTATAGCAGCCTGAAAAGATAGATGGTGTATTAGTCTGTTCTCATGCTGCTAACAAAGACGTACCTGAGACTGGGTAATTTGTGAAGGAAAGAGGTTTAATGGACTCACAGTTCCACATGTCTGCAGCGACCCCACAATCACGGCAGAGGGCAAAAGAGAGGAAAAGGAATGTCTCACATTGTGGCAGACAAGAGGGCTTGTGCAGGGGAACTCCCACTTATAAAACCGTCAGCTCTCACGAGACTTGTAACAATCACGAGAATAGCACAGGAAAGGCCCGCCCCCATGATTCCATTACCACCCATATCAGCCAAACCATATCAGATGGTAAGTTTCAATGAGGTCAAGCCTGCCTTTTTTGACCAGCTCCCCATATCAGAAAAAAAATCATTGGTTTAAGGCCAGAGTCCTGAGCAGGAAAACCAGCAATCGGGGGGTGCCGTTATCTGCAGGATTTCTACTTGGGGCCGAGTCGGGCTTGTGTCAACCTCAGCTTCCAGATCCAGGTTGTTGCTTCTGATGCCGACACGCTGTGAACTGTTGCTTTTTTCCAATTAAGTGCTACCTTGCACCCTTATTCCTTCTGAAGTAGTTTCAATAATTTCAAAAATTTAGGGATATTCCTGAGTCTTTCATAGAAGACTTTTTTTTTTTTTTTTTTTGAGTAAGACTTTATTCAATATATGGAGTTTGCTTTCACAGCAGCTTTCTCTAGCCAGGGATGATTTTCCCAACACCTCGCTACAGCAGTTTGTGTGAAGGCTGAAGCATTTTTTGCTTTCTTTGCTATGTGGAAGAAAATTGACATCAAATTTCTGTCAGCTCTTCCTATCACATTATACTAGTTCAAGTACACTGTGCAGCAGTTCAGAAATGAAGGGAATTTGAGGGTATGTGACCAGATATAATTCCTAATGCCAGGCCCTGAAAACTTTCCATTTATATCTGTCACTTCTGTCTGAGGCCTGTCATTTCTCTGAAAGTTCAGAGGCATATTGTAACGCCAACTCAAAATTCTCCACTTCTGTTTCTGGCAGCGTAGTTCCTGCATATGTTTCTAGGCTCTGGTTACACCAGGAGTTCAGAACTGTGCGTGACAGACGACCCACCTGCAGCTCCCCAGCCGAGAGGTTCTCTGAGTCAGAGAAAAGGGCTGCAGCGTGCCACTCACGGCGGCCACAGACATCCTTCCCCACGGCTGCACAGCTTCAATTTCGTGATACAATTTTCACTCACAAAGATGGATTGTACCCCATTTTCCACTTTTCCCAGTTAGCCAATGTGATAGAATTTAGATATTTTCCCTGCCCAAATCTCATGTTGAAATGTAATCCCCAATGCTGGAGGTAGGGCCTGGTGGGAGGTATTTGGATCATGGGGCAGATCATTCCCTTGCTGGTAAGTGAGTTCTCGCTCTGAGTTCACATGAGATCTGTTCGTTTAAAAGTGTGGGCACCTCTCTCCCCAGTCTCACTTGCTCCTGCCCTGGCCATATGACACACCTGCTCCCCCTTCACCTTCTGCCACTGGTGTAAGCTCCTGAGGCCTTCCCAGAAGCAGAGCAGATGCTAGCATCATTCTTCCTGTAAAGTCTGCAGAACCATGAGCCAATTAAACCTTTTTTCTTTATCAATTACCCACTCTCGGATATTTCTTTATAGCAATTCAAGAAAGACTTAATATACCATGGTTTCTTAGCCTTTTCCTAGTAAATTCACACAGTGATTTAGGGCCTGGGTCTGTACCTCTCACATCCATCTTAAAACATGCAGTTCACAAAAGTTCCAACTAAGATCTCAGAGAAATTTTCAACATGTCCCTGACTTGGAGGTAGTGCGTGGAGAACTTTCACAGATCCTGCCTGATCTGTCTCAGCTTCTAGTCACCTCACATCCAAATATTATTATTATTATTATTATTATTATTATTATTATTATTATTATCTGAGACAGAATCTTGCTCTTGTTGCCCAGCCTGGAGTGCAGTGGTGTGATATCGGCTCACTGCAACTTCCACCTCCTGGGTTCAAGTGATCCTCCTGCCTCAGCCTCCCAAATACCTGGGATTACAGGCATGTGCCACCATATCTGGCTAATTATTGTATTTTTAGTAGAGATGCGGTTTCACCATATTGGCCAAGCTGGTCTGGAACTCCTGACCTCAGGTGATTTGCCCTCCTTGGCCTCCCAAAGTGCTGGGATTACAGGTGTGAGCCACCGCGCCTGGCACATCCCAAGATTTAACGTGTGGTGAGAGGCTGTTCTTAAATTCAATTATAAAGCATGGTTTAATCTAACACATATTTAGGTATTGCATTTTAGTATGAAAATCCTATGTGAAAAAAATACACAACACTTAAGATTCCCAGCTACTTCAAGATTTGGAAACACTTAGCATTAAGCACATCTTCCATAGCTTTGAAAATTAAGCTACCCCCAGAGTTTCTCTGAACCCTTTAATCTTATTTTTGTATGCACTCTGCTTCTATGTGTGTGCCCAGGTTGCATTTCTGCTCTGCCTAAGCAGGTCTCAATCATTGTGCCCTTTCGCCAGCCACACTTTGGATAGTGTACATCCCTGAGGAGGTGAAAGTTTGCAGGAAGGTCCAATAGAGCAGTGCACAGCCTTCCAAAATCCCCCTGGCCCTCTCCTGCTGCACCAACGTCTCCAAAGCCTCCAGCTGCCTTCTTTCTGTGTTCAAAACCCCGGGAAGGGAGTGTGATCTAATCTCTTGTTTCCCTGCTCCCCTTCGAGTGGCTGCCTCTCCTTGTTGGTCATCCTTCTACAATTTTGTTAAAGAAACTATTGTTCCCTGACAGCTGTTGAGCACCAAATTGTAACAAGTTTTGCATAGTGAGCACTTAGGAATTTTGTTGTTGTAGTTCTTATCTATTTATTTTTTTGAGACAGAGTCTTGCTGTGTTGCCCATGCTGGAGTGCAGTGGTGCAATCTCAGCTCACTACAACCTCTGCCTCCCAGGTTCAAGCAATTCTCTTGCCTTAGCCTCCCGAGTAGCTGGGATTACAGGTGCATGCCACCATGCCTGGCTAATTCTTTTTATATTTTTAGTAGAGATGGGGTTTCACCATGTTGGCCAGGCTGGTCTCGAACTCCTGAACTTGTGATTTGCCCTCCTTGGCCTCCCAAAGTCCTGGGATTACAGGCGTGATCCACTGTGCCTGGCCCCACTTCGGAATTTTTTTATTCTAGTAAGGAAAATATGCTCATTTCTTCATGATCCCTTAATTTCCCCCATCCAATTGTTACATTGCTGATGGCACTGTTGACAATCTTAAGTGCTCTTGCCCATTATTTTAATGGCACCTTCTCCATTATCCTAGATTTCTAAATTCTCTCCACCACTCCCCACCCAGCTCGGTCAAGAAGCTCAGAACACAGTGATCAAATGGGGATCTCATCCTCTTCCTCCACCCGCAATTCATTTTTATGTTGTTGTCTGCAGTTCACAGAGGAAGAGATAAAATCAAATTGGTTTGTTCTATTACAGATCTTTGCTTTTTAAATTTGATTTTGCCTTTTCTACTATTTTAACCATTTTATTCACCGTTTATTCCCAATCACAATGCTCGCAGCACCTGATCTATATATTAAATTTTTGTATTTATTCTTCTAATCCTTTTTAGCAGAGGAGCCTACATAGCACTCTACATAGAACCCAAAAATAAACGGTAATAATCATAGCCACAAATCACCTTCTCCTCTGGAATTTTCAATGCTCTTAGACTACCTTCGAATATTACCCTCTCTTACTGCAGTGTCCTCAGTGGTGAGTAAAAACAATCTCTCTCAAACACAATAGCCGGTAGTATAAATTGAAAGAAGCTTCCTGGAGCCCAGTTTGATCATATATGTCAAAATGTAAAGTGAGCACAACACATGATCAACAGTGGTGATTTCCATGAAATACTGTAAAGGAAATAATCCTAGAAGAAAAAATTTTAAAATAATAGTAACAAGTAAAGAAAAAGCATAGTCTAAATAGCAAAAAAAAAATAAAAATAAAAAAGGGCGTGGCTGAGTAAATTGCAATTTATTGATCTGTGGTAGAATTAATTTTGATCAATTTAGTGATGTCAAGCATTACATTTCTTGGGGCCTTGTGTAATAGACATTTTTCATAATTTGGATGAGCAGTCTTATTTCTGTTTGTTATTATGTTGGTTACTTTGGGGAGATAGTGACTGCCTTCCTCTACAGAAACCAAAGATGCTTAGTCCTCATTTCTGCACATGGCATAATCAAGAGGTATATACGATAAGACTTAGTCCTAACCAGTTGGGCGCTCTCTCAAGGGATTTTGAAACTGAGCTACTAACAATGGATGGCTTGGAAAGCAATTTCATTATGATTTAGTGCAGAATCTGTTTCCTGCACTTCACTGTAGTTACAGCTGCCTGATGTTCACAGAGTCCTTGATTCCCAGGCCTGGGCAGTTAGTTTCCAAGCAAACAAGGAAAACAATCCTTACCAAAGGTTGGAAACTCTTCCAGGTATTTGATATGTATAAACTTATTTACTCTGTACAAAACCCCATAAGTAAGTTCAATTAGTATCCTAAGGGAGGAGACCACCCTTCATATTGTCTTATGCCCAATTTCTGCCTCCAAAGAAAGAAAAAAGTAAAAACTAACAGGCACAAATGACATCCACAAGCAGACAGCCCGGCGCCACACCCTGGTCCTGGTAGTTAAAGATCGACCCCTGACCTAATCGGTTATGTTATCTCCTTACAGACATTGTATAGAAAAGCACTGTGAAAATCCCTATCCTGTTTTTTTCCAACCTAATTACCAGTGCATGCAGCCCCCAGTCACGTACCCCCTGCTTGCTCAATTGATCACGACCCTCTCACACGCACCCCCTTAGAGCTGTGAGCCCTTAAAAGGAACAGGAATTGCTCACTCTTGGAGCTCGGCTCCTGAGACAGGAGCCTTGCCAGTGCACCCAGCCAAATAAACCCCTTCCTTCCTTAACTCGGTGTCTGAGGAGTTTTGTCTGCGGCTCTTCCTGCTACAATCCCATTTTGCAGGTAAGAAAACAATCTTAGAAATGTTGTATGACTTGCTCAGTGATACAACGATTAAGAACAAGAACTCTGGCTGCAGCGTCTGTGACCTTCACTCTTCTTGTTGCCCTTACTCTTGCCTAATTTTGTAGTCCCTTGAGAGCAAAAATTGTGCCTGAAATGTCTTACGACCCTTTCCAGTTAAAGCAATAATTAGGCTGTTCTATGCTGTTGGCCTTAGGAAATGGATGGCACCAGAGCAGGTATCATGTTTTGTTTTGTTTGTTTGTTTTGCTTTTTATAGAGATGGGGTTTCACCATGTTGCCCAGGTTGGTCTCAAACTCCTGAACTCAGGCCGTCTACCCACCTACACCTCCCACTGTGCTGGGATTACAGGCGTGAGGCACTACACCTGGGGCTGACACAACAGAACGCAGATTATAAAAGAATCAAGTTTTTGAATGCCAGTTCAGCTTGGGTGAAAGGCAAAAGGCACAGGGCATACATGAAAGGTGTGGAGAGTGCAGGTGCCCTTCACTCAAACTCAGTATAGGTTTTCTCATGGTGGGGATGTCAGGGTAACAAAAATCTTTTATTAAAAAGGCTTGTGCCTTGACACAATCCAATCTAAAATCCCGGTAAACAATGACAGGGGAAACCACAGAAATCCTAGAAAGTGTGAGCTCAGAAAAATCACAGTCTAGGAGTAATACATACCCTATGAATAAGACGAAACTGAAATAGACCCTCCCACCCCCGATGAAGCTAAAAACCAAGACCCAAGATTATTAGGGTAAACTGCTGCTATTAAATTCCGATAAATAATTGAATGAATGGAAACCTTTTTGAGAAGAGACCACAATTGATAGATTCTACAAGGAACCATCTAGAATGTCATTTGGAGTGTCGTAGTGTTACATACCATTAGAAATTATTAATTGTACAAAAACGCAAAGAGAAAGATTATTAATTGATAGAGAAGATAACGAATAGAAGCAGACGCAGTGATGATTAAGATATGGGAGTTAGCACGCAGAAATTTGACAATAATGATAAAAATATTTAAAAAAGATAAAAACATACAGCCAAAATAGATGAAAAGATGGATAATTTCAACTGAGAATGGGATGTATTAAAAGATGGATATCATAGGATGGGTAAATGAAATAAATGAAAATTAAGAGCTCATGGATGGTTTTAACAGCATATTGAAAACAGCAGAATAAAAGATGAGTGGCCCTGAAGGCCAAGTAATATAAAAAGTAGTCTAAACTAGGGAAAGAGGAAGAGAAGAAAAAACATAACAAAGCATAAAAATATGTAGGACATGGCCAAAAGGTCAAAATGTGAACCTGGAGTCTCAGGAGAGCAGAGAGAGAATGAGGCATGGGGAATTTTTCAAATCTGATAAAAAATTACTAAAGTGTGAAAATTCCATAGCACACTTCTACAAAATCCATAGCTTAAAAGGAAACAATAAAAACTTGAAAATATTTTGAGCTGAGTGATTACATATATATAAAATCTGTTGTGGTTTGGCTTTGTGCCCTCACCCAAATCTCACCTTGAATTGTAATAATCCCAAGACGTCAACGGTGGGAGCAGGTGGAGGTAATTGAATCACGGGGGTGGTTTCCACCAAGCTTTTTTTGTGATCGTGAGTGAGTTCTCAGGAGATCTGCTGGTTGTATACACATCTCACATTTCCCCTGCTGACTCTCATTCTCTCTCCTGCTTCCCTGTGAAGAGGTGTCTTCCACCATGATTGTAAGTTTCCTGAGGTCTCCCTAGCCATGCAGAACTGTGAGTCAATAAAACGTTTTTCCTTTATAAATTACCCAGTTTTGGGTATGTCCTTATTAGCAGAGTGAGAATGGACTAACATCATATCAACTCATGGAATTCTCCTTAAGGGAAATTTTTAGCTTTAAAGCATATATTTGAAAAAAGGAAAGTTTTGTAATAATCAATCATTGAAAACTGCCAATGCAATTAGATTTTTTAAAAGTGAATGAAAAATAGAAAACAATGAAGTAATTAAAAATAAATTTAAAAATCAATGCAATACAAAAAGTATAATAAATTAATAAAACTAAATTTGGTACTTTTAAAAATTATTAATACTGGTACTGAAAAAGAAATTGTCTATACAGAAATTAAAAAGAAGACATTATCATAAATACAACAGATGTTAGCAAGAAAATAAGATGTTATAGAAAGCTTCGTGTAGGTAAATTTGAAAATTTAGGAAAATGGATAAATTCCTTAAAAGTAAAACCTACCGGCCAGGAGCGGTCGCTCACGCCTGTAATCTCAGCACTTTGAGAGGCCGAGGCGGGCGGATCATGAGGTCAGGAGATCGAGACCATCCTGGCTAACACGGTGAAACCCCGTCTCTACTAAAAATACAAAAAAAAAATTAGCCGGGCGTGGTGGCGGGCGCCTGTAGTCCCAGCTACTCGGGAGCCTGAGGCAGGAGAATGGCGTGAACCCGGGAGGCGGAGCTTGCAGTGAGCCGAGATAGCACCACTGCACTCCGGCCTGGGCGAAAGAGCGAGACTCCGTCTCAAAAAAAAAAAAAAAGTAAAACCTACCAAACCCGGTAGAAGAAGAAATAAAAGGCCAGGTGCGGTGGATCACGCCTGTAATTCCAGCACTTTGGAAGGCCGAGGTGGGCGGATCAACTGAGGTCAGGAGTTTGAGACTACCCTGCCCAACATGGTGAAACGCTGTCTCTACTAAAAATACAAAAATTAGCTGAACGTGGTGGTGGGCTCCTGTTATCCTAGCTACTTGGGAGGCTGAGGCAGGAGAATCACTTGAACCTGGGAGGCAGAGGTTGCAGTGAGCTGAGAGCATGGGCAACAAGAGCAAATCTCCATCTCAAAACAAACAAACAAACAGATATAAAAATGTCTACATAAGTCAACATTTACTAAAGTTGAATTTATAATTAAAATCCTTCCCATTAAGAAAATTCCAGATCCAGGTGCCTTTATTTGTGAGTTCTTTCAAGCATTTAGGAGTAAACACCACCAAATTTTACATAAAATTTTCCAAAGAATAGTGAAAGGATTCCAACTCATTTTATGGAGCTGGCATGATCTTGATACAAATACCTAAAAAAGAATATTACAAGAAAAAAATAGTTGTTTATATCTCTCATATATGAAGATATAAAACTTTCTAAATATATATTTTTAAAATACAAATAATGAAACACATAAAAAATATAATCATGACATAGCAGGACTTCAGGAATTCCTGCATTGTTTTAGGAATGCAAGGCTGGTATAATATTTGAAATGAACACAAATCTTTGCATTAAAAGAATAAAAGGGAAAAACATTTGATCACCTCAATCATTGCAGAAAATAATATTTATGAATGCATAACTCAGCAATACAGTAATATGAAACCTCAGGGACAAAATAATAATAATAGTAGTAACAACATCAATAAGAAAGCACTAATCCAGTGACCAATCCTGTGTGGCTGTTATTTAGGGTTAATGTCTCACCCCTGGTTATTTAGAGCTTTGATTTGAGTGGGCTGTGAAATTTGATCTGAGATAAACTCCAGGGCTCCAGCAACCGGGATATTTGGATCAGGCTATGGCAGAAAATCAGAACCCCAGAGGTTGCTACTCACTTTGGAAGTATGAGTTGAGGTGGGAGGAGCAATTGTTCTCCTATTAGAAGTAAATAGAGTCAGAAGCTACAGTACCTATTCACCTTCCTACTTCTTTCTTTTCAAATGGAAGTAGATGGAGAGGAATGTCATGCCTGGTACCTGGAGATTGGGTATTCCTTTACATCTGCTGAAACTTTTTTTTTCCCTTCATATTTGCTGAGATAATTGGTTTAATCCTAAAGTGAAGAAATAGATTTTCTAAAAGAAATATTTTACTCCTCTTTTTTTACCTGAATTTTTAGACATTTGTCTGGGTAAGTCACATGCCAGCAGGGATGGCTAAATCGGATTTTACAGAAGGACAAAACATCTAAATAAGGTTATTGTGTCTGAAGAACTTGCAATGCCTTATGTTAATCCAGAAGGAGACTAACTAGATTATCTGGTCACAGCCAAATCTGTGTAGTTTTCATGGGCTGCAGTTTGTGAACTTAGCTTCTTCTGAATCTCATTCTGGGCTCACAATCTCATAATGGCTCCTTGTAAAAAATAAGTATTCCATTAGACATGAGCTTGACAAATATCCCTGGGTCCTCCCCGTATTCTTCTGTCATCAAGCCTTAGACAAAAATTTTCTTTGTGCTCTAGTAGGTTTGGTGCTTACCCAGATGATCCTTACCAGTTTTCTAAAGATGATCTCCATCCTGTAGACCTCACAAAACTCTTGAATAATAGCTGGTTTTTAATAATCAAGTGCATATTTTAAGTCGATCTACTTCTATATTAACTTTTCCCAGAATCTAGTAACTTCTTCCCAAAATGAAAGCAAATTCAAACACAGCCAACCCCATCTGGTTGCGATGATTTATTATGACATAGGTTTGTTTGTTTGTTTGCTTGGTTTTTTGGTTTTTAGTAGTTCCACCACTTTCCCTGTTACTTTGCTTCAGCAAAGAAAGAGGAGAAAAGGATTTTGTTAGCGGACCCTGGTACTCTATCATGGGCAGTAATCCTGCTAAGAGTGTCTTGTGAGCACATCTCTGAAATATTGAGTGCGCACTGTCCATATTTCCTGTCTTCCTCCTCCAAATTCAGTATCACTTAAAGTCTTTTAAAACAAACAAACAAACAAACAAAAAAACCTCTCTGACAGATCATACTCTTTAAAAAAGTACATCTGCCCTTTCTTATTTTATTAAGGTTGCTTTTTCTTCTGTTAACCAAAAGAGAAACAGATAAAAATAATTAAAAGTTTATTTTTGTTTATTCATTTATCTATTTATTTTGAGACAGAGTCTCACTCTGTCACCCAGGCTGGAATGCAGTGGCACAATCTCGGCTCACTGCAACCTCCGCCTCCCGGATTCGAGCGATTCTTGTGCCTCAGCCTCCCAGTAGCTGAGATGACAGGTGCCTACCAACATACCTGGCTATTTTTGTATTTTTAGTAGAGATGGGGTTTCACCATGTTGGCCAGGCTGGTTGCGAATTCTTGACCTCAGGTGACCTGCCAGCCTTGGCCTCCCAGAGTGATGGGATTACAGGCATGAGCCACTGTGCCCAGCCTAAAAGTTATAAGTTTAAAAAAATTTAACATTTGAAGTGCTTACCTTTCTGATTGTCACATAGACCAAATGTTTTCACTTCTTAGTGTAGAATTTCTATTTGGTATTTTGTAAGCAATGCTCCTTCAAGAAATAATAGGAGAGTAGAGGAAAAGCCCTGTGGTCCAAGAAACCACATTCTTAGAAATGCAGATTGTCCATTTGTGTGCCAAAACGTCGAAATATCCTATTGCGGAAAAATGTGCTTAACTTTATTTAAACTAGCCTTTCCTAAATCTATTTGATGAACAATTTTTTTAACTTTTATTTTAGCTTCAGGGGTACATGTGCAGGTTTGTTATATAGGTAAATTGTGTTTCATGGGGCTTTGGTGTACAGATTATTTTGTCATCCGGGTAATAAGCATAGTACCCAATAAGTAGTTTTTGGATCCTCACCCTCCTCCTACTCTCCACCCGCAGGTAAGCCCCAATGTCTGTTGTTCCCTTCTTTGTGTCCATATGTACTTGATGTTTAGCTTCCACTTATAAGTGAGAACATGTGGCTTTTGGTTTTCTGTTCCTGTGTTATTTTGCTTAGGATAATGGCCTCCATCTCCATCATGTTTCTGGACACAACATGATCTCATTCTATTTTATGGCTGTGTAGTATCCCATGTTGTATATGTACCACATTTTCTTTATCCAGTCTACTGCTGATGGGCATTTATGCTGATTCCGTGTCTTTGTTATTGTGAACATACACATGCATGTGTCTTTTTGGTAGAATGACTTATGTTTCTTTGGGTATATACCCTACAATGGGATTGCTGGGTAAATGAGTAATTCTGTTTTAAGTTCTTTCAGGAATAACCAAACTGCTTTCACCACGGCTGAACTAATACATTCCCACCAGCAATGCCTAAGTGTTCCCTTTTCACTATAACCTCGCTAGCATCTGTTATTTTTTGACTTTTTAATAATAGCCATTCTGAGTTGTGTGAGATGGTATCTCATTGTGGTTTTGATTAGAATTTCTCTAATGATTAGTGATGTTGAGCATTTTTTCATACGCTTGTTGGCTGCGTGTGTCCTCTTTTAAAAAATGTTTGTTTATGTCCTTTGCCCACTTTTTAAATGGGGTTGTGTTTTGTTGTAAATTTGTTTCAGTTCCTTATAGATATTGGATATTAGACAGTTGTCGGAAGCATAGTTTGCAAATATTTTCTCCCCGGAGCATGTATTAGTTTCTTATTATAAGAAGTCTACTTACATCCTTTGTATTTCTTTCATCTAGCAACAGACCTAATTCTTGGTAGGCATTAAATGCATATTTTAATGAATATATTGAGTAGATGGTCAACTGTATATACTTAATTAAAAGGCAACCAACACATTTCTGTTCTACTTCTGTCTACTTATTTCCTGAAAGCTTTCTAATTGAATCTAGTTAAACCTTTCATTAAAAGTCTAGGTAAATCTTTTGTTCTATTGCACACTGGTATCTGTCAGCTGCCATGCCTGTTACATTTTGCTCTACAAAATGGAAGTTCCAACACTTTTTTTCCTGTTGCAGACATAAATAGAGATACTCCATGCATGACATACTTCCCTGATATACCCAGGTTTACTATATCCAAAACCACAAATTTTGTTGGGAACTCAACCTGTAATTATTTTGCCATAAATGCTAAGGGAACAACTGTATTCATCAAAATCAACTGATTATGTATTTGTTATTTTTATGCATAGAGTTCTGTATGTTGCGTTAACTACTTCTTTCTCTCCCATTCAAAAAGGCGTCTCCACGTGCAAATTAGAGTGCTATGATATGATGAAATACTTGTGTTTCAATATTTACTAATTATGGAAAGGCAAATAATTCCAAGTATTCCGTTATGAATTTGTTATCACATATGTGACAGTGATTATGTTTTGATTTTATTTTCTCTTTTCCTGTTTTATTCTTTTTCTTTCATGTCCATTCTTACAATAAGCAATTCTTTACTCATTAACTAAAGGAAGGGAATTTTCGATAATATGTGTAGACCAGCAACTGAGAAACATAAGAAACCTATTGTATCTCATCTCCACCCTCTCCTGGACCCCAGTTTTTTACAATGTGGAAAGACTTTTGCCATATCCAGTGTGTAAAGGGGAAATTTTAAGGATAATGTGTATGAGCAGAATAAAAGCTTTGAATTAAATATTAAGTTGAATAATAGAAGAAAGTTATGTCTTTGGCACAGCTGAAATTATATACTAAAATTTTTATCTTCTCCACACATCCAAGAACTGATCAAGACACACAAGTGGGTTCTGACTCACTGCTAGGAAGAGATATTCTAGAAGGAAATGACAGCAGTCAATACTTGAGCCTTGAGATTCTCTGTTGGTAAAACATCTGTTTCAACTGTTGTTCTGCCATTCTTAGTGGAGTTTTCCAGTTAGAGTGTTTCATGGTGAGCTTGCAATGGCAAATATATAAATAAATGAGAGTCAAGTCTATACACACACATACTAGTTTAAAAGGGTTTTTCTTAAATTAGATTCCATAAAACTGAACTTTTTTTTTGTCAGGGCACTAAATAGGTTGCTTGATCAAACTTAGGTTATTTTATTTTATTTTATTTTATTTTACTTTAAGTTCTGGGATAAATGTGCAGAACATGCAGGTTTGTTACATAGGTATACATGTGCCATGGTGGTTTGCTGAACCTATCAACCCATCATCTAGGTTAAAACTTAGTTTTGAAGGGCTACTTATGTCATGTCCATATTACAAGTAAGATCAATTACTAAGTCGGAAAGAACAATGATGGAAAAAAAGATGAATCATTATCAAATGATAGGTCATGCTTTTACAGCCATTACAGGTGGTCCAGATGACTGGGTAGGCAGGACTTGAAGAAGGGTAATAAGGGTGGTGGGTTCATTAAAAAGCACTCTTATGACCACAACTCCTGAAATAGAAGGAAGAATAGATTGTAACCTATTTTACCAAGTTGAGTATTTAAACAACAGAGGATGTGGAGTACACACAGTTTATTAGAGGATTAATTATGGAACATATTACTGTGTCTATTTTATGCATTTAGTCAACATGTGAATATCTACCTTAGGCAAGGCACTGTGGCTTTCCTGGATATGAAAAGATTAATATTTTTGTGCTTTATGTCAAGAAGCTTCCTTCCTGTTAGGAAATACAGACACAGAAATAGCTGATAGCATATACTTTTACATATCTACATTGTTCAAAGAGTTCTTCCACATCAATAGGAAATCTAAAAATGGGGCAATGGCAAAGTGTATGGGCAAATATCAGTGGCCTTTAAAGGGGAATTTGTGTTTAACCTCACTAATAAATAAGAAAATAAAATGTTAAGAGAAAGAAGTAGGGGAAGAAATTAAAAACTTTGTCAATAACATCATTAAGAAGATGGAAAGGCAAATCATAATCTGGAGAAAATACTTAAAATTAATGCTAATTAACTGAAAAATAATATAATAGATCTACTCTATCCTTAAGTTTACTTCTTGCGTTCTTATAGGTTTCTTAACCTTTTTCAATCAAAATATCATATATTATAGATAGTAAGAGATGTAATTCTCACTTTTTATCTAGACTGGCAATCTGTGCCTTTTAAATAAAGTGTTAAAAACATTTATATTTAAAATAATTAATATGGCTGGACGTTAACACATTACTGTGCTATTTACTTTTTATTTGTCTCATCTGTTTTTTCCCTTTTGTGCTTGTTCTTATTTATTTTGAGTTAATAAATATATATTATAGCATTTTATTTTAATTTTTCATTTATCCTTTTAGCTAATACTTTTTCAAATGTTTTAGTGGTTCTGCTAAAGATTATATTTTTAACTTAGTTTTAATATTAATACTGTACTACTTTATATAAAAATATAGGAATCCTATAATGGTACAGTTTCATTTACCTCATTTCTTTGTGCTACTTTTGTCATTCATATATACATGAATCATATATAATATACATGTATATATACACATATGAAATCTTTACATTCCTTATAAACCCCACAATGTACTGTTAGAGTATTTTAAACTAATTTCTTTTTAGCCTGCAGAATTTCCTTAGCATTTCTTCTAATGAAGTCAGCTGTCAGCAAATTTTCTTAGTATTCATTTATCTGAAAATATTTTTATTTCCCTTCATTAGCTAAAGTTAATTTATGGATTATGTTTTACATAAAATGGATAAATTAGTATATAATCAGATAAATTTTGTCAGATGTTTGCAACTATAAAACCACATCATTTAAAATACAGCGTGTTTTTATCACTCCAGAAAGTTATTTGTACCTCTTTGAATCCAGTTCCAGAGTACCTCTCACCTAAATAATTTATTTGATTTATGTCACTATATATTACCTAAATAATTTATTTTATTTATGCCACTATATATTATTTTCCCTGTTGTGGAAATTCACATAAATGGAATTATAAGGTATGTACTCTTTTGTGTCTAGCTTCTTTCATGTAGCATGATTTTTTTTGTTGTTGTTGTTGTTGTTTTTTTATTATACTTTAGGTTTTAGGGTACATGTGCACAATGTGCAGGTTTGTTACATATGTATCCATGTGCCATGTTGATTTCCTGCACCCATTAGCTCGTCATTTAGCATTAGGTATTCAGTGATGTTTCATAAATCAGCATTTCATTACTTCTTGTTGATGAAGAATATTTCATTTTATAAATATAACAATTTGTTCATACATTCACTTCTGGAAGGATATTTGGATTATTTTTATTTGAGTTTATTAAAAATTTTTTAAAAGCAGTACAAGTGTGTATAAGTCTTTTGTGGAAGTATATTTTTATTTCCTTTGAAAAAAACTTCTGGAAAAAGTTTCTGGGTCCTATGGTAAATGTATGCTTAACTTTAAATAAACCACAATAAAATCATCAAAGTTGTGGTATTATTTTACACTACTATTAACAAAATTTGAGTTTAGTTGCTTCACATTCTGGCCAATACTCTTTTAATTATACTCACTCTAGTGGTTATGAAATAGTACTATTTCATTATGGTTCCATTTTGCAATTTGCTAATCACTAATGAATTTCAACAGTTGCTCTTGACTTATTGGCTATTCCTGTGTCTTTTTGCAGAGTTGTAAGAGATGGCCATATATTCTGGATATAAGTCCTTTAACAAATGAATATATTACAAACATTTTTCTGATATCTGTGACTAGAATCCTTTTCATTTTTTAGAGACGAGGTCTCACTCTGTTGCCCATGAGGGTGTTCTGGGGCACCTTCTTAGCTTATCATAGCTTTGAACTCCTGGACTCAAGCAAACCTCCCACCTTGGCCTCCCAAACTGCTGGAATTACAGGCATGAGCAACCGCGCCCAGCCTCATTTTCTTACTAGTTCTTTTGAAGAGCAAAAGTTTTTAATTTTGAAGAAGTTCAATTCATATTGTTTTCCCTATTCAATATTAGTAGAATTTTGTTTGTAAGATACCTTTGAAAACTTCAAGGGTGCATATATTTCCTGCTACTTTTTCTAGAAACTTTACATCTGAGGTACATATCTAATTAATTTTGTGGATGATATAGGGTAAAAGTCACAGGTAATTATCCCCTCACACAAATATCTAGTCATTGCAAGGCTATTTGTCTGAATGACTGTTTTTTTCTCATTGAATTATGTTGATACTATTGTTGACTATCAGTTGACTATTAAGTCTAATTCTGGACCCTTTGTTTTGTACCAACTATCTATGTGTATACATTTATACTGTTACCACACAGTCTTGTGTACAATAGCTTTATAGTTAAGTTTGAAGTCAGGTAGGGTAGATTGTCCAGATTTATTCTTCTTTTCAAAGTATTTTTGACTATTCTACTCTTTTGCCTTTTGGTATTTTTTTTTAGAACCAACATGTTAATTCCTACCAGAAAAATAATAATTGGAATTTTGATTGGGATTTTGATGATCTAAAGATTAACTGGAGAATAGTGGACTCTTACTACTATTATGCCTCCTAGTCCATGGACATATTATATTTCTCTATTATTTAGGTCTTATTTAACTTCTCTCAACAATGTTTTGCACATTATTTGTTTGATTTATCCATAAGTTTTTAAAAGCACTATGCTGTTGGAAATAAAATAATTTAAAATGTAATTTTCCAAAGTTCTATTATTAGCATACATAAATGATCAATTTTTGTATATGGACTTTGTATCATTTAATTTTGCTAATCTAACTTTAATTCTAGTAGTTTTTGGTAGGATCTTGTGTATTTTCAATGTAGACTGTAGTTCATGTATCTATCATGATGGATAATAATATTCAATCCTAAAAACAACTCATCCTAGTAGACTCTATTTTCTTTATTTCATAAAAAGAGAAAATGAGGCTCAAAAGTGTTACATGACTTGCCTAAAGCCTCCTAACTCACAGGTGCTAGAGCTGGGATTCATATTGGATACACCTGACCCCACAGCCAGAGCTTCTTGGGCTATGCTGTGCTGCACTGCCTCTGACTGCTCCATCACCTGGACGTCTCCGTATGACAACTGAGAGGAGAATGTTGCCTTACCTTGTTCAGTCTCAGCTGGGGGTGGTGTGGCAACTCAGATTCTTAGTTGCTCTGCCCATGTCTGCCAATGACCACAAAGACACTGCTTAATATTGATTCTGTGGTCACAAATAAATTTTAGTTGAACTTTCAAATGTAGAATCTATGAATAATGGGAATGGACTGTATTTAGCACCCTAAATCCAGATAAGAGCACTTACAAATAAGTGAAGGTAGAGCTAAGAAGAAATACAAATATTGAGTCTTGAGGCATTTAACACATAGCCACACCCACCAACAGAGAGCACGGGAGAGGGACAGGGAACATAGCCTGCATAGTGATCTGGGAAAAGCCCATACATGACGAGGAAAACTGGAGGAGTGTCTTAGAAATTAAACAAGGAGTTTCAGGAAATGGCCAAAGAGAGGAAATTCGAGAAAAACAGATTTTTTGTCACATGGAGCTTGCTGGTAATCTTGGCAAAAGTAGGTTTAGTGGATTTGTTGAGATACATTTAAATTAATATTCCAGCTATCTATTGCTGCCTAACAAACCACTCCAAATTAGTGGCAGAAAACAACTTTTTTTAATGCTTATGACCCTTTGAGTCAGAAATTTGGTTTGAACACAACAGAGACCATTTGACACCTCTCTATGTGTCCCGCCTAGTTGGCATGGCTCAAATGGTGGGTAATGGCTAGGGAGGTTGGCTTGCTCCGTGTCTGGGTTCAATCTCATGGCATCTGCTGGAATTGGGTTTTCCAGCGTGTCTCCTGCGCTACACTGGCTGGCACTGCTCCTGCTCTCCATACACCCAGATTGGGCTTCCTCGCAGCATGGCAGGCTCAGGACAGTTGGACTTTTTGCCTCCCAGCTGCATTTCCCTGATCTAGCATTCAAGAAGACAAAGAAGGAAACTAAACGGCTTCTTATGACTCAGCCTCAGAAGACATATATATAGCCTGGAAATTAGGGATACGATTCAACTGGAAAAACAAAAACATTGTGGGCAAGAGTAGATGAGATTTATTGCACAAATGGAGAGGTTATAATTAGCTTTCTGCTTAGTAGGTCTATTTATGATCACAGCAGGGAAGGTAGAACACATGGGCATAGTGGCGTGAACTTGGGAATTTAGTAATGAGAGAATAGAAATTTCTCTTCTATTTGACTCAATTTTCTTTGTTAAATGCGAAGAAAAGCCAACAGTTGAAAACAGGACGTCAGTGGGCTTGAGTTAGAAGAAGATGGTAAATGTTTTTTGAGGGGTATGTGAACCACCTAACAACATGAAATAGCAGGACTTTGATAAAGGATGTTATATAATTCACTGCGCACTATGTTCTATCCCCTGCTTCTTTGGGGTCCTTCTACTTACTGACATGAAGCCAGTAGGCAACGTAAGTTTGCTCTACCTACCAGCCTACCAAGAGCATCCTCTTGAAAAGTCTGCACCTTATTCCATAGCTAAATCCAACTCTGTCCTGGATAGCTGCCCCTTCTAGCTCCTTCCTCACTAGAGGGTCCTAGATGATGGCCCTCCTATTACATCACTTTTCTGGATTAAACTTCATTCTATGTATCATATTTCTTTGCTCTTTTCTTTTGCTAGACCTCATACCAGAACAACAGCAACATTATCTGAAGCACCAGTCCATCCCAACTCATTTACTAGCAGACGAATATTTTAACTACAGCTATGAAGACCCATGAAAGAACCACTCTGTCGCACAAACTGTGCAAAAAAAGGCACGGTTTGGGCTTTCTGAAATAGACAAAGATTATTTCTTTTCTCTTTTTTCTTTTCTTTTTACCTTTTAGTAGGTGAAAAAAAAATGAGTTCCTGCAAATTCATGAAATATGCTGGATCACATAGGAGGTAATAATTTCTGAAGGGCTGACTCCAACCTAGTTCCTCTGTCCCCAGAAAAAAGATTATCTTTCCACCGTAATCACATTTAAGCCCATTCTTGAAATAAAGTACAGTTTATAACTTCAGATGTTTTCAAAACTGAATTTGCAAAGAGGACAAAATGGGCAATCCTTGTCCCCAGCCTTTAGGCACCATCACATATTTCTCTGCGTTGTGGAAGAAGGCAGTGACACTGACATTTAAACTACTGCATGAGAGGATGGCGGCTGTGAGTTTATTTCATATTAGCATTCATTTTATAGATTTTCCTCTCTGACTAGAAATATCGCTTGAACTCCACTCACCATGGCAACAAAACAGCTGAAGATTCTTACAGCTTGCCTAGTGAAGAAAAATACTTGAAAATATCCTTTGATGCTAAAATTGGTTTTGTTTTCACAGTAACACATGAAGCAACTGAGGGACAAGGGATATCACCGTGTATTTCAAAAGATGGATTCACCCAGAAGGAGCATTGAGGATATATCAGAAAGAGAGGAAAAGAATGAAGGAACGAAAGGAAGGGAGGAAGTACAAAAAAGAAAGAAGGAAGGAAGGAGGGTAGGGAAGGGAAGGGAAGGGAGGAGGGAGGAAGGAAGGAAAGAAAGGAAGGAGGGAGGGAGGAAGGAAGGAAGGAAAGGAAGGAGGGAGGGAGGAAGGAAGGAAGGAGGGAAGGAAGGAAGGAGGGAAGGAAGGAAGGAAGGAAGGAAGGAAGGAAGGAAGGAAAGGGAAGGGAGGAGGGAGGAAGGAAGGAAGGAAAGGAAGGAGGGAGGGAGGAAGGAAGGAGGGAGGGAAGGAAGGAAGGAAGGAAGGAAGGAAGGAAGGAAGGAAGGAAGGAAGGAGAGGCAGACCATAGCATGTTTATATCCTTGAAGGCACATTTATCCACACGCGTGCTCCCGAAAATCATTGCTCATCCATACCATTGCACACACTTTGTTGTTGGATATCTTCACTTTGTTGTTTATCTGGCTATTTCCTACAATTGGATTATTATTCCCTTGAGAGCAAAGACCATGCTTTATACATCTTTGAACTCCTATTGTTTTTTTAAGTGTGTGCTGGGTAAACAACTAAGATTTTTATCAAATAATCAAAACATATAGAAACTAAAAAACGGTTAACTTCAAACAACATTAAAATTTTTGGCATGAAAGGAATGGTCAGAGTAGAATTTTTCTTGAATTTATTATTTCTGGCAAAATGTATTAACCAGTCTATTTTCCTTTTTCTCCCAGGATTGGTTGCAGAGTCCTTCTGTCAAAGGGTGTTTGTGGAGGAAGTTAATAAATACCTGATTAACTGAATAAAACTAAGCACGTTTAGAAAGGTAAATGCATTGCCAAATAGATAAAAAATTACAAAGTCATATTAAGTGACTGTTCATTTTTATCATAAGAAGTCCTTGTTTGTATATAACTGAGATCTGATTACATAGCTTAAATAATGGATAAGCGGCAGATTGCCATGTTTTCTTTGAAAGAGAAAGTTTTTCCCAGGAACTTCATTTTCAGAGTCTAATGACCATGTTGATATTACTCTGTTCTTGGCTGCTAGTCATCAATAAATAATAGTCTCCATTTTGGGGGAGGTATGTCAGTGATGTATTATCAAATGCTTAATAATCAACTTTCCAAGACAAAAAAAACAAAGCCCATGCTTTCAGTATTTGCCAGTTTCCATGGTGTAAATACTCCTACCGTGACCAAATTCAGGATATAAACACAATGCCATTGAATGCAGAGTTGGGAAGAAATGTGCGGTAGTGCAATATGGTGTTGCAGGTCCATCATACAGATGCAGTAGATGTAAATACTCTCAAAAGCACAGATAGTAGCAAAATAATTAGGAAGTCATGAGTCTTGAGTATTTTTTGTTTTAATATAATTCATTTAATTGTAGGTTTATATAACGTAGTTTTTAATAAAGGTTGCATTTAAAAACTTCAACAGTCATCTCTCCCCTGTGGAGAGCAGACAGCTCCAGCACACCACAGGATACTGTCTCTGTAGTTCTGCCTTAGATTACAGCGAGCCGGAGGTATGACGTGGTATCATTTAACATGGCACCTCCTGGCCTGAGTGAGGAGGTATGCAGTCTTTGCCTTATTGTACAATGTTAGCACAGACACACAGCAACAGGTGTGCTGTGCACTGTAACTGTAAAACAAGGGTGAGTGGGGAAACGGAGGAAGAGAACTAGCAGAACACAATGTTCCCATTTTTTTTTTTTTTTTTTTTTGCCATTCTGCAGGGAGGCAGCTTGTGTTGGCAGGAGCTTACCACACCAAAGAAGTACACCATTAGAGAGACCCACCCGTTCACATTACCCTGCATATTACAGAGAAAGGAGGGCAGAGACCATGCAGTCTACTGGGTAACGATGGGTGCTTCCTGCTATAGATATAACTTTATTTAAAAATAAGAGTTTCTGGAGATGTTCTTCCATTGAATCAAATGGAACATGCTGAGCTAGATTCTCACCAGAAAAGGAGGAGGAAATGAGGATTTAGAGCATTCAGGATGTGCTTTTCTTCACCCCACACCAACTTAGAAGATTGTCAAAATAAAGTAAATGTGGTTCCACAGTGTAATTGTTTTTTTCTCTCACTAGATTTTAGTTTTCCCAAGTCATCCAATTTTTCTGTATGGTGTAGTCAGAGCCCAAAAGTTCTTGGATATCCTTATGAGGTAAATAGTAGGGTCCAGGTCTTCTTGTGAATTCTGAATGGTCTAAGGAAAGGGTGACTTCAGAGTCAAAGCTGTGCCACTGATGACCTGGCCAGAAGATGAAAAGAGGGACTAGAGGTAACTGAGAGAGGGTTAAGGAAACCAGCATCAACCCAGGTGTGTAATGTCAGCTTTGGAAGATGATCAGGCTTTCATCAAGCTAAAAGGAAATGGGCTACTTGCCTTACCAACCAGAATCTTTAGCAGAATTTCCAGCAGAATGACCAGAAAGCAACTTTAACCAAGTACTCTACAGAGATCAGTTGGAAAGCACAGAACAGGGTGATGAGTGGAAGACCCCTACTCTTGTACTGCCAAGTGATAGAGCAAGCCCCTCACAGACATAAGGCACCATCTTGGATAGAGAAATGAGGATGAGGGTAATATTACAGTGAACAATTTCCCCTAACAGCATTGAACAAGTCCTCAAAGGACTGTTTAAATTACCCCTGAGAATGAGTTGAATACATTGGGTTTAAATTATATTTTTCCAATTCCCAGTGGGAAGGGAAGCTATAAAGTAAAAGGATCACTTATAAAAAGAAAAAGAAAGACAGACAGACAGACAGACAGAAAGAAAGAGAAAGAAGCGACATCTCTTTTGCACGTTTGAGTATGGTATTGATAAATCCATGACTTTCTATAAAATATTCTTAGCAATCCATGGCAAATTTTCACATGTAGGTAGTACCAATATTATTCCACCCATTGTGGTGTGCAAGACACTACATTTTCCCTATCATTATTTCAACTTATAGTTTTTTAAGCATTCTTCAAATAGTGGTGGAAATGAATTAATATATGAAAATCTTCCTCCCCCCAGTTGTCTTCCAATTGTACAATTGAAGAAGATGAAATTCACATACACACACACACACAAACAGTAAATGACTGCTCAAGGACAAAAATGGTCACTGGGTAATGAAACTAGTACATAGCTCAAGTTTCCCAATGCCTACTGTAATGTCATTTCCATTTAAGTGTGTTACTCTCATTTACTAAAAACAGCTACTGGGCTGCTACCCATTTGTTCAAAGCCTAGGAACCCAGTTCTTTTAGAGAATTTTCAGCCAAAATTCACAGGAGGCTCTCTGCCTCTCCAGCTCTTCATTGATTTAATTGGTGCTTTTTATAATACTTTAAATGCAAGATTTAGAAGGACCAGAATCAGATGTTAGAGGGGAAGAAAAAGGTTGTTCATCAAAGTTCCTTTCATTTCTACAAAGGAAAATATTAATAACTTAGATATTTCACCTGAGCTGATTTGGTAGTTTCCCGCTGGTGAAAGCATCTGGAACTAAAACATCTTTTAGGTGACTACTGGCTGACAACTTTCCCAATTCTTCTAAAGTAATCTTCAAAAGTAATTCTTCTAAAGTAATGTATGTTTAGAATTCCTGTATCTTCTTTGATTAGTTTTGGTGGATTGCTAGATTTCTAAAAAATTATGCATGTCACTCATGTTTTCAAAATTATTTGCTTAGCATTCAATCAGAAGTCTCATGAATCAAAACCCCTCTGTGTCTATGGTTAGATTGTCCTGATCATGTCTTGTTTTGAGTAGTTGTGTTTTGCTTCCTACCACTTGTTTTCTTTGAAAAAGTTAGCTAATAATTTCTGTACTTTATTGTATCTTTTTACTTCAAAAATCAAGCTCTTAGATATATTTCTTGTGACAATTTTATTATTGTCTGCCCTATCTTTACTAAAATTTACCTTTTACTCTCAATTTTTTGTCTTTTAGGGTTTTTTGTTATTTTTCTAACTCCTTGAGTTGGATTTTTGGGTAATTATGTCTTCTCAATTGATAATGCAATTATTAATTGCTGTATTTATTTCTGGAGTGTGGGTTTGGCTCTATCTAATGTAATGTAATATTTTATTATAATTACTTTGGAGATATTGAGCAACAATCCTTTCTGCCACTGACTCTCCCTCCTCAGCCTTAGCCAAAAGTCATTTAAAGAGAATTTTCAAAGTTTAAATAGTAGGATATTTTAGTTTCTAGTTTTTCTTCATTTATTGTTATTGCATTTTGATAAGAAAATGTCTTTGTCATAATGTATTTTCTTCTTGTGTTACTGGCAGGTAGCAAAATGATCAGTAATATTTTCACAAACATAGTGGACATTTGCCACTAAAATTCCTCACTACAGAAAGCAAAGCTACAGATGACAACATGTAAATGAACAAAGGTTGCACTAGAACTCCTTAAAGTATAAAAATTTCTCTCTGATTCCAGTTTGGTATAGATGACGCTTTAGAAATCCTGCTAGTAGTCACATCTGAATCCATGCCAGAGAATAGCTCATCTGGGCCAGGTGTGGTTCATCAATCTCTGAGATATCCTGTGCAATTTATCACTGCAGGAAAATAGCACCCTCACACATGAAGAAGTCCTCATCCGTCACTCATAGACTTGGGTTATACAATCTGGCCTGAGACGATTCCTGATTTTATTGTCTGAGAACCAGGACAGGGGGCAATTTTCCAAATAGCTTTTAAGAGTCATGGTTAAAATGTCTTAGACCAGTTGCAGTACTCCTTGGACTCATGGTTGGGCAGATGATTACTTAACAAAAAGGCACATCCTCTGTTTTCAGGGCACAGAAGTCACTGTATTGACTAGATATTTTTATTCATCACATTACCTACGTCTTATTTATCATTGTTTTGTTCACATGCTATGCTGCAAGAAAGATATGAATCAAATTGCCTACTACATTGCTTCAATTTCTCTTTATATTGTCTATGGTTTTGTTTTATAAATGTTTATGATATTTTATTACATGCGTGGATATTCACGACTATTAGATTTTAGTTGCAAATTGCATACTTAATCAATATGAATTGCCCTTCTTTGTGTCCTGTAGTGTTTAGTAACTCTAAATTTAATGCTGACTGGTATCGTGACTCTTGATCTCAATTTGTGCCTGGCATGCTATGTCTATCTGAGTATTATGAATCACTTTGCTTTCCTGACTTACATACAATAATATACAGTTGCATTTTATTCTGTAATTCCAACTGGGAGTGTTGGTATAATAAATGCGGTGGTTCTTGATATAATAAATGTGGTGGCTCTTGGTTTTGAATTCATATTTTGTTATTATATTACTTTTATTGTTTAAAATGATTTTTAACTTAATGCCTGTTTTGTTTGAGTGTGTTAGTGTGTGTGTATGTTTCTTCTGATTGTTTGGAAGATTTGAAATTTTGTTCTCCTTGCCAAATTTACAACTAAGATTTTATGTTACATATGTCCTCTAATTTTACTTTTCTCTAACAAATCAATTAATTATGTAAAGTTAAAAACAAATGCAAGAAATAGCTTGTAAAATAAATGCAGAATTAATAAATTATGATACTGAATAGTAGTTATGTAGTGATATTGTTATTTTATTGATAAATACTTCTTTCTACAAGATAATTCTTTCTACATTACAAATGTTGCTGGTATTCCACATAAATGTGTGGTTGTGTGTATGTTTCTTTAGTCAATTCTCAGGAGACTGAGGGAACTGGAAGTCATGAGTGGGGCTTCATTGAATTTTGATGCCAAGAAACATGGTAGGTCTAAATGAAAATAAGTCACAGTATGGTTGGCATAATTTGACTTTGCTTCTTTTGCTGACTGAAGCCTTCTCCTACAACCATTTCCCCTCCATTCCTAGCTCCCCACTCTCATCTCCCTCACATTCTCTAAGACAACTCTAGAGTTTGTGTAGCTTTTTCCCCCTTCATTCTTGCCTCTCCCCATTCCCTGACTTTCTGTTAATGTATTAAGTCATGCTATTCACACACCCCAACTCAATTTTATAAAGAGAATGTAGTGAAAACTGTAGTAACTGAAGAGGAAGTAGAGCATTATAAATACTCAGAAAATGCTCTGGATCAAAATCTGATTCGTAAGCAAACCACTATTACTGCTGAGACATTTAATCTTATGAAGCACCAGAAGAGTTTCACAAGCTTTTAAAATTTTGTGCATACAAATGCAAGGAGAAAGAGCTGAGTGCAAGCACAAATGATATATATTTTTTAAATATCTAAGCAAAGAACAAAAGATGATTACCAAGCTCTTAAAATTATTACTTTAGAATACTTAGTATAATGTTGCTTAATTAGAAGAAATAGAATGTATTTATCTGAGAAATAATTTTTCAGAATACTAAATCATTATTCATTTATTCATTCTCTGATTATGTATAAATTGAATGCCAACAATATTCTAAGGGACATGTCATCAATATGAATATGACATAGCCTTTTGAATACTTATATAATTTATAATAACAAAAGGAATCCATGTGCTTACAGAAAATGTAGAAAAATGACATAGAAGAGGAAAGCAAAAAAATACAGCATTGTGGATAGATAGATGGTTAGATAGGCAGACAGAATTAATGTTGCATTCGTTGTACTATATAGCTCTCCATTTTTTACTCAGGTGAAAAATAAACCTATATTAAGCATTTGCATCACATTTATATATTTTATAGGCTTTCCCCCCTTACTATGAAATACAATAATTTTCCATGTCATTAAATGGCTAATTTAGTGCTTAATACTAATCTATTAAATAGAAACATTTAATTTCCTGAAATGACCCACTATCTTTGGACCTATACGCTGAATCCTACTCCACAGCATTATGAACAATTGGTTCACAAACATTTCGGCTCCCTTCCTGTAAGATGTTTTAGCATACATTTAGCATACAAATATGTATATATAAATTATACACAAATTTGTACACTTGCGTTTAATTCATGAAAGTAATTTTATTTTTTTCTCAAAATTGTATAAAGAACAGGATGAGAAATTCAAAAAAAGGTCTTACAGTTAAAAATTTTTGCTGAAAAACTTCTGTGTCCCTTTTGCAGACTAATTGCACATTTCACTAGTGTGGGCATGAAGTAGCTTTCACTCCACAGAAAGTTGTGCTCTTCTACAAGGTGTGACTATTCTGGGGTTCTGCTAAAAGCCTCAGTGAATGAGAGTTAAGGATTCTCCAGTGGGTCTGGTGGTGGTTTGGACATCCTTTTACCTTGTGTGAGTTCTGAGTAGTGTTCCACTTACCATCCCTTGCTCAGCCTTTTAAAAATCTACCTACTCTATGTAGGATGGGATAGTATTCAGCAATGCCTCAAGGGTATTGCTGTATTCATCTGTAGTGCTCTTTCACCATGAGGCTCCTTCCCTGGAACTCTGTCCCACAACGTCCAGCCCTCTCAACCCTTTTAATTTCCTCTCCCCATCTTGTCAATCCAGTGAGAATGCTGGGCTCAGTCTGTGCTCTCCCTCCTTATGCTTATGATCCAAAAACTCTCTCAGGCAAACATCTGAATAATGATCACAGGACTCACTTCATTTGTGTGTTTCCCCACAGTCCCCACAATCACAGTCCCTGGCTGCTTGTCATCTTTTACCTGAAACAGTTGTTTCATGTGTTTTCTCTATTCTTTTAATTTTTAATGACAGTGGGTTAAGTTCAGTCCTGTCACTCCATCATGGCTGGGAGCAAAATTCTGTGCATTTAAATTTAAGTAAGAATATAAAATTTGAAGGATGCAACAAAATACCCTCCCAAGGATGGCTGGCTAGATGTAGCTGGGATGTACCTTTTTCATGGGGAAGAACCCAAATGTCAAGTGAGCCTTCACACATTGAACTTATCTTTTGAGAAAAAAAAAAAAAAAACAAAAAAACACTGAAATTCAATAGAGAAGCAATGGAAGACACCATGATTGAAGCAGGGAGCAAGGCTTCCTGCTCACATCACCCCACTCCAGGACCGGCCCCTAGCCCAGACTAGACCCAAAAAAGGGATGAGTGAAGGACCCTGGTGTACCTCATTCCCATCGTGGACCTCTGAGATCCTAGCTACAGGAGTTCCCATGATCGCTGCAGACATTTAGCATGGGAAGTTTCTGGGGAACACACAGAGCACTGCTTGAACCTACATGGAGCCTAAAAGGCATCAATCAGTCTGCTGGGCAGATGGAGCAAAACGTAAATCTGGGCCCCACCTCCCAAGGCGCTGTCTCCTGCCCTGAACAGCTGCAGCTCTTGCTGTCTGTCAGGTTGGGACGGAGTGTGGCCAGGGCATGCCCACATACCCAAGACAGGCCTCACTGACATTGTCATGGGACTGAGGGGCATCTGATCACATGCCCCCATGCCTGCTGGTCCTTCCCAAGACTGCCTGCTTGGACTTTCCCACCATAGAGGGACTGGGTAGAAAGCATGGCTTCCATTGCCCGACTCAGTGGTTTGTTCACTGCCTGAGAACAGTTCAACACCCCACCACTGCTGGTACTTGACCCCGAGGAGGCAGAGGACAAATCTGCTGGCCTGGTCTCAGTTCCCCAGGACTTGAGCACACCACCCACGAATATGGGGATGAGATGTGTGGCCTGATCTCCAGCAGGGGAGGAGCCCCCACTGTTAAAACACAGAAGAGTGTGGCTGGTTTCTGCAGCAGGTCTGGAATGTCTAGAATGGCACAGCAATCTGGGTGTGGGAGGCTTGGAACTAAGCCAACCAGTCAGGCTTGTTGCCATGAGGATACCAGGGGAAACCCTCTCCCCCCAGGGTCTGGAGTTTGAAAGCTGGGGGGACCCACAGCCATCTTTTTGCCTGGAAACCTGGGCTGCCCCTCTTCCCCTGAGCAGGCTCCATGGTACAGAAGAGGCACCTCCTTGCAGGGTAGCCCAGCATGCTGAGAGCTACCGCTAGACCCTGACAAGGTCAGTGCTTGCACCTGCCTCAGAGAGCCTGGTGGTGCTGCTCACCAGGCCCAGCCATGCCCAGTTTTATCCCCTCCAGCCACCTTGACAACACAGCCTGGGGTAGAACCCCTGAGAACCCCTTACCTTGCTCATTGCCAGGGACACCTAGGTACTTCTCCCACCAAGAAAGGCCAAGTAAGAATTCCACTGTTAGCACTGCAGCTGTCTCTCACTTGCAAGGACCACCTACTGGCCAGGAGGTCAAACTTTCCAGCCCATCACAACTGCTGACGTCTTTCTACAGTGCTCAGCTTCTTGCTCACAAGTATCACCCACTGAACCAGTTGAGCACTATAAAATGATGTCAGCAGTTGTGATGGGCTAGGCACAACCCAGTGTAATTCCTGCTGACAGAAGTGCACAATGCTGGGTAATGAGATAAGCCCCCTGAGACTTCTACCTCCTTATCTCTATAGGAGACAGTGAGCCTGGCCACATGCACAGCACAACAACGTTACAACCTGCAAACAACTAGCAACTGAGAAAACTGCTACAAGGAGGCTATGTCCAAGAAAGTCGTACAGAGCCTTGGTCTCCTAAAGGCACAAAGACACAAAGCCTAAAGGGTCCCACCCAACATACACAACAGTTGCACCCTTAAGGGAGGAAGACAAAAACCCCAAACAAATGAAAGTAAATTCAAAAATTAGAAGTGACATCTTCTACAGATGAGAAGGAACCAGCACAAGGACTCCAGCACCAAGAAGAAATATAATGTTGTGACAACCCCAAAGGACCACACTTGTTCTCTAACAATGGATCTTAACCAAAATAAAAACTTTGAAAGGACAGATAAAAAAATCAAAATGTGAATTGTAAGTAAGCTCAATGAGAGCCAACAGAAAATTGAAAACCAACAAAAAGATACCAGGAAAACAATTCAGAAGATGAAAGACAATTATACGTATATAAAACAGAATTTTGAGAAATGAAACAATTCACTGAATGAACTTCAAAACAGAGTTGAAAGCTTCAAGAATAGACTAGACAAAGCAGAAGAAGGAATTTCAGAGCTGAAAGACTAGCCTTTTGAACTATCCCAGACCAAAAAAAAAAAAAAAAGATTTTTAAAAAATGAACAAAGCCTTCAAGAAATATAGGATTATGTAAAGCCAACCAAACTTAAGACTTATTGGCATTCCTGAGGGAGAAAAAGAAAAAGTAAAAAGATTAGAAATGTATTTGAGGGAATAATTAGGGGAAATTTTTTCAGACTTACTAGAGATGTAGACAACTAATATAATAAAATAAATTCAGAGAATACATGTAAGATATTATACAAGATAGACTATCCAAGTTCAATGTGAAAGAACAAATCTTAAAGTCAGCTAGAGTGAAGCATAAAATTACCTATACAGGAAATAACTTCAAAGTAACAGCAGACATCTCAAAAGAAATCTTCCAAGCCAGAAGAGAATGGGGACCTATTTTTAGCCCCCTTAAAGAAAAAATAAATGCCATCCAAGAAACGCATAACCTGCCAAGCTAAGATTCATAAATGGAGAAATAGATACTTTGCCAGATAAACAGATAGTAAAGGAATTTGTCAACACTAGACTGGCCCTGCAAGAAATGCACAAAGGAGTTCTAAACATGGAAACAAAAGGACAATACTTGCCATAATTAAAACACACATAAGGAGAAAGTTCACAGATCCTATAAATTCCTATAATTCACAGATCCTATAATTCCACAGTTGAGATTCCAAGGCAACTAGCTAATAAAATTATGACATGAATAAAATCTCACATATCAATATTAACCTTGAAATTTAAAGGCCTAAATGCTCTACATTAAAGATATAGAGGGCAAATTGGATTTTAAGACACTATTATTTTGCTGCCTACAAGAGACTCATCCAGTGGTTAAAGATATCCACACATTCAAAGTAAAGGGGTGGAAAAAGACATATTATGCAAATGGAAGATAATAGTGAGCAGAGTAGCTATTCTTATATCAGCTAAAACAGACTTTAAACCACAACAGTAAAAGAAAAACACAGGAAAAGCATTATATAATGATAAAGTATTCAATACAACAAGAAGATTTAACTATCCTGATTATACATGTACTCAACACTGGAGCACCCAGATTTAAAAAACAAATACTACTAGACATAGGAAATAGATTGTAAGCAATACAATAAGAGTGCAGAACTTCAAAATCACACTGACAACATTGTACAGGTCATCAAGGTAGAAAGTCAACAAAGAAACTCTGGACTTAAACTGGACTCTAGACCAAATGGACCAAATAGACATTTACAGAACATTCCACCTGACAATTGCAGAATATACATTTTTCTCACCCACACCTGGAACATTCTCCAAAACTGACCATGTGCTTGGTCATAAAGCAAGTCTTAATGAATTTAAAACATAAACTGAAATCACATCATGTATCTTTCTGGACCACAGTGAAATAAAACTAGAGATCAATACTAAGAGAAACTCTCAAAATTATGCAAGGACATATAAACTAAACAAATTTCTACTGCATGGCTTTTGGGAAAACAACAACATGACAGCAAAAATCAAAAACGTGTTTGAAATAAATGAAAATAGATACAAAACATATTAAAACCTGTGGGATATAGCAAAAGCAATGGTAAGAGGAAATTTATAGCATTAAAGGCCCACATCAAAAAAGATGAAACTTTCAAATTAACCAATCAATGCTGCAATGGAAAGAACTAGGAATGCAAGAACAAACCAAACTGAAACCTAGGGAATAAAAGAAATAACAACGATGTAAAGACGATTGAATAAATTAAGATTGAGACTAAAAAATACAAATAACAAAATGAAAAATGTTTTCTTTGAAAGGATAAACAAAATCAATAAACCATTAGCTAGGTTAACCAAGAAAAAGGGAGAGAATATTCAAATAAGCACAATCGGAAATAATAAATGTGACATTATAACTGATACCACAAAAAGGCAAAAGATTATTTGAGATTCATCTCTATGTGCACAAACTAGAAAACCTAGAGGAAATGGATAAATTTCTAGAAACATACAACATCCCAAGATTGAAATAGGAAGAAAGAGAAATTCAAAACAGACCAATAACGAGTAATGAAATTGAATCAATAATAAAAATATTAAAACAAAAAAGCCCCAAATCAGATGGATTCACAGCTGAATCTTACCAAATTTACAAAGAAGAGGTGGTGCCAATCTTACTGAAACTATTTCAAAAAATTAAGGAGAAAGTATTTCTCCCTAACTCATTCTATAAAATTAGCATCAACTTGACACCAAAATCAGGTGAGGATACAACAAAAACAAAAAACTACAGGCCAACATAAAAGCAAAAATCCTCAATGAAATACTAGCAAATCAAATCCAACAGCATATCTAAATGATAATTCATCTCAATCAAGTGGGTTTTATTCTAGGGATGCAAAGAGGATTCAACATGCACAAATCAATAAATGTGATTCAACAAATAAACAGAATTAAGAACAAAAACAATATGATCGTTTCAATAGATGTAGAAAAAGCATTTGATAAAACACAACAACCCTTTATGATAAAAACCTACAACAAACTAGGTGTTGAAGGAACATACCTCAGTGTAAGAGTCATATTGACAAAGCTAGAGTCAACATCATACTGACTGGAAAAAAGTTGAAAGCATTCCCCCTAAGAAAGAATAAAACAAGGATGTCCTCTCTCACCATTCCTATTCAACAAAGTACTGGAAATGCTAGCCAGAGAAATCAGGCAAGACAATTAAATATGAAGCATATAAACTGGAAAAGGGGAAGTCAAATTGTCTCTCTTGATGAGACAGTCTTATGCCTAGAAAACCCTAAAGATATCTCCAAAAGACTCCTGGACTCGATAAACAACTTCAGTAATGCTTCAGAGTACAAAATCAACGTACGGACATCAGTAGCATTTTTATACACTGATAACTTTCAAGCTGAGAACCAAATCAAGAATTCAATTCCATTTAAAATAGCCACAAACGTTGAAATACCTAGGAATACATTTAACTAATGGGATAAAATATCTTTACAAGAACTATAAAACACTGGTAAAAGAAATCATAGATGACTCAACAGTGACACAAACAGAAAAACATCCCAAGCTCATTTCATGATATTGATGTGAAGAATCAAAATCATTAAAATGACTACCCTGCCCAAAGCAATATATACATATATATATTCATTTTATTTATTTATTTATTTTGAGATGGAGTCTTGCTCTGTTGCCCAGGCTGGAGTGCAGTGGCGTGATCTCGGCTCAATGAAACCTCCACCTCCCAGGTTCAAGCAATTCTCCTGCCTCAGCATCCTGAGTAGCTGGGATTACAGGCGTGCACCACCGGGCCCAACTCATTTTTGTATTTGTTTTTTTTTTTTAGTAGAGAAGGGGTTTCACCATGTTGGCCAGGCTGGTCTCAGACTCCTGCCCTTGTGATCCGCCCATCTTGGCCTCCCAAAGTGCTGGGATGACAGGCATGAGCCACTGCGCCCAGCCCCAAAGCAATTTATAGATTCAAAGCAATCCCTATTAAATTATCAATGTAATTCTTCAAAAAATTAGAAAAAGTCAACCCAAATAAGCCTATTTAATATTAACACATTTAATAATCAAAATCCCAAAAGTCAAGAATAATGGCTGGATTCTAAAAGCAGCAAGAGAAAAGAAACAACATACAAAGGAGCTCCAATATGTCTGGCGGCAGACTTCTCAGTGGAAACCTTACAGGCCAGGAGAGAGTGGCATGACATATTTAAAGTGCTGAAGGAAGCATACTTTTTTCCTGAAATAGTATACTTAGTGAAAATATCTGTCAAACATGAAGAAGAATTAAATACTTTCCCAGACAAACAAAAGTTGAGAGATTTCATCAACACCAGACATGTCCTACAAGAAATGCTAAAGGGAATTCTTTAATCTGAAAAGAAAGGACTTTATTAAGCAATAAGAAATTATTTGAACATACAAAACTCACTGGTAATAGTAAGTTCATAGATAAACACAGACTATTAAAACACTGTAATTGTGGTGTGTAAAATATTCATATTTTGAGTAGAAAGACTAAAAAATGAACCTACCAAAAATAATAACTACAACAGCTTTTCAAGACATAGAGAGTGTAATAATATATAAATAGAAACAACCAAAAGTTAAAAATTGGGGGAATGAAGTTAAAGTGTAGTTTTTATTAGTTTTCTCTTTGCTTGTTTGTTAGTGTGGGTTCACAATCACTGTTAAGTTATAATCAGTTTAAAATAATGGATTATAAAATATTATTTGTAAGCCTCATGGTTACTGCAAATAAAAAACACAACAGATACACAAAAATAAAAGGAAGAATTAAAACATGCCACCAGAGCAAATCACTTTCACTAATAAGAAAGCAAGAAGGAAAGAAGACAAGACCAGACCACAAATCAACCAGAAAACAAATAATAATATAGAGGGAATAAGTACTTACTTATCAGTAACAACATTGAAAGTAAAAGGACTAAACTATTCAAAAGACATAGAGTGACTGAATGGATTAAAAAACAAGACCCAGTGATCTTGAAATTCACTTCACCTATAAAGATACATAGAAACTGAAAATAAAAGGATGGGAAAAGATATTCCATGCAAATGGAAAGCAAAAAAAGAACAGGAGTAGCTATACTTATATAAGACAATAAATTTCAAGGCAAGCACTGTAAAAAGAGATAAAGAAGTTTCTTATATAAAGATAATGGGGTCAATTCAGCAAGAGAATATGACAATTGTAAATACATATGCACCCAACACTGGAGCACCTAGATATACAAATCAAATATTACTAGATCCAAAGAGAGAGATAGACCCCAATATGATATGAGCTGGAGACTTCAAGACCCCATTTTGCCACTGGACAGATAACACAGAGAGAAAGTCAATAAGGAAACATCAGACTTAATCCTCACAAATGGACTTATTAGCTATTTATGGAACATTTCATCCAACAGCTGCAGAACGCACATTCTTCTCCTCAGCACATGGATCATTCTCAAGGATAGGCAATATATATTACACCAAAAAAAAACAAGTCTTAAAACGTTCAAAACATTTGAAATTATACCAAGTATATTCTCTGACCTCAATGCTATACCTCTAGAAATAAATAACAAGAAGAGCTTTGGAAACTACATAAACACATGGAAATTAAACAATATGCTCCTGAACGATCAGTGGGTCAATGAAGAAATTATGTAGGAAATTAAACAATTTCTTAAAACCATAAAAAACATGAAAATATGGAAACACAATAAACTATAACCTATGAGATACAGAAAAAGCAGTACTAAGAGGAAAGTTTAAGCTGTAAGTGCCTACATCAAAAAAGTAGAAAAGCTTCAAATAAACAATCTAATCATGCATCTTAAATAACTATGAAAGCAAGAGCAAACCAAACCCAAAATTAGTAGAATAAAAGAAATAATAAAGATAAGAAATAAATGAGATTGAAACAAACAAAAAATACAAAAGATCAATGAAAGAGAAAGTTTTTTGAAAAGATAAAGCAAATGACAAACTTTTAGCTAGAGTACGAAAAAGAAAGAGACCCAAATAAATAAAATTGTTGATGAAAAAGAAGACATTACAACTGATACCACAGAAATTAAAATGATAATTTGAAGCTACTTTGAGAAACTATATGCCAATAAAAAGGAAAACCTAGAAAGAAATGAATAAATTCCTAGACATATACAACCTACCAAGACTGAACTGTGATGAAATCCAAAACCTGAGCAGACCAGTAACAAGTAATGAGATTAAAGCCATAATAAGGTCTTCCAGCAATGAAAAGCCTGGGACCTGATGGATTCACTGCTGAATTTTACCAAGCATTTAGAGAAGAACAAATACCATCCTACTTGAACTACTCTAAAAAATAGAGACAGAATAATTGAAAACTCTTTCTATGAGGCTAGTATTACCCTGAAACCAAAACCAGACAAAGACATTTTAAAAAAAGGAAAGAAAAAAGAAAAAAAAACCACAGGCCAATATTTTTAATGAATATTGATGCATAAATTCTCAACAAAACACTAGCAAATCAAATTCAAAAACACATTACAATGATCATTGATTATGACCAAGTGGGATTTTACTTAGGAAGTTTCAACATACACAAAAATAATCATTGTGATATACCCTATGAACAGAATGAAGGACAAAAACCATATTATCATTTCAATTGATGCTGAAAAATTAATTGGTAATGTTCAAAACCCCTTTGTGATTTAAAAACCATCAAACAACTGGGTATAGAAGGAACACTCTCAACACAATAAAAGCCATATATGACATGCTCACGGCTAGTATCTGTGATAAAATGGGATAAAACTGAAAGCCTTTCTTCTAAGACCTGGAACATGACAAAAATGCCCACATTCACCACTGTTATTCAATATAGTCCTGGAAGTCTGAGCTACAGTAATCAGACAACAGAAAAAATAAATAAAGAGAATGCAATTGGAAAGGAAGAAATCAAATTATCTTTGTTTGCAGAGGATATAATCTTGTATTTGGAGAAACTAAAGACTCCACCTGAAAACCATTAGAATTAATAAACAGGTTCAGTAAAGTCGCAGGACATAAAATCAATATACAAAAATCAGTAGCAGTTCTACACACCAACAGTGAACAATCTGAAAGAAGATATCAGGAAAATAATCTCTATTTACAATAGCTACAAATAAAATAAAATACCTAAAAATAAACTTAACCAAGAAGTAAAAGATCTCTAAAATAAAAACTATAAAATTTGTTGCTACAAGTTGAAGAGAACACAAAAAAAGGAAAGATACTTGATGTTCATTGGTTAGAAGAATCAATATTGTTAAAATGTGTATAGTATTCAAAGCAATCTGTGGATTTCATGCAATCTCTATCAAAATACCAATAGCATTCTTCATAGAAGTAGAGAAAACAATCCTAAAATTTATATGGAACCACAAAAGACACAGAATAGCCAAAGCTACCCTGAGCAAAAAGAACAAAACTGGAGGAATTGCATTACCTGACTTCAGATTATACTATACAGCTATAGTAACTAAGACTGCATGGTACTGGCATTAAAACAGACATATAGACCAATGGAACAGAATCGAGAACCCATAAACAAATTTATGCATTTACAATTAACTTATTTTTGGCAAAGTGGACAAGATCATGCACTGGGGAGAGGACAGTCTCTTCGATAAATGGTGCTGGGAAAACTGGATATTCATATGCAGAAGAATGAAACCAGACCCCTGTCTCTCACCATATACAAAAACCTAATCAAAATAGATTAAAGACTTAAATCTAAGACCCCAAACAATAAAACTACTAAAAGAAGACATTGAAGAAACTCTCTAGGACATTGGACTAGGCAAAGATTTCTTGAATAATACCCCTAAAGCACAAGCAACCAAAGAAAAAATGGACAAATGGGATCACGTCAAGTTTAAAAGCTTCTATAGAAACAATGAACAAAGTGGAGAGACAACCCACAGAATGGGAGAAGATATTTTTAAACTACCCATCTGACAAGAGAGTCGAAATCAAAATATATATGGAGCTCAAACAGCTGAATAGGATAAAAAGCTAATAATCCAATTTTAAAATGGGCAAAAAGACTGAATAGATATTTCTCAAAAGAAGACATACAAGTGGTAAACAGGCATATGAAAAAGTGCTCCACATCATTGATTATCAGAGAAATGGAAATCGAAAGTACAGTGAGATATCATTTCACCCAGTTAAAATGGCTTTTATCCAAAAGACAGGCAGTGACAAACGCTGGCACGGATGTGGGGAAAAGGGAACACTCATACACTGCTGGTGGGAATGTACATTAGCACAACCCCTATGGTGAACAGTTTGGAGGTTCCTCATAAAAACTAAAAATAAAACTGCCTTATGATCTAGCTACCCAACAGCTAGGTATTTACCTTGAAGGAAATCAGTATATCAAAGAGATATCTGCATTCCTATGTTTATTGCAGCACTATTCCCAAGAGCCAAGATTTTGAAGCAACCGTAGTGTGTCCAGAATTGGTTCCTTCTGGTGGGTTCTTGGTCTCACTGACTTCAAGAATGAAGCCACCGACCATCGCGGTGAGTGTTACAGTTCTTAAAGATGGTGTGTCCGGAGTTTGTTCCTTCAGATGTTCAGATGTGTCTGGAGTTTCTTCCTTCTGGTGGGTTTGTGGTCTTGCTGACTTCAGGAGTGAAGCCACAGACCTTTGCAGTGAGTGTTACTGCTCATAAAGATAGTTCAGAACCAAAGAGTGAGCAGCAACAGGATTTATTATGAAGAGCGAAAAAACAAAGCTTCCACGCGATGAAAGGGGACCCAACCGGGTTGCCACTGCTGGCTCGGGTGGCCAGCTTTTATACCCTTATTAGGCCCCGCCCATGTCCTGCTGATTGGTCCATTTTACAGAGCACTGATTGGTCCATTTTACAGAGTGCTGATTGGTACATTTACAAACCTTTAGCTAGACACAGAGTGCTGATTGGTGTGGACATAGAGAATGGAAAGATGGTAACCAGAGTCTGGGAAGGGTAGTGGAGGGTGGGGAGTTGTGAGTACATACCACAGAGTCAAACAGCATTTTTGCTATTTCTTACCCAAAAATGTACATGTACACACTCATATATGTTTGTGTATGTGTATATACGTATGTATATATATATTTACATTATTTTTATTCTCTTACATAATCCTGCCATGTGGTTTCTAAGTGGCATTGCTCTTTCTGGTGCTCTCTTCTCTTTTTGTAAGCCTTTGGGAACAGCTCAAGGAAGAAGTAGAGGAGATAATTTGTTGTTTATTATGTGAAAAACACTGACAAATGAAATAAGACAACTTAGAAACGATCTCCTCTTTTGCAATTCTTTAAACTTGATACACTTCATAAACAAAGACCAATTTTGTTTTCAAAGAAAGAACAAAATTCCCCTGGTGATGAATTACCAGGGGAAGGGGTGAATTACCACCCCTTAGCACTGCAATGATCCATTTGATGCATGGCCAAAATGTCTTCAAAATGTTTCTTGTTGCCATAGTCACCAAATTTCCCCATACTTCTCAAAATTCATTTTGAGGCCTGAGTTTGGCATCACTTCAGATCATCCAACTCCATATACTGCGATGTTTAACCACAAATTTTCCATGATTAGGAAATAAGTTAAAATACATAACACATCAAAGATTTTAATCCATCAATTATAAAATTATCATGGTTTCTCCATTTTAGTAATCATTTTCAGTGAAAAATAAAAGTTTCAGAATGTTTTGTCATAATTGACCATTTATTTTAACTCATCATTTCCTATTGGGAGTAAAATCATGGATATAGGCTACTTAGGTGTTCTATTATTCTCCTTTTTATCATCGTAACTAATGCTCTACTCCTAGCCTACAATAATTGATAGAACCCTAGATGCTGATAGACATATACATAGACAGGAAGAAATAGAACTATTGGGAATGTACATTCAGATATTTTCCAAACTTTAATATCTACTACACTCTGTGCAGTAGATATTCTGCTCCCTTTTATAGACATAAGAAAACTAAGATTTGCACTAGCTGAGAAATTCGACTGGAGTCACATAATTTACAAGTTAGGAGTCATCTTGCAGTTTCACGCTCACTCCAATGCTCATTCTGGGTTAGGAGATGGGAACTGACTCCAAAGGTAGGGCTCAGACGCTGGACCAAATTGAAGACTAACTAAAATAGGGGTGAGGTGGAAGCAGCTTTCCATAAGACACGCCCACTGCTAAGCCATGGCAACACCTGGGAATTACCACCCCTTACCATGGCAATGACCCAATGACTCAGAAGATACTACATCTTCCCTAGAAATTTCTGCATAAACTATCCCCTAATCTATATGTAACTAAATGTAGGTGTAAATATGACTTCAAACTGCCCTGAGCTGCTACTCTTAGCACACTGTCTATGGGGTAGCCCTGCCCTGCAGGAGCAGTCATGGAGCTGTGACACCCTGGAGTTGTAACACTGCCACTTCAATAAAGCTGTTTCCTTCTATCCTACTATGGGCTCACCGTTGAATTCCTTCCTGGGCAAAGCCAAGAACCCTCACATGCTAGGCCCACTTTGGGGCTCATCTGCACTGCATCAATTCTATCTTTCCTCACAGTTTAATGAGTCTCTCGAATCACTTAAATTCACCCCAAATTTTGATTCTAGATTAATGTTTCTAAAGCATAGTTCTGAGATACTAGTCCCTGGCTCAAAGCCATCATGAATACCTTTGCTTTCAAACTAGATTTGCAGACTCACTTATCAATCTTTAAGAACATACACATATATTTTAATAGAATGAGGCTGCATGTGCTCTGGTGCCTTATATTTTTTGAATGTGTTGGCGCTTACAAGTAAGCCATTCTGCTCTCCACAGTTCTCGAGATAATTTCATTCATTAAACCTTGTCACACATGTTCCAACAGTGTAGCTTATCCGATCACCTCTCATGTCCCACCAAACTTATGGAACCTTTAACTCCACATTACATGATAAATATTTGTGCACTCTTTGTGTTGTTAATTTATACCCCCACCTTGTATTAAAATTTTAAAATGCATGGTTTTCTTCAAAGATACCCTTAAATAACAGTATTAAAGATAAAATAATAATGTATTCTACAGACATCCAGCTCTGAAGCCATGAAGTATTCTCTCTCCTTCCTATCTTCTTCTCCTTGTGTTTTTAAACAGTATCTTATTAGACGTGTGGATTCAGGAGATGCCTGTTAACTTATTTTCAACTTAAAAAAAAAGCACTCCCATAAAAATGAAGATAAGATGAAAACACAATTATGTTTTAAATATTTTATGCTTTTTTAATTCGATTTTTTTCTTCTAGTGATTAATGCCATCCTCAGAAGACCTGCCCATTTCAAAATAGGGAAGAATTTGATACTTAAATTTACAATATTTGCTTAAATTATTTTTACTTATATGTGAAATTCCATTTTTATTTTACTTCAATCTTTAATTTTATAATGAGAGAAGAAAATGTTCACTACATGGAGGTGGACATAATCTTTCTCTTATGAAGACAACATAGGATGATCTTCATCCCTAAAGTCAACTAATAAACATGTTTGCAAGTCATTCTGTGATTGGGTCAGGCTGGCATTACGAGGCTGGGCGGCACTTGCCTTGTACTTCCTTCCTCTCCTCCATGTACATAACCCAGAGGGTTTCTTCATGGTTCCAGAGACACTCAGGACTGTTCTTTAACCAAACCTTCAACTCATTTTGCCTATTTCCCTCCTGCAGCAACCCCACACACCAGGTTTCAATCTTACACCCACCAGTTCCCAGGAAGAAAGAGGAGGAAAGAAACAAGAACTACTGGTCAAGATTGGCTAAGATTGTGGGCTGGACCCAAAAAGGAGCACCCCATTGGCTACAGCTGCCATTCATCTTGCCAGAGGCCACGCCCCTTCTTGGGTGCCCAGATGCAAAGACAAATTGATACAAGATTGCAAAGGACTGGTCATCTTGATTCAATGTCAAATAATTACAAAGGGATAATCTGTATCCATGACCTAATTCTCTGTGTGTTGCAGCTTAGGTTTTTTAGCAGGGAGAATGTGCCCATGAGATGAATAATTTCTGGAAATCTAATGTACAGTATTGTGACTACAGCTAACAGTATTGTATTATATACTTGAAATTTGCTAACAGAATAGATCTCAGATGTGCTCACCACACACACACACACACACACACACACACACAAATGGAAACTGTGTGAGATGATGGATGTGTTAACTCACTTGATTGTGATCATCATTTCATAATATATACATATATGTAATCATCACTTTGTCCACCTTAAATATATACAATGTTATTTGTCGATTATACCTCAAAAAAGCTGGGAAAAAAAAAGATATGCCCTTGGCACCAAACTCTGTGGAAAGGAGGAGAAGAACAGAATCAAAAGAATGTCAGTCCCCTAGTGTGTGCTCTTGTATGTGTGTGTGTATGTGTGCCTGGTGATTAAATGATTTCTGCTCCATCGTGGCAGAAATACAGGTAAAATCAAAATGAGGGTTGATTACACTCTAAGTTATTTTCAAGCCTCATGCTTGAAGGGATGAATACTCCATTCCTCATGATGTACTTATTTCATATTGCATGCCTGTATCAAAATATACACCTACTATCTACCCACAAAATAATAAACTAAAATAAACAAAAAGTATAAAACAAAAAACGAGGCTTGATTATATCAAAGTGATAATATTTCCATGTCTCCATAATATTCTGGGGTTGCTGACTATTGAGATTATCTTGTGCTTCTTATGATGCTCTTAGGTGATAGAAGTCGTGTTTCAAGGCATCATTCGTGTAATTATGATTGAGTGTCGCTATTTGCACCCTTGCTTATTATCTTCCTCTACCACTAGGGTGATGGTTGTGAAAAGTCAAGGACACTGTCTGACTGTCCATTAACCAGAAAAGTTAGTCACCTAAAATTATCAATAATTATTAACAACCATTGAATAAATTACCAAATTAATATTTTTTATATGATTGTGTGAATAAGTGATATGCCTGTATACCCAGTCTTTATTATCTGGGGTTCTCTTTTTGTGGCTGTCTCTTTATGGTTTAAGCAAATCAGGCAGTACATTGCCCCCAGACACTTTTATTAGATGATTATTTCCGGAATGGTGAGTGCTTAAAATGTAGAATCATGTCTGCAGCAGAAGAAAACAAATTGGATGCAGAGAAGGTCAAAATCCAGTTTCTTCACATTAGAGCACTGGCAAAAGAATAGACCAAAATCGGGCTATGCTGAACATGTACCAGAGATTGCCTGGTGTCGTGTTCTTCCTACCATGTGACAATTTCATTGTAGTATATCCATCCTCTGCCCTTCTTTATTGTAAAGTAACATCCACGTTATCAATATAAGTTATTTTGAACATCAGCCTTTATAAGAGAAAGAATATTAACTTCAGAAGAAATTATGGCAGGCTTTTTCTGACAGCTTCTAGGAAAACAGAAAGAACTATTATGGACCAATTTATATTCTTCCTGTTACAAATATTTTTCCAATAACAAATATAACAACTCCTAATTGTAGAAAATATAGGAAAATATGAAGAAAATGATCATTTCATTCACTCCCACTTAGAGAATTTTTTCACATTTTCTTATTTTTGGTATGTTTTTCTTACGGTGTTTTGTGTGTAGGTACATGTGCATATGTGTGTGTGTGCAGGTGTATGCCTGGTCTGAATTTATCTATCACACTTAAAGGATGAGTAATGCTACCTTTTAATTTATGTAATCAACATTTCTACCTTGCAAGCCTTCTCCTCTGTACTGGAGAGAAGTGTAGTTTTCATGGATGCCAATCATGACCTTTCATCAAAGACACCCCAGGATTTATATCAGTCCAAGCCTCGAAGTCCCCAGTTTCCTGTCACTGTGCTGACCTTATTGCTGGGCTTCTGAAGAAAACATGCAAATCGACTTGGGGAGGGGGGGACAGTTTCACAACAAATGCAACATCCACTGAGCCAAACTTTGAGCCGAACTCAACATTTTTCGAGTCACCTGAGAGTTTTACCTCAGTTCCTAGGACTTCTTTGGTCAGTTCCCATTCTCACTCTTAATTACATTTTATATTTATACCTCATTTGCAACCCCTAAAAAAAATTTTTGAACTATTTGAGAGCTAATGTTATCTTCCCCTTCTTCAAAAGTTTCCTTTAACTCTCCCATTGGAATTATTTATTCATTATCGATGGAAATAAAAACCTTACTTTACCAAATGTAAGCCTATGGTTTGCCCATGGCTGGGATTTCTGACCACATTCTCTTAAACCTCCAGTTCGATGGCACGATGTTGTGGAATGTTCCCAAATGATTTCTCTGTGTCTGGAGGGTATTATCTAGTGCTGCTTTGCCACTTGAGATAGGATCATCTCCTACCTCAAATGTTTGAGTGTGTAATGCACTGAGTGAATGGCATGTAGGTGTCTTATTACTATTGTCACAAGATAAAAAATAGGTACTGAAAAAGAGAGCATGCAAATATTACCAACATAACTCCCCTCTTCATCCATCGATCATCAAGAAAGGGAATATAAAAAGATAAAAAGTCCACTTATCTCAAACTTATCAAGCAATGGGCTTAGTATTTCTCAGATTGTTGACACAAAAGGGAGGCCCACCCCCATGCCAAGCAGCTGGAGTGAGATGGATGTGTTTGGCAACTAACAAAAGGCCTGTAAGAAGTATTAATATATATACTAGGAGACAGAAGCATATAGATGTATATGCACATATATACAGAAGCACACATATATATGCATATATGTGTGTATATACATGCATATACATCTATATGTATATATATATACATACACATATATATGAAATGATTGGGTTTATAGTGTGGGGAAAGCACAGACCAAAATGAAAGAGGGCTAGATCTAGGGAAGGAGCACCACTATCTGTGAATCAAGTAGTTAAAGAAGTTTTCAGCCTGTCAAGGCATGAGATGGTTTGCCATACCAAGACCCAATTTATAAGCACTCTTGGGGATAGTAGTTTAGTAAGAAGAGAGCGCATAATAGGAGTCAAGGGAAATAAGGGTTTCATATAACTCAGTAAATTTAATGTTCTCGCACAAACGAGGAGCATAACAAAACAAGCAACGCAAGCAGCAGACACATATCTGTAAGAAATTAGATCTGCAGTTCTAGATGTTGTTACCCTGCATTGGCTAAGGAGGGGTGGAATGTGTGGGGGTGGAGGAAGAAACCTGAATGTGAGAACTGGCAAGCATACTCCTTTTTGCAGGGGGCTGGGGGATGGAGGGATGGCATGGGAATGAGAAACTCAGACTGAAGGAAAAATAATTTTAGTATGCATTAAGAAAACAATAAAAAGATGCTGAAATCAAAAGGTTCGAGAGTCACCACTTGTGAGCAATGAAAATGATTGAAATAGGGCTACACAAATCCTCATTGCTAAATCTGAAATCAGTGCTGAGGGATAAAGAGAAGGTCAGAGAAGAATCAACCCAATGTCAGCCTATTATTATAAAGCTCACAAAAAAAGCAAGACTAAAATATGTACATAATATTTAGGGGTATCTATTACTGTGATAAATCTACAAAGAAATAGGAAAAAATGGTTATCGCCAAATTAAGAAAAGTGTTACTTGTTGTGAGGGAATGTTGGAAATGAGATCAGGGAGTGTCCCGTGAGGCTCTGCAAAGTACTAATTTCTTCTTTCTTTAGCAAAGTGTTGATTCATGAGGTTCATTTTATTATTCTTTAACTTTATATGTGTATTACAAACACAATTTAATGCATTTTGCCCCTTTAATGCTAAATATAATTACTGAACTTTCTCTGCTTAATGCATGTCAGCAATTATAAATTTTCATAAGTAAGAAATTCCCTGCTGAAGAAACATTTTCATTATTGCTAATAATAGCAAATGTCATTCATGGAGGTGCGTTGTTATTTTATTCTGAGACGTTGTGTACATTTGTAACTTACAATGGGTTTGCCCAGTTTGTGCGATGCTTTTTTGATGTTTTGTATATATGAAAAAAATTATTGTATAAGATTGCCAAACTGTGATAATACCATAGTACTTGCAAGGTGAGGCATATGAATACTTTGGAAACCAAAGTAGACTTAATTAAAATATTGTGAGTGGTAAAGAAATAATAATTATTACTTGTTTGGTTCTTCTTTGAACTTTGAAACAGCCCTGTGCAATCTAATGTGTTCATAGCTAAAGAGACCATCTTGAATACTTAGAAAGATGTTCTTTTATTTTAGAATGATCTTCATGAGGTTTGGTGGACGTTATTCAATCCATGTATTCATTCCACTAATGTGTATTGAGTACCCTTCCTCTACGATGTGTGAGGCATTATGCTAAGCCCTTCACGTGTCATTTTAAATACAAGGTTGAAAACAAAGCTATGGGATAGGTATAATCACATGAAATTGAGGTAGATGAGATTCCTGATACACTATAGGTTGTATTAAGTATTAATTTTAAAAAATGATTTGTGATTGAAAAATAAAAGAATACATTAGAAATTGACCAATATTCCTCCAATGAATAAGCATTAAAGCTGGGATTTGAGCCTTCTGTTCTCTGAAGCTTTTACATATGTGCTTTCTTCAAATGAATTGTATCTGACTCCCTAGACCTGACTGCTGTTTTCAGAACATGCCATTGCTATTTGTTTGTTTGTTTCTTCTGTTTGCATTAAGACTGTCCTACGCATTAGAAGATTAGTTGAAATGAATCAACCTATTATTAGCCTACTCTAAGATTCCAAGTGATGTCACTCCTGAATGTTAGAAATAGATATTTGAGTCAGTGCAAAGTCTGTATCAACAAATGCATAAAATGGTTGGGGGTGGTTGATGGGATGTCTGAGGAAAGAGTGCATGACTAAATCTCATAACAGTATTTTTAAAAATCACATTTGAGATGCAGATTTAACCAAGAGTCTAAACTTTTCACTGATACTTGAAGTTTGCCTCCATAATATTCTGACTCATTCTGCACACCATGTTAATAAATCAGTAGGGAGATATTTTCATGATAAGAAATGTATTGAGGGAATATGAGAGCAAACTGCCTACCTTCATTTATGCCAAAGACACTGAATGTTAAAAATGCAAATAGACACACTCTTTTCTCTGCATGCCTAACACTATGCAAATATAAACTTAGGACAAGGGCCAATACAATGTAACAGAAAGTAAATAAGCAAGCACAATCTCTTGACATATTTTGTGCTTCAGTGATACTAGTCTTCTGTTTACAAAAGAATTTCAAAGTTCTGATCTTCGTGTTTACCCCCTGCTGCAAGATGTCTGGTTTGGAAGTATTCTTTTTCCAGTGTGTTTTTACACAAAGCACACATGAGATTACTTATCTAAAATAAATATAAATATTCGTGAGAGCCTACATGAATATGGGTAAACTTTATTATGAAAAGAGCATTAGCCAGCACTGCAGGCTAATGTTTGATACACACTAAAGGAAGGAGAAATCGTCAAGAATTTAAATTTAATAAGTGATCCGTGATATTAGCATATGTTGAATTGTAATGAATATTCAGTCATTCTGTCGATTTTATACTTTTCTAAATGATATTATTTCATTATTTGACTATTTGAAATATCTTCTTTAGAATTTATAATACTTACATAAAGAGTATGTATACCAGAATAGTACAGTTGTCATTATGTATGCATAAACACATGAATGTGTACAGGAAATAAAAATATTCTAGAGAAAGACAGATTTAATTCAGAAGAAAGTTGTTAGCATTTTTCTAAAATGTAGTATTTGAAAAGTACAAGCCAGTATTATATAATACTGTATATATATAATTTATATTTTACAATGGAATCATATTTGCATAACTGGCTTAAACAAAGCACACTATTTTTGTGCCATGTCCCAAGGTCTCTGAAGAATATGAAAAATTGTAGAAAAATGCATCCAGATAAGGAAAAAGCTTTGTACTTGAGATACATTATTTGTCAGTGGCCTTAGACTCACCCATCTCCAATATACCATCCACACAATCCTCAGAGTCCTCTTTCTAATATGCAAACACAGTTATGTCATTGTTTGTTTTTACCAAATGTGCTCAATGTCTCTTTTCTACAGGACAAACCAGATTTCATTTCTTATCTATCGTGATCTGGTTCCGTCCACTTATCATACTCATGTTTTTATTTCCTCAGGTGTAAATAATTGTTTGGGTTCTGATTTTCTTTTGTTTCTGTCCTTTTTACTGCTCATAATCCATTTTGAAGGTTATTCTTATGTAATTTTAAAATAATCTGAATTTGAATAATTCATTTTATTTGCTGAGAAGGAGTTTGGCACTGCCCCTGCCATGCCTAGAGGTAAGCACGTAAAATCAAACTCAGCAAGTCAGAGCGCCCCGGGAAATATAAAATGACCAAATATGAGCCAATCAATCACCTATCCAGAACGTTTCATACGGTGTTAGGAAAAAACAATGACAATAACAATAGCAACAAAAATTCTCATCCTCTAGGGTAACTAAGTTGATGGATGTGAGTCACCAGCTTTGGCTACCATCTTTGTCAACTCTACTGAGAATGACGCCAACACACAAGAGAGAAGAGGCAAGGGGTGGAGACAAAAAGAGAGTCCAGATGGTGTGATTTGAATCCCTGGATATTGCTATGCCAGAAACCATAATATTTTAAGTTATATGAGTACAAGTCTTCCTCTGTTTCTTCTTAAATCTACTTGAAGCAAGTTTTCACAATTGTAACTGATAGAGTCGTTATTAGTACATCCTTTTGTTCTCATCTCAAATAATAATATCCTGTAATATGAAAATTCTTATATTTTCCAAAACAACTTATGTTGTTTTGGACTTTCATGACTTGGCACAAGAACCCTCATCTACAACTCTTTTCCATTGTTTCTCAGTCTAATTCACCACTTTTCAACATTTTACTCACAACTAAAATGGTTTATCCACAGTCAAAATTTCCCTGACTCCATTAGAAACTTAGTTTATCCTTCTACTAATCTCCTCCTACACACAAGGCATAATCTGGGTCCAGGAAAAAATGTCCTTTTGCTATAGTAATTGCTACACAGGTTGAGAGCAGGAACTGTGAAATGTCATGCAAATCTTTACAGTGCCTGTAAAGATACATATATAAACTGAATAAATAAATTTATTGCCTCACAGTTCTGGAGGCTTAAAGTCTGAAATAAAGTGTCAGCAGAGCTCTTTCCTCTGAAACCCATAGAAGGGAATCATTTGTTGCCTCTTCCCAGCCTCTGGTAGTTTGCCAGCAATCCCTGATGTTCCTTGGCTTGCAGCTGCCAGCACTTCAATCTCTGTCTCTGACATCACATGATAGTTTCCCTGTGTGTCCGTGTCTTTACATAGCTATTTTCCCCTCTTATAGGAATGCCAGTCAAATTGGATGAGGGCCAACCTTAATGACCTTGTTGTAACTTGATTATATCTGCAAAAAAATCTATTTTCAAATGAAGCTACGTTCACAACTACTTGAGATTAAGACTTCAACATATCTTTGGTGGAGACACAACTCATCTGAGAGAATTTTTTAAATGCATGCAATAATAATTATACATTACATTAACAAGTATGTAATGTATGAAGATTTAATTTGTGACAATAACCACAATAAAGAGAAAGATGGAGCTGTAAAGGGGTGGGAGTTTTGTATATTATTGTAGCAAAGTTGGTATTAATTCAAACTAGTTTGTTATAAATTTTAAGATGTTAAAATGTTAATTGTAATCCTCAGGATAAATGCTGAGAAAATTACAAAAAAAATAAAGAAAATGAGAAATAAATCAAAATGGTACATTGAAAAAATCAATTAAGCACAAAGGAAGAAAGTAATGGAGGAAATGAGAAACAAAAAATGAGAAATATAAAAAACAAATGGGAAAATAAGTTACTATAAATGAATTTATCTTTTCATTGAAAAGGTGGAAATAGGCAGAATGGATGGATAAATTTATCCAAATATGTGCTATCTGAAGAGACTCACTTCACATTTCAAAACACAAGTCAGTTAAAAATAAAATAATAAAAAAAGATATTCAAATCAAATTGTAGCCAAAAAAGATGGGATGTGGCTATAATAATATTTGGAAAAAAGTCAAAAATTGTTACAAGAGACAAATAGGACATTATATATTGATACAAGTGTCAATTTCACAGGAAGCTATAACAATTGTAAACAAATGTGCACCAAATGAGAGGGTCCCAAAATATATGAAGCAAATATTGATAGAATTAAAGGGACAAATAGTTCAACAATAATAGTTGGATATATCAATGTCCCATTTTTATTAATGGATAACCAACTGGACAAAAGATCAACAAGGAACAAGAGGACTTGATCACACTATAAATCAATTAAATTTAAAAGAGATACACAGAACACTCAACCCAGCAGAATACACATTTTTCTTAAGTACACATGAAATGTTCTCCATGATAGATCATATCTTTGGCCACAAAACAAGTTTCAATTATTTAAAAACATTGAAATCCCCAAAAGTATCTTCACCAAACACAATGGAATAAAATTAGAAATTAATAACACAAGAAAATATAGAAAATTTAAGAATGGTTGGAAATTAAACAATCTGTCCTTAAAACACCAATGAGTCAAATAAGAAATCACAAAAGAATTAGAAAAGGCTGTGAAATAAATGAGAATGAAGATATAATAAAATTTTGGGGATGCATCAAAAGCAGTGCTCAGAAAAGAATTTAAAGCTGTAAACACCTATATTCAGATGGAAAAAAAAAATCACAAATCAATTACCTAAACTTCTACCATAAGGAACTGGAATAAGTAAAGCAAACTAAACCCAAAGCAAGTAGTGGGATGGAAATATAAGAATTAGACTGGAGATAAGTAAAATAGAGAATAAAAAATCAATAGTGAGAAATCAACATTATCAAAAGCTGGTTCTTTAAAAGATCAACAAAATTGACAAACCTTCAAGTAGACTAACCTGGGAAGGAAGAGAAAAGACTCAATTATTAAAATCAAAATGAAGCTGGGCATTTTAATAAACTATACAAAAGTAAAAAGAAATAAAAATTAAAAGACCACTTAATGGGAAAAGAATAATCATTTGAACAAACAGTGCTAGGACAACTTAATAGCCAACTGAAAAAGAATAAATTTGGACCCCTACCTCACACCATAAATAAAAATTACCTTAAAATGGATCAAAGATCTAAATGTAAGAGCTAAAATATCAAACACTTAGAAGAAAATATAGGTATAAATCTTTGTGACCTTTTATTAAGCAACACTTTCTTAAATATGACACCAAATGCACAAGCAACAAAAGAAAAATAGATACATTGGGCTTCATCAGAACTAAAATGTTTGTTCTCCAAAGGTCACTATTTAAAAAGTCAAAAAGCCATCCTCAGAATGAGAGAACATATTTGCAAATAATATATCTGGTAAGTACTAAGTACCCAGATTATATAAATAATTGTGCAACTCAACAACAAAAAGACAAAAAAAGCAATTTAAAAATGCGTATATAATTTGAACACAGAGATTTTTCTAACAAAGATATACACATGTCAAATATGCACATTTAATAGTCTTGCCATGGAAAAACAAATCAAAACCACAACGAGATACTCTTCACATTCACTAGGATGGCGATGGTTAAAAATAAAAGGCAAATTGGTGTTGGCAAAGATGTGAAGACATTGGAACCACCTCCCGCCCTGCCATACATTGCTGGTAGGAATGTAAAGCAGCGAGTTCACTTTGGAAAACTGTTTTGTGGTTTCTGAAATTGTTAAACAGAATAACCACACGATAAGCAATTTTACTCTTAGATATGTACCCAACAGAATTGTAAGCAAGTATAAAAACTTGTACACAAATGTTCTTAGCAGAATTATTCATAATAGCTAAAAAGTGGAATCAACTCAAATATTTATCATGTAATGAACTGATACACAAAAAGTGGTACATCGAATATAATGGAAATTATTTGGCCATAAAACACATGAAGTACTGGTACATACTACAACATGAATAAACCTTTAAGACGATATGCCTAGTAAAAAGGTTAGATATAGATTATTATTCCATTTATATGAAACTTCCAGAATAGGAAAATCCATAAAATGAGAAAGCAGATTAATGGTAGCCAGGGATTAAGGGTGGGGCAAAGAATGGAGATCCACTGTTCAATGAGTACAAGGTTTCTCTTTGAAATGGCAAAAATGGTGTGAAATTAGGCAGTGGTGGTAGTTGCACAACATTGTGCATGTACTAAAAGCCACTGAGCTATATACACTTTAAAGTGTTTTCGGTGGTGAATTTTATGTTATGCAAGTTTTACCTCAATTAAAAAGAGACAATTCAAAAGACAATCTGAGTGCAGGGCAGAGGTGCTGGCAAATTATGTTAATGATTTGTTATTTACCTAATTAAATACTGATTTGAGGTGACTTCCTATGTTATTTACATCTTTTTTTCCATCCACTTACCACAATAACTTACCTTTGGATATTTACATAAATGTAGCATAAATTAGTACTAAACTGTGTAATTACTTTGTCCTTTTTTGCCTACTTGAAGTATCACTTTAATATTGACAAATTACTTCAGTTTTCAGGCTTTGCAAATACATTTGTTAAGCTGTAACATCTACAGTAAATATTTTTTGAAAATGAGTTTAGTTGACCTTTTATTACAGAAACCTACTAAACAGACATATTTTTCAAAGAATATGTGGCAATAATTTTACTCCCTGAAAATTTTATTTTTTCTTTCTGTATTATCTACATTAATTGATGAATTTTGAATATTTAGGGGATGCTAAAGAGAGACCCTGGAAAATCACTATGGGTCACAGAAATGTGTAGAAGGAAAATGACATGAGAAGATTCACTGATTTTCCAACACAATTGACAATAATGTAACCAGAATATGTCAGGGGCACATAACAAGTAGCACAGTAGGCAGGGCAGGTTCTGGGTTTCAGATGGATTCAGAGGCTTCCAATCATGCAGGAGTTCTTTGGTTTTTCTCTTTGTTTGAGTTTTAAACATATCTAAAAACAACTGTTTGATTTATTTTGTGATTTTAACGTGTTCTGACAGATTTTTGAAGTGAAAAGTGTTCTAGAAACATGTGGTGGTTTATTTCATGGATTTCTCATACCCATTCAATCCTCAGCTCTGGTAACAGGTGCCATGGGACAAAGAGAAGTGGAATAAAACCAGCACAAAAGACTCTAAAACCTCTGAAAGAATGTAGCTTTTATTTTTCCAGCATCAAGGTCATTTAACTAAAAAGCATTTTCATCTTACACTGCTGACAGTCCAGGTATGGCTGTATTTAACCACTTGTGATTATTCCACAATCAGGCAAGTGCCAACATGAACAATGAGAAGCACAGCATTCTGTCTGTACTTAACATTCTTTAAAATTCTGTTCAATTACTAGTCAAAGCCCTATGGGAAAAATACATCATCCAAGAAAATAAATAGTTTGAAGACTTAGAAAGAAAAGTATCTATTCAACAGAAGGCAGTAAGATGAAATAGCACTACCCTTTTAACTTCAATTTCATTGTGCAAGTGTTCAGGGTGCTGTTTGAGCTCTTCTCATAGTGAGTATATTGGCAGGTAAACATAAAAGTAAATGTGGCTGGTTATAGTCTTCTCTTCAACACATGATCATCTATGAAATAAACTTCACATATGCACCTTGAGATGAAGGAGCTCTTCCCCTACATACAAACATTCACCTCCATTAGAAAATGAGGCAAATAAAACAAAGATTTTTCTAAAATAATATGCTACTTTGAATGACAACCCCTCCTATTTTAGCTCCTTTAAATATGTTATTTCCATTGCGTAACATTCAGCTAAAAATGGGAGGGTTGATGTTGTAATGAAAAGCAAGGTGAGTGTAGCATTGTAATATTTAGAGGACTCATGACAACAAAAGTCCTGTCTATTTTGAAATATGTGAAAACTAGGCTTTGCATCTGGTCATCAGATCCACAGTACCTCACTGAAAGAACAAGACATACTACTACTTAACATTCTCAGATGTGGTTTACAGATATTAATTATTAGAAGCATTCTTCATGGTTTATGACCCCAAATGTAGTATGTGTTACTAATAAGTTCTAATTGCATCTAACACTGTTTATGTAAGAGAAGAAAAAATACCTATTTTGTAGCTAATATTAAAGCAGTTGACAGAATAAATCTAAAGGATAATTCAAGTTAGGTATATAGAGCTTGCACTGTAAATTAAGGTAAATCAATTCTTAGAACTCACAGATAGCTAGGTTACATCTTAAAAGATATTCGTCTTATAAGAGATATTTCTCTCTTTCTCTAAAGGTTGTCTGTTTACTGGCAAGTTAACTCAAAGGGCCAGATGGCCAAAGCCATATGAGATCATTAGACAGTTCCTGTTAAAATTTTGGACAACAATTAACAGAAGCCCAGCAGGAGTTCCCCACTGTTGACCCCTAAAGGGTGGCTAATCAGCAGCATATGTGTTTATTTATACCAGCAGGCCCTTTTAATTAACAGCTCTGAGGTGTGTACTTTTTGGAATTTTGTACAGTCTATTAGGAAACAGTTCTGAAAAGGCCCAGTTATAAAGCATAAGTTACATTAAAATTGAAGTCAGAAGACAATAAAATGTCAAGATGTCTAGGCATAATACAGGTGGACCAAATATTAATAAGATCCCAACCAAAACATCTCTTTGGCTGGTTCCAAGAGTTGCCAAGAGTTGATGCTGTTTTTACTTTCCTGCCCCAACCTGGATGAATTTACATAATCTATAACTGTAGCATTGCCGTGACACTTGGAATGTTACTGATGGTTCTGAATCCACACTATTCCCCTTGCTGCTTGATATGGTTTGGCTGTTTCCCAACCAAATCTCATGACTGGTTTTGAAATGTGAGGACATGAGATTTGGAGGGAGGGGCCAGGAACAGAATGATATGGTTTGGCTGTGTCCCCACCAAATCTCAACTTGAATTGTATCTCCCAGAATTCCCACATGTTGTGGGAGGGACCCAGTGGGAGGTAATTGAATCATGGGGGCAGGTCTTTCCCACGCTATTCTTGTGATAGTGAATAAGTGTCATGAGATATAATGGGTTTATCAGGGGTTCCGCTTTTTCTTTTGCCACCATCGTGTAAGAAGTGCCTTTTGCCTCCTGCCATGATTCTGAGACCTCTTCAGCCATGTGGAACTGTAAGTCCAATTAAACCCTTTTTGTTCCCAGTTTCGGGTATGTCTTTATCAGCAGCGTGAAAATGAACTAATACACTGCTCTTTGCAATTGGGCTTTTTATCTACACTGATGCTTTTTATCTGCACTGATGAGATCAGCACTTATGAGCTGATCTCAGGTGGGCCTCACACTCTATGCAAAATATATGCTAGGTAGTGTCATACTGAAGATCTGACAGCAATACTCCTTTTTATTTCTCCAAAAGATAGACTTAGTGTAGGTCATTTCCTTACCATCATTGGGAAAATTATAAATATTCCACAGTAGAAGATTAAATAAGTTTCCCTTCTCGGTCCTAACCTAATATTTAATCTTTATGCACATGGGTTGTTACAGTCGAAAACTGATACATAAAGAAGCAGAAACACCAACAACATCGAATCTACTCCTGCGTAAGTCATTGAGATGATGATGATGTCACAATGTGGCCTCATGACAAGAACTCCATAAAGTCTTGATTCATACAAGCTCCTGAAAAATCATTGACTTACTTTTGAGCTCTCCATAGGCAAAAATAACCAGCAATATTAATAATACAAATACATTAATATAAATCAATGTTCTAATTATTCATTTTACTTTAATTTGGAATATTTAATTTCATCCTTAATGAAGTAATTCTTATTCTGAAAGTACCTCTGAAATACTGGGATCGGATCTTTCTTTGATATGCCTTTCTTTGATCTTCAAACATGCATTTCATTTCCAAATTTTCAAAACTGATTTGACAACTAATATTTCATTAGATTTTAGCAGTAGCTGTAGGAAATTGTCAAAGCAGATGTCATTGTTCTTCTTTTATAGGAAAGAAAGAAGGAGTCTTATAAAGCTCCCAGCATGTCAAAGGATTCCATCCCGCGTCCCCTGGTTCCACGAGAAATGTTTTCCTCTCTTTACCATTCTATCTCCAGAGCATCTTCTGATGTCCCAAGCCTCCTCAGGAAACTGCAGAGTATCGTTAACTTCTAGCATAAGGAAACACATTTTGTTGTTGGCTTTGCTTGAGATTAAATAACAGTTAATGAGTTCAGAAAACAAGGCAATAGATGATTGTATCATATTAGATAAATGGGATGTCAGTATTTTAACACAATAATAATGAATTTTACTTCATATTATAGTTGGCAAAGATGAAGTTTCAATTAATCATTACTATAAAACAATAGTATTGCTCAATTTGAATGCTAAGGGTTATAATTCTCAGTGAGTTTATTTTAAAAGAATACTGTATTTATTTAAAAATAAAACAATTTTTACTTCTTTGTAACCTCACCAAATCACTTATAAGCAGTAATTACATTAATCATTTGTGAAATGTTTCATTTGAGAAAGAGTACAAGCATTGGGAGGAGAGCAATTATCTACCATAATGGTGAGTTATACATAAAGAAGACAAACATTGTTACTTGTGGTGTTAGTGTAACTGATTAGTTCTAGATGTGAATTGCATTTGGGCAAGTCACTATTTTCACTTCAAATAGATTAAATGCTAGGATAATGTCAAGAAGTTCTGGGCTTCTACATTCCTTAACAATGCCTGCTATCAGGCCCTTACATTCTGCTGAGACTGAATTGTATATATAATTGTATTTTAAATGGGTACACATGAAAAAGGCTACCATAATATATCTTTGGTATCAATGTCACACATCACAGCAGAAGACTCTAAAATCTTACAAGGTTCAAAAAAATTGGCCGGGCGCGGTGGCTCATGCCTGTAATCCCAGCACTTTGTGAGGCCGAGACGGGCGGATCACGAGGTCAGGAGATCGAGACCATCCTGGCTAACACAGTGAAACCCCGTCTCTACTAAAAATACAAAAAATTAGCTGGCCTGGTGGTGGGCGCCTGTAGTCCCAGCTACTCGGAAGGCTGAGGCAGGAGAATGGCGTGAACCCAGGAGGCGGAGCTTGCAGTGAGCCGAGATTGCCCCACTGCACTCCAGCCGGGGCAACAGAGCAAGACTGTCTCAAAAAAAAAAAAAAAAAATTCATACTGGGATCAAAGGATGACAATGAGCTCCCATCTTTTATGCTGTGGTTACATTTTAAAGTCCATTGCCTTGCATTTTTATAGATCGATTAATAATGCTTTGCTTGCATAATGAAGCAGACAATCCTAATCAAACAATATAATAATAAAAGTGAAAGTACTTTATTTTTTATATATTCAGTAGAACAGTTTACATCATAGAATCAGAGGCTTTAAATACTATTAGGGATTAGAGAAATAATCCAATCAAAATCTTTTAACATCTCTGTAACTTCAAGTTCTTTTTAGTTTAGTAATTTAGCTAAAAGCCTACAACTAATTTTGGTAGAACAAAGATTGAAATCCAGCTCTTATGAGCTATTCAATACATTTTCAACCACTATAGAAGGTGCCCTAAACATTGAGTGACACATTAATTGTGTGGGCTCAAAAACTAGATAAATCAAAGTGTCATTTTTATAATATAAACTTTATGAGAAAATAATCTCTATGCTAGTGAAGGCATACTTGAGATAATTCTGTAAAGAAAATATATCACCAGAGACTCTCAATATATAAAGACAATGTATGTTTTTGAAAAACAAATATAATTTTGATAAAGTATAGTTTTTAAAAGGAAGTGAAACTTTGTTAAATAGATCTAAAGTTAATTTACTCATAATTAATTATGCATTTGTAGTTAAATGTATTTATTTAGAAATGGTCATGCTTTTTCCAGGATTTAACTTGTTTTTCAGTAACTTTGACTTCTTACTGCCACATCTATTAGAACTTTGAAAGACAAATATTGTGGTGGCAAAGATATATGAAAAGTAGGAAAATATTTTTGTGCAGTTTTCTCGAAATTCACTTCCTCTGTTCTCAAAAGGAATATGCTATACCATTCTAATGTTAGCAGCTATGTGAGATGGTGAAACTCTAAATCATATAATTATGTATCAATTTTAAAGATCAGAGATGACCTAAAGTGACTTCAGTTGATGTGGTCTATTTTAAAGCCACATGAAGAATAAATAAAAGACAGAAAACAACCTCAATAGTGACACAGACAAGCTTCAGTAAGAATGGGATTTCTCCAAATGTAATGGATGTCTGACCATGGTGGGGGAACGATGTCTTTTGCCTCTACAGAAGGTGTCTCCTGCTTCCCACATTAGTGTCCTGTCATAATGTTGGGTCTGTTACCGTCTGTTTTTGTTTTTATTGGCTCTGTTCTTCTGACCACCACCAAATGTTTCCATTTCCTCCCAATTAAAACTGTCTTTTGGGGATGGCTTTGATTGTTTCAGCCAGTCTTCATCAAGTGTAGGGTGGCTTATTGTGCACACATTTTCTAGGGAAACTTACAGAGCCTTGATTAGCTTGTAATTGTTGCAATTGGGTAGGTGATTACATTTCGTCCAACACCCTGTGACTAGGATGGCAGACTCACAGGAAACAAAGCATAATAATATTTTGGAAGAAGGTTTACTCATGTTCTAGGGCATTTGAAAGGGAAGTGATGAAACTTTCAGACGCTGGTGTTAAGTTACTAACACTGACACCTACAAAATCTTAGCTGTCATCATAGTCACCATAATGATCAATGTGATGATGATGTTGCTATATACAGGCTTTTTCAATTCAAATCTCTAAGACATGCTAACATACTAATAATTAAAACACCCTTTTTGCAAACTTTTTTCACTGTTTATAAAATAGATTCACACTTCAATTTGGAGCTTGGTCCTCCAAATCCATGCTTAAATTTGGAGCTTGGTTTACTCTTTTCATTTTTTTTTTCCTTAGAAATGAATGTGTTAGCACAAAGGATGCACCCAGGTAAAGGAAGTTATCAGCTGTTACACCTGCTTCCATTGTTAGAGTTTGTTCCTCTCATCTTAAATTGCAGATCGCACATTTTCCCCATATTAAGCTAGCATAGTGGTATAGCGGCTATACCATATGGGGCAGAGTGACTGTCATATTTTTCATTCTTGTCTTGGTCGCAGAATGAATGGCACATTATCATCAGCCCTCCTGTTGATTTTCGTCTGAGTATCCAGGCTTCAGTGATTGCCAGCATGGCTATTAGCCACAGAATCATTCAAGTAATATGATACAGCTATTTTGCTGATGACTGTTTTTTGAATTTTAGCATTTCTTATACTCAAGAGTCTTTCAAAAATAAAAAAAGTAATGCTGTCTACTAGAATTTTGGTAAAGAAAATGTAATAAATATGCAAAATATAAAATAGAAACCAAGGTAATTACTTAAATAATAAAGGCAAAGCAATGCAATATCCAATATCTGAAATAATATTCATGAGTATATTTTAAACTATTCAAAATATTCATTTGTATTTTATTAATATCCTGTGGCATATTTGATGGTTTTCTTAATAACATGATGCATGAATGTTGCCCAAATATTTAATGTCACTAGTAGTAACATCAGCAAACCTGGATTTATTTATTTTTTTTTTATTTTTTATTTTTTTTTGAGACGGAGTCTCGCTCTGTCACCCAGGCTGGAGTGCAGTGGCACAATCTCGGCTCACTGCAAGCTCCGCCTCCCGTGTTCACGCCATTCTCCTGCCTCAGCCTCTCCGAGTAGCTGGGACTACAGGCGCCCGCCACCGCGCCCGGCTAATTTTTTGTATTTTTTTAGTAGAGACGGGGTTTCACCGTGGTCTCGATCTCCTGACCTCGTGATCCGCCCGCCTCGGCCTCCCAAAGTGCTGGGATTACAAGCGTGAGCCACCGCGCCCGGCCACCTGGATTTATTTTTTAAAGGGACTTTACTCAGAAAGAATTTATAACAATACGTAATCATTGACAATGTATACTAAATTATTCTGACTTAATAAGCATGCATGATAGATTTGTTGAATTTTAGTAAAGTCCAGCTATGTTTTTAAAGTCAGAAAAAAATAAAATAAGGTAATTTTCTCTAATAAACTCATATGATCAAGTTAGAGGTTTTGATTAATATTAACAAGTCCTCCATTTAGAATTTAAGGCATGTTCTTTGCTGAAAGTAGGAATTATTTTAGAAATATTATATATAGATTAATATAAGTAAAATTACTAACAGATAATTATGAATTAAATAATCTTCTCAAAAAAGATATATTGAAGTCCTAAACCCTGCTATTTCAGATTGTGACCTTATTCAGAAATAGAGTCTTGCAGATATGTATCACATTAAGATGAGGTCTTATTAGAGTGGAATGGGTCCCTAACTTAATATGACTGTGTCCTTATAAAACAGTGGCCATGTGGAGACAGGGAGATCACTATGTGAAGAGAGATAATTGGAGGGATGCATCCTTGGAATACTAAAGAGTGCCAGCAAACCACCAGAAGGTGGAAAAGACAAGAAAGTATATTCCCTTGTAGGTTTCAGAGGGAGCACGCCCTTGACAATACCTGAATTTCACACTTCCCACCTACAGAACTGTGAGATAATACATTTCTGTTATTCTAAGCCACACAGTTTGTGGTACTTTGTTATAATAATACTAGGAAATTAATACAAAGTCATTCATAAATAATTAGTAAACATCTGCCAAATTGAAACATTGTGTGATATATTCAAGAAGATTAATCTAGAGAATATCGGTATATCGAATTATCTTTCTGAATCTCACCAACATACTACTAAATGTTTTAATACTTCTTATTAATGCCCTGTTATCTATAATAAAGTTATATTGATAACTTAGTATCAAAGGTCTTTGGGATTCATGTTGAGAGGTCAAATTAGACCCTTCTCTAACAGTTTTTGGGATTCATGTTGAGAGGTCAAATTAGACCCTTCTCTAACAGTTTTTTTTTTTTTTTTGATAAATGCATTTTCCTGAACCCTGTTATAGGTCTTACTCAGTGAGCCTCACATTGAGAATGGAAGTCAGTCTTTCATTTTGTTTCCTTAGAAATGAAGGTGCTAGCACAAAGGATGCACCCAGGTAAAGGAAGTTATCAGCTATCACACCTGCTTCCATTGTTAGAGCTGGTTCCTCTCGTCTTAAATTGCAGATCACACATTTTCCCCATATTAAACAAGCACATTCTTACGGACAGTAAAAAGAGCAAAAATAAAAGCATATGGGAGGTGAATTTAGCAAAGGTAAGAGTACAACGACCTGATTTGGAAAAGGCAGTGATTGCTTACTTAAGATCATTTCCGAGATAAATTTTGAGAATGAATGAAATCATTCCATGAACAAGAGTATTCTAGAGGAAGAAAACACGTGAAAAACATATGGAGGCCTAAATATTCCTCCAACTGGCTTTTGGTTCATCATGCTCTGCACTGCCCAGGGTTTCAGTGTGGGTTATAGTTTTATTTCCAGGTTTCACCTTTGGAACATCAAAAGCGTTTGTTAATGTCTACAAAATAGCAACATGTTGTTTGAATGAGTGTTTTCTCAAATGAAAGCTTCTGCAAGAAATAAAAAGAATTGTGAATATGAGGGCGTTTGGCTGGTTGGTAGCAGCGAAACAGATCCTCCTTTAAGATCAGCAAATGCATGAAATACCTCCCCTGAACTCCCTCCCTATATCCCTAGATCCCACCAATCTCAACATGCTCCATCTACGGGAAGACATCACTAATGAATCACAACTTGCATTCCTGCTAAGAAGTGAATAAAAGTTCTCATCTCAGCATCGATGCAGTTAATCAGGGGTGGCCTGCATTTGTGTGTGTGTAAGTGTGTGTGTGTGTTATGTTTATGTCAGTAAAAAGGGGATATGCATGTCTTGCAACTGTAGATTCCTTCAGAAGGGCAAAAGAGAAGGACTGGGTAAAGATTTCAAGAATGTGAAAACATGGAGAAAGAAAAGGGGCATTGTTTCAAATGAAGCTGAGAGAAAATAAATGTTTTACCTTTTAGAAAATACTCTCCAAGATACTGTTTATTCATGTACAAGGAGCTTTTGATAGCCTTCATGCAATTCTACAGCAGCTAAACCATCATTAGCCAATGATGCCAGCTTGCTTTCACAAGTGTGTTTAATATAGTATAATTTATGGATTTTAGTTTCAAAATAAGTACCACTTATCCTGTCTGGCACCTCTTCCTCCTTCTTCTCTGTCACAAAGTGTTGACTGTGAGCTGAGTAGCCTCCAGCCAGGAGAACTATGGATGGCTGTTCTTCCCTTTCCTACTCAGCAAAGCCACCTGCTGTTGTGTCGCTCCTGGCTGCTCTCAGCAAAGCGGATGCAGTGCTGGGTGAATGCCATGGTCAAACATTTGCTATGATAATACATGTTTTAATAAGAAATTGATTAGTATCCTCTAATATCTGCAAAATATTCAGTAAAATGAACATAATGGCAATTCCGAGCTAGAGGGCTGCACAGATTCTTTTAGCCATTTAAGTACAGCCATAGAAAGGCACACATTTTTATCTCTAGTCATCTAACTCTAAGCAGAGAGGCAAACATTTCAGTACAGAACAATCAAAGCAGAACTAACCTGGTAAAGGGCCACCTTACTTCAGGTACCTAGGTTCTTCGTGTAGTACTGGCCACCTAATTTGCAGGGCCCAGTGCGAACATGAAAATGTGGGGTTCCTGCTTAAAAGCTGTTAAGAATATCAAGATGGCAAGAGCAGAGCATTAAACCAAGTAGGAGCCCTTTTGAGTGTGGGCCTTCTGTGACTGCAAAAGTTCTGTGCCCACAAAGCCAGCACTGCCTTCACGGTTTGATTCTGCCATGTTACCTGTTTATTTCATCATAATTAGATGTACCATTTTCCTTTACCAGTTATCTATTCTCTTTTTTATCTTATGATGGAAGAACTTTTCCTCTATTTTTTCAGTCTTACTTGAAAGTGACAAAATAAATGTTTTACAGTTTTGATTTTATCTACAATTGACAGATCATCAAATTCTTTCTAGGCACAAAATTCAGAATTCTGTGAGTTAGAAAAGAATCATAAATTACTTGATTATCTGGGTGTGGTGGCACACTCCTGTAGTCCCAGATACTAAAGAGGCTAAGGGCAGAGGATCGCTTGAGCCCAGGAGGTCCAGGCTGCAGTGAGCTGAGAACATGCCAGTGTACTTAGCCTGGGTGACATCGCAAGACCTTGTCTCCAAAGATTAAATAAATAATTTTATTTTATTTAAAATGACTTGAAAATTAGCATCTATTTTTAGGTAACTCTTTAGTAATAGTATATTAAACAATAATTCCAAAGTTACCTTGTATAAAACACCATTTTTTCATTGATTTACCATTCTGAGCTCAGCATTGCTAAGTAGAGAAATAATCTCCCCAGTTATTAAAATATTAAAAATCTTAAGAGCACAGGAAGAAAAATGTTCCAAACCAAATGTGTTTCAATATATCAGCTTTGTGTTCATGAATATGCAGATATGGGCTTCTGCAGATCTAATAACACTGATCATTTGTGGCATAAAAAATTCTGATTCTATTTCTTTATTGAGAAAAAGACAGCGATTAATATCAAAACTAATTAATCTACCATGCATATATCATTTTCCTTAACAATTTCACTGAGATATGTTTTTATATATTGAAACACTTTAAGTATCTACAATTAAATGAACTTTAATAACCTCACCAAATGGTGAAGTCATCATCAAAAGTCAGTTTTAGAATGTTTACCCAACAACACCCCTCATTCCTATTTATAATAATTCTCCATTCCCACCTTCAGCCCAGAAAACCTCTCATCTATTTCCTGTTTCTATAGAGTTATCTATTCTGGACGTTTCATGTAAGTGGAATAATATACTTTGTGTTCTCTTGTGTCTATTTTTTTTAACTTGGCATAACATTTTTGAGGTTCATCTATGATGCAGCATATGTGAGTAGATTGTTGTTCTTTTACTGTTGAATAGTGTTCTACTATGTGTATATGTCACATCTGTCTATCCACTCCCAGATGATGAGCATTTAGGTTATTTTCAGTTTGTGGGTATTTTTTAACACTGATATGAATATTCACATGCAAGTTCTTAATGTGGACATACGTTTTCATTTCTCTTGTGTAGACACCTAGCAGTGGAATTGCTGGGCCATATGGTAGCTTTATGTTTAACTTGTTGAGAAATTGCTAAACTGTTTTCTAAAGTGGCTACACCATTTTACATTCCCAGAAAAATATATCTGAGGACATTTGTTTCTCCACATTCTTGCCAATATTTATTTTAGTCTGTCTCACTTATTATAACTGCTGTTTCTTTGATTTCTATTTTTTTATTTGTGCAAATTTATGGGGTACATGAGAAGGTATTTATGTATATAGAATGCATACTGATGAAGTCAGGATATCCATTCTTGTAGGTGTGAAATTGCATCTCATTGTGGTTTTGATTTGCATTTTCCTAATGGGTAATAATATTGAACTTCATTTCATATACTTATTAGACATTCATATACCTTCTTCTGTATGTCAGTTCACATTTTCTGCCCATTTTATTTTTCTTTATTTTTCTTCTTGATTTGTAAGTGTTCTTTGCAATTTCTCACTGCAGATCCTTTATTCGATAAATGTTTTGCAAACATTTTCCCCCAATCTGTTACTCATCTTCTTATTTTCTTCATGGTCATTTTTAAAAGGTAAAATTTGAACTCTGAAGTTTGGCGAGGTTATTGTTTTCTTTTCTGAACTATGTTTTTAGTGTTATATCTAAGAAACTGTTGCCTAACCCAAGCTCTCAACATTTTTTTCCTATTTTTTTCTACAAGTTTCACTGTTTTAGCTACTTCCTTTAAGTTCATGATTCATTTGGAGTTAATGTGTGGGTGTTGTGAGGTGTAGGTCTAAGTTCATCTTTTTGGATATGGATATCCAATTGTCCCTGCACCATCTGTTGAACAGACCGTCCTTTCTCCAGCAAATATTTTTGGCAACTTGGTCAAAAATAAATTGACTATAAATATAAATTGTATTTCTGGATTCTCAATTCTTTTCCATTTTTGACATGTCTATCCTTACCACCTTGACAATTGGAGATTTATATTAAGTTGTGAAATTGTTACATAAAGCCCTCCAACTTTTTCATTTTCCAAATTACTTTGGCGATTCTATATGTTTTTCATCTCCACATAAATTTTTAGATTTGTTTGTATATAGCTGGTGGGGGAAGTCCGTTGGAATTTTGAAAGGGATTGAATTGAAACTTCAGATTAATTTGGGAAGAAGTGCCACTTAACAATATTGTATCTTTCAATTCATGAGCATGGAATGTGTATTCACTTATTTATATCTTCTTTGATTTCTCTCAGCAGAGTTTTGTGATTTTTAATGTAGAAGTCTTCACTTCTTTCTGTTAGACTTAATTATTAGCATTTGTTTTGATACTATTATGAATGGAATTTTATTCTAAATTTCTTCTTTGGATTGTTCATTGCTTGTATGCATATATCACTTTTTAATGTACAGTTGTGCACTGCATAACTTTTTGATCAATGATGGACTGCATATACAACAGTGATCCCATAAGTTTATAATGTAGCGGAAAAATTCCTATCTCCTAGTGATAGGAAAAATTCCTGTCTCCAAGACGACCTATCTTGGCCATCCTGACATCCTAGTGCAATGCATTACTCTTGTGCTTGTGGTGATGCTGGTGTAAACAATCCTACTGCACCGCCAGTCATATAAGAATGTACCGTGATGTCACACGCCTTCACATTTACTCATCCGTCACTCACTGACTCAACTAGAGCGATTTCCAGTCTTGCAATCTCCATTTGTGGTAAGTGCCTGATACAAGTGTATCATTTTTAAATCTTTTATACTGTATTTTTATTGTGCCTTTTCAATGTGCAGATAGGTTTACATACACAAATACTTATCACTGTGTTGCAATTGCCTACAGTATTTGATACAGTAGCATGCTGCACAGGTTTGTGTCCTACGAGCAACAGGCTATACCAGGTGTGTAGCCTACGTGTAGTAGGCAATACCATCTAGACTTGTGTAGGTACATTCTGTGATACTCGCACAACGACGATATCACCTAATAATGCATTTCTCAGAATGCATCCCCATCAAGAAGCAATACATGACTGTATTTCAACAGGAGCAGAAATTTCTTTTAAACCCTGTATTTCTCTTTTGTACGTTTTTGAGCAACAGATATTCACTGTGGAAAACACAGTTATAGTACAAGAGTCACTGGAAGCTACCATATCAGGCAGTTGAGTCATATCTGCATCCACTGTAGTTCTCTGGTTCCATCTCGCTATACACATGCAGGTCAGCCAAGGCTGTGATGTTCAACAATTCCACAGTTTTATTTTTTGCCATCTTTTCTACACATATTTTCAGGGCAGGCTAAAGAGCTTAGTGGTTAAGCACACGAGTTTTAGATTCCAATCCTAGTTCACCACACACTATTTGTGAGAGCGTGAGGAGGTTTCTTACTCTCCAATTACTCTCATTTCTTCACTTGTAAAGGGCATGATGTTACATTTCTTTCCTTGTTCCTTTTTTCTTTCCTAACTCCATCCTTTCTTCTTTTTCTTTACTCCCTTTCCAACTCAATTTCATCACTCTAGTGAGTTCACGCCAGGCTCTCTGTCTAAAATAACTGCTCTTGAACAGTACATCCTCTCAAAAACTGGGACGCCAACCTCATATTTCACATCTTACCTCTGATTTGGAAACAGTATTTCAAGGATCAATACTACCTCCCCTGAGTCCATCTCTAGTCATCCCAATATGCCTTCTAGTTTTCCTCTCCTCTGACCTCCAGATATAACCCAGATGCAATTTGGGGTGCCCTAACTCCTTGGAGTGAAAGGTAAATGCTCAATTTCCCAGCTTTTGTGACTTCAGCATCTTCCCCCAGTGTTTTCTCTGAGTTCTTGGTCTTGGTCTCCATTTCTGCATCTGTGTACAATGATTTAATTCAGCTTCGTGCTGATTGATATGCAGATCTGGGCTCTGATACTATTTTACTATGTTAAAAACCCAATCACACTCATGTTTTCATGAATTTAATAACTTCCATGAAGATTCAGGAAGATTCAGGGAAAGCTTGACTCACAGATCACAAAAACATCTGCAGTTTTGCTGTCTCCTCGCCTTGGGGAACCCACATTTCCCAATGTGAGCAACGCAGAGAGGCAGCCCATCTCCCCCAACACCCCTCTTGTGGGGAGAAGCTCTGCCAAACACACTGGCCATCCCAAGCCCTTATGATTTTCTGAAAGATGACAGCAAGGTATGTGAAAGTCCAGAAAAGAACCAAAAAGAAAAGAAAAGCACTTGTATTTTTATTATCCAGAATTCAACACCATTTTAAAAATATTGTACATGCTTTTCCTTTTATAAAGTTTTTGAACTTTTCAGTTATAACCTAGTGTTTTAAGATAATTGGGGCTCTACCTATATTTTGGCTAAAGCAATCAGATGATTAAATCACATTATTGTAACTTCCAATAAATCAGTGAATAAATTGAACAGGTTACTTTGATGTATTATTATTATTATTTTGCATGATATCCAGATGGCACTATATTATAGCAATTACTTGAAGTCAGAAATCCTGATACTTTGCCAGGTACCAATTGCATGCTCTTGAGTAGGTTACTTCAATTTGGGGGCTTCACTTTCTCTAATCATAAAAAGAGGAGGTAGTTCTAGTTAGACTTCAAGCCTTCAAGCCGCCAGTCTAATAATTGACAGATACATGAAATACGTGTGCTTGTAATAATTTCATACAAGCCTAAGCTGAAAGTGGTGTCTTCATTTTGAAAAAGAATAGATGCATTTCCGTTATTCAGTCTGAGTTGAAATGTGGAACCATGGATAAAGAAAATTTTATCATAGTATGATATTTATATCATAGTAGTTATCATTGTATGATCCTAATATATGCAAAAAGTTTAGACAATGTAATTATAAAAGTAAACTCAAAACTAAACTGTTGCAAATTTTTAAAATATCATAGATAATTTCTATTGCAGATATAATTATCTATATTGCATAAAGATATGTGGCACTTTAGAACACTGGTACTTTATTTTTAATGTAGAGAAAGGATTTAATGGGTTTATACCATGATTTCTCTATCTTTTTTCAATAGAAGAGTAATTGCTGGTTATTTCCATAAGCAGTTTCATATGTTTAGTGATTTAAAATGATTTTAGAATCCAAATGACAATTATTCATCAAGGACAACGTGTCCTAACACTACTCAAAGTAAAAATGAGGCTTAATCAGTTCAGAGGGCTAAATGAAAGTATTGAAAGTCAGTGTTTTTCAGTGACACCAATCTTGATGCACAGTCTTTAGATAATGCATGGTGGACATTTATGCAACGGTTCTGCCTAATAAATAAGAACCTAGTTGACAAAAATTTGCTAACTAGTAGTAAACCACCACCCTCCTTGTAAAATCCCTATTAAGGCCAGCCATTTTTGCTGAAACAAACAATATAATTTTACCATTTTTGTAGTAGCTTCCATTCTGTAACTCATGGGTTAAGTGCTGTTACTAAGCTTGCCCCTAAAACCCACCTGCCCTTTTCTACTTACTGGCTTTAAACTATTAATAGGCCTGGAAATCTTTGTTCTTACTTTGTAAGAACATCTATGTGGTAATTTTTTGAATGATAGCTAGTGCCAAAACTGAGATCGGTATGGTATGAAGACAGCTTAATTGTAGAGATTGTATAAACAACTCAAGTGGGGAAGAGAACATAAGCATCTTTGGAGTTCACACAGCATGAAGAACACAGCGACTGCTGAACAGCCTTCCCCAAATGTACAAGCAAGCCAGTCAGGGATGTGTGGCAAACTGAGAGTGAGGCAAAAACAAAATTTGACACAGCAGATCCAAGATTATAATGCGAGTCTAGAACGTTTAGGACTGTTGTCAATTGCCCTGGTCACCCACCCCCCATCTCCCACCCCACCTAATGTACCAAAACAAGACATTTTGAAAGTATAACCTAAGATATTTATTTCAAACTTCGATGAAGTCAAGATTAATCTCTGAGGCCCCTTTGGGCTGTAACATCTTGTGGTTTTATAAAAGAGATGTGTAGGGTGGTCAGTGATGGCTTCACAGGTGTGTAACTTGGGAAAGCACATAACGCCCTGCACTTAGAAGAGCACCACGCTTAGTATAATGCTCTGGTGTTGTCATTTCAAAATTTCTAATAATTTTCAAACAACCCTCCTCCCCACACACATTTTCATTTTGCACTGGATCTTACAAATTTTGTAGCCAATCCTGGGTATAGTATTTTTGTTGCAAGTTTTAGAACAAGTTCTGTGACTATGTACTTGGAGAAGTAACTAACTTTTCTTGCATATAAGATTAGCTGAGGTCGAACCAGTTATAATCAAAGGGTCTTCATGAAACTTGATGTTTAATATTGAACCTCCTTTAATATTTGTAATGTGAAAATTATGGTCTGTTTTTAAATGATTTCAATGAGACATTCTGTGTCTTACAGCAGAATAGCAAGTTTCTAGAAATAGCTGTATCCAAATAGACTTATTTTTTAGAACATTCCCATGTATGTTTCAGACAGCGGAAGAATGAACTTGTGTGGAAAAAAAGGAGTATACTTTGAAGCTAGACAGACTTTGGTTTGGTCCTTGCCTTCGATGTAAGTTATATGTAAAAATCCTATAAGTAACACTTGTTTATGGTGAAATATTTAACACCCTCTGTGCATAGTCAGGAACAAGGCAAAGTCCACCATCACCATTCTATTCACGCCATATTAAAGTCCTAGACAGGTGTTACTGAGAGGTTCATAAGAGCCTACATTGCCTGAGAATATGTAACATACTTAAAAACAATGTATTTAAAAATCATAAAATGTTTCTAGGATAATATAATTTAACAAAATTGACTCTAGACTAATTAGAAAATTAAATGGGTCAATTTTCATAGGAAGAGTTGTTAATGGAATCTTTACCAAGAGTATCAGATCTAGATTGTTTTAAGGTAGTGTCTATAAAATTTGTTTAAAAAACATTTTATTTATTTTGATTTTTAAAACTTTTATTTTAGGTTCAGAGGTACATGTGCACGTTTGTTATATAGCTAAACTTGTGTCATGGGAATTTGCTGTATAGATTATTTCAGCACCCAGGTACTAAGCCTAGTACCCAGTAGTTATTTTTTCTGCTCCTATCCCTTCTCCCAGCCTCCACCCTCCAATAGGCCTCAGTGTGTGCTGCTCCCTTCTTTGCGTTATGAATTCTTATCATTTAGTTCCCACTTATAAATGAGAACATATGGTATTTGGTTTTCTGTTCCTGTGCTAGTTAGCTAAGGATAATACTCTCCAGCTCCAACCATGTTCCTCATTCTTTTTATGGCTATCTAGTACTCCATGATGTGTATGTACCACATTTTCTTTATCCAATCTGTCATTGATGGGCATTTAGGTTGATTCCATGTCTTTGCCATTGTGAATAGTGCTGTGATGAATATACACATGCATGTGTCTTTATGGCAGAATGCTTTATATTCCTTTGGGTATATAACCAGTAATGGAATTGCTGGATTGAATGGTAATTCTGCTTTTAGCTCTTTGAGGAATCTGCATAATGCTTTCCACAATGGAAGAACAGATTTACATTCCCACCAACAGTGTATAAGCATTCCCTTTTCTCCACAACCTCACCAACATCTGTTATTTTTTGACTTTTTAATAATAGCCATTCTGACTGGTGAGAGATGGTATCTGATTGTGGTTTTGATTTGCATTTCTCTAATAATCAGCTATATTAAGCTTTTTTTCTTATGCTTGGTGGCCGCATGTATGTCTTCTTTTGAAAAGTGTCTGTTCATGTTCTTTGCCCACTTTTTAAATAGGTTGTTTTTCTCTTGTAAATTTAAGTTTCTTACAGATGCTGGATATTAGAACTTTGTCACATGCATAGTTTGCAAAACTTTTCCTCCATTCTGTAGATCGTCTGTTAACTCTGTTGATAGTTTCTTTCGCTGTGCAAGTAACTCTTCAGTTTAATAGATCCCGTTTGTCAATTTTTGCTTTTGTTGTGATTGCTTTTGGCATCTTTGTCATGAAATCTTTGTCTGCTCCTATGTCCAGGGTGGTATTGCCTACATTGTCTTCCAAGGATTTTATAGACTTGGGTTTTATATTTAAGTTTTTAATTCATCTTGAGTTGATTTACAGATATGGTGTAAGGAAGGGATCCAGTTTCAGTCTTCTGCATATGGCTAGCTAGTTAGCCCACCACCATTTATTGAATAGAGTCTTTTCCACGTCACCTGTTTTTGTCAGCTTTGTCAAACATTGGATGATTGTAGGTGTGTGGCCTTTTTTGGGGGCTAATTTTTTCCATTGGTCTATGTGTCTGTTTTTGTACCAGTATCATGCTGTTTTGATTACTGAAGCCCTGTAGTATAGTTTGATGTCAGGTAGTATGATGCCTCAAGCTTTGTTCCTTTTGCTTAAGATTGCCTTAGTTACTCAGACTTTTTTGTTCCGTAAGAATTTTAAAATAGTATTTTCTAGTTCTGTGAAAAATGTTGTTGGTAGTTTGGTAGGAATAGCATTTAATCTATAAATTGTATTGGGCAGTATGGCAATTTTAATGATATTGATTCTTTCTATCCATGAGCACAGGATATTTTTCCATTTGTTTGTGTCTTCTCTGATTTCTTTGAGCAGTGTTTCGTAATTCTCATTGTAAGGATCTTTACTCTCTCTGGTTAGCTGTATTCCTAGGTATTTTATTCTTTTTGTGACAATTGTACATGGAAGTTCATTTGTGATTTGACACTTGGCTTGACTCTTGTTAATGTATAGGAATGCCAGTGATTTTTGCACATTGATTTTGTATCTGAGACTTTGCTGAAGTTGTTTATCAGCTTCAGAAACTTTTGGGCTGAGACTATGGGGTTTTCTAGATATATAGGATCATGTCATCTGAAAAGAGGGATAGTTTGAATTCCTCTTTTCCTATTTGAATGCACTTTATTTCTTTCTCTTGCCTAATTGCCCTGGCAAGAACTTCCAATACTACGTTGAACAGGAGTGGCAAGAGAGGGCATCCTTGTCTTGTGCCAGTTTTCAAGGGGAATGCTTCCAGCTTTTTCCTATTCAGCATGATGTTGGCTGTGGGTTTGTCATATATGGCTGTTACATTTTGAGGTATTTTTCCTTCAGTACCTAGTTTATTGAGTTTTTTAAACATGAATGGATGTTGAATTTTACTGAAAGCCTTTTCTACATCTATTGAGATAATCATGTGGTTTTTGTCTCTAGTTCTGTTTATATGAGGAATCACATTTATTGATTGGTGTATGTTGAGACAACATTGCATCCTGAGGCTGAAGCCCACTGGATTTTGGTGGATTACCTTTTTGATATGCTGATGGATTCAGTTTTCCAGTATTTTGTTGAAGATTTTTCCATGAATGTTCAACAAGAATATTGGCCTGAAGTTTTCTGTTTTGTTGTGTCTCTGGCAGGTTTTGATATCAGAATGATAGTGGCCTCATAGGATGAGCTAGGGAAGCATCCTCCCCTCCTCCTCAATTGTTTGTCATAATTTTAGTAGGAATGGTACCCGCTCTTCTTTGTACATCTGCTAGAATTCAGCTGTGAATCCTTCTGGTCCTGGGCTTATTTTTTGTTGGTAGGCTATTTATTACTTATTCAATTTCAGTGTTCATTATTGGTCTGTTCAGGAAATCAATAGTTTTCTTTGTTCAGTTTTGGGAGAATGTCTGTGTCCAGGAATTTATCCATCTCTTCTAGGTTTTCTAGTCTGTGTGCATAGAGGTGTTTGTAGTAGTTTCTGATGGTTATTTTTATTTCCATGGGGTCAGTGGTAGCATCCCCTTCATAATTTCTAATTGTGTTTATTTGGCTCTTTTCTCTCTTCTTCTTTATTAGTCTAGCTACTGACCTATCTGTCTTATTAACTTTTTCAAACAAACAACTCCTGGATTCATTGATCTTTTAAGTCATTTTTTTTGTGTCTCAATTTCCTTCAGTTCAGCTCTGAGTTTGCTTATTTCTTGTCTTCTGCTAGCTTTGGGATTGATTTGTTCTTACTTCTCTAGTTCTTTCAGTTGTGATGTTAAGTTGCTAATTAGAGATCTTTCTACCTTTTGATGTGGGCATTTAGTGCTATACATTTTCCTCTTAACAATGCCTTACTTGTGTCCTAGAGATTCTGGTATGTTGTATCTTTGTTCTCATTAGTTTCAAAGAACGTCTTGATTTCTGCCGTAATTTCATTATTTACTCAAATGTCATTCCGAGTATTTGCTTAATTTCTATGTAATTGCATGGTTTGAGTGATTTTCTTAATCTTGACTTATATTTTTATTGTGTTATGGTCTAAGTGTGTGTTTGCTATGATTTCAGCTGGTTGATTGTAGAGTATGTGCCATGTGGCAATGAGAAGAATGTATATTCTATTGGTTTGGGGTGGAGAGTTCTGTAGAGGTCTGTCAGATTCATTTGGTCCAATGTTGAGTTCAGGTCCTAAATATCTTTGTAAATTTTCTGCCTTGACAATCTGTCTCATAGTGTCAGTGAAGTGTTGAAGTCTCCCAATATTATTGTGTGGGAGTCTACATCTCTTTGTATGTCTCTAAGAACTTGCTTTATGAATATTGGTGCTCCTGTGTTGGGTGTATATATATTTAGGATAGTTAGATCTTCTTGTTGAATTGAGCCCTTCACCATTGTGTAATGCCTTTCTTTGTCTCTTTTGATCTTTGTTGATATAAAGTCTGTTTTGTCTGAAATTAAGATTGGAATTCCTGATTTTTTATTATTTCCATTTGCTTGGTAGATTTTCCTCCATCCCTTTATTTTGAGCCTATGGGTGTCATTACATGTAAGTTGGGTCTCTTGAAGACAGCACAACATAGCATCTTGCTTCTTTATCTAGCTCACCACTCTGTACCTTTTAAGTGGAACACTTAGCCCATTTGCATCCAAGGTTAGTATTGACATGTGTGGATTTGATTACACCATTGTGTTCTTAGCTGATTATGCTGGCTTATTCATTTGGTTGCTTTAGTGTCACTGGTCTATGTATTTAAGTTTTTGTATTAGCTGCTAGTGGTCTTTCCTTTCTCTACTTAGTGCTCCTTTCAAGATCTCTTGTAAGACAGATATGGTGGTAATGAACTTCCTCATTATTTGCTTATAAAAAGAATAATATTTTAATGGCAGTTACACTATTCTAGTTTATATAAGAGAATGAAATCTAACTTATATGAAGAAAAATAAAAGAAAATAAAAATAAAAATTAATCCAAAAATACCTTTCAGATCAATTTTTTATAAATAGTAAACAAAATTCTATTAGCAGATAGAATCAAGCAATACTTTTAAACATTAATAAAACTTGACAAATTGAGGTGAACTGAATAATGCAAGAATTTTTTGGAATTAGGGAATATATTAGTCCATTGTCACACTACTATGAGGAAATACCCGAGACTGGGTAATTCACAAACAAAAGACTCACAATTCTGCATGACTGAGAAGGCCTCAGGAAACTTATAATCATGGCAGAAGGCATCTTTTTACAAGGTGGCAAGAGAGAGAATGATTGCTGAGCGAAGCAAGAAGCCCCTTATAAAATCATCAGATCTTATGACAACTCACTATCACAAGAACAACATGGGGGAACTGACCCATGATGCAATTGTCTTGACCTGGTCCTGCGCTTGACACATGGGGATTATTATAATCCAAGGAGAGATTTGGGTGGGACACAGAGCCAAACCATATCAGGGAATATATTAATATAATTCATCATATTCATAGCCTTATAGTAAAAAATAAATGAGCTTCATTCATACTGAAGTAGTATTCTAAAGTTCAAAATATTCTTTGTAAAAATGGGTAATGATAAAATAGAAGTAGATATGTTTTTAATATAATATACAATAAGATTAAAAGCGACAGTTGCAAATTTAAATTAAACATTAAATACATCAGAAAAAGGCTAAATGTACTATTTAAACTTGTTCAGAGTACTATTTAACACTGTTCTGGTCACTATCACTGCAGTCTGATGAGGGGAAAAATTAGAAGCATAGAGCTATAAAAAAGAGGTAGAATTATTATTATTCTAAGACAACATAATTTCATTACTGAAAAGCAGAAAAAAAATTATGATAAGTAGAAATCAGTAAATGGGCTAAGTGAAAACAATAATATTCACAAATTAATAACACAAAAAAAACTTTTTGAAGACAAAAGTCAAGTTAAGGTCCTATTTAAAATAGCAAACAACAACAAAACCAAAGAATGAACTTAAAAATAGTGAAGAAAACTTAAAAATATAAAGAAAAAAATTTTTTAAATATAATTCTTATTTATTTATTTTTTGAGACGGAGTCTTGCTCTAAAGCCCAGACTGGAGTGCCTTGGCGAGATCTCGGCTCACTGCAAGCTCCGCCTCCCGGGTTCACGCCATTCTCCTGCCTCAGCCTCCCGAGTAGCTGGGACTACAGGTGCCCGCCACCACGCACGGCTAATTTTTTGTATTTTTAGTAGAGACAGGGTTTCACCGTGTTAGCCAGGTTGGTCTCGATCTCGTGATCCACCCACCTCGGCCTCCCAAAGTGCTGGGATTACAGGCGTGAGCTACCGCGCCCGGCCAGAAAAATTTTAATGTTTTGAACAGATACAACAGGGTAAATGTTCCTAACACATAAAAAGTGCAGATAAATCAATAAAAATACCAACATCCCCATAGAAACATGGATAAGAGCTGAAAATCTAGAGAGAGTTTTTGAAAAAGGGAGACACATTATTCTTTAACATAGGAAAACTTCAATTTTTCTTGTTACATAAAAAGTGTAAAATGAAACCATAGTGAGATACTGGGTTTATTTAACGTTCAAATTAGTAAGCTTTTGAGTTGATGTATTTTTCCCCAAATTTGGAAATACTGTTTATAAAATGATATTCACTTAAACTGTATTGTTTTTAATAACAAAAACCCAGGAACTTGCCCATTAGAATCGAAAGAACTTTCTTGTTTGTTTTACTGCTGTATAATAAATCATTGTATGGATTTCAAAACATTTAATTTAATGTATCTGGTCATATTGAAAGAAAGTAGTCATTGATTCTTATTTCATTGAGTTTTTCTTTAATCAAAAAGTGTTGGAAAATTGGTCAAATGCTTGTATATTTGATTTCTATTTTTTAATATCCTGTATTGAAATCATCTTGCTTTGAAAGAGATGTTGATAGAAATCTTGTTCTGGCCAGGTGCTTTGTATTAAGGTAAAACATTGACATTTTCTTATATAAAATGAAGCCGGTTAGATTTTCTGTCATTACTAGGATCATTTTAGAAACTTAAATTTTTCCAACAATGTATTAAATATTTATTTCATCCAGTATAAACATATATTAGTAACATATATATTTTTTTTATTATACTTTAGGTTTTAGGGTACATGTGCACAATGTGCAGGTTTGTTACATATGTATCCATGTGCCACGTTGATTTCCTGCACCCATTAACTCGTTATTTAGCATTAGGTATATCTCCTAATGCTGTCCCTCCCCCCTCCCCCAACCCCACAACAGTCCCCGGAGTGTGATGTTCCCCTTCCTGTGTCCATGACTTCTCATTGTTCAATTCCCACCTATGAGTGAGAACATGCGGTGTTTGGTTTTTTGTCCTTGTGAGAGTTTACTGAGAATGATGTTTTCCAGTTTCATCCATGTCCCTACAAAGGATATGAACTCATCATTTTTTATGGCTGCATAGTATTCCATGGTGTATATGTGCCACATTTTCTTAATCCAGTCTATCGTTGTTGGACATTTGTGTTGGTTCCAACTCTTTGCTATTGTGAATAGTGCCGCAATAAACATACAAGAAAAAAACAAACAACCCCATCAAAAAGTGGGCAAAGGACATGAACAGACACTTCTCAAAAGAAGACATTTATGCAGCCAAAAAACACATGAAGAAATGCTCATCATCACTGGCCATCAGAGAAATGCAAATCAAAACCACAGTGAGATACCATCTCACACCAGTTAGAATGGCCATCATTAAAAAATCAGGAAACAACAGGTGCTGGAGAGGATGTGGAGAAATAGGAACACTTTTACACTGTTGGTGGGACTGTAAACTAGTTCAACCATTGTGGAAGTGAGTGTGGCGATTCCTCAGGGATCTAGAACTAGAAATACCATTTGACCCAGCCATCCCATTACTGGGTATATACCCAAAGGACTATAAATCATGCTGCTATAAAGACATATTAGTAACATATTAAGAAAATTCTTCTACTGTGATTTTTAAAACTTATTCTGGGGTTTTTCCTGCTATCCTATTTTTTTCTTTCTTCAGCACTTAATAGTTTTAACCTGATTTTTAAAAATTAAATTAGGTAGAAGTGCTATGTTTTGTGAATGAATTTTTCAAAAATTCAGCTTTTGGATTTATTTATTCTTCCCATTTATTCTGCATTAGAAAATAGAGATAATTCACTAGATAACTCATTAAATTTTATCAATATCTATTCTTGCATTCTGATATCCTTTCCTTTATTTTATTGCTCATTCTCCAAAATTTTGAGTCAAATATATAATTGGTTAATGTTACATATATTTGCTTTATATAAAATGTTATGTAAAATATATGTATATTATAATTGTGTGTGTATATATAATATGTATAGGCATTTTCATACGAACTTTTCAAAGAATACTTGAGCTTCACAAAGGTCTCCATATATAATGGTAATTTTATCATTAAGTTAAACAACTCTCATACCACAATATTTTCTTCTATTTAAAATTTTCTCACAGAATTATTTTCCGATTTTATTGTTACTTTTTCACACTAGAGAATAATGTCAGTATTACTTCTATTTTACAAGAGTTTGTGGTTTTCTTTTAGTTAAGTTTATGGTGAATGTTGTTTTGACCAAAGAAAATCACAAGAACAGTCTAGATTTAAGCTGTGAAAATCATACATTTCAAATATTTTGTCCACTTTTTGGCTGTGTCAATTAGGAGGATAAATCTTGTTTTCATTACTCCATTTTTGCCAGAAGTGGAAGCCTCATCAGAATACTTCAATTTAAGAGAATTAGCTAATTGATTACAGTATCTCCAGCAAGAAAAAAATAAATCAACATGCTACTAAAACAAAGTTGATAAATATAGCAGCAAAATGTTTAAATCTGGAGACCAAAACCCTGGATCTTGATGTAAGTTACAATTTTGTAAAGTCATATTTTCTAATCGTTACCAGATTGATTCTCAGAACAGAGCTCCTGATTGAAATGTAGACCACATCCCCTTGTGAAAGAATCACGTGACACAGCCAAAGTACACTTTATAAATATTCTTTTAAGCATTGATCAAAAGAGGTGTGGATTCACTTAGTCAGCTTACTGTGCTGTGGGGAAGGGAACTATCTAGGCATTCCAGAGACGTGAGACACTGGCTGTAGGTGCACTGGCTCCAGGTAAACAAAGGCACCCCTGTGGTATGACAGTCACAGTGGAGCACAAAGGTGGTGTATTAGTCCACTTTCATACTGCTGTAAAAACTGTCTGAGACTGGGTAATTTATAAAGGAAAAAGGCTTCATTGCCTCACAGTTCAGTATTGCTGGGGAGGCCTCAGGAAACTTACAATCACGGCAGAAGACGAAGGGGAAGCAAGGCACCTTCCTCACAAGGTGGCAGGGAGAAGTGCCGAGCGAAGGGGGAAGAGCCTCTAATAAACCATCGGACCTCAGGAGCACTCACTCACTAACATGAGAACAGCATGGGGGAACCACTCCCGTGATTCAGTTACCTCCACCTGGTCTCTCCCTTGACACCTGGGAATTATGGGGATCACAATTCAAGATAAGATTCGGGTGGGGACACAAAGCCTAACCATACCAGGTGGTCAGGTGATGAGTGGAGTTTTGGCAGAGGTTTGGATCACAGTGTTTATTTCCTCAGTTCCTAAATATAATTTGAGTAGCTGTACTTGGTAACTAACAGAACCCCCGTACTGGCTCTCTGAACCAAGGAGTGAAGACTGTCACAGTAGGGAGAGAAAAAGTCAACTCCATGAAGTGACTCTGCTCTAAGTATTGTGCACAGAAAGCAGTACTGTGTCTCTGGACAAACCACAGAGATTGTGACCACAATCAAGGGTTAAAAATGCAAGAATGGTGATTCATCTCAGAATTCTATTTAACTTTCCTGCTTTCCTTTGCAGGAAATAATGATCTTAGAGATTCTAACTGTACGTATAATTAAAGTAACCAGAGATTATTCCAATATTAGTTGTTTCAGATGTGGTATCTTAATGGAGAAAGTCAGTATAGGTCCTTAACCTTGCATTTAATCTGGAAAATATTCATTTTCCCCCTGACTAATTTACAAGAATCCACAGAAGCAGCCCTAGGCTAGGCTGTAAAAGTTTTCACCACAGAGCATTTCACTGCTCTACTTCATTAATGATGTCACGTTAATTGAACCTGATGAGCAGGAATTAAAGAAGGCTTGAAATGCCTTAGTAGAAAACATAAATGCCATTGTGGAGGTGGGAATAAACCCTGTGAAAATTCAGAAGCCCAGCAGCTTGTAGAAATGTGAGTATCCAGGCATCTGAGGTATATTTAATCTACCCCTCTGTCTTAGTCCATTTGGGGCACTATAACAAAATACTGTAAACTGAGGAGCTTCCCAACAATAGAAATTTATTTCTCCAAGTTCTGGAGGCTGGGAAGTCTAAGATAAAGACACTGGCAGCATCAGCACCTGATTAGGGCTTGGCTTCTGATTCATAGGTGGCATTGTCTTGCTGTGTTTTTACATAGCACAAAGACAACAGCATGCTCCCTTGGGCCTCTTTTATAAGGACACTAATTCCATTTATGAAGGTTATGTCCTCATGACCTAATCAATTCCCAAAGACTCATCTCCCAGTACATCACACTGGGGGTTAAGATTTCAACATATGCATTTTGGAGGTGGAGGACACAAACATTCACATCATAGCACCCTCCAAAGTGGAAGATAAGGTACTCCATGTTGCATCTCCTGTTACTAAAATGTGGCACATTATAGGTAGATTTTAAAAAAAAATTGTAGGCAACATATAATATGTTCTGGGAGCCCACCCGATCAATTTGCCATTTATCTCTTTAGGCTTCAATTTTGAGTGAAACATAGAACAAGAAAAGGCTCTGCATTAGGCCCAGGTTGGTAAAGCTTCTTTTATATCTGGGCCTTGAAACCCACAATATCCCATGGTAACTGAAGCACTTATGGCAAATGGGATTCTCTTCAGAGCCTCCAGCAAACTCCAATAGGATAGGATCATACCAGGACAGACCCCTAGATGTTTGGCAAAACAGTCATCTCCTTTTTTGCATATACCCATGTTCCTGAGTTCTACTAGAGGTTCAATGCATGTCCCATAGGACTTTAAGTAACTGTTGCCTATCATGAGAGGATGATACCATGAGACTCGGTATATTCAACAGCAATCCATCATCATATGGAAATAGTATTAACGAGACCAGGCTTCAGCAGATCTAGGAGGTCCAAATAAGTGTGCATGAACTTCTGGCTTGAATGTATTTCTCCTCACTTTCAATCTAGACACGTGGCCTTGTGTGGATTTCCATATGAGCATCTGACTGAGGAATAAAAATGTGCACCTCTGCAGAATAGTGAACACTCAATGTGATGTAGACTGCTGCACATTATAGCCCTCTCAATAATGTACCTGAAAAGTAATGGTGAGGGCAAATCTTCCCAGTGGGCAGAATTTCTAGCTGCATAGTTAATTGTTCATTTTCTGTGGATTGAAAAGTGGCAAAAGTTATGACTCCATATTGATTCGTGGTCAATGGCTATTGGCTGAATAGTTAGCAATTTAGGAAGAACAAAATTTCATGACTGTCATGAGGAAATATGGGAAAGGTGTATGTCAATGGACCTGCCAGATGAAGTACAGAGTGGGAAGACTGTTCATCAGAGGGCATTTGTCTACTCAGGTGTAAAAAAAACAAAAATGCCCAGGAGCTCTCACCCGTCTTCTGTCCCCAGCCACCCAGTGTGTAACCAATGGACCAAAGTACAAAATGTCTATGATGGCAGAAATGGGTACTATTTATAGACTCCATACATTGAATCACCCTCACTGAGGCTGCTCTGAAGACCGCCACTGTTCTGTTCAATAGTTAATGGGCCAACAGCAGAGACAAATTTTCTTGGTCCCCAATATAACCTCATGCCTAGAAGGGCTAGCCACTCATTTTTTAGCAGGTTGATTATTTTGGACTTTCCAGCAATTAGAAGGTAGCATTTTGTCCTCATTGGAATAAACTTGTATTGTGGAGATGGGTTAACATTCCCTATATTTAATGCTTATGCCAAGACCAACATCTAGTGGTTGTACAAAAGGCCTTATTAATTGCCCTGGTATAGCATCGACTGTTGCTTCTGATGAAGGAATACATTTCATAGCAAAGAAGTACGGCAATAGGTTAAGACCCTAAAATTATCCAGTCTTACCTTGTATCCCATTATTAGGAGGAGCTATCCTGATTGCTCACTGAGAACTCTGTTTTACCACCAGTTTAGAAATCACATCTGAAAAGTTTGAATTACTGTCTTACAAAATGTGATACATGATTTAATAAGAGATTAATATATGGTGCCATGCTCTCTTTTTTGTTTAATCACCAAAAATTTATGTAATTATTTCCTCTATTACATTTCCATTCACTAAATAACTATGCATTCCATTCCATTGTTGAAATATCTATGCATTTTATGCTTTTCTGACTATACTCTGATTAAGACAATATTTCCCCATGTAATTTTGATTTGCATTTCTCATAATCAATAATGTTGACCAATTTTTATATACCTGTTTGTCACTTGTATATCTTCTTTTGATAAATGTCTATTCAGATCTCTTGCCCATTTTTAAATAGAATTATTATATTTATTCCTATAGAGTTGTTTGTGCTTCATATATATTTTGATTTCTAATTTCTTGTCAGAAAATATTTTCTCCCATTCTGTGAGTTGTCTCTTCACTTTGTTGATTGTTTTCTTTGCTGTGCAGTTTTTTTGTTGTTGTTGTTGTTTGTTTTGTTTTGTTTTTGAGACAAGGTCTCACTCTATTTGCCCAGGCTGGAGTACAATGGCTCAATCTCGGCTCCCTGAAACCTTCGCCTCTCAGGTTTAAGCAACGCTCCCGCATCAGCCTCCCAAGTAGCTGGAATTACAGGTGCCCACCACCACCTTGGCTAATTTTTGTGTCTTTAATAGAGACTGGCTTTCACCATGTTGGCCAGGCTGGTCTCGAACTCTTGACCTCAGGTGATCTGCCTACATCGGCCTCCCAAAGTTCTGGGATTATAGGTGTGAGCCACCACACCCGGCCTGCTGTGCAGAAGCTTTTTAACTTGATGTGAATTCATTTGTCATTGTTTACTTTGGTTGCCTGTGCTTGTGGGGTATTACTCAAGAACTCTTTGCCTACTCCAGTGTCCTAGGGAGTTTTCTCAACATTTTCTTTTATGTTTCATAGTGTCAGGTCTTAGATTTTAGTCTTTAATCCATTTTAATTTGACTTTTGTATATGGTGAGAGATAGGGGTCTAGTTTCATTCTTCTGCCTATGGAAATCCAGGTTTTCTAGTACCATTTATTGAAGAGACTGTCCTCCTCCCAATGCATGTTCTTGGCACTTTTGTCTAAAATGAGATCACTCTAGATGCATAGATTTGTTTCTGGGTTCTCTGTGCTATTCCACTGGTCCATCTGATTTTATGCTAGTACCATGCTATTTTGGTTACTATAGCTTTGTAGTATAATTTGAAGTCAAGTAATATAATTTATTCACTTTTGTTCCTTTTGTTCAGGATGGCTTTGGCTATTCTGTATCTTTTGTGGTTCCATATAAATTTTAGGATTTTTTTCTATTTCTTTGAAGAATGTCAATGGTATTTTTATAGGGATTGCATTAAATCTGTACATTTCTTTGGGTAGTATGGACGTTTTAACAATATTAATTCTTCTAATTAATGAACATAGAATATCTTTCCATTTTTTGTATCCTCTTCAGTTTGTTGCATCAAGGTTTTATAGTGGAGATCTTTCACTTCATTGTAGAGATCTTTCACTTCTTAGGTTAAGATTATTAATAGATATTTTACTTTATTTATAGAAGTTGTAAATGAATATTATTTTTATTTCTTTTTCAAATTGTTCACTGTTGGCATATACACATTTACTAATTTTTATATGTCAATTTGGTATCCTGCAACTTTACTGATTTTTTTCTCAGTTCCTATAGTTTTTTAATTGAGTCCTTAGATTTATGAAAATATAAAATCATATCATTTGGAAGAAAGGATAATTTGACTTCTTCCTATCTAATTTGCATGCCCTTTGTCTCACTGCTCCAGCATCTTGTCTTATTGCTCTAGCATCTTGTCTTACTGCTCTACTAGGGACTTTCAGTACCATGTAGACTAACAGTGGTGACCGCAGGCAGCATTGTTGTGTTTCAGATCCTAGAAAGGCTTTCAGATTTTAACTATTCAGTATGATACTCACTGTGGGTCTGCCATATACAGCTTTTATTATGTTGAAGTGTGTTTCTTCTATATCCAGTTATTTTAGGATATTTTATCACGAAGGGATGTTGAATTTTATCAAATGCTTTTTCAGCATCAGTTGAAATGATCAGTTTTTGCCCTTCATTCTGTTGATATAATGTATCACATCGACTGATTTGCACCATACTTGCATAAGTGAGATAAATCCCACTTGGTCATGATGAAGGATCTTTCTAATGTATTGTTGAATTCAGTTTGCTATTATTTTGTTGTGAATTTTTGCATCAATATTTATTATAGCTATTGGCATGTAGTTTTCTTTTGTTTTTGATGTGCCTTTGTCTGGTTTTGTTATCAGGGTAATACTGGCCTCAAAGAATGCGTTTGGAAATACTCCCTCCTCACATTTTTCAGAATAGTTGTAGTAGGATTGGTATCAGCACTTCTTCAAATGTGTGCTAGAATTCAGCAGTGAAACCATCAGGTTCTTGGATTTTCTTTACTGGGAGCCTTTTTATTACAGCTTTGATCATGATAGTTGGTTAGTTTTTATTGATCTGTTTAGGTTTTACATTTCTTCATGGTTCCATTGTGGTAGGTTGTACGTGTCTAGCAATTTATCCATTTCTTCTACATTTTCCAATTTATTGGCATGTAGTTACTCATATTAGCCACTGATTCCTTGAATTCCTGTGTTGTGTATGCAGTTGTCATGTCTTTTTTCATCTCTGATTTTGTTTATTTGGGCCTTATCTCTTTTCTTCATAGTTTCTCTAGCTAGAAGCTGTCAGTATTGTTTAACTTTTCAAAACACAAACTTCATTTTGTTGATCTTTAGGATTATTTATTCATTTCACTTTTATTTATTTTTGCCCTGATCTTTATTATTTCTTTTCTTCTACTAACTTTGGATTTGGTTTGTCCTTGCTTTTCTAGTTCTTTAAGATGCAGCATTATGTTGTTTATATGAAGTTTTTCTTCTTTTTTGATGTAGGCTCTTGCCATAATAAATTTCCCTTTTAGTAATTCTTTTGCTGTTTCCCTCCCTTAGGTTTTGTTATGTTGTGTTTCCATTTTCATTTGTTTCAAGAAATTTTTCAATTTTCTTCTTAATTTTTTCATTGACCCACTGGTCATTCAAGAGCATATGGTTTAATTTCCATGTGTTTGTATAGTTTCCAAATTTCCTCTCTTATTGATTTCAAGTTTTATCCCATGTGGTCAGAGAAAATGCTTGATATTATTTCAAATGTTTTAAAACTTGTTTTGCAACCTAAAATATTGTCTATCCTTGAGAATGACTATGTTCTGAGGAAAATAATGTGTATTCTGCAGTAGTTGGATGAAATATTCTGTAAACATCTGCTAGATCCATTTGGTCTGTAGTGCAGATTAAGTCTGATGTTTCTTTGTTGATTTTCTGTCTGGATGATCTATCCAATGCTAAAAGTGTGGTGTTAAAGTCTCGAGATATTATTGTATTGTCTATCTCTCTCTATAGCTTTAGTGTTGGGTGCATATATATTTATAATTGTTATATCATTTTGCTGAATTGACTCCATTAATATATAGTGACCTAATTCATCTCTTGTGGTTTTTTGTCTTGAAATCTATTCTGTCTGCTATACGTATACCCACTCCTGGCCTTTTTGGGTTTCATCGGAATAGAATATCTTTTTTCATCCCTTTGTTTTCAGCCTGTTTGTCTTTATAGGTGAAGTGTATTTCTTATAGGCTACAGATTATTGGATCTTGCTCTTTATCATTCAGCTACTCTGCATCTTCTGATTGAGGAATTTAGCTCATTTACTTTCCATGTTATTTTTAAGTAAGGACTTACTTCTGTCATTTTGTTATTTGTTTTCTGGTTGTTTTGTGGTCTTCTCTTACATTTTTCTTCCTTCCTGTCTTCCTGTAAGTGAAGCTGCTGTTCTCTGGTGGTATGATTTAATTTCTAACTGTATTTTTTGTGTGTAAGTGTTTTTGGATTTGACCTTATGTGAAACTTGCAAATCCTGTCTCATAACCCATTATCTTAAGCTGATAACAACTTAACACTGTTTGTATAAAGATACAAATAAGCAAAAAGAAAAGAAATAAAAAACTATGCACCTTGACTTCTTCATCTTATTAACCTTTTATTGTTTTTATTTATATCTTATTGTACTGTCTATGTCTTGAACAGTTGTTGTAGTTGTTATTTTTAATTGGATCATCTTTTCATTTTTCCATGTAAGATAAGTTATAACAACCTGTGATTTTCTGTGTACTTACTATTATCAGTGAGTTTTGTACCTTCAGATGATTTCTCATTGCTCATTAATGTTCTTTCCTTTCTTATTAAAATACTCCCTTTAGCATTTCTTATAGGACAGGTATGGTGTTGACAAAATCACTCAGCTTTTGTTTGTCTGGGAAAGTATTTCCTCATGTTTGAAATATATTTTTATAAATATACTATTCTATGTAAAAGTTACTTTCCTTCCATATGTTAAATATGTCATGCCATTCTGTCCTGGCTTATAAGGTTTCCACTAGCAAGTGTGCTGCCAGACATATTGGAGTTTCTTTGTTTGTTATTTGTTTATCTTCTCTTCCTGCTTTTAGAATCTTTTATCTTTGACCTTCAGGGGTTGGATTATTAAACGTCATAAGATAGTCTTATTTCAGTTAAATCTGCTTGGGGTTCTATAACTTTCTTGTACTTGAAATTTGATATATTTCTCTAATATGGAAAGATTCTCTGTTATTATCTTTTTGAATAAATTTCCTACCCCACACTCTTTCTCTACCACCTCTATAAGACCAATAACTTCGATTTGCCCTTTTGAGGCTATTTTCTAGATCTTGTAGATGTGTTTCATTCTTTTTTATTCTTTTGTCTCCTCTGACTGTGTACTTTCAAATAGCCTGTCTTCAAGCTCACTAATTCTTTCTTCTACTTGATCGATTCTGCAATTAAGAGATGGATTCCTTCTTTAGTATGCCAACTGTATGTTTCAACTCCAGAATTTTTGCTTGACTCTTTTTAATAATTCCTTTCTTCAATTGATCTGATAGAATTCTGAATTTCTTCTCTGTGATATCTTGAAATTCTTTGAGTTTCCTCAAAACAGTTATTTTGAATTTACTGTCTGAAAGGTTACACATTTCTGTTTCTGAAGGATTGACCCCTGGTGATATATTTAGTTTGCTTCATGAGGTCATGCTTTTCTGGATGATCTTGATGCTTGTGAATGTTGTTGGTGTCTGGGCATTGGAAGTTAGGGTTTTATTCTATTTTATTTTTAGACAAGTTCTGCTTTGTCACCCAGGCTGGAATGCAATGGTATGATCATGGCTCACTCTAGCCTCAACCTCCTGGGCTTTAGCAATCCTCTCACCTCAGCCTCCTGAGTAGCTGGCACTGCAGGCATACACCAACATGCCCAGCTAACTTTTATATTTTTTGTAAAGACAGGGTTTGCCATCTTGTCTAGCCTGGTCTCAAATTCTTGAGCTCAAGCAATCTGCCCACTTCGGCCTCCCAAACTGCTGGGATTACAGGCATGAGTCACCACGTCTTATTTTAGTCTTTGTATTCTGGACTTATTTGTACCTATCATTCTTCAGATGGCTTCTAAGGTATTTCAATGTACTTGTGTGTTGTGATCTAAGCAATATCTGCATCAGGTGACATTCCAAGCCCAGTAACACTGTGGTTCTTGCAGATCCATAGAGATACCACCTTGGTGGTTGATATGGTTTGGCTGTGTCCCCACCCAAATCACATCTTGAATTGTAGCACCCACAATTCTTACATGTTGTGGGAGGGACCTGGTGGGAGGTAATTGAATCATGGGAACTGGTCTTTCCTGTGCTATTCTTGTGATAGTGAATAAGTATCAGGAAATCTGATGGTTTCATAAAGGGGAGTTTCCCTGCACAAATTCTCTTCTCTTGTCTGTCACCCTATAAGACTTTCTTTGCTCTTCCACCATGATTGTGAAGCCTCCTCAGCCATGTGGAACTGTGAGTCCATTAAACCTCTTTCTTTTGTAAATTCCCCAATCTTGGGTGTGTCTTTATCAGCAGGGTGAAAATGGACTAATAAAGTAAATTGGTACTGGTAGAGTGGGGTGCTGCTGTAAAGATATCCAAAAATGGCCAGGCACAGTGGCTCACACCTATAATCCTAGCACTTTGGGAGGCTGAGTCGGGTGGATCACAAGGTCAGGAGATCGAGACCATCCTGGCTAACACAGTGAAACCCCGTCTTTACCAAAAATGCAAAAAAATAATTAGCCAGGCATGGTGGTGGGCACCTGTAGTCCCAGCTCCATGGGAGGCTGAGGCAGGAGAATGGTGTGAACCCAGGAAGTGGAGCTTGCAGTGAGCCGAGATCGCACCACTGCACTCCAGCCTGGGCGACAGAGCGAGACTTCGTCCCAAAAAAAAAAAGATTTCCAAAAATGTGGAAGCAACTTTGGAACTGGGTAACATGCAGAAAGAAGCTGGAACAGTTTGGAGGGCTCAGAAGAAGACAAGATAATGTGGGAAAGTTTGGAACTCCCTAGGGACATGTTGAATGGTGTTGACCAAAATGCTGATAGTGACATGAACAATAAGGTCCAGGCTGATGTGGTCTCAGATGGAGATGAAGAACTTGTTGGAAACTTGAGCAAAGATGTCTCTTGTTATGTTTTAACAAAGGGACCGGCAGCATTTTGTCCCTGCTCTAGAGATTTGTGGAACTTTAAACTTGAGAGAGATGATTTAGGGTATCTGGGAGAAGAAATTTCTAAGCAGCAAAGCATTCAAGAGGTGATTCGGGTGCCGTTAAAGCCATTCTGTTTTAAAAGAGAAACAGCATAAAAGTTTGGAAAATTTGCAGTCTGGCAATGCAATAGAAAAGAAAATACCATTTTCTGAGGAGAAATTCAAGCCAGCTACAGAAACTTGCATACGTAAACAAGGAGCCAAATGTTAGTCGCCAAGAAAATAGGGCAAATGTCTCCACGGCATGTCAGAGACCTTTGTGGCAGCCCCTTCCATCACAGGAAAAAAAACGGTTTCATGGGCCAGGCCCAGGGTCCCTCTGTTGTATGCAGTCTAAAGACTTGGTACCCTGTGTCCCAGCCACGCTAGCCATTACTAAAAGATGCCAAGGTACAGCTCTGGCCATGGCTTCAGAGGGTACAAGCCCCAAGCCTTGGTAGCTTCCACTTGGTGTTGAGCCTGCGGGTGCACAGAAGTCAAGAATTGAGGTTTGGGGCCGGGCATGGTGACTCACACCTGTAATTCCAACAGTTTGGGAGGCTGAGGCAGGCATATCACTGAGGTCAGGATTTCCAGGCCAGCCTGGCCAACATGGTGAAACCCCCATCTCTACTAAAAATACAAAAATCAGCTGGGCATGGTTGCAGTACCCTATAATCCCAGCTACTCGGGAGGCTAGGGCAGAAGAATCACTTGAACATGTGAGGTAGAGGTTGCAGTGAACTGAGATCGCATCACTGCACTTCAGCGTGGACAACAGGATGAGACTTCGTTTAAAACAAAAAAAAAAAAAATTGAGGTTTGCGAACCTCTGCCTAGATTTTAGAGGATGAATGGAAATGCCTGGATGTCCAGTCAGAAGTTTGCTGCAGGGGCGGGGCATTCATGGGGAAGCTCTGCTAGGGAAGTGAGGAAGGGAAATGTGGGATGGGCACCCCCACATACAGTCCCCACTGGGGTGCTGCCTAGTGGAGCTGTGAGAAGAGGACCACCATCCTCCAAACCCCAGAATGGTAGATCCACCGACAGCTTGCATCGTGTGCCCGGAAAAGCCGCAAACACTCAAGGCCAGTTTGTGAAAGCAGCCGGGAGGGAGGCTATACCCTGCAAAGCCACAGGGGTGGAGCTGCCCAAGACCATGGGAACCCGCCTCTTGCATCAGTGTGACCTGGATGGTGAGACGTGGAGTCAAAGGAAATCATTGTGGAGCTTTCATAGTTGACTGCCCCACTGGATTTCAGACTTGCATGGGGCCTTTAGGCCCTTCATTTTGGCCAATTGTTTCCATGTGGAATGGGTGTATTTATCTAATGCCTGTACTCCTGTTGTATCTAGGAAGTAATTAACTTGCTTTTGATTTTACAGGCTCATAGGCGGAAGGCACTTGCCTTGTCTCAGATGAGACTTTGAATTGTGGACTTTTGAGTTAATGCTGAAATGACTTAAGACTTTGGAGGTCTGTTAGGAAGGCATGGTTGATTTTAAAATATGAGAACATGAGATTTGGGAGGGGCCGTGGTGGAATGATATAGTTTGGCTGTATCCCCACCCAAATATCATCTTGAATTGTAGCTCCCACAATTCCCATGTGTTGTGGGAGTGACCCAGTAAGAAGTAATTGAATCTTGGGGGTGGGTCTTTCCTGTGCTATTCTCGTGATAGTGAATAAGTTCCACAAGATCTGATGGTTTTATAAAGGGAGTTTCCCTGCACATGTTGTCTTCTCTTGTCTGCTGCCATGTGACATGTGCCTTTCACCTTTGGCCATAATTTTGAGTCCTCCCCAGGCAGGTGGAATTGTGAGTCCATTAACCCTCTTTCTTTTGTAAATTGCCCAGTCTCAGGTATGTTCTTTATCAGCAGTGTGAAAATGGACTAATACAGTGGTCTTGGTTAAGAAACAAAAGAATTTTCTAGATTACCAGACAAAGACTTTTATTCTCTTCCTCCACTTTCTCCCAGAGTCTATCTGTCAGTGCTAAACTACCTGGAGCTAGGGGTAGAGTGACATAAGCACCCCTGTAGCCACCACCAGTGGGACTTTACTGGGTCACAACCAAAACCAGAAGAGTCTTGGTTCTCATCCTCAGCCTGCAGTGGCTATTGGCTGACTACTGACTATGTTCACTGAAAGCTCAAAGGGCTCTACAATCTGCAGATGGCAAAGCCAGCCATACATGTGTCCTTCCCTTCAGGTAACAAGTTGGTCCAGCCAGGGTTGATTCAGAGATACCAGCCAGGAGCTAAATACTAGAGTCACAAGCCTTAGAAATCCGCCTGTTGTTCCATTGTACTGAGGCTGAGCTGGCACTCACACCATGAGACAAAGTCCTTCCCACTCTTTCCTCCCCTTTCCACGGCCAGAGGATCCTCACCCCACGGCCACTGCCACCACAGACCTACCAGGCTACCACTGATGTTCCATTAGGGTCCAAGCTCTCTTCAGTTAGCCTGTGGAGACTATTGCCTGGTCTGGGACTCACCCTTCAATGCAGTGGGGCTCCCTTTTGGCCCAGGGAAGATTCAGAAATGCTATCTAAGAACCGAAGCCTAGAACTGGGGACACCAGAAGCCTACTCGGGGCTCTAAACCACGTGGCCAAACTGGTGCCTGAAGTGCAAGAAAAAGTCTACTTTACTTTTCCTTCACTTTTCTCAAGCAGAAGTCTCTCACCGTAGCCAACACAGCTCACGATGGTCTGGGCCTCACCTGAGGCCAGCACGTCAGAGTTTCACCCTTCCCTTCAAGGCAGCAGGTTCCCTTCTGGCCCAGGGTATGTCTAGAAAATTTATCTGGGAGCTGGAGCCTGGAAGGGGGGCCTCACAACTTTGACTGGTGTCTTATTTCACTGTGGATGAGCTAGTATCCAAGATGTAAGACAAAGTCTTCTTTAATCTTTCCTTTCTTCTCCTCAAGTGGGAGCAAGGGGTCTCTTTTGGAGTCATGAGCTGTGCTGCCTGGAGCTGTGGAGGCAGGTGTGCAAGCACTCCCTTAGCCCGCAGGCTAGTGTCTCAGTAGGTCATGTGCCCTCCAAGTTCACTGGCTCTGAGCCCAGCTCAGCACAAGGATTTGTCTGGGAGTTGCAGTCCTTGTGTCCTAGATTGCCTTTCAGGTTGATTTATGGCCCCAGGGCACTTTAGCACACAGTGGCAAGGCTTGCCAGAACTCAAGTTCCCACTGCTGGGATGTGCAATTTCCTTTTAGTTAGGGCTGCTCTACATGCTCCCTCTGTGGACAGGTGTCTGCGGAGTTCAGCCTAGTTTTGCTTTTCGCTGTGACAGGGTAGCCCTGAGTTCAATGTAAAGTCTCACAATCACTGCATTCTTCCTCTCCCAAGTGTACAGATTCTCTCTGTGTGTCATGCAGCCGCTGCTGTGGATTGAGGGAGGAGTGGCATCAGTAACCAAAGACTATCTTTCCTACCCCTTCAGTGCCTCTTTCTGTGATATGAAGTTAAAACAAGGTATGGTGAGTGCCCACTTCACTTTTGGTTCTTACGAAGGTGCTTCTTTGTGTGTAGATTGTTGTTAAATCTGGTGTTCCTGCAGGCGGGACGGTCAGTGAAGCCTTCTATTCAGCCATCTTGCTCCACCCTCTCTGCTAGGAATTCCCAGTCCAGGATTTATCAGCAACCATATGACCGTAGGTTATTGCCTGTATACTCAAATTATCTCATATTGTTGCCACTGTAGTTTTGGTGTTAAGCTAAATAGTTTTTTCCTGCTTTCTTAGTGATATATATTCAACTAATTTATTGTTAGTCTTAGCGGCTTTTTTTTTTTTTCCCAATTTGTTGGCTTTCATACAGCAGAGTCATTGCAAAATAGAATTTTATAAATAAAACTGTGTCTATAATCTAAAGTGTGCTTATATATCATGGAAGGGTAGGATCGTTGCTCACTGGTTTCTGTGCCTCAGCACACATACAAATACATGTTACTATATCATTTGAGTAAAAAGGACAATATTATAGAAGAACCTGTAATTTTGAAGGTAAATAAGGAGGACACAGCATATTAAGTGCACTGAAATTTGTAAATTTGGTAATTATTCACAACAGGCAGGAACACATTTAAACACTAGTGTAGGCTTTTTAGTCTGAAGGGCAAGGCAAAGTAATATCACCTGCTGTTAGTTTACAAAAAACATAGAGCTTTGAGCAGTTGAAATATTTGCATCATGAAATGGTTGAAGTCAGATACTGTAGAAGACAAAAAGAAAAAAGTGAAAAGTCACAGAAATTAGGAAAAAAATTATTTTATTGTATAAGAATAACTATTTAATACCTAGCGAATCAGAAAGTTTAAAGTGTTTGCCCCCTTCTGTGACAATGTATTAAGAAATATTATCTTTACGTTCTGTAAGTGAACAGAATCTAATTTTTATATTTTGCTTTGGCAAAGCCTATGCATCTATTTAATTTTATTTCAAGCATTTAAAGAACAGATTGCTATAGATATGTGGTAGAAATATTAAGAAATATGGTTTGGACTTTAAAAGACTTCTTCTAAGGTCTTAATTTAGGGGCCAGTGTAAGGCAAATTGCTCAAAAGACTAAATTTCCATCTAAATGAAATTCCTTTCAAAATAACAAGAACAACAAAGCTTAAATTACTGCAAAGGGAACAATAGTTTGATTACAAAGTCTTTGGAAGTACTATTTTGGAAGTGGTGTCTAGAGCCAATATCTGCCATGCAGCACCCACCTCCGCCTCAGCTGTTCAGTACTGTTCATAAAACCCAGGCGCTAGGAAGGAAGTTAACCCTTCAGGACTTTTTATCAGTGTACTGCCAAGCCTGATTTCTTTATGTCAAAATTTTTTAACAAAATAGGATTATTAGAAAAGAAAAGTGTTTTAGTTGACTATTTCCTACTCACTGAACTTCCTCCCAGGAATTATTGGCAGAATGAATGAAAGTGGAAAAAATGAACATTTCTCTAGGGACTATAAATTTTTTTCAGTAATTCTTTACGTTTTGAGTTAAATATACTTTTCATTAAGAAATTTGGAAAAAGGAACTCACAATGGTTAATAAGCGCCCAAGATCACACACCTGAAATGTAACAGAGTTGAAATTCAAATTCAGGTTTGTAATAATTCAAAGTCTGTAATCTTTATGTTAATTTTTTTGATGTTATAAAGTATATCTGTATTTACAAAATGTCATATATGTGTTATATTTGTATGACATATCCATAACATGTATATACACATACTTAAAGAATAATATTAAATGATACATTTGTACCTACCACTGGGTTTAAGAAATTAAAAATTATCAGTGTTTTTGAAGACTCCTGGATATTGAAATTGCATTCACTCTTTCTTCACTCAATGTAACAAACAGCTTCAGTTTTGTTTTAGTCATTTTTTCCTATTTTATATTTCACCAAATGTTTAATCCTTAAACTGCATATTCTACACCTAGATCTGTTTTTAAGTGATATAAGTGCTTTATCTATTTTCATTGTCATATTGTACTCCATTTTCTGAAGATATAATTTATGCATTCTTGAATGTTTGGATTGTTTACTTTTTTCTTTCCATTTTTACTGTAAACCATGCTGCTGAGAACATTCTAGTAGCTGTCACCTTGTACACTTCTGTAACAGTGCTTTGGTGAATATACATGTCATTGGAATTGCAAGGTCATAGAATATGTACAACTTTAACCACACCTTAATGCAAAACTGAAAATTTGGAAGAAGCAGTATACAATCTCAGAAACAGAATAATAGTTTTATTCATTTCATATCCTCACAAACACTTGGCTTTAAAAGACTTTTTATAATTGACTAATTTGGTAGGTGTGAAAAAAATGTGTCACCGTTTTTCGCTTTATTATTGGAATTAAATATTTTAAAAAATCTTTTACATTTGAGGATAGCCAAATGCTTATTTACATTTTTACCCATTTTTTCTATTTGAGTTGTTAATTTTTTCCTCAACGATTATCATAATTCTTCTTTTTTTTTTTTTTTTTTTTTTTGACATGGAGCCTTGCTCTGTCGCCCAGGCTAGAGTGCAGTGGCATGATCTTGGCTCACTGCAAGCTCTGCCTCCCAGGTTCAAGCAATTCTCCTGCCACAGCCTCCCAAGTAGCTGGGACTACAGGCGCGTGCCACCTCACTGGCTAATTTTTTGTATTTTAAGTAGAGACAGGGTTTCACTGTTAGCTAGGATGATCTCGATCTGCTGACCTCATGATCCTGGCCTTGGCCTCCCAAAGTGCTGGGCTTAGAGGCGTGAGCCACTGCACCTGGCCGATTATTATAATTCTTTATATCATAGATATTAAACTTTCTGCAGTCCCATATGCAGCAGGCTCTTCTACTCGGGCGTGAGTAGTGTTTTGTCTTGTTTTCTTAATAAAATTTTAATTTGAGCTCAGTGTGGATTGACCTTCACTTGAGGGAAATAATACAGAGAGATCTTACCATTTCCCTAATTCTCCTTTAGGGTAACATCTTGCAAAAATATACTACAATATCATCACCAAGGTATTGACATTGATACAGTCAAGATACAGAACATTTCCATCAACGCATGGATTCTTCATGTTCTTTTGTAACTACATCCAATTCCCACTTGCCCCATCCCCTTTTTAAGCCCTGGCAACTAGTGGTCTTTTCTCAATTCCTATAATTTTGTCGTTTCAAGAATGTCATATGAAGAGGATAGTGCTGCATGTAGCCTTTTGAATTGGCTTTTGTCACTTAGCATAATTACCTGTAGGCTCATTAAGTTTGTGTGTGTATTAGAAGCTCCTTCTGTTTTATTATTGAGTAGTGTTCTGTCAAATGGATCTATCTTATTTGTTTAACCATTCATCCATTGAAGGTCCTCTGGGTTTTTTTTCTAGTTTTTGATTAATATAAATAAAGCTACTATTAACATTTGAGTACAGGTTTTTGTGTGAACCTGAGAACCTGTGTTTTTACTGCTCTGGGATAAATGATAAATGTCCAAGAATGTGATAACTGGGTTTTATGATAGCAGCATATTTAATTTTTTTTTTTTTTGAGACGGAGTTTTGCTCATCACTCAGGCTGGAGTGCAGTGACACGACTTCAGCTCACTGCAACCTCTACCTCGCGGGTTCAAGCGATTCTGTACCTTAGCCTCCCGAGTAGCTGGGACTACAGACATGCACCACTACGCCCAGCTAATTTTTGTATTTTTAGTAGAGACGGGGTTTCACCGTGTTGGCCAGGCTGGTCTTGAACTCCTGACCTCAGGTGATCCACCTGACTCGGCCTCCCAAAGTGCTGGGATAACAGGCGTGAGCCACTGCACCCAGTCTATTTAATTTTTATTAAGAAATTGACAAACTGTTTTCATTGTGGTCATAATACTTTACATTCCTACTGGCAATATATTCTTTATCTAGTTTCTCTGCTTTCTTGTGAGATTTTTGTGTTTTCTTCTTTTTTTTTTTTTTTTTTCAGATTTTAACCATTCTGACAGTTATACGTGATCGTTCATCTTTTTCTTTTTTTTTTTTTTGAGGAGTCTCACTATGTTGCCCAGGCTGGAGTGCAATGGCACAATCTCGGCTCACTGCAACCTCTGCCTCCTAGATTCAAGCAGTTCTCCTGCCTCAGCCTTCCAAGAAGCTGGGACTACAGGCACGCACCATCGGGCCTGACTAATTTTTGTATTTTTAGTAGAGACAGGGTTTCACCATGTTGGTCACGCTGGTCTTGAACTTCTGACCTCAGGTGATCCACCTACCTCAGCCTCCCAAAGTGCTGGGATTACAGGCATGAACCACTGCTCCAGGCCTTCATCTTGGCTTTAATTTGTATTTCTCTGTCATTCATGATGTTGAACATCATTTCATGTGCTCCTTTGACATGTGTATATCCTCTTAATTGAAATGTCTATTCAGGACTTTGGTCTATTTTCTGAATGGGCTACTGGATTTTTTAATGTAGAGTTTTGAGAGTTCTTTATGTATTCTAGATACCAATCCCTTATTGGATATGTAAATGCAATATTTTCTTCCAGAAAATGTTTGAAGATTTTAAAAATTGTTTTCTGCTTGCTTTCTCTTTTTCTTGTTCCTCTGTTTTCTTTTCTTTCATCCTTTTATGCTACTGGAACATATTTTTAAAATTTCATCTTGACTTTATAAATAATGTTTATCCCATTGTGTAGGTTTCTTGGTGGTTATTCTGAGTATTACAATATTATTACAATATAAATATATAATTTATCACAGCCTACACATTCAAGTTTTATGACTTTGAGTGAAGTATTTAGGACTTGCTTCTATTGAGGCTATTTTACCTTCCTGCTTTGTCTTGAAAATTATAATTTCTTAGACTGTGTTAAAATTTTTATTTCAATCATCACATACATTTTAGATCATGGTATAATTTTTGTTTTAATCACTGCCTATGATTTAGAAAACCTATGAGGAGGATCATCTATGTATTTACCCACAGTTCTGCTCCTTCTGCTGCTTTTTTTTTTTTAATTCCTGATGCTTCCAGACTCCTTCTTTCACCATTTCCTTTCCTTTTGAAGAATTTTCTGTAACCATTCTTTAAGGATAGATCTGCAACTGACAAATTATTTTACATTCTTTTCGTCTGAAAACGTCTTTATTTCTACTGCATTCTTGCTGGATAGTTGTAGCTGATATAAAATCCATGGTTGGTAGTTCTCTGCTTTCAGTGTTTGAAAAATGTTGTGCCACTTACTTCTGCTTTCCACAGATTCACATGAGAAATCCACTGTTTTTAAAATCAGTGTTACCTTTAGGTAATATGGTATTTATCTCAGGCTGCTCTCAAGACTTTTGGTCTTTAGAAGTTTAACTGTGATAGTTCCTAGTGCAAACTTCTTTTGGTTTATTTTAATGAGTACCTGGTTGGGAGATGAGGGAGAACATTCTGGAGCTAAAACCCATGAAGCGTGGGGGCCCCCATAAAACTTTAGCCCCAGGAGTATCTCACTTTCAGGCTAGCCCACTTCTTCTCTGAGAATTCATCAGAGGCAGCATACATGTATTCTGACTAGTTTGTGGCTCTAGTGGCTTCGGCTTTCGGTAAGCTGATCTTAGCTGTAATTCCCTTATTGATCTGTCTCTCTAGACTTTGTGGTGACCTGAATTCTGAAAGATTGAAGAAAAGTTATTGAATTTCAGTCTTCTTAGCTTTTTCTCATTGCTAGAATGAGAGTGATGACTTTAAACTCTATATGTTGAAACTGAAACCCAAAGTCCTATCATCTTTCTTTCTATTTATTTCCTTATGTACCAAGTATTGCAACTTTGAATAATGATGAATTCCCTTTTATATTATAATTCTTCTCATATTCATCTATTTTTCTTGTCTTATTTCGCTAGCTAGGATTTACAGCACAATGTTAACTAGAAAGGGTGAGAGCTGGTTGTCTTGACTCATTACTAATATTAAAGGAAATATTTTTAAATTTTACCATTTAGTGTATTATGAACTACTGGCATTTTTGTAGATTTTTTTTTTGAGGTAAAAAGTAGCCCAAGTATTATTTTAGCTCTGAATAATTATTATAAATTGATATGTTGCTTTATCAAATGCGGTTACTATAATTGTTGAAATAATCATACATCAGTTAATACATTTATATGTATTTTAATGATGAACTAATTTTGCATTCAGGAATTAATCCAATTCTGATATAATCTGTACCCATATCTGAATTCAGCTTGCCATTATTTTGTTTAGTATTTATATATGCATGTTTGCAATTAGCCTATATTTTGTCTTTTTGTATAATTTTTGTCAGACTTTCTTGTTAATATTACACTAAGCTAATGAGTTTCAGTGGTCTTTTTATATATTTTGAAAGCCTTTGTATAAGAACTTTTTTTTTTTACATTTTGGAAAGAACTTGGCTATAAAACCTTTGTATTACTGCTTCTTCATTTATAGAAATATTTTAAACTACTGATGCAATTTTTGTAAAGGTTAAGGGTACCATTTTTATTTATTCTTGAATGTTTTGATACATATTTTTCTAGAATTTTTTCCATTTTTTTCTTGTTTCTAAATATATTGGCATAAAGGTATTCTAGTATTTTCTTATTATCTGTTTAAGTTTCTCAGGATCTATAATTTTGTTCCTTTTTATATTACTAATATTATTTTACTTTTTCTTTCACTTTTTTTTTTTTTATTGTTGTTGGTGGTGGGTTTGTTGTTGTTGTTTTTGACAGAGTCTCACTCTGTTGCTCAGGCTGGAGTGCAGTGACACAATCTTGCCTCACTGCAACCTCCTGCCTCCTGGGTTCAAGTGATTCTCCTGTCTAAACCTCCCAAATAGCTGGGATTACAGGCATAAGCCACTATACCCAGATAATTTTTTTGTATTTTTAGTAGAGATGGGGTTTCACCATGTTGGTCTGGCTGGTCTCAAACTCCTGACCTCAAGTGATCATCCCGCCTCAGCCTCCCAAAGTCCTGGGATTACAGGCATGAGCCACCGCGCCTGGCCTATTCTTTACCTACCTTTCTTTTCTTTGTCTTTATTTTGTGATTCCTTTTCTAACATTTTACATGAACCACCTCACCCGGCCACTTTCACATTTTTCTTGATTAATCATAAAACATATTTCATTTTCATAGTCTTTTCAAAGACACTGGTTTACGTTTTATTGTTTCTCTGGTTTTTGTTTTGGTTTCCATTTTATTAATCTTTATTATTATTATTACTTGAGATGACGTTCACTCTTTTCATCCAGGCTAGAGTGCAATGGTAAGATCTTGGCTCACTGGAACCTCCACCTGCTGGATTCAAGTGATTCTCCTGCCTCAGCCTCCCAAGTAGCTGGGATTAAAGGCACCCACCGCCATGCCTGGCTAATTTTTTTGTAGTTTTAGTAGAGACAAGTTTTCACCACGTTGGCCAGGCTGGTCTTGAACTCCTGACCTCAGGTGATCCACCCACCTCGGGCTCCCAAAGTGCTAGGATTGCAGGCCTATTCTTTATCTACCTTTCTTTACTTTGCCTTTATTTTGTGATTATTTTTCTAACATTTTATGTTGGTTATACTTCATTAATTTTCTTCTTTTCTTAAAAAACACAATATCCTCTTAAGATTAAGATGTATTTATATTTCGTAAATTTTTACGATTTTATGATTGTTTTATACGATGTATTTTTACATATCTATGTAGGTCTCTTTTTCACTGTTAGAATTTAAAAAATTTTTCAATTAAATGAGAATTATACAGTTATATTTATTTTTATTAGTAATTCTGTCTTCACTTCATTTTGGTGGGTGAATAAATTATATATGTGATATGGTTGGGCTGTATCCCCACCCAAATCTCATCTTGAATTGTAGCTCCCATAATTCCCACGTCCTGTGGGAGAGAGCTGGTGGGAGAGAATTAAATCATGGGGGCGGCTTCCTCCATACTATTCTGGTGGTAGTGACTAAGTCTCATGAGATCTCATGATTTTCTAAGGGGAAATCCCTTTTACTTGGTTCTCATTCTCTTTTTGCCTACCCTCGTATAAGACGTGCCTTTTGCCTTCCACCATGATTGTGAGGCCTCCCCAGCCAAGTGGAACTATGAATCCATTAAACCTCTTTCCTTTATAAACTACCCAGTCTCGGGTATGTATTTCTCAGCAGCGTGAAAACGCACTAATACAACATAATATGTAGATCATCTGAAATGTTTAAGACATAATTTATGCCATAGCATGTGGTCATTTTTTATACTTGTTTCTTTTTGTAATTCTCATTTTATAAGTGTTTTGAAGAGAAAGTTTACTCATTTTTTGTGAACTGATTTATATTGTCTATAGTCTCAATTACTGTGAGAAATGAATTTAAAATATACCAGTATAACGATGGATTTGATCATTCCTCTATTTTGTTTTATACAGCCAATTTTATTAGACTTAATCACAGTTTGCTTCTTTCTTGGTTTGTGTTATGCTTTCTTGTATGTCAGACCTTGCTTCTTGCACCTTTTCCTCCTTTTGGAACTATTTTTTTGGTATTCCATTAATGACAGACTTCTGGCAATTAAGGTTTTATTTTTCTGATTATTTCCCTGTGTTCTCCATATTGTGGAAATAGTTTCCTTGGTATGAAATTCTAGGATGACAGTTGTTTTATATTGGAGTTGTAATTTTACTGGTTTTGAACTGGCTTCTGTTATTGCTTTGAAAATCCTGTGTCTACTTGTAGCCTGTTATTCTCCTTATGATTTGTTAGGATATCTGAAAGACAAGTTTGGTATCTTAAGTAGGCAGAATAATGGTCCCCAAAAGATGCCCCTGTCTTAATTTCCAGAAACTGTAAATGTTTTATATGACATGACAAAAGAAAACTGAAGTTGCAGATGGAATTAAGGTTGCCAATCCTTGAGATGTGAAGGTTATCCTGGGTTAATTGCATGGGCCCAAGGTAAAGGCCAGGATCTTTTAAATTGAAAGATGAAGGCAGCAGAGTCAACGTCAGGGTCGAAGAGAGCTATGCTGCTTGTGTTGAAGATGGAAAAGGAAACAGTGAGTCAAGGAATGTGGGCAAGCTCTGAAAGTTGGGAGAAGGAAGGAAACGTTCTTTCCTAGAGCCTCAAGAAAGAACGCAGCCCCGCAGACAGCTCAGTTTCAGCCCCGTGAAGCCCCGTGAAACCCTGTGAAGCCCCGTGAAACCCCCTTGAAGCCCCGTGAAGCCCCGTGAAATCCCGTGAAATCCCATGAAACCTCCTTGAAGCCCCGTGAAGCCCCGTGAAATCCCGTGAAACCTCCTTGAAGCCCCGTGAAGCCCCGTGAAATCCCGTGAAGCCCCCTGAAACCCCCTTGAAGCCCGGTGAATCCCCGTGAAGCTCCTTTTTGGCTTCTAACCTCCAGAGCTCTAAGATAATAAATGCCTGTTAAGTTTCTAAGTTGGTGGTAATTTGGAAATGGATAGTCATTCAGAAACAAAGAAAATTAATACAGTATCCTTCATCAGTTCTGGAAAATCTCCACTATTTTCTCTGCAAAGTTTTTCTACCTGATTCTCTCCATGCTTTATTCTTGAAATTGGTTTAATAAATGTTATGTCTTCAGCTTTGTCCTATATTTTGCTAAAATCTGTTATTTAATGCTTTTGTATCTTTGTTCTGAGTTCTGTATCGTTTATTCATATATGTTTTTACTAATGTTCTCTTTATAGGTATCTAATGTGCTCTTTAAAATATTCACCCAATTTTTGTATGTTTACGTTTTCTGGAGTTCTAATCTTTTTTCTCTATAGAATCCACTATGTGTGTATGTGGATAGATAGATAGATATCTAGATAGATTAGATATACATATCTACATAGGTAAATACATACATACATACATATAGATAGATAGATAGATAGATAGATAGATAGATAGATAGATAGATAGATGTGGGGGGAGAGAGAGAGAGAGAGAGAGAGAGAGAATTACTCTGTTGTCCAGACTGGAGCATAGCTCATTGCAGCCCTGACCTTCTGAGTTTAAGCAAGCCTCCCACCTCAGTTTCCTGAGTAGCTGGGACTACAGGCACGAGCCACCATACCTGGCTAATTTCTGTATTTTTTTGTAGAGACAGCGGTTTCGCTATGTTGTGTAGGGTAGTCTCGAACTCCTAGGCATAAGCAATTCTGCTGCCTTGGCCTCCCAAAGTGCTAGGATTACAGGCATGAGCCACCACAGCTCGCCGACATGGTCATTTTCATAGTCTCTTCCTCACTGTCTCTTTTTTTGAAATAGTGACAATTTTATTTTTTAGTTCTTCAAACATACTAAGTAAATGAATTTTCATTTAATTCAGTGTTAATTCTAACATTGTAGTCTGAAAATCTGGTTATCCAGTTTGTGTTTCAAAACAGGACCACTTATGGTTTCCCATTTATTCTATCATTTTGCTATTCTGTTATTTTCTTGAAGCCTCTGATTTTTGGAACCTTATCTGTGTCAATGTTTTGAAACCTAGGCTTGAATTTAGTTATGCCTCACAGGATTTATATTTGCTTCTTTTCAATATTTATGAGTACAAATCAACCTAGCATTAGCTTGTATTTTAGTTTGGGTTTTTCCAGACGGGAATTCACAAAGAGTTTTTTTGATTGACATCTCAAACCTTCACAAAAGTGGGCTTGGACTGCAGTTAGCAACTTTGAGAAAGACATTTTCCTTCAGAAATATGATTGAGAAAAGTAGCTATCTCCACCATCTACAAAGAAGATGTTTTTGTTGTGGTGGTTTTGTTGTTTTCATGTTGCTGTTGTTAACAGTGTTGGCTGTGTCTTTTCTCATGTGTCTCAGTTTTCTGTGAGAATGTCTGATCAAGCTGCCCACTTTGTGCTGGCCCTAGGTTCTACACCACAGGAGTTTCATGGAATCCTATGAAGACAAAAGTTCTGGGTCATTAGGTTGGGAGATGCCACCACAAGCAAACAGCAGTTTTAGTGTCTGTTTTTCTTACTAAATTCTCACTTTCATATTGTTTATGACCCCAAAATATTTCTTTATTTTCTTGACACATCTATCCTTACAAAAGGACATTCTTCAATATTTTGCCCTGATGTTTTATTATTCTAAGCAGGAAGATTTTATGGACTGTAGTTCACTGAGATGCTAGAAATATCTCCAAGTTTAGGTGTTTCAAGCCAAAGTAGAATGAGAAACATTCTGAAGTAGTTTCTGAAGTCTTTCTCTTCTAATCATAAAATTTAACAATTGTGATTGTGGATGCTGAGTCCTCTGTATTTAGTTTTTTCCCCCACATCAAAAATTTTTATTGTTTGAAATTACATAACCTCTGAGATTTGTCTCAAAATTATTTGAGTGTGGAGAAAGTGGATGAAGTGTGGATGAAACCGAAGTGGACAGAGTGAATGGGTCATTGTCAAAGGTGGGTGATGGGTACGTGTGGATTCGTTGCATTTTTCTTTCACCTTCATGAAATAAATTCGAAATTTCCATAATAAATGGTTACAAATAAATGACACTTCTGAAATCCTACTATGAGTCCATGCTTTGGAATATACAGAATGGAATTCCTTTTCAATTTAGTAAACAGAATTAATCATCTTCAGTCTATTCATCATCTAATATAGTATCTGGCAGAGTGCTTAGTGATTATTGATGAAAATAAACATTCTAAACAGCTAAAAACATTTGATAAATATGAACTTTTACATACAAATATGAAAAGAGCTTGAATATAAAACAAATTAAAAATTGTAATTATCCAAGTTTAAGCCCTGAAAAGTAGAGCCAGACTGTTCCTTAACTTTTTAATCTTTTGATCTTAGACTTTATTGAAGAACTACAAGATGAAGTCATTATCAATTATATATAGGATTTTAGTGAAAAATCACTTATGCAACTTATAAAAATGACTAGACATCAATTTTTCAATGGCAGTAATTATCCTTAAACTTAGTAGAAAATGAATAGATTATCAAATATACTGAATGTTCGGTAGATTATGTTCTGGTCTAAGTAGGTACTTTGTATTACTGGACGTAGATTGAGTTGCTCAGGAATGAAGTGTATCTCAATGAAGCCCCGGTAATTGGTTCTATATTACATTATTTCCTTGGTACACATTGACTAGTAACAGTATCCTATAGGAATTATCACACTTTATTTCCCATAATTATATTTTACTTTATATCTTGCTATTTAATTATACTTCATAAGTGCTTTTCCGTATGTTTGTTAAATCTTGCAGAATAGGGCATTTTACACTTAAAAAATAGCCAAACATTTGTTTTGCAGCTCATACCTTTTCCTTCAGCACATTTCACATTATATGATTACTGTTTCATCAGATCATTCATATCTTTTACTATTTGTTTGAGTGCAGAATTAACTCTCATTACAAAAGAAATAGGCAGAAGAACTACCTTGAATTTTTATTTCAGTAACGTGGCTTTCCTTCTGAGCAGGCAAAACATAAATAAAGGTCAAACTTGGTTTAAAGTATGTACTAATCTGATCGTTAGGCAGTTTGTCTCCAGTGGATGAACATTCTTGCACTCTGATTGTTTCCTGTAGGTGGTAGCTGGTTGCAAGAAAGGAGGTGGGTGGCTGATACGACTGGTGGGTTCAGATTTTATGACACTTCCTCATTTCCAGGTAGCATTCTTTTCCTACATGTTGTTAACTAAGTATAATCCTCCTCCTGCCTCCTGGGTGTGGCTTGTGTAGGAGTCATTCTTAACAGTTATCTATGTTTGGTGCCACTCATGAGCTGCCTCCTTTCAATTTGGAGAATGCGCCAGTGTGCTCCTTGGCTTCCCTGGTGTTGTGGGAAGTCAGGGACCCCGAATGGAGGGACCGGGTGGAGCTGCGGCAGAGGCACATAAATTGTGAAGATTTCATGGACATTTATCAGTTCACAAATAATACTTTCATAATTTATTTTGCCTGTCTTTAATCTCTTAATCCTGTTATCTCTGTAAGCTAAGGATGTACCTCACCTCGGGACCACTGTGATAATTGTGTTAACTGTACAAATTGATTATAAAACGTGTGTTTGAACAATATGAAATCAGTGCACCTTGAAAAAGAACAGAATAACAGCGATTTTTAGGGAACAAGGGAAGACAACCATAAGGTCTGACTGCCTGTGGGGTCAGGCAAAAAGAGCCATATTTTTCTTCTTGCAGAGAGCCTATAAACAGACGTGCAAGTAGGGAAGATATCGCTAAATTATTTTCCTAGCAAGGAATATTAATATTAATACCCTGGGAAAGGAATGCATTCCTAGGTGGAGGTCTATAAATGGCCGCTCTGGGAATGTCTGTCTTATGTGGTTGAGATAAGAACTGAGATATGCCCTGGTCTCCTGCAGTACCCTCAGGCTTACTAGGATGGGGAAAAACTCCGCCCTGGTAAATCTGTGGTCAGACCAGTTCTCTGCTCTTGAAACCTGTTTTCTATTATTTAAGATGTTTATCAAGACAATATGTGCACCGCTGAACATAGACCCTTATCAATAGTTCTGCTTTTGCCCTTTGCCTTGTGATCTTTGTTGGATCCTTATCAGTAGTTCTGCTTTTTGCCCTTTGAAGCATGTGCTCTTTGTACCTACTCCCTGTTCTTACACCCCTCCCCTTTTGAAACCCTTAATAAAAACTTGCTGGTTTTGAGGCTCAGGCGGGCATCACGGTCCTACTGATATGTGATGTCACCCCTGGTGGCCCAGCTGTAACATTCCTCTCTTTTTACTCTCTCTCCTTATTTCTCAGCTGGCCGACACTTATGGAAAATAGAAAGAACCTATGTTGAAATATTGGGGGTGGGTTCCCCCAATACCCTGGCTCACACCTGACTTCACACAGGTGTTGTGCCTTCCTCTGGATTCTGGCTGTGACTCCCATTCTGTCCCTGTACAAGCAGCACAGTTCCCATCCCTAACTACAGTCACCTTACTGCAGTCAGTAAAGTGTAGCCCCCATACATTCCCCATAGGAACTAGGGGCAATATGGAAAGACATACTCCAAATCTCCCTCTCCTTGTCCATGTTACAGTGCCTCGTGTACTTTGCAGAGATTGTTCCCCAGGTTGGCATATGATTGGCATTGAAGAAACCACTAACCCAAGGTCTAAAATGTAAACCTCAATTGTACAACATATTCCCCTCTCTCTGGGCATTAGGAAATTGAACTTCCTCCATCTCCTCCCTTCCTTATTCACTTTCACGGCCTCTCAGTTTTTTAAAAAATTCTATCCATGTTATACCCGCTACTTCTATGCTGTCTCTCTACACTGTGGGAGAATTCTAAGGGCATATATCATTCAGTGTGGTTGTTGATTTACATAGTTGATGAATAGACAAAGAAAAATGGCAGTCTTTATCCACACAATACATGAGCTTGCACAGCTAATTGTTGTGCTGCAAATTCCATTTTGCACAGAAGAAACTTTTTATTTGTATTCCTTCTATAACATTACTAATCTTCTCTGTAGGCAAATGAACTGCCTGGGGCAACTAGCCTTAAAGTGATGCATTAGTAAAGACATTTCTCAAAGACACATGAATACTTCTCAATTTTTTTCTTTGTTGAATTACATGTGTTGCAAATCTGTTGTGGATCAGTTTTTGGTAAGAAAGTTTATACTCAACAACAGAAAATAAGAATGGAATAAAAAATGTAGAATAAGATACACACTAAAATGCAGCAGAAATTTCTGTGTAACTTAGGCATTGTTATGCTCTCAGATCAAAAAATGGAAGCAAGAGCTCTAAAACTTCTGTAAAAACGTCTGCCCAGCAACTGTCTATCCAACCTTGGACTGGCAACTCCCTTATTATTGATCCTTGTGGCCAAGGATAATTGTTTCACTTAAAAACCTTCCTCTTGCTTTACCTCCCTGAATACATTCAGCATATTTCATTGTAACGTTCAATACTGAATAAACATTATTTTCTTTTCAAGAGCCTTTATGTTAATTATTTAGGTTTAACACATATATGCAGCGTGTCATTGAACAGAAAACAAGATTTAACAGTTCTCTATTACTCTGTATTTCACGAACAATTCACTTTACTACAGCAACTTTTTAAAATCAGCTGAACTTTTTTTCAATTTTCTGGTGCTACTCTGTCCAATACAGTAGCAATTGAACACTATTATATGGCCAATAAAACTGACAAGTGCTGAAGATGTGAAATATACACTGGTTTTCAAAGGCTTAGTATAAGAAAGTCATGTGGAATATTTCAATAATATTTATAGTATCTATTTGTTGGCATAACAATATTTTAGATATTTGGGGCTAAATAAAGTATGCTACTAAAATTATTTTATGTTTTTCTTTTACTATCTTAAATATAGCTGTCAAAAAATTTCAAATTACACATGTGGCACTCCTTTACAACTTGTATTATTATTCTGCTAGATAGTTCTGTTCTAATATATTAATTTTTCTAACCATGTTACCTAAATAAAATCATGCCTTTGCTGGGATGTGTTGGATAATCCTTTATGCAAACAAGGTAAAGCATAACTGACACTTAAATAAAGCAATTAAGCAAAATGCTAAAAGAATAATCTTAGTTGGGTGTTTTAAAAGAGAAATGGAATTAAACTTTTAATTAGATTTTTTCCCCAAGATGGTAGATTAGAGGCTTTTAGAATGCTTTATCCACTTGCAAATAGCAAGATAATGCATAAAGATCAACTCTGTGAGGTTCAATTCAAGAAGAAAAATGGGAATAAAGAGGAATCATGAAGTACACACAGATGCTATGGAGGAGAACACTGGCAAACAGCCCCCATGATGGTGGCTGGCTGACAAAAGCAGAAATCCAGGTATATGAACCTGCTTTCCTGGACCAGCAGCCTGAGCCACCCTAGATCACTGAGCCACCACATAGATCACTGTGCAGCAGGGCTATCTCTGCTCCACATCCAGGCAGCTCTCAAAGGCTTTGGAGGACCAATTCACCTGGTTCAGCAGCTTGAGCCATCCCACCCTTCCTGGACATAAATCATTGTGCAACGAGACCTGCTCTGCTTCACACCCAGGCTGATCTCCAGGCGGTCAGAGTACTTGCTTGGCTGGTTCAGCAGCCTGAGTTTGCCCATACCTCTTGTGCAGGGATCTTGGTGCAGGGGTGCCGTTTCTGCTCCAAGACTCATCCAGCTATTGTTTTCAAGAAACCCATCTCACATATAATAGCACCCATAGGCTCAAAGTAAAGAGTTGTAGAAAGGTCTATCACAGGAACAGAAAACAGAAAAGAGCAGGGGTCACTATTCTTGTATCAGATAAAACAGACTTCAAACCAACAACAGAAAAAAAAAGGACAAAGAAGGGCATTACGTAATGACAAACGGTTCAATTCAGTAAGAAGACATAACTATTTTAAATATATATGCATTCAACATTGGAGAAGCCAGATTCATAAAACAAGTGCTTCTAGAACTACAGAAGACTTAGACAACCACAAAATTATAGTGGAAAATGTTAATATCCCACTGTCAGCATTAGATCATTGAGGCATAAAACTAACAAATTCTGGACTTAAACTTGACACTTGACCAACTGGACCTAATATACGTGTACAAATATTCCACCCATCAACCACAGAATATACATTCTTCTCATCTGCACATAGAATACACTCCAAGATTGACCACCTGATTGCACATAAAGCAAGTATCAGTAACTTTTTTAAAAATCAAAATCATATCAACCATACTCTTGGACCATGATGGAATAAAAATAGAAATCAATATCATGATCTCTCAAAACCACACAATTACATGGAAATTAAACAACTTCCTCCTGAATGACTTTTGGGAAAATATAAAATTAAGGCAGAAATCAAAAAGTTATTTGAAATGAAAACAGGGATACAACATTCCATAATCTCTGGGATTCAGCAAAAGCAATGTTAAGAGGAAAGGTTATAGTGCTAAACACCTACCTCAAAAAGTTAGAAAGTTCTCAAATTAACAATCTAACATCACATATGAAGAACTGGAAAAATAAGAACAAGCTAACCCCAAAGCTACCAGAAAAAAATAAATAACAAAATTAGAGAAAAACTAAATGAAATCTAGACCCCAAAATTTACACAAAAATAAATAAGACCAAAAGCTTGTTCTTTGAAAGCTTAAATGAGTGATAGACGACTAACTAAATTAATAAAGATAAAATCCAAATAAACACAATCAGAAATGACAAAAATAACATTACATTAGATCCCACAGAAATACTATAGATTTTCAGAGACTGTTATGATATCTCTACACACACAAATTAGAAAATCTAGAGGAAATGGATAAATTAACACACAATTTCCCAAGATTCAGTCAGGAAGAAATTGAAACTCTGAGCCAACAAATACTGAGTTCAGAATTGAATCTGTAATTAACATCTACCAATCAAAACAAGCCTTGGACCAGAGGGATTTACAGCCAAATGCTACCAGACGTACAAAGAGGAACTGGTACCATTGCTACTGAGACTGTATCAAAAAAATGAGGAGGAGTAACTCCTCCCTAATTCATTCTATGAAGCCGACAGCATCTTGATACCAAAACCTAGCTAAGACACAATGAAAACAGAAAACTATAGGCCAATATTTGTAATGAACAAAGATACAAAAATCCTCAACAAAATACCAGCAAACTGAATTCAACAGCACATCGAAAAGCTAATTCGCCACAATGAAGGAGGCTTAATTCCTGGGATTCAAGCTTGTTTCAACATATGTAAATCAATAAATGTGATTCACCACATAAACAGAATGAAAAACAAAAACCACATGCATGTGATCATCTCAATAGATGCGGAAAAATCTTTTGATAAAAATAACAGAAAGGTACTGTGCTTCTATAATCTTACTGAGCTTATGAATCACTTCGGGGTCTTGTAAAAATGTAGACTCTTATTCAACACAGTATGTCTTGAGTGGGGCCTGAGATTCTTTATTTCTAACAAGCTGTAGATGATGCCAACAGTGCTGGTGCTCAGTGCCATGTCATTGGTTTTAACCAACAAACAACAGCAATTTGCAGAATGATGAGATTTGAAAGGTTATTTGTGCACTGGGACTTTTTCTCTCTTTCTCGTCTTACCTTCCATCACCCCCTAATTGCACCCGAGTTAGCCTGTTGGAGAATGAGAGACCATGGGGAAAAGAACCCAGGTACCCCAACCTGAAGTCAGTCAGTTTAGCCCCAGCCAACAGGCTGCTAGCTGCCATCACTGTAAGTGAAGACATCCTGGCTTCACTCCAGCTAATCTTCCAGTTGACCATAGACACCTGAGCAAGTACAGCAGCTCTCAGTCAACCTGGTTCATACAGATCTCCTCAACCAACACACAGAACCATGAACTAAATAAAATTGTTGTTTTAAAAATAAATAAATAATAAATTTTCGATTAGAGAAAATTAAATCTGAACAATTTAATTTTCTTTTAAATTATTTTAATGTCATTAAAAAGCATTTGCATTTAGTATGCAAGCCCCACTTTTGTATTCATTTTCTCATTCATGTGTTAATTGTGGACATCTATGCTATGTGAAACAAATGTTAGACACTGTGCTTGTCAGTTGACCTATTAAATCACATCCCCCACTTGAGGGATCAGGATATACTATTTTTCTAGCTCTATTGCTCCTATGTAGATTCCCTGAACTGTCTACTTGTGTTTTCATTTTTTTTTTAGTGATTCTTACATGTCCTCACTCAGTTTTTTAAAATTTCCTTCCTAACCCTGAGTTCATTCTCTGGAATGAAAAAATTATATTAAACTCCTCCATAGTTTACAACTACCACTTTACATAATCATGAGAGAAATCTGAAAAAGAATGTGAAGTAAAAGTTGATTCGTGGCAACTAGAATGGCTGCTTTACTCATGCAGTCATTTATTAACCAATAAATAACCAAGGCATTGTAATCTTTAGGAATGTGAGCTTTCAAGTTACATGGGGGACAAAATCCTGGCTTTATTGATAACTAAAAATTTGACCCTGGATAAGTCCTTTAAATTAGGTTGCCACATCAGTAAAATGACATAGTGTTTTATGTGTGTGTGTGTGTGTGTAAGTTGTAGAGAAAATACTTCTATGTTTTCACACATCTATGCCTTTCTACACAGATTTTACTGAAACTTGAGATCTGAGTTAAAAACCAGCCTTAGAAGTTAATTTACAACTCTAAGGATAATGAGAACTTCAGAGAGGCTCACCCACCTCCTGAATTACGCATGGACATTTTGAGGGAGGTGGCAGGGGGTGCAGTACTGAGTCCCAGGACCATGGAGGCATCTCTTAATTGTGAAACTGAAGACATAGGACTTACCATGTTTCCAAAACAGACTTTCTCAGAAGAGAGAAGAGAGACAGTTGCCTTACTCCCCACTATAAGCAGATACAATTTATTTTTTTCCATTCCTTGATTACCATATAGACTTGGTGTGTTTAAGATATTTGACCTGGCTTTCATCACAATGGCCCTGGGATAAGAACGAAAGCACGGAGGAATCAAACACTTGTTTTTTGCTGTAAGTCACAAAAAGTCTGTCTCCGGTCCAAAAACTTTGTGGGTGCATTTAGGACAGAATCAATAAAGATGAATATTAAAAACCTAACGGTTGTGATGATTAAATATTCTGATACATGACAATGTTGTCACTGTGGTACACACTAAGTGCTCAATTATGGTTTTCTACTGCTACAACTGGCTTCTTTTAAGCTCCTGTGAGTGAAAAGCCATCTTCCACGTGCTATGTCACAGTACAACTGAAGAAAATTGAAAACAATGACAGGATTACTAAAAGTTGTCCACATTCTTTATATCATTTCAGAATGCATTCATGAGGACTCATAGAAAAATGGCTATGAGTCTATTATTGATCTAGAGAGTCATTTTTATCCACTTATTTTCACAAACCTGGGTGCTTCTCTGTGAGACTGTAACATGGGTTATTTAATTGCCAGATTCAATTTTTACAGGTATAGAGATATTGAAAGCAAGTTAACTTAATTTCAGACCTTCATGTTACAATTGTTTATATCAATAACATATGCCAGCAAGAATAGTACCAACGTTTTCTTAAGACGTAGCTCAAATCATTAAAGTACAAAGGGAAAATATGGGACAGTCATGCACAGCTGTTGTTTAAACACAGAAAGAAATCACATTAGCAATCAGAACATTTTAACATCTAAAAATGGTTCCACGATAAATTTAAACACTTCTTTAAATACCCCATGCCTTTGAAAGTGATAAAAGATAACTTAAACAAATGAACAATTAAAAGAACTTTGGGTCTGAATATAGATAATTACAGCTACACCAAAAAGAATCCTCAATTTTTATTTGTAAATAAAATATTCAGTACAGTTCTAACTTAGGCATATGAAGTAAAATAAAACTCAGTCTTCAATTCTACAACTGAGCTTCTAAATGCAATCTTAGTCTTATGGGAAATACCATTTTTTCCTCTCGCGGATTGAATCTCGGCTGGTAGCAGGGCCAAACCCAATGCTAGGACAATGCAGAGGTAGAAGTGGGAGGGTTTCCTGTCCTTGATGTCACAAGGCCTAGCTGGCATCTACTGAGACAGCCATTGGCTTCTTTTAGGATTTGGCCATTTATCATTCACAGTGGACTTACAATCTCTTGAGTGTCAGGCCTCTGAGCCCAAGCTAAGCCATCATATCCCCTCTGGCCTGCAAGTACACATCCAGATGGCCAGTTCCTGCCTTAACTGATGACATTCCACCACAAAAGAAGTGAAAATGGCCTGTTCCTGCCTTAACTGATGACATTGTCTTGTGAAATTCCTTCTCCTGGCTCATCCTGGCTCAAAAGCTCCCCTATTGAGCACCTTGTGACCCCCACTCTGCCCGCGAGAGAACAACCCCCCTTTGACTGTAATTTTCCTTTACCTGCCCAAATCCTATAAAACGGCCCCACCCCTATCTCCCATGCCTGACTCTCTTTTCGGACTCAGCCCACCTGCACCCAGGTGAAATAAACAGCCATGTTGCTCACACAAAGCCTGTTTGGTGGTCTCTTCACACGGACACGCATGAAATTTGGTGCCGTGACTCGGATCGGGGGACCTCCCTTGGGAGATCAATCCCCAGTCTTCCTGCTCTTTGCTCTGTGAGAAAGATCCACCTATGACCTCAGGTCCTCAGACCAACCAGCCCAAGAAACATCTCACCAATTTCAAATCCAGTAAGTGGCCCCTATTTACTCTCTTCTCCAACCTCTGTCACTATCCCTCAACCTCTTTCTCCTTTCAATCTTGGTGCCACACTTCAGTCTCTCCCTTCTCTTAATTTCAATTCCTTTCATTTTCTGGTAGAGACAAAAGAGACACGTTTTATCCGTGGACCCAAAACTCTGGCGCCGGTCACGGACTGGGAAGGCAGCCTTCCCTTGGTGTTTAATCATTGCAGGGACACCTCTCTGATTATTCACCCACGTTTCAAAGGTGTCAGACCACTCAGAGACGCCTGCCTTGGTCCTTCACCCTTAGCGGCAAGTCCCGCTTTTCTGGGGAAGGGGCAAGTACCCCAACCCCTTCTCTCCTTGTCTCTACCCCTTCTCTGCTTTTCTGGGGGAGATACAAGTACCCCCCAACCCCTTCCCCTTCACCCTGAGCAGCAAGTCCCGCTTTTCTAGAGGAGGGACAAGTACCTCAATGTCATATCTCTGTGCCCCAATCCCTTATTTCCACACCCCAACCTCTTATCTCTGCACCCCAATCCCTTCTTTCTGTGCCCCGACCTCTTATCTCTGTGCCCCAATCCCTTATTTCCACACCCCAACCTCTTATCTCTGCACCCCAATCCCTTCTTTCTGTGCCCCAACCTCTTATCTCTGTGCCCCAATCCCTTATTTCCATGCCCCGACCACTTATCTCGTGCCCCAACCCCTTATATCCGTGCCCAACCCCTTTCTCACTTTTCTGGAAGGTAAGAACCCCCAAACTCCTTCCCTCCATGTCTCTACTCTCTCTTTTCTCTAGGCTTGCTTCCTTCACTATGGGCAACCTTCCACCCTCCATTCCTCCTTCTTCTCCCTTGGCCTGTGTTCTCAAAAACTTAAAACTCTTCAACTCCCACCTGACCTAAAACCTAAATGCCTTATTTTCTTCTGCAAAGCCACTTGACCCCAATACAAACTCAACAGTAGTTCCAAATAGCCAGAAAATGGCACTTTCAATTTTTCCATCCTGCAAGATCTAAATAACTCTTGTGGTAAAATGGGCAAACGGTCTGAGGTGCCTGACGTTCAGGCATTCTTTTACACATCGGTCCCTTTCTAGTCTCTGTGCCCAGTGCAACTCGTCCCAAATCCTCCTTCTTTCCCTCCCGCCTGTCCCCTCAGTCCCAACCTCAAGCGTCACTGAGTCTTTCTAATCCTCCTTTTCTACAGACCCATCTCACCTCTCCCCTCCTCCCCAGGCCGAGCTAGGCCCCAATTCTTCCTCAGCCTCCACTCCTCCACCCTGTAATCTTTTTATCACCTCCCCTCCTCACACCGGGTCGGCTTACAGTTTCGTTCCATGACTAGCCCGCCCCCACCTGCCCAGCAATTTACTCTTAAAAAGGTGGCTAGAGCTAAAGGCATAGTCAAGGTTAATGCTCCTTTTTCTTTATCACAAATCAGATAGCGTTTAGGCTCTTTTTTATCAAATATAAAAATCCAGCCCAGTTCATGACTCGTTTGGCAGCAACCCTGAGACACTTCACGGCCCTAGACCCTAAAATGTCAAAAGGCCGTCTTATTCTCAAAATATATTTTATTACCCAATCTGCTCCCACCATTAAATAAAACTCCAAAAATTAAATTCTGGCCCTCAAACCCCACAACAGGATTTAATTAACCTCACCTTCAAGGTGTACAATAATAGAAAAAAGTTGCAATTCCTTGCCTCCACTGTGAGAGAAACCCCAGCCACATCTCCAGCACACAAGAACTTCCAAACGCCTGAACCGCAGCGGCCAGGCATTCCTCCAGAACCTCTTCCCCCAGGAGCTTGCTACAAGTGCCGGAAATCTGACCACCAGGCCAAGGAATGCCTGCAGCCCAGGATTCCTCCTAAGCTGTGTCCCATCTGTGCAGGACCCCACTGGAAATCGGACTGTTCAACTTACCTGGCAGCCACTCCCAGAGCCCCTGGAACTCCGGCCCAAGGCTCTCTGACTGACTCCTTGTCGGCTTGGCGGCTGAAGACTGACTCTGCCTGATCACCTCGGAAGCCCCGTAGACCATCACGGACGCCGAGCTTTAGGTAACTCTCACAGTGGAAGGTAAGTCCGTTCCCTTCTTAATCAATACGGAAGCTACCCACTCCACATTACCTTCTTTTCAAGGGCCTGTTTCCCTTGCCTCCATAACTGTTGTGGGTATTGACGGCCAGGCTTCTAAACCTCTTCAAACTCCCCAACTCTGGTGCCAACTTAGACAATACTCTTTTAAGCACTCCTTTTAGTTATCCCCACCTGCCCAGTTCCCTTATTAGGCCGAGACACTTTAAATTATCTGCTTCCCTGACTATTCCTGGATTACAGCTACATCTCATTGCTGCCCTTCTTCCCAATCCAAAGCCTCCTTTGCGTCCTCCTCTTGTATTCCTCCACCTTAACCCACAAGTACAAGATACCTCTACTCCCACCTTGGCGACCGATCATGCACCCCTTACCATCTCATTAAAATCTAATCACCCTTACCCCACTCAGTGCCAATATCCCATCCCACAGCATGCTTTGAAAGGATTAAAGCCTGCTATCACTCACCTGCTACAGCATGGCCTTTTAAAGCCTATAAACTCTCCTTACAATTCCCCCATTTTACTTGTCCTAAAACCAGACAAGCCTTACAAGTTAGTTCAGGATCTATGCCTTATCAATCAAATTGTTTTGCCTATCCACCCCATGGTACCAAACCCATATACTCTCCTATCCTCAATACCTCCCTCCACAATCCATTATTCTGTTTTGGATCTCAAACATGCTTTCTTTACTATTCTTTGCACCTGTCATCCCAGCCTCTCTTCACTTTCACTTGGACTGACCCTGAAACCCATTAGGCTCAGCAAATTACCTGGGCTGTACTGCCTCAAGGCTTCACAGACAGCCCCCATTACTTCAGTCAAGCCCAAATTCCATCCTCATCTGTTACCTATCTCGGCATAATTATCTTAAAAACACAGGTGCTTTCCCTGCTGATTGTGTCCGGCTAATCTCCCAAACCCCAATCCCTTACAAAACAACAACTCCTTTCCTTCCTAGGCATGGTTAGTGCAGTCAGAATTCTTACACAAGAGCCAGGACCGCACTCTGTAACCTTTCTGTGCAAACAACTTCACCTTACTGTTTTAGCCTAGCCATCATGTCTCCTTGCAGCAGCTGCTGCCACCCTAATAATTTTAGAGGCCCTCAAAACCACAAACTATGCCCAACTTACTCTCTACATTTGTCATAACTTCCAAAATCTATTTTCGTCCTCATACCTGATGCATATACTTTCTGCTCCCTGGATCCTTCAGCTGTACTCACTCTTTGTCCCACAATTACCATTGTTCCTGGCCTGGACTTCAATCTGGCCTCCCACATTTTTCCTGATACCACACCTGACCCCCATGACTGCATCTCTCTGATCCACCTGACGTTCACCCCATTTCCCCATATTTCCTTCTTTCCTGTTCCTCACCCTGATCATGCTTGATTTATTGATGGTGGTTCCACCAGGCCTAATCGCCACACACCAGCAAAGGCAGGCTATGCTATAGTACAAGCCACTAGCCTGCCTCTTAGAACCTCTCATTTCCTTTCCATCTTGGAAATCTATCCTCAAGGAAATAACTTCTCAGGGTTCCATCTGCTATTCTACTACTCCTCAGGGATTATTCAGGCCCCATCCCTTCCTTACACATCAAGCTCGAGGATTTGCCCCCACCCAGGACTGGCAAATTAGCTTTACTCAACATGCCCCGAGTGAGATAACGAAAATACCTCTTAGTCTAGGTAGACACTTTCACTGGATAGGTACAGGCCTTTCCAACAGGGTCTGAGAAGGCCGCCGCAGTCATTTCTTCCCTTCTGTCAGACATAATTCCTCAGTTTAGCCTTCCCACCTCTATATAGTCTGATAACAGACCAGCCTTTATTACTCAAATCAGCCAAGCAGTTTTTCAGGCTGTTAGTATTCAGTGAAACCTTTATATCCCTTACAGACCTCCGTCTTCAGGAAAAGTAGAACGGACTAAAGGTCTTTTAAAAACACACCTGACCAAGCTCAGCCACCAACTTAAAAAGGACTGGACAATACTTTTACCACTTTCCCTTCTCAGAAGTCAGACCTGTCCTCAGAGTGCTGCAGGGTACAGCCCATTTGAGCTCCTGTATATACGGTCCTTTTTATTAGGCCCCAGTCTCATTCCAGACACCAGACCAACTTAGACTGTGCCCCAAAAAAACTTGTCATCCCTACTATCTTCTGTCTAGTCATACTCCTATTCACCGTTCTCAACTGCTCATACATGCCCTGCTCTTGTTTACACTGCCAGTTTACACTGTTTCTCCAAGCCATCACAGCTGATATCTCCTGGTGCTATCCCCAACCTGCCACTCTTAACTCTTGAAGTAAATAAATAATCTTTGCTGATAGGACTATGCTGAATCTCCTTAGGCATGCTCTAATTAGATGTCCTAGGTCCTCCCAATTCTTAGACCTTTAATACCTGTTTTTCTCCTTCTCTTATTCCATTTAGTTTTTCAATTCATACAAAACCGTATCTAGGCCATCACCAATAATTCTAAATGACAAATGTTTCTTCTAACAGTCCCACAATATCACCCCTTACCATAAAATCTTCCCTCAGCTTAATCTCTCCCACTCTAGGTTCCCACACCGCCCCTAATCCCGCTTGAAGCAACCCTGAGAAACATCGCCCATTATCTCTCCCTACCATCCCCCAAAATTTTCACCGTCCCAACACTTTACCACTATTTCATTTTATTTTTCTTATTAATATAAGAAGACAGGAATGTCAGGCCTCTGAGCCCAAGCTAAGCCATCGTATCCCCTGTGACCTGCACGTACACATCCAGATGGCCGGTTCCTACCTTAACTGATGACATTCCAC